>NC_081203.1:22393915-23593915 GCF_902713425.1 Acipenser ruthenus
AAGATGATAGTGAAACACAGATACCTCTCTGCCATGTTATTGTGTCAGGATCAATGTCCAGCCGGACAAAAGCAGCGATTTCTTCCTCTGTCAGCGTGTCAGGGTGGACCTTATCAATGCCCAGTTTCTGGATGAACAGAAACACATTAATATCTCTTTTTACAGATTGTATAATGCATGGTGTTAAAGATAACTAAAACAGCAGTTCATTTTCAATATATATATGTATGCTTTTGTCGCATTAAAAAGTCTTGATAGATTATAATATATATATATATATATATATACACAAATATATATATATATATATATACATTTTTCACTTTCATTCCAATCGTGACCAATACGATTGAGATCCGGGGATTATGGTAGCCATGGAAGATGCATGAATTCCGTGTCATGATCCTAAAACCATTCACGCACAATCCTGGATGGCTGCATTATTGTTCTAAAAGTAACCTGCACCATCAGGGTACAAAAGTGCAGCACTGTAAGTAAACTACAACATCTGTCTGGTCTTCTGAAATAATCAAGGGACCTAGGGTATACCAGGAGAAGATGCCCCACACCAGGGCAATGCCAAATCCAATCGGATAGGCAGGCCCTAATAAAAGTGACCACACAGCGTATACTGCCATCTTAGAACATGTGTGTATTTATACCTAATTAAATTGATCATCTTCAAGTTCTAAACTATTTGAAAACACACCTGAACAGGGTTGCAATGTAATATGGCTCAGCAGACAATCACTAGCTTTACATGCTGCTAGAGCCAGTCTTTCAACATAACCACCAGCTGACATCACACAACCACCAACCGCAGGTCAACTGGCATTCTTTGCATGCCCTGGACTGAATGGCAGTGGCTGTCAGAGAACAACTCTTGCAGAAAGTTTGCATGGCCACCGCTTGCACTGTGTCTAGAGATAGCCAATGACATTGTTACAAAACTCGCCAAGCACCAGAAATCCATGCTGACTTGTCAGATATGTTTCTGTTAATCAATACCTTTTGAAGGCTCTGAACAGGCTATTTAATATAAATCAAAACCTCACTTACCTTCAGCCGGTTGATCTGAATCGGAGAAAATGTCCTAACTGTGTTGTTTACAGGAACTAGCCGGTTATACAAAGCCTGGGAAAAAAAGTGCTATTTAAAATAGGATAACAAAGCTCCTCAGTTTCCTGGAACTCAATGACCATCTAACCTAGCCCTGTGGCCCTTTACAAATTACAGAGGACCACATTACAGGAGGACTTTCTTACAGTTCTTAAACTGGTCATTGCCATTCCATTCTAAGTTTTGCATTATAAAACATGCTTTTAAATAAAAAGAGTAGGGAATCAGAATGCCAAAATGTTCATGGACGAAGAAGTACCTTGTCGCTCTGTGTGTTTTCATGGAACATGCGGGCATCAATGGCAGCAGCGACCAGGTTGTTGGCTGCAGTAATGGCATGGATGTCGCCTGTGAGATGCAGGTTAAACTGGAATGCAAAGGGAACCATTTAATACTTTATATTGCAAGACCATAATCATGTAGAACAGATGTTTCGAAAGAAATACAGTAGTCATTGAAAAATATTTTAAGAAACGTGCTAATGTAACATACCTCCCCTTGGTAGCCCAATGGAAAGGTCAGGAAGGGATTTTACAATGTTACAAGATTCACGACAGTATCAATATTACACACTACAGCTTTATATTAAGAAAATATTAAACTCCAAGATGATTGGGACAATATACCTCTTCCATTGGAATGACTTGAGAATATCCTCCTCCAGCAGCCCCACCTGTGCAGAGAGAACTTTGAAGTGAACAGAGGTCCCATTTTATATACAGAAAAAACAGCTTTCATTGGTTTTTATTAACGTCAAGATACGGTGAATAAAAACCATAAAAATCACACCCATTTTGAAGCAGTATAAACGTTATATTAAAAACAAACTTGCCTTTGATTCCGAATGTGGGGCCCTGAGATGGCTGGCGAACACAAGCGAACACGTTGAGTTTTAGGTGGGCTCCCAGTGCCTGCACCAGCCCCACTGTGGTAGTGCTTTTACCCTCACCCAGTGGAGTGGGAGTAATACTGCAAGATACATGAAAAAAGGGATGTCAGTAAAATACAAGTTAGAAAACAACATTACACATGCTAGACCTCGCACACCGCAAGTCTTTGCTATACAAAAGAGCCAGGGGTGGCTGTGTGTAGCGCTTTTAATCTTCTCACCAGCAGGAGTCAAAATCCTTAACACCAGCAGTGCATTACTCATTATAAGTTTACCACGGGTCATTTTGCAGTTTTCTCCTGCTTTCCCCATGCTTATATTATGCATTTACTATAGTTTACACTGGTTTGCCATGTTTATCAGCCACAGTGTGAGTCTTGAACTCACAGTAAAAATATATCAAACACCATCCATCCCCGTTGTTTAAATAAATTATGCACAAAATTGGATGGGTCTTTTTAGTTTCAGAACTTTAACAATAGATGTTTTCTATATTTACTAAGCTTAAAAAAGACCGGCTTACCCAGTCACAACAACGTATTTCCCATCCGGCTGGTCCTGGAGTCTCTTCATGGTTGACAGCAGGATCTTCGCTTTGGTTTTCCCGTACAGCTCCACCTCGTCTGAAAACAAGCCAATTTCTCTTGCCAGCTTATCGATTGGTTTTGGAATGCAGGCTCTTGAGATTTCAATGTCACTGCAAAGAAACACAATTGTCATTCCTATGTGTGCAGTGAACACTTTCATGGCAAGTTTGAATGGCTTTTCAAACAACTTGGTGCTGTTGTCAGGATTAGTTGTAAGCCACAACCTATGTATTAAAGTGCAAATCCAAATTGTTAAGCTAGAATCATATATTCTAGGCTCCCGCATCCGGTAAAGGCGCTCTGCGTGGAGTGCAGGATGCTCTCTATAACCTTGATGTCACCGGTTCGAGTCCAGGCTATTCCACAGCCGACCATGGATGGGAGCTCCCAGGGGGCAGCGCCCCATTGGCCGAGCGTCGTCCGGGGGGAGGGAGGGTTAGGTCGGCCACGGTGTCCTCGGCTCACCGCGCACCAGCGACCCCTGTAGTCTGGCCGGGCGCCTGCAGGCTTGCCTGTAAGCTGCCCAGAGCTGCGTTGTCCTCCGACGCTGTAGCTCTGAGGCGGCTGCACGGTGAGTCTGCAGAGTGTAAAAGAAGCGGGCGGCTGACGGCACACGCTTCGGAGGACAGCGTGTGTTCATCTTCGCCCCTCCAGAGTCAGCGCAGGGGTGGTAGCGGTGAGCTGAGCCTAATAATAATTGGGCATTTCAAATTGGGGAGAAAATAATAAAAGCTGAAATGGCAACGACTAAATTAAAAAAAAAAAAAAAAAAAAAACAATGACATTGCATTTACATCTAATAATATACATGTTAATTTCTTTGCATCTCTTGATTTGAAAGCGGACTGTCATAGCAACACACTTCAAAAAATATCTTGAATTGAACAGCAATCGCAGGTCAGGTAAAAAAATAAAAAAGTAGATTTTTAGTTTTTAAAGAGCCAGACGGACTCAGATGGACTACAGACACAGGAAAAAGTTAAGCACCAGAGGGCCTCAATGAGTGAGCAGAGTGTGTGGAGACACCATGTCACAAATACAGAAATATTTAATCCCCTCAAAGCCTTTATGTCAGGAGCATTTATTTTTAAATGGCAGTCAGCAAACAGGGCCCATGTCAACTGCCAAGACTGAGAAGAACAGAAGCCTCATAGCTTTTGTCCTTGAGCACAGTAAACAGAAGTGGTCCACAAAGACACAAAAGGGCCATTTTAACAATGCTTTTACATCAGTGCTAAATTAATTTAGATTTTCTTTCAAACTCTGAAGCATCACCAAAAAAAAAAAAAAAAACAGGTCTACATTTAACACCACGGTTAAAGCTTTGGGAATATTGCGCAAAGGTACAAATATATACAGCACCATTATAAACTGCTAGCTTTGTTAATATGTGTAGGTGTTTCCCAAATTATCTTAATGTAAACAAGTTTATTTACCTTGGTACTGGGTTTAGAAGATTCAGACTTGTGAGCTGAATGTGCCACCTTCCTGGTTTGTTATCCTCCAAAAAACGCTTTGCACTTTCTACCGTGTTCTGTTGACAATAAACAAAATACAACATATATTTACCGGAGAGCAGTGAATTTGTTTTTGGTTTCCTGGGACACATATAATACACAAAACTGTACAAATGAAAGGGTGACACACATACAGACAGAAGGTTCCTTCATTTATACAGAGATTCTGAGACTGTCAATAACTTGTGCTAAAGAATGTCCTAGCCAAGTTTCATCACAATTGGCTAAGCTACTCTAGATATGTGTAAAAACGTAAGAGCGATATACATACATAACATGCAGTCACCTCCTTATATCCCTAGATCCTGACACTCAATATCTTTGTCCTAACCATTGGAAATGGTTGTTTCTTACTAGTGTGCCTAAAGAATGAGCAACATAAAAACTGCATCATATTTACGACACATGAACCAAAGCCATTTTTTTTTACTGGAGTCTAAATTTGGTTTTATATAAACCCATATGTATTTTCTTTCTGTACCTTTTACATGTACCTACGTCACAGAAAGATACAGTTATAGAGTCTACAGCAATCTACAGTCCACACCTCCATCAGCATGGCCACAGTCATTGGTCCCACACCACCTGGTACAGGGGTTATGAAGGAAGCTCTCTCCTTGGCTTCATTGTAGGCAACGTCTCCAACCACCCGCTTCCCGCTTGCCTTTGTGCTATCTGTAAGAGAACAACAACAAACTAGTAGAACTAGACATATAACTAAGCACCCCCGACAGCACAGTGGGATGGCCAGTCTGAAGGTTATTATTATTTGTTTATTTAGCAGACGCCTTTATCCAAGGCGACTTACAGAGGCTAGGGTGTGTGAACTATGCATTAGCTGCAGAGTCACTTACAATTACGTCTCTCCCGAAAGATGGAGCACAAGGTTAAGTGACTTGCTCAGGGTCACACAGTGAGCCAGTGAGTGAGCCGGGATTTGAACCGGGGACTTCCTGGTTACAATCCCTTTTTCTTTAACCACTGGACCACACAGCCTCATGAAATAAAACCGATATGTGGAAAAATGAGAGTTAATTATATTGAAATACCAAAATAAACTTCAATGTAATGTCAATTTCTTTTAGTATTTCTATAAGCACTATTGAGTTTATAGTTATGGATGACTTATATATATATATATATATATATATATATATATATATATACACACATATATACAGTACTATGCAAAAGTTTTAGGCAGGTGTGAAAAAATGCTGTAAAGTAAGAATGCTTTCAAAAATAGATATGTTAATAGATTATATTTATCAATTAACTAAATGCAAAGTGAGTGAACAGAAGAAAAATCTAAATCAAATCCATATTTGGTGTGACCACCCTTTGCCATCAAAACAGCATCAATTCTTCTAGGTACACTTGCACAAAGTCAGGGATTTTGTAGGCATATAGTCAGGTGTATGATTAAACAATTATACCAAAGAGGTGCTAATGATCATCAATTCAATATGTAGGTTGAAACACAACCATTAACTGAAACAGAAACAGCTGTGTAGGAGGAATAAAACTGGGTGAGGAACAGCCAAACTCAGCTAACAAGGTGAGGTTGCTGAAGACAGTTTACTGTCAAAAGTCATACACCATGGCAAGACTGAGCACAGCAACAAGACACAAGGTAGTTATACTGCATCAGCAAGGTCTCTCCCAGGCAGAAATTTTAAGGCAGACAGAGGTTTCCAGATGTGCTGTCCAAGCTCTTTTGAAGAAGCACAAAGAAACGGGCAACGTTGAGGACCGTAGACGCAGTGGTCGGCCAAGGAAACTTACTGCAGCAGATGAAAGACACATCATGCTTACTTCCCTTCGCAATCAGAAGATGTCCAGCAGTGCCATCAGCTCAGAATTGGCAGAAAACAGTGGGACCCTGGTACACCCATCTACTGTCCGGAGAAGTCTGGTCAGAAGTGGCCTTCATGGAAGACTTGCGGCCAAAAAGCCATACCTCCGACGTGGAAACAAGGCCAAGCGACTCAACTATGCACGAAAACACAGGAACTGGGGTGCAGAAAAATGGCAGCAGGTACTCTGGACTGATGAGTCAAAATTTGAAATATTTGGCTGTAGCAGAAGGCAGTTTGTTCGCCGAAGGGCTGGAGAGCGGTACATGAATGAGTGTCTGCAGGCAACAGTGAAGCATGGTGGAGGTTCCTTGCAAGTTTGGGGCTGCATTTCTGCAAATGGAGTTGGGGATTTGGTCAGAATTAATGGTCTCCTCAATGCTGAGAAGTTCAGGCAGATACTTATCCATCATGCAATACCATCAGGGAGGCATCTGATTGGCCCCAAATTTATTCTGCAGCATGACAACGACCCCAAACATACAGCGAAAGTCATTAAGAACTATCTTCAGCGTAAAGAAGAACAAGGAGTCCTGGAAGTGATGGTATGGCCCCCACAGAGCCCTGATCTCAACATCATCGAGTCTGTCTGGGATTACATGAAGAGAGAGAAGCAACTGAGGCTGCCTAAATCCACAGAAGAACTGTGGTTAGTTCTCCAAGAAGTTTGGGCCAACCTACCTGCCGAGTTCCTTCAAAAACTGTGTGCAAGTGTACCTAGAAGAATTGATGCTGTTTTGAAGGCAAAGGGTGGTCACACCAAATATTGATTTGATGTAGATTTTTCTTCTGTTCACTCACTTTGCATTTTGTTAATTGATAAATATAAATTATTAACATGTCTATTTTGGAAAGCATTCTTACTTTACAGCATTTTTTCACACCTGCCTAAAACATTTGCACAGTACTATATATATATATATATATATATATATATATATATATATATATATATATAGACAGATGGTTAATTTGTATTGGACAATAACCATTATCAAACTTAAAACCATCAGAAATCGGAGTGTCTACTTGTTTTAGTTATAATAGTATACCACATGCTGTTTGTTTTAGTGAAATCCAAATCCTTATGTAATAACTGTGCTGCACTGCAGTCAATGCTTTCTATAAAACAAAGGTCACGCTGTAGCCACTTCCATTACATCCATAAAACTGATAAGGAAACTCAAATTGTACTTTCAAGTCTGGGGATTACTAGAAGTCAACCCTTTTCATGAACTCAGATGCCACCTAGTGTTCAACTCCTTTTAAGTATAGTTCACTTCTCTGGCTCCTGCAAAATTTGCATTCTGTTCCTCTGCATTCCATGAGGATCAACACATAATTATTATTATAATATACGTCTGTTTAATAGAACCACGAAATTGAAAGAGGACGTAGTCATTTTAATTGACCATTCCCCTTACAATTTGCAATCATTCTGAGTGGTTCTGGGTTCTGCTGGGCCTATCTGTCTATTTAAATAGAGTAAGTGGGGCTGACTGTATTGGAATGAGGAAGGCTGCTTAGGGCTGGCAATTAGTACTCACAACAAAAATATTAACTCAGTACTGGAATAACATAACCCAATACCAAACACCATACAAAGTGGGAAATAAAATAAATAAAAATTGAAACTTACACTTTAAAAATCTACCAAACTCAGTTTCGCAAACGGATTGGTGGGAGGTAGGGGAAAGAGTTCATTAGTCGCTCAAAGCAATCCATTCTTTACTGACAGGTTGCCCTAAACCAATGATTTCACTATGTAACACAATTTTTGTTCCTGGGTAGTAAGTGTTATTTCCTAATTGCTTATGCCTCAAAAGTATAGAAAATGGCTGTTATTCCCCACAAACTTTGCTTTTGTGACCAGGAGTGATATTTTGAAATTTACCTATATCCAATGAGAAAACAGGCAAATTTGTGTCTTTTCGTTCACATAAAGTCAGAAAAAAACAACATATGAATCCAAATTAACATGTATTTATACTAAAGTAATACAAAAATGACTACAAAAGATTTAGAAGTGAGTAGTTTTTCGAGATTTACGATTATACTGTAAATCACTTTCACGAATCAGCCCCCAAATGTAGTCTCCCATCATGTTCTCGTTATACTGTCCTTCATTGACAGCTCATCCAGGAGCCTCAAAGCCGTGCTGCTCCATAATGGTAACAAGTACCCGTCTCTTCCCCTGGCTCACTCGGTGCACCTCAAAGAGGATTACAACAGCATCAAGACCTTGCTGGACGCCTTGAAGTATGATGAGTACGGCTGGGACCCCCGGAAGGTGCTGATGCCACCACTGCACATCAAATTGGGCCTTATGAAACAATTTGTCAGAGCTCTAGATAAGGAGTCAGCAGCCTTCAAGTACCTTCAAGACTTCTTCCCTAAGCTGTCTGAGGCAAAGGTCAAAGCCGGTGTCTTTGTCGGACCACAGATAAAGAAGATCCTGGAGTGCAATGAATTCCCCAAGAAGCTCACTAGTAAGGAGAAAGCGGCTTGGAACAGCTTTGTCGCAGTGGTTCGGGGCTTCCTGGGCAATCACAAGGCCGAAAACAATGTGGAGCTGGTGGAGACTCTGGTGAAGAACTACGGCACAATGGGCTGTAGGATGTCCCTCAAAGTCCATATCCTTGATGCTCATCTTGATAAATTCAAGGAGAACATGGGAGCGTACTCGGAGGAGCAAGGCGAGCGCTTCCACCAGGATATACTGGACTTTGAACGCCACTACCAAGGACAGTATAACAAGAACATGATGGGAGACTACATTTGGGGGCTGATTCGTGAAAGTGATTTACAGTATAATCGTAAATCTCGAAAAACTACTCACTTCTAAATCTTTTGTAGTCATTTTTGTATTACTTTAGTATAAATACATGTTAATTTGGATTCATATGTTGTTTTTTTCTGACTTTATGTGAACGAAAAGACACAAATTTGCCCGTTTTCTCATTGGAAATAGGTAAATTTCAAAATATCACTGTCCTGGTCACAAAAGCAGTTTGTGGGGAATAATAGCCATTTCCTATACTTTTGAGGCATAAGCAATTAGGAAATAACACTTACTACCCAGGAACCAAAAAAAAAAAAAAATTGTTACACAGTGTTTTCTTTTCACATCATGTCGCATCGTTGCTCCCCCATCATCCCCTACCTGGAACGTGGTTGATACCACAGTCAATCACAACAGCCCCTTGCTTGATCCAGCATCCTTTCACCATCTCTGGCTTGCCAGCCCCAACGACTAAAATATCAGCACGGAGAACCTGGACAAGAAAGTGAAACAAAAATAAAAACATTTCTGTCCGGACTTGCTTATTCATGTGTGTAAGACTGAACCCACAACTTTGATTGATTAGAAGTAAGACTCAATGTTATTTTTACCTGCCCAGCTAGGTCGGCAGTCTTGGAGTGGCATGTTGTTACTGTCGCGTGGTTCCACAGCAGCAGGTCATGCATGGGTGCCCCGACGATCTTACTGCGCCCGATAACCACAGCGTTCTTCCCAGCAATGGAGGTACCTTCAGAGAGACAGAGCTCTGTTAAAGTAATTGTATGCTACACAATAATTCCATAAATCGTACCTATTTCGACATGTTACAGCAAACTGGATTTTCATTTTAAAACGTAATATCTGTTACTACTTTAGGTTAAAAGGAAGTTTCCATTTTTGTTGTCTTGGAAATATGTTAAACTTGGGTTATTTCACCTCAGTATCTTCATGGTCGCAGCCTGCTACTGGCTGAAAGCATGTCAGTCAATAAGGGAAGCAGCCGATTGGTTACTGACAGGAAAGAACCCATTGAAAGGGTGAACAAAACAAAGCTGAAATACAAACCTGTCTGTTTGATGAGTTCCATGCATCCTTTAGGAGTACAGGGGATAAAGCAGTCTCCCAAGTCACCACGAGCAAGCTTTCCTGCATTTATACTAGTCAGACTAGAAGAAAAACGAGCATATCAGTGGCAGTCATCCCCAGCCAAGACTGGAATTACAAAACTAGATCCACCAGTAACATGAAGAAATAGATCATCATGACACTCATCCACTGAAAGCACATGCAGGTTTAACATAGTCCTAGATGCTTCTATATTACCTAACATGTAAGCAATAACAAACTACACTTTAGGACAATTTGTTAATCCAGGTCATTTTAGAAATTAATATACTGCGCATGTACACACAAAATATTTAAAAAAAACTTCAATTAAGATTATCTTTCTCTGCAATGTTTAATCTTTTAAGGACTATTTTGAGGAAGCACAACGGCACGTTTTCAGATGAATACAATCATTTGAAACGATAGAAGTAATAGTAATAAAGCTAACTGAAAACAATAGTTTATCTGTCTTACAAGTTGTTTCTTGATAGTTTTATTCTTTTCAGAACATTTGCATTTCCTTCAAAATACTGCTCATACAATCTTTGAAAACTGTAGCTATTCACACCCTGTTCACTGGCTGATGAAACTGACTGTAGGAGAATCGTTCGTCTACTTGTTTTACCTGCAATACTACTGAACTTGTGAATCTGGTTAACATCACTCCAACTCTCAGGCACTCTGGGTGCCTACTGTACATGGTTGTAAACAGAGCCTTGGCCAGACCTTGGCTCACAGAACATTGACCGACCAGGCAGAACATATTTCGTGTATAAATAACCAGACATTTACCCATCCACATCCTTCTCAGGCGCTACAGCATTGGTGACTCTTTCTGTATTGATGGGGTTGATAGACTCCAGCGGGAGCTGCACTATGAGCCCATGTATCTCTGGGTTCTCGTTCACTTGAATAATGTTTCTTAAAACCTAGAACAATAACAATGGAAGAAGAAAACAAAATTGTGAAAAAAGATCTGTATCATTGATGCATCCAGATGTGTCAATGAAAAGTTTGAATGAGTTTCTACAAAAACCTGTAATAGAACTTTATTGAGAGAATCCTAGAATACAACACTGTACCAATTGTAAAGAAAGGGAATGGTCTGTACCATTGATATGGCCAGAGGTTAAAACAATGCAGCAGTGAAAGGGTTCATTTTTACTGGACAACATTGGTAATGGACTAAAGAACATTTGCTAAGCACAGACAAAGGTTTTCTGTATATGTCCCTAAAGCTCAACAAATAAATGATTATATTGTAAACAAAATGACGGTAGCTGCTGCACTTGCCTCTTCTTCTGTGGCAGTCTTTGGCAGCCGGACATGGCTGGCGTTGATACCGATCTGAAAAACAATAGATATTAAACAGGAGTCTGAAAGGGATTTGAATTTGAATGCCATGATTGCCTAATAAGACTAAGAAAAAGCAGGCTGCTGTTTTATGCAACAGGCAAGGCCCCAGCCAGGGCACCGTCATGCCTTTTTTTCTGGCCTATGGTTGGTGTGAAAAATGAATCATCAATTTGACTTGCTCTTCATAAAGAAATGTTTAGTATGTGTCTACAGCTCTTTTGTGCTCGAATCCTGACCAGGCAATGTTCTTTCAGTTGTAGTTTATAATACCATGTGACATTAAGAAATGTAAGTGTTAATGTTACAAGTCTAAAACAACTTGCAGCGGTAGGTTAATTAAAAAGAAATGGGGTTCCTTTTGACAAAAAAAATAAATAAAAACCGATGCAAATAATGACTGTAAACAATGTCTTATTTTGGCCCATTGAAAAGTTGCCTTTAAAAGTTCCAGAAAAGACCCCAGTGGTTATGTCATGTGGTTTAGTTTGGACTACATAGTAGTAGATTCATGCACATAGTCTTCTGTAATTTTAATTCACTCTATTAGATAAACAACATTTACCTGATAGAGACACTTTTAATTGACAGTACTTTGATTTGCACAAATACATTCAAACTGTTTTGATTAACCATTACCTCAGCTGCAGCCTTCAGCTTCATACTAATGTAAAGGTTGGAGTCATCTCTGTCACCAACCTGAAAGGAAATACATAAAGCATTGAATATGCTTATGGCCCTTCATATATATCTTTTTTTACTTGAAGCTTCATTTTTCTTATAGTCACTTGCCAAATGTAAACCAATATCCATATTCATTATATGCATTATATTTAAGGCCTGGGAGCAGTCAACAGTTGGTCTGGTGCTTATTAACCTTACCTCTTCAATCCTGCAGTTTAGAAGAAAGAAAACATTCAATGATTTATATATAAAGACAGTCAGAACATACTGTTTTATATTTTACAGCACATCGATTGACTTTTCTTGACTGTAGTCTACATTTGATTATCTAGATAAGAGAAGCAATAAATCAAATGTCTCACACAGCTCTAGTTCTGAGGACACCGTCAAAATGAGAATGTGTTTGCAGGAGGCATGATGCAATCTGTATACAATCATAAACATGAAATAAAAAAGGCCAGGTTTAGGCTTACTAAAAGTTTTAGTATATCATAAACTGTGTTAGAGTCGGCATTACAAACTACAGGCCGAAACCCTGGCAGTTTTTAAAAGAGGACATTTCATTAATAAGCAAAAATAAACACAAAAACAAATACAGCTGTATTAAAACTAAACAACACACCTCAGGATTAAGTAACAGGAGGAAATGCTATTGTTATAAAAAGTTACACAGGTCTGATTTTAAGCCTGTGTTAATCCTGCTAGTGTTTGCCTGCAAGGATCTAAGCTTTACTAACCCATATTTTTCAATACTAAAAGCTTTATGATGTTATAAACAGCTGTCACGTTGATGTACATATAAATGAATCTCCTTTACACTGAGTTTAGTGCCTGAAGGGGGGAAAGATATTCCCTACATTTCAACTGGCTAGGAAATAGAAAATATATATATACACATTTAAAAATGAAAAATTACATGTTGCCAATCTAAGAAAAGATTTTTCCTTTTTTCTTTTTCTTAGAGACATACCTGTAGAATAGCGAGACCTGGCCTAAAGCCAGGCAGGTCCAACTTCATTTGAGCTACATCTTTCTTCAGTCTCTCTCTCACTAGCCTGAAAGGCAAGATTACAGGTCAGTTTTGAAGCAGCAAGGAGCCCATTATTTATCAAGTAAGCTTTTGAAGACAGGTTTGTAAACTTCTTACAAGGACGTTTTAGATCCTGAAACAATGGCAGCCAACAACCTTCTTCCTCCAAAGCAGTTTGGCAGAGGTTTCAGCCTTGTCGCTAAACAGGAAAACATAGCAAGCAGCTGGACTGAAGCCCCTTTAGAAAAAGGGGGGGTACAGAGTCTGCTTATTTTTCAAAACTCAGTCCTGCAATGGCTGAAAGCAGCCCAGCGGACCAACTAAACCTGTGCAGAATCACAAAACGTGCTTCCAGCAGCACCACAAAAGGAGACTCTTTGGGAGTCTGCCAGTCAAAAGCCCCGTGTCTGTAACCTGGCTATTCTTAAAGCCGAGTTGAACAACAGCATGCAGGACAGCTGTGTTGTTTTCTTGCAGTACCATATCATGGCATTGGATTAGCACTTTGTTTTTTTTCCAATTACTACTACAGGTTTGAGAGCAAAGCATGAGGTTAGAACAGGAATTGCCAAGGCTAACTGACTTGCAGTGTGCCAGATTCCAGTGTTGAAAATACAGCAGATAGCTGATTAAAGTCTAAACGGGCGACACAGCTGTGGGTTCTGCGAGTTTTCAGAGGGCAGTGAAAGCCAATCAGCAAACTCTGCAGATGGGTGTGTGCAGTGAGCATAAAAGGGCTGGAATGAAGTTGTGGTTTTATTCCAACTGTGGACATGAACTGGAGCAAACTAAACTATGTCATTCAGCCATATTTTAAAGTGATATAAAGGCTTTAAAATGTATATATTTTTATACCTCCGATTATCCCGCTGCCAAAATTTAGACAACCGCTTGTTCAATAGTCATGAAACTTGCTAAAGACCTTCTTTAGCAGTTATATAGTTTACTGTATAGTAATCGAGGTATATGAAGGCTGTACGTCCGTCCTACCAACTGTCTGCCTGTCTATATGTTACGCTTAAATGTTTTACTACAGAACCCCTTATCAATTCTTATTAAACTACGTGTATCAGATACAGGGGCGCATATGCATTGTATGTCTCTATGTGTCAAACTTTTTCATGTTACAAACGACCAATGAATTATTAGCTTTTTTGTTTATTTGCTGCCCTAAGTATATGTTGATTTCCCACATTTTGTGCAGGGATAATGATATGTTGATCCTTCAAATACACCACTTCGTTATAAACTGCTGCTTCCTGGTATCAAAGCGCTTCCTGTGCTGTAGGTCACATGGTATGACAGCAGCAAGACCACTAGAGGAATGCAGACCTATAAGCACAGGGAGTGTGATTGGATGCGAAAGAAATGGCAATTTTAACCTGTTGTGTTGAATTTAGAAGAATCTGCATGCTTAAATATAATGCAAAACAACCAAGCACAAATACATTTATAAGCATCAGTCAGTTTCGCCCTATCTCCCTATTAAATGTAGAAGGCAAGGTTTTCTTCAGCATTATTGCTCAGAGATTGTCAACTTACCTATTAAAAAGATCTGCTTCATTAACACTTCAGTACAAAAAGCTGGCATTCCAGGTTTCCCAGGATGCTTAGAACACATCAGTGTGATCTGGCAACAAATTCAATCAGCTAAAAAGGAGAGGAAGGAGCTCCATGTGACATTCCTGGATTTGGCAAATGCATATGGTTCAGTGCCAGCATTTGTTTTTTTCAGTGTACTGATGACAATAACAAATTTAGTGAAAGCCTACTTTGGAGATTTGCAACTTAGTTTTTCAACTTCACTACATGGCAATGTAGTGAAGGCTTTTACCATGGCAATGGAAGTAATTATTTGGGCATCAAAATGGGTAGTGGGAGGAGAGTGCTTGGCTTTTAGAATGCGACTACCACCAATTCAAGCATACATGGATGACATGACAACCATGACTAAAACAGTAGCCTGCACTAATCGGTTATTGGGCAAATTAACCAATAACATTGAATGGGCACGAATGCAATTCAAGCCCACTAAAATCAAGGATCATCTCTATAATTAAAGGTAAAGTAGTAGATAAAAGGTTCTACATTAATGGTGAGGAAATATCAACAGTGTCTGATAAGTCAGTGAAAACTCTTGGGAGATGGTATGATGGGGATCTAAAGGACACAGTTTGTGTGGGAGAAGTTAGACAACAAGCAGTGGAAGGGTTATAGAGCAGCGCTTTACAGGGCAAACTAGAACTCTGGTGCTTTCAGTTTGGTCTACTGCCGAGGCTGTTGTGGCCACTGACTGTGTACAAGGTTTCTTTGACAACAGTAGAGAAGCTGGAAGCTTTAATCAGTTCATACGTCAGGAAATGGTTGTGAGTTCCACGATGCCTCAGCAGAGTGGGACTTTATGGTAAAGGAATACTGCAGCTACCAGTCTCCACTCTAACCGAGGAGTTTAAGTGCGCCAACGTCCGACTGGAAATCACATTAGTAGATTTACGCGACAAATGCGTAAGGGAGGCAGCAACTGTGTTGAAAACTGTAAGAAAGTGGGCGGCAAAGAAAGTCGTGGAAGATGCAATGACTGCCCTTTGAATCAGTGATATCATGGGGCAAGTTCAGCATGGAAGAGGGGATCTTGGTCTCAGTTCAGCTCCTCCTACATGGCACAAGGCAGCCCCAGCTCAATGGAGGAAGCTGGTAGTCAATGAGGTGCAAAAGCAGGAGGAGAGGATTAGGTGCGTAAAGGCCATTTCACCTGGTAGAGTTAACAGTGCCATGGGAGGATGTTGTAGATGAGGCGTATGAGAGGAAGAAACTGCGGTATACTCAACTAGCCGCTGAAGCGGAACAGCGAGGATGGAGAGTCCGGGTTTACCCAGTGGAGGTGGGTTGTCGAGGTTTTTGTGGCATACTCTACAACCCGGTTTCTCAGAGACGTCGGATTCAGTGGCCAAGAGTTGCGTCGCACAGTGAAGAACTTATCTGAAGCAGCAGAGAGGAGCAGCAACTGGCTGTGGTTGAGACGGAAAGATTCTGGCTGGGGATCTCATGCACAATAGAAAGGAAAGCTGATGTACGGGTAAGTAAGCTGGGTTGAGTTGAGTGGGGGACGGAGGGGGGGGGTGATGCTGGGACGCCAGAATCACTGTCGGGTCCTCTTGAGGTGTGTGGGCTAGTCGACGAAACACAGAGGACGGAAGGTGCCCACTTGAAGACCCCAGAGAAGTACCCTACTTCGCTCAAACGGTTGTCATGCTGATGCGCTGGGGAGACCGCACTGTGGTTGATCCCTGGAGCCAGCATCGCAGCTGTTGTGTGTGCCTATGCGCTGGGGAGGCAAAATGAGCTGATCCCTGGTGCCAGCATTACACTTCAGCCATCAACACCAGGCAGAAGGGTATCTACATCATCAGATGAAAGGAAACGCAAATGGATGGAAACGCAGATGGCTCACATTAGTTTACTGTAAAAGCGAGAGCCGAGTTCAAATCAGCATGAAGTTTTAACATCTACTCTCATGAAATGGAAATCACTAAGAGTAGCCTAATCACATTAGGTTCAATCTGTTAAAAAATGTAATTCAAAAGCACTGCTTACACTAACCTCTAGTCTAGCTGGACACATTTAGGAATACAAGCGTTGTATGGGAATTGTTTTGGTAAGCAGTGTAAATACTTGTTTTACAATAGACCCAACTTATATCAGTAGCAGCTAGTCTATAATTAAAGTGAATGTCCACTTAATAAACTCAGTAAGTCATATTTTAATGTAGAGGCCCTCGCTTTCCTGTGGTGATACTTTATGATTAATCTGTAACTGAGTACCCAGGAAGACGAGAAAATCAATTCACTGGACCTTGTCTTATGACAGGTCATGTGCCTGGACTAAAGCAAAGTCTACACAGTATCAGGCTGCTAGCACTGAACACCAGAGAAATAGCATGGAACACAGGCAGCTTTTCACCAGATAGTATTAACACATACCTGTACTCAAGCATGCACTGTCTGTAATTAAACTGACTTTGAGGATGTTTTCAGGCTAGACACCAGTAGCTTGATAACAGCCTTGCTTAGGCTAGGCAGGTGAAAGGTGCTAATAAAATATTAACAGGGGGTTTGCGTCTACAGGACTTCTCTGGAGTTTCCACAGGGAGCGTTGCATTGGCTCTGGCACGTCTGTGGGTTAGGGAGGCAAAACACAGGGACTGTTGCTACTCATCATGCTACAGCAGACCCTACTGGCCAGGCGCCAGGTGTGCTCGTTGGCCTTTGTCCTCTAGAGCCCAATGGCTGTCTGACACTCTCCAGTTCCTAGGTGGCAATTGGCTTGGTCGTGGGACTGGAGGAGGCCCTTCAGTTCTCCTGAGCTGTGTGCGGAGCTGCTGCGGTGAGGGAACGTATATGGACATTGTAAATGTAAAGTACATTTTTAGGCACTTGGTCTTGGTTTAAATGGTCCAAGATATATGGGTCATTTTAGCTGTGCCTGTGCTAAAGTGCTGCTTTTCTTTTACTCATCAACCTCAATACTCTATAGTCCCCTATTGCAGATTTCTCTGAAATCATAAGGAACGTATTACCATTTAAGCATGTGACCTTAATGTAATAAATCCAGGGTATGTCTGTCTAGTACTACGAAGTCACAACTGGTAATCGAATTACTTAATATAGAAACTGAAGTAGATAATAGGAAACCTCAAACTAGACTTCTCAACATAAATCTATCCCTACACTCAGAGTACAATCCTCTTGTGTGCTATTTTATAAATTCATTTGAACAGGGCATATCAGTTTAAGGATGAAACAAGTGCCCCCTCCCCCTCATAGTTCATTGATAATATATGCATATTGAACTTTCAAGTACAATGCTACAGAAAACAGCTGCAAACAAGTATCAAATTATCATTTCCTATTTGACGACCAATTTACATAGAAAGTACATTTTCAAGCCTGCTGTTGGGCAAACAAAATGCTCTACTCACACTCATCCTTCTCAGAATAATACCTGAATTGCAACTAAGGCATGTCCTGCTAGGTTTTTCTTCCTCTCTAAAAAAATACCTTTTTTCAATTACCTTTCTGTTTTCAGTCCCCAGTCTCCCTTGCTAATATTTCCTTAATTCCTGCTATTTAAAAAATAATTACCGTCCTGTGCTAGTGGCATTGGCAAACTTTAGACTCTTTTCACTGAAACACTGCAAAATATTTACAAATTAACAATGAGCATTTGGTGTAAACATGGGAGACAGCATACAGCTTTAAATCAAACTACTGTAATCCATTTATACTGCAGTACCTTGGCTTTGAAACAATGTTGCAATTCCTGCATTTGTCAGATTATTTAAATCTCCACTCTACTCATTACAGTATTGAGAAACAAGGGCCAAATATGTGACCTTGGACTCATTCTACACCACCTACCCTACAGTAGCCAGTATGGGAATACTCAACAGTCAACCACTTTCAACATTTGTGCAGAATACAACTGTTTTGTTCAAACTCAACGTTTGATGACTGGACAAAGACTTCAAATCAAAATGTGTCACTGAATTTTAGTTTATTGTAATATTTCCAAACCCACGCATTCGAAGGTAGGTTCCATTCACCTTGTACACATTGTTTAGACCAAATGTATGCAAATCTCCAATTATGATTTCGTAAAAAGGATAAGCATTTTGCATGCACTGCAGTATTGGCTTTGTGTGCAGAACTACAACATTTTATGAGACACTGTAAATTACTCTTACTCTTCAGGCATATCTGCAAACAGATGTCTACACTTACAGTTCATTTGATCATGATATGGTCAATTTTCATGCAGAACCACGAGCACGGTCGGAAAATGTGTTTTTGAGGCTGCTGTCCATTTTTATTTGAGGTCATTGGGGTTATACTTTGGGCTAGAGCAGTGTCCAGGTATATTCTAACAGCATTTAAGACTCTTCATTATCATTGTCATGTACCCTACCTCGAGACGGTGTACCGATTTGACTGCACGTGATCGCCCAAAACACATCACAATGACAGATATAATTTAAATTCACCCCAATTCTATATTTTACAAGATTTGATGAATACTGTATTGCTGAAAATCGTATTTATGATGTCACTGCAGTACTAACATCAACATTTGAAAAAAAAAAAAAAAAAACATGTGTTTTAGTTACAAGATTCGTATTAACTAACTGCATGTACTGTGCAGATGCAGAAAAATACATTAACTTACGCCGAGACAGTTTTACCGCTGAGAACTTCTGCAGGCATTGTTGATCACCGCTGCTGTAACCTTTGCAGACCCAGAAGCTACAACTTCACTCTACGAGTAGCAAAATTCTTACACAAACTTTTCTGACTAAATACTCCCGTTCAACTTGCCCAATCGTAGTCCTACAGGCTTATCTGAATATCTAAGAATTTGGCGCAGCCCGCTAAGCAAGAAAAGTTGACTGAAATGTTTAACCAATCGGGTTTTGTAATTCATTTTTCGATGAATATTTTACAGTGCTCCAACAAATCAGAAGGCTGATTACATGCAAAGGGTTTACCAACGTTTCAGGAAGTGCGTGCCGTCTGGTTTACAAGAGTTTGGAATTGGCTTCTACCTCTTTGCAAACCCACGCGGTGAAGTGGGCGCTGCCATTATTGAAACGCCGCATCGGAAAAGTATTGTAGTGTTTTTGTAAGTGAATGCAGGTGTAGCTGTTTTGCAGATCAGAGTTTTTTGCCTTTATGTTTACATAGTTTTGTAACATTATAAAGCCGTGCACGTCTCTCAAATTGGAGCTTTGCGATGTATTTTTTCTTGTCATACAATATTTCTAAATATTGTATTTCAGGTAATGGAATTGTGTTAACGTGTTAGTTGCTAGAGGCCGCTCCTAATAAGCTAGCCCTCTCATGCATGAATTATAAAAGCATCAAACAACATTTTTTCCAAATATATTTTATTACACTTTATGCAATATAAAATAGGGAAGACAAGTACAAATTAACGAAGTTACAGAAGTGTCCATTTTAGTGGACAACATGCATTAGGGAAATAAAAAAATTACTCCATGCTCTTGGCACAGCTAATTGTAAAGCAAACTCTGAAATTCTTATTTGTGAAAATAAAGAAAACATAAATGCAAAGGGTAACATTTTCATCCACATTGTACATTAAAAAATACCCTCAATGTAAAAAAAAGAAATATATTATATATATATATATATAAAAAAGCTAAAGTATTTTTTTTTCTTCAAAGCATGCTTCATTTAGTGCAGCGTACCATACATTTTCAGTTTAATATTTACATGTGAATTTTGTGGATGTTAGTGCTTGTTGTGAAAGTTTGCAAAGCAACCTGGACACAATGGCTCCTGGCACTTCATGCAAATATACTTTGATTTTCTTGTGAAAGTAGCTTCATGGCACCTGTTGGCATGTTTTGCAATAGTTAACTTTGGCCAGTGATCTCCCACACTGAGCCTGATTTCAGGGGGTGCCTTTGATACTGCCCTGAGCTTTAGAGGAAAGAAAACACTAACACTTATTTCTACTTCTGTGTGGATACATTACCTCACACTGATCTATAAGATCCACACCCCCACATGTGTGCTGTACAGCTTAACAACAAATGGTCGATCTGGATCATTTCCTGCTTTTTCTTTCTACACCTCAGAGCCGAATCCATTGGTTCCGTGCCTGCACAGCTTGATGCAATGTGTATCACAGAACTGTCCAGCCATCTTGTAATGGTGATGTTGTAACTATTAGTAACAACTGATACTGCACCTCTACCTTCATCCTTTAGTTGTTTCTCACTCTAACTTAGCTTGTGATCCCATGAGCCTATTTGCTCGGCCTGTGCCTGTTGCTTAGATACCATGGTCATGTTGGTGTTACTAGAGCTTTCTCCCTCTAATCAGTCATCATCACTGTCACTGTCACTTCATCATCACTGTCACTGTCACTTGAATCTGATGGAAGGTGATCCACAATCTGGAAACCACGGTTTATTGATGTCTGTTCAAAGAATAATAATAATAATAATAATAATAATAATAATAATAATAATAATAATAATAATAATCAATATTCTGCTCCAGACGTTTGGTTTTATGACACAGAAAATGTAAAGCGACAGAAAGTTATACAGAGTCCCTTTGGTTAATTGTTATACTAGCTTTAATAAAACCATATATATATATATATATATATATATATATATATATATATATATGTATGTGTGTGTGTGTGTGTGTGTGTGTGTGTGTGTGTGTAAAATAGGATATGTGTTTTAATATACAATTCAGAAAGGAGACATCCACAATATTTAAAATGAACAATCTTTTATTGTATTTGACAGATGACCATGTCACCTTCTTATGTCCATAATGAAACTTAATATAATTTGTCCTTGTCCAGCTTGATAGCTGCCCCATATGCTGCCCAACTATGATGAATGATGATTAATCATAGCTTATAGTGCCAGCAGGCTGGACAAGTGACACTCTGGGCCACCTTCTCCCTGGACAAGGCACACTGCACGGTGGAGGCAGGGGAGGAGGAGAACCAAAAAGGGCTTCCCCTTTTAGAAACACAACATAGTTTCCATAAAGTGGCATTTCTCAATTATGTTGATTCACAGGTCTAATACTAACAGACAATACACAACATATTTACACTGCACTACTATCTTGCTTTCTTGTTTGTGATACATTTTGAAAAATATTGAGGACCTCTTGTTTTAAAGTAAAAGAGGAACAATACAAGGTCATTTTACAGAAGATGTCAAATAATTTACCTGGTTTAAAGATCCCCCTTGTTTTTTATAATGTGTGGCATTTAAGATTAAAACCATTTTTCTTAACGTATTTAAGTAATGCTTGTTTTTGCACATTCAATTCTTTTTTTTTTTAAACATACTTAAAAAATTTTTTAACTATTAATTGATGTAGGCTATCAATAACTGCAGAAGTGTGTTTATCAAGAAATATTAATATTATTGTTTGTTGTATGATTTCAATTGGGCAAGGCTGACTTACTTATTACCCAAGTGGGATATATAAAACAGGACCTGTGTGAATCTGTCTAAGTTCTCTCTAACACACTCACATGACAGCGTAGTAGCAAAATGCTACTAAAACCTCTGCTTGCAGAGAATCTATACCCAAAAGCATGGTAAACAAATATATTTAATAGATTGTGCACTGCAACAATCTGACCTTTCACCTCTGTACTATTGCTCTCAACTCTATCTAAACAACACTTTTTATCATGCAGGTGGGTAGGTTTTGATTAATTTACAAATGATTCATTATCATGGTGAAAACTTGCCAGGATTTGTTGTACTTTGTATTGTGCTTTTGTTTTCCTAACTTGGGATGTGTGTCATTGGCCTACACTACAGCATGCTGTACTGCACTAGCCTGTATAGCAAACGAGTGACCGAAAATACATCTGCCACCTGCTGGTGATAATGTGTAGCAACAGTTGCGTAGATAATTTATGCTCTACGCAACTGTTGCTCTCATTCAAAGTGCATGTTGCAAATAGGAAGGATGTTATAAACAGTTGATTGGAGCACCTTATATGCAAGATCGTCACGGAATTATTGGGTCCAGTTCATAAGATGACGTAGATTTGCTCTTGTTGCATTAATACATGAGTACAAGGAGGCTGTGTGGTCCAGTGGTTAAAGAAAAGGGCTTATAACCAGAAAGTCCCCGATTCAAATCCCACCCAATTTAGCAGTGGCTCTGGGTCTTTTGCCGAAAATAACAGTTTTACGTACTAAAACAGAGCACAATCTCAACTTGGGTGGCTAAGAATGTATTTTTCCTTTATTTTTCCCGTTGTTGCGACAAAATGTGCGCTGCCTCGTTGTTTTCTAATTGAATGGAAGTGCAGACAGTTAAGGAACCGGAAAATCAATTGGCGTTTCAACTGAAAGGCTTTGCGAGTAGGAGAATTTAACCTGCACATGTTGAAAATAAAGACGTATACTATGGCAAAAAAAAAAAAAACACCTCGCAGTGAAAAGGCATTGCGACCTCTATTTTTCTATTGCACTTGAAGCCCATTGCCCTACGACCGCACAGTCCCTTCTGCGGCTCTGGCATCTCATTGGTTGGTTTCGACCCCCTACTGTACATGACTGCCCTGCGCTGCGTTTGTGTTGTTCCATCTGCTGGCTCGAGATTTGTGATTTGGTGAGAGTACTGTGTGTGACTTTGTTTAATTTCCGGATTCCCCCCGTATAGTAGGCTAAATACGGTGCAAGTGTATTCACAAATATTTATGTAGGTGTGTCACTTGTAGCTAGGCAGAAGATTATTCCAGACGTTATGAAAAATACTTAATCACATCGAAAACAGAAGTTATGTGTTAGTTTATAAAAATACGTCATCATATATTAAAAAAAAGAACTTAACATAAAAAAGCGGTTAACTTTCTTGTTTACTGACAACGATGTTTTAATCAGCCTGTCTATCAGCGCTTCTGTATTGGCTTTTCTGTGACCTGTACTGTATTATTATTATTATTAGTTTATTTAGCAGACGCCTTTATTTAAGTCGACTTACAGAGACGAGGGTGTGTGAACTATACATCACTTACAACTACATCTCACCCGAAAGACAGAGCACAAGGAGGTGAAGTGACTTGCTCAGGGTCACACAATGAGTCAGTGGCTGAGCCGGGATTTGAACCGGGGACCTTCTGGTTACAAGCCCTTTTCTTTAACCACTGGATCACACAATATATGAAAGGAAGTTTAATCCCATCAGATTCTATAGTGGGGTGATTCTCACCAACTGGCTGTAAAACCATGTCTGTGGTGGATATCTTTTTAAGAATGCATAATTGTAACAAAAAAATATAATCATTGCAAAGGAGAAGGACAATTCTTTGCTATTAGTAAATACAAATGTATTGTTTTTTTCTAATTTTTCCCATTTTTAACACTTTTTCCACTTTAAATCTCATTACCGTAATGAGTCCAAAGTTTTTTTTTTTTTATCTTTCTTAAGCATTTGTTCATGAAAAAAATAAGAAATGTCACTGACATAAATATGTATCTTGTTCAGAATTGTTCATAATTTACTATAATCTTTGGGTTGAAAAAGTATACCTTAAAATTATTGATTTTTTTGGAGAAAAACTAGGTGTCCGAAGCAATTTGTCTCATTACCGTAACAACTGTTCAAGTTTCTCCAGAGAATCCAGGAAGTATTTAAATAAAGTGTTATTTACCCATGAAGCACCAGCAAGGAGGCAAGCTTCAAAATACACAAGGTGAGAACATGTGTCTTTTTCTTTTAAATTCACAGTTTACCTTGGTATATCCAATGTTTTACAGTTTTGAATCTCATTACCGTAATTTGTAAAATATAAGAAATTAATTAGATTTAAGAAAAAAATAACAGGGTATAAGAGAGCCATAAAAATGCCTGAGGTTTCAAAGTAAAAGTTTGTCTAAGTCAAAGTGGCTGACACATTTTATTTACAGAATTAAGGTAGGCCTTCTCATTACCGTTACACTCATTTCTCATTACCATGTCAGTTATGAGACCTGTTACAGTAATGAGAGGTAGAATTACGGTAATGGTAACTATAAGGCATATTATACAAAACAGTTGCATTTATAGTATTATATATACATCGCATCATAGATTATTGGTGAATTATTTATTTATTTTTAGCTTTTTTAAATTTAGGCATTAAAAACATTGTTTTGTTTAGATTGACAGTGTAAGAAAGAGAGCAGCTGCACGAGCAACGGTACAGAAGCACAGAGGAAAGATCTACAGTAGTGCTGAGCTTTTAGAGGAATACAGAATAAAGGAAAGAGAAAGGTAGTTTCAGAAAGGAAGACATTTTCTATTTAAAGATAAAGGTTTTCATATCAGTCTCTATATATAATATACAGTGCCGTGAAAAAGTATTTGCCCCCTGTCTGATTTTCTGCATTTTTGCACATTTTTCACATTGTATTTGGTCCGATTTTTTTGTGGATTGTAGTAGTATATAGAGGGAGCCTGAGAGAATAAATGACACCAGAGTTTGGTGCTTCTTTCATTTGTTTGGTGTGCAAGGTAATCAAACATGCAATCTTCAGGTGTGAAAAAGTTATTGCCCCCCCTAGTTAACTCAACCCAATTAAAGGGATAATTAGGGTCAGCTGTTTGAGTACTTTGGTTAACAACCAGGCCTGAGTTGGGCCAGCCCTGCCCAATATAAATCTGACTATCTTTGGACATTACAGAGTGAAGTTGTCAGCACACAGGTTCTAGGCACATCATGCCACGAACAAAATCAATTCCTGAAGACCAAGTTGTCTGGAAGGGGTTACAAAGCCATTTCTAAGGCTCTGGGGCTCCACTGAACCACAATCAGAGCCATATTGTCCAAATGGAGAAAGTTTGGGACAGAAGTGAATCTTCCCAAGAGAGGCCGTCCTGCCAAAATCTCTCCAAGAGCAAGGTGTAAAATCATCCAGGAAGTCACAAAGAACCCTAGAACAACATCCAGGGATCTGCAGGCATCTCTCACCTCGGCTAAGGTCAGTGTTCATGACTCCACCATCAGAAAGACACTGGGCAAAAATGGGATTCATGGCAGAGTAGCAAGGCGGAAACCATTGCTCACTAAGAAGAACATGAATACTCATCTCAAGTTTGGCAAAAAGCACCTGGATGATCCTCAAGAATTCTGGAACAATGTTCTATGGACAGATGAGTCAAAAGTGGAACTTTTTGGCCGAACGAAAATAGAAAACATGTATGTAGAGCAGACCAGGAAAGTAACAGTAAATTATGAGTTTATTATAAAAAAAAAACTTAAAATCAAGCTTTTTCTAACAAGTCTCTCTATCTTGCTTTTCCCCCCAGAAATACTATGAACAATACGATGGTTTTGTGGTACTGCACGACACTGACACAATGGCTTATACAGCATCAGCCCTGTCCTTCATGTGTGAACACCTGGGAAAGACCATCATCCTTACAGGCTCTCAGGTATACTAGCCCTCAATGGCAATTAGAATCTGGCACAATGGAGAAATTAGGCTGTACAGGGAGTTTTATATTAAAGTAAGCCGTTGATATTAGTTTAATGCAGAGCAGTCCATAGCGATCACCAGGGAGTTTCTTAGGAGCCTGTCTGTCAGTCGGTCGGTCGGTCAGTATATATACAGCATTCATGTAGTAAGTATATGTATTTGAAAAAGAACAAAGATTTATTATTGGCTTGCTTCTAACAAAAACTCTTGATTGCCCAGCCTTCAGCTCTAAATCATAGTGTGGTGTTCCGTGAGCCATCTGTTGACAGCACTGGTTTAATGCATTATTCCACAGTTAAACCTGCAGTGCACTATACATTATCAACTGCTGTTGGACAGTTTTAGTATTTTGGGGCAAAAGTGTCTTCAGTACTGCACTCAGTCCACCGCGTGTGTTTATTTTAGGTGCCGATCTATGAGTTGAAGAATGATGGCCGTGACAACCTGTTAGATCCCCTGCTTATCGCTGGCCAGTTTGTAATTCCAGAGGTGAGCGTCCTGCTGAAACCAGCACCAGAAGTGACACAGCAATCCCTTTAAGAAGAAAAACCTAAAGTTTTCATGACATTTTCTTATTACAATACCACTAAGTAATGTCTTTATTGGGGGACAATCATGATGTTTAATTACATATTTTAAAATATTGAACCCATAATATAATTGCGTAATTAACTAGTATTTTAAAAGGCTGGCTGATGCTGATTTAATTCAATATTAAATCAGCATCAGTTCACAATTCCATAAATCTTACCTGTTGTGCACCTCCGTTTGTAATAGAGGTCTCAGTTGTTTTGGGGAAAAAACAAGATAAAGAAAGCATGTATTGTCATTAAAAAAAACCCAATATTTAGTACTGTAGAATACTTGAGAAAGCTCCCAGTTTGTTTGCTTTATCTGTGGTAATCTGCTGTATTAGTGTTCTCGGTAGTGTCTTCAGAGTCAAATGTTACTGGCTGCAAAGCAATCAATAGGGAAAGCAGTTGGTTGGTTACTGATAGGGAAGAAGAGGCCATTTATCCATCTAGCTGAAGTGATGTGCAAGACTACCATAAGTAAGTGATTGAATGCTAGTCCGATGATCCACATTGACACCTTTCTTTTCTCCCCCTAGGTCCGTGCTTTCCTGCAGCCCCCCATGGAAGCTATAGTTCTGGAGACGTACGGCAGTGGGAATGCACCTGACAACCATTTTTATCTGCTGGAAGAGATTAAAAAGGCCACCGACAGAGGGGTCCTCATAATCAACTGCACCCAGTGCCTGCGGGGCTCAGTCACAGAGACCTACGCCACAGGAAAAGTAAGAGATGAAAATGCACTGGAAAGGGTTGTGGTGTTTTTTATTTGTTCCAAATGAACACAACCGATAACCATTATAGATGGTGCTCACACAGGGCCCATTGTGTTGTACAGAAAAACATGATTTTAAATGTTTTCAACTATGCAACATTGACGTTGCCCCACCATGAATTTCAGTGTTTGAAAGTATATTTAAAACAGACAGCTGTATTATTAAGCTCCTGGCAGCTCAAAGGAAAATACACGTACATATAAATGATACCAGTGGGCTTTAAAACGATAGGAAAGTCCACTTTTTGTTTCAGAACTGCGTAAAGAATGAAAGTTGAATATAATTATGGCTTGAATTTTTCAGGTTTTATGTGTTGTTCAGTTCGGGGGGGTTATCAGTTTTTATTATTTGGCAACATCATATTTTTGGTTATTAAAAATAAACACCACTGAAACACCTCACTTTTCAGTTTCTGTAATACATTCAATGTAAGTTGCACTAATACATATACAAACGTTAACCTGCTGTTTTGAAGTGAGGATGTCCACATTTTGAAGTAACAGATTTCATTTTATGGCCATTACCATCCGCGTATCTATCACACAACAGTTTTTTTTTTTTTTTTTCTGCCCACCCCATCATATGACTAACATACTGTAGTACTTAATCTCAGCATACAAGAAGTTCTGTACATTTTTTTGTAGGATTAAACATTGTTACTCTGATTAAAGTTTAACATTTATGTAGCAATAATAATAATAATAATAATAATAATAATAATATTAGACAGTTGTTATACACAAGAAAAACTTTAATATGCATTAGTCGAAGCATAACTGTGCAGCAGTTTTATATTTACAATAACTTTTTCTGTTCATCATTGGATAAAACCATAACAGCATAAAAAATAACTGGCAACACCATGTTGCTGGTTTGTTTGGGTTTGTGGTCGTTAAGCCCATTGCTAAGCAAATGATGCATTGACGCAAATGACGCGTATTACACTGTGCACAAAGTTGATGATTGGTCAGTTGCAATGTCTTTGCACACTGCCTGCCTTCTGACACACACATTTATCGGTTTAAAAAAAATAAAAACCGAATCTTCTAAATAGGCCTTCGGGGGTGTTTTTTTCGGTAATCAGGTAAAACCGAAAACTTCAAGCCCAAAATATATAATGTAGAGATAAGAGAAAAGATAACTGAATCATATTCTCTGACCCATACCTGACACACTTTTTCAGACTAAAAATATATTAAATGAGAAAAGTCATTAAATAGATTATTGTCAGTCTACTGTTTTAAGCATGTTGCAGATCTAAAACTATCTTTGTAGAAGACATGAAAGTGTATTTTAGATAACTGCATGGGTGCCGTCCACCTAGTCTGCTGTCTGTACTTTTCTAATGAGAGAAATGCATCCCGAATGGTGTGTGATGGGCTCTTTGATGTTTATATCTAATTTGCTGTTCCTTGCAGGCCCTCAAAGCAGGTGTGATAGCAGGGGGTGACATGACACCAGAGGCAGCCCTCTCCAAGCTTTCGTACGTGCTGGGTAAAAGCAATCTGAGTATGTAAGAGAAACGAGAGGTATGTATATGCAGTAATGTTGAACAAAAGTATGATAAACATTTCAACTACAAGTGTTTCTCTACGCTACTGTATACTGTAGTCACTGATGTTTCTTTTAGTATTACTGCTGAGATCTAGAGGTGCTGTTTTATGTAAATGCCTGCTGATTTCCCTTTCCTTTCAGGGCAGTAATCTGAGCAGAGAAGATTATGACGGGACAGACTCCACTTCATATTGCCGCAAGCGAGGGCCACCTGAAGGTAGTTCAGTACCTGCTTGGTCACGGAGCCACTGTCCATGCCAAGGATCGCTATAGTGACACGCCACTCAGCAAAGCTGTCAAGTTCAGGTGTGACAACCATTTTACGGCACTAAAATCAAAATAAAATCTCTATTTTAGTTTCACTTCTGGTTCTTTTTTCCTTCTTTACCCAGCAACTTTCACCTGCGCTTGAGGGGGAAAGAAAGTGTTTATACTGTGTGTCTTACCCCCAGAATTAGACAACTGTATTACTGCTCTTCAGTTCTAACCTGCCATCGATATTTGTAACTCTAATGGGATGTGTTACGCGTATGGGTAGACATTGGAAAATACTGACACAGACACACAGCATTGGTGTTGATACGTGGCTCAGGTGCTCAGATTTAATTTCAACACAGTACTGACACTAGGGTACCAGCAATGGTAACCCTGGTGTCACATTTAATAAACAAAACAAAACAAAGCAAAGACTACGCGGTGATCTGATTCAAACATTCAAAATCCTAAAAGGTATAGACAATGTTGACCCAGGGGACTTTTTTGACCTGGAAAAAGGGGTCACAAATGGAGATTGGATAAAGGGGCATTCAGAACAGAAAATAGGAGGCACTTTTTTACACAGAGAATTGTGAGGGTCTGGAACCAACTCCCCAGTAATGTTGTTGAAGCTGACATCCTGGGATCCTTCAAGAAGCTGCTTGATGAGATTCTGGGATCAATAAGCTACTAACAACCAGACGAGGAAGATGGGCTGAATGGCCTCCTCTCGTTTGTAAACTTTCTTATGTTCTTAAAAATAAAAGGTTGCCACACAAAATGGCGAGCGCTAGTCCCACTACAAGGAGCATCCCGCTCCAAGAACCTACTACTCTACGTAACCCTCTCTATACTGTGTTGGGATCATCTTTCTTAAACTGACCTACTTCTGTTCTGTTGTTCCTGAAGTCCCGTCCTCCCAGTGACTCCGGGCCGTCCTGACGGTCCTGGCTGGGCAAGCGCCTTCATAGGCACCGTCTTGCAGTTAAAGAGTTCTGTGGTGGTAGCTCCTGCAGAGCGGACGCTCCTCTCCTTGATGTCAACAAACACACAGCGCCTGTCTGTGTATCAATGGCATTGCAATCGCCCCGAGCCGATTTTGAGCTCTGCGCAGCATCACCGAGCACGCCCCCCCGCCAATCCGGACCTCCCGATCTGCACAGGTCTGGACGAACCTATCACTCAGCTGGTCGCTTAGCAACGCGTCTCGTGCTGCGCGTCGCAGCTGATTTCTCGAAGCCACTTTGGATCAAGCTTCATTCTGTTTTGATGGCAATACACTGCAGTGCACTAGATGGTGCTGGCACTTATTCATATAAAAACCCTTTTGGCTGAACATCTAATACATGTCTCTGGCAGGCAACCAGAACTGGAGAGCAGCTCCTGAACCCATTAATGCTGGCAAAAGCACCTCAACACAGACAGCACCAAAAAGATTAAAAAACACACAATATTTGAGTATTGAAATAAGAACTACTCAAACATAATACAAAGGCAAGGATATAGTAAAAATAATAATTTAAAAAAAATAAATAAACAATGAAAATGTTATTTGAGTTTATCATTCCCCAATGATTTTATTCTTGGATATGGATCACCTATCAGAGTCTAAATCTCCTTAAAAAGCATAAGCCATTCAATGCTCTGGTTTTGTTCTCGGCCTGCCTACATTGCAATATCTTTAAAGATGATGTAAGGCGCGAAAAGATGTTTCTTACATTGATTTGCATTTATTTTCATTGCTGATATATAAGGAAATTGAATGAATACAGTTTCTGCCGCTTACTATTATGAGAAACCCCAAAAAAACAGTTTTTGTTTTTTGGCAGAAACTGACCTTGTGTTCAAAGAGAGTTGTGATGTTTAACTAGAATGCCGTTGGTGGTTTCTTATTTGGCACGAGAACCCCGGTTTCTGGTCTGAAATGTCTAATTTTGTCAAGCAGATGTCTTTATTACATTTCAAAAGTATGACAAAAGACTTGCAGTTTGTTTTTATAGCAAATAATGTTCTCTCATTCAATTGGAAGTCTGAAACTTTAGTTTGGGGAAAAGAGACAGCTCTGAACATACATCTAAATAAATGCTAATTAATTCCTCGTTGGCTATAATTATTTTTAGGACCTTAGCGAGTTTCTATTTTTTGTGGCTGAAATGGTTAAATATTAAAATGTATCATAGTTTTTTTTTTTGTTAAACCATTGCTGACTGCTGCTGTGTGTGTTGTACTACTTTCTCTAAATTAGATTCTACAAGGTTGTAAGATCATCTGAAGGGTAGTGTATGTACTATACTCTTTAACGGAATCGGATGAATGTCCTGATCATTTAAATTCTTGCCTGATAGCCAAGACTGAGAGAGTTACTACAGCAGGGGGATTTTGACTAGGCCTCTGTACCTCCTCACTACCTTTTAAGAGAAGCAGTAATGCCATTCGGTGAAACAGGCTGCTATTAAATATATAATTGACAGGGTTTAAACGTATTCGTCTCTTGTAATTAAAAGGTGTGAACTCACAAAGGAAATGGTCTATTTCTTCTTTTTCAAGGCACAAGGAGAAGACTTGGCTTAGACTGAGCCCTGTCTCACAAAGCACTTACTTGTTGTGGATCAGTCAGGATCACTGGTTTTGCTTATAGCACAGATGTGCATATCAGGTGCAGGTTCTGGGTGAGTTAGCATCATTTCCATAATACCCCTCATGTGTTTCTGTCAGCTTGGCAGCAAATGCTGACCTGGTAGGGCTTGAGATTTGGGAGCTTGCTGGCGCTCGCATGGATGTGACCGGCTACGATGGAAAAACTCCTCTGGAAGTGGTAAGCTTGGGAATTCTGGGTTAGGTCTGAAAACAATTGTAATTGCTCTTTTTGTATTCCATGTGACATAACCCCAGAGTGTGCCACATTATTTATTTCTAGTTTTGTTACATTGACACTTTCCACAAATGGTGCAACTTGCTCTTTGACATGAAGACCTCTAAATGTTTTTTTTGTTCACAGGCACAAGCAGCAGGGAAACAAACACATCTGCACAGAGGACAGGTAAGAGAAGCAGTGGGGTGCAAGATATAGGGGGGATCAAACAGAGGCCTTGCATGCATGATTAAATAAGCCCAAGCCTTTACCACATACAGTATGTGCTATGCCATTACAAGTGTCACACAAAAATGAAAAACAGCCAGGAACTATTGCAGACCTTGAACAAAACCTTAAATTCCTGTAGCGTAATTGATATAACATGGGCTGCTTGCTATGTATCGCACACACTCACCAAATAAAATTCAGTTTATGAACTAAATTATTATTATTATAAGAAGTTCATGTTTAAATGCATCCTATTATTGAATACGTATATACAGTATGTATCATTGCATTCAAGTTACAATACAGTACATATTAACATACAAGTGATGGACCCGGGGCTACTTTTTAATGATGTGTAATAAGATAAAAATGATAAAGAGCACAACTTAAAACGAGACAGCTGTCAATCCCGCTCTTTCATCACTCAAGAACCAATTGGTGAATACCTCCTATTCTAGAAAACAAAATGGCAGTTTGATATATTGAAGCTGATTCTCATTACATCTAACTCACATTTCTCCTTACATCTAACTCCCATTTCTAATGGCATTTCTAAATATTGTAACCTGTAAGAATTAGAAACACCTGACCTACGTATCATTCATGCGTCCTTCACAAAGACAAATCTTCCTTGCTGAAGCACCCCCAGATGAGTCCAATTTTCAGCTTTGCCCAACACCTGGTCGTCTAATGGTTAGACGGAGACCTGGAGAGGTCTACAAGCCACAGTGTCTCGCACCCACTGTGAAATGTGGTGGAGGATCGGTGATGATCTGGGGGTGCTTCAGCAAGGCTGAAATCGGGCAGCTTTAGCATGAATCAAGCCAAGTACAAGGTTGTCCTGGAAGAAAACTTGCTTCCTTCTGCTCTGACAATGTTCCCCAACTCTGAGGATTGGTTTTTCCAGCAGGACAATGCTCCATGCCACACAGCCAGGTCAATCAAGGTGTGGATGGAGGACCACCAGATCAAGACCCTGTCATGGCCAGCCCAATCTCCAGACCTGAACCCCATTGAAAAACTCTGGAATGTGATCAAGAGGAAGATGGATGGTCACAAGCCATCAAACAAAGCCGAGCTGCTTGAATTTTTGCGCCAGGAGTGGCATAAAGTCACCCAACATCAATGTGAAAGGCTGGTGGAGAGCATGCCAAGACGCATGAAAGCTGTGCTTGAAAATCAGGGTTCTTCCACCAAATATTGATTTCTGAACTCTTCCTAAGTTAAAACATTAGTGTTGTGTTGTTTAAAAATGAATATGAACTTATTTTCTTTGCATTATTCGAGGTCTGACAACACTGCATCTTTTTTGTTATTTTGACCAGTTGTCATTTTCTGCAAATAAATGCTCTAAATGACAATATTTTTATTTGGAATTTGGGAGAAATGTTGTCAGTAGTTTATAGAATAAAACAAAAATGTTCATTTTACCCAAACACATACCTATAAATAGTAAAACCAGAGAAACGGATAATTTTGCAGTGGTCTCTTAATTTTTTCCAGAGCTGTATATATATATATATATATAGATATATAAAAAAACTCCCATGTTTGACATTCTGTCAGCAGGTGCTTCTGTATTCACAATGACTTTTTGACTCACAGGCACAAGCAGCTGGGAAGAAGGAGGCAATTTAATTCTTTCAACAAACACATTTGCACAGAGGACAGATAAGAAAAAAACAAAAAACAAATTGCTAACGACTGATTGCGATTTCATAATAGCCTGTTATAGAATTTACTGAGTTTGTGTTTTGATAATTCTTCTGAATAAATATATATTCAAACCATTATCCTTTTTACATGTTTTATTCATGTTATTTGATCATTGATCTAAGCACCTTGCTAGTATTATATAAAGACAAATATAAATGATGATGAATGCTTGCTTTTACTCATAATTGACATGTCACATTGAAGCTGAAGTATTACCTGAACATTATCCATTGTTAAACCTAATACACTGATTATTTTGACACAACTTTTTTTTACTTTAGTAGTACTGAACTAACTTTGATAACATTTATAGACTCTACAACTGTGTTGTGTTGTTATTGTTCGAATGTGTTTCACTTTCCAGATCTTGAGCTTGGTTGGAAGTAATTAATAATTAAGAGTGCTAATTAAAACCATTACACATATCAGGTAGTAACTCGATTCAGTATTTTAAATGTATTTACTTGTTAATGCTTCTCACACGTAGACCTATGTCACTGGTGAACACAGATTATAACGTGTTTTTATTGAAGTTCATTATTTCAAGTCATTTTATTGTATACTGTGACTTAATTTGTGTGGCTGTTTCATTATGTAATGTTCCTCTCTCAACACCTATATACTGTAAACCGAGTGTTTAATCTAAATGGTATTATTTCTAAATGTTTAGAATTGTGTTTTTCATGCACAAGGAGACCGTCTATGTTTTGCCCTCAGTTGACCTCACTGAATTCAAAGAGCTACATTAGGACAGATGTCATCCAGTTATCCCAACAAATATAAAACACATTCAAACTTAAATGTCATTATTTTTGTTTCACATATTAGTATTATAATGGATTGATTTTACATCGTAAGAAAGTGTATTGTGTACTTGTTCAAATAAAAATAAAATAAAGATTTCAATTGATTTTGTTTTGTGTGTCATAATGGTTTTGGGGGACGGAAGAGAACCCTTTGTAAGATTAATGAATAATGCCTGGATTATTTGCATAGAGCATATATACAAAACAGTCAGAATGGGGCTAATATTAAAAATAAAATGTATAATTTATATGCAATTTACACATGACTTATATTAAAAATAATATTTTGGATGTACAGATGTAAACTACATAGTCTATCAACCAATTTTATAAGATTCATTTCAAAGATATTTACTCCAAATCATTATTACTGCAATGTTTATCTGAAAGGAAGAAAACACCATTACAATTACACAACTAAAAAGAAACAACTTAAGACTACTTAAAAGTTCCAAAGTTAAAAGTATGAGTATTATCTTTATTGGGTGTGTTCCTTTCCGGAAAATATGTGCTGCTGATGATTTGGATTAAATCGCTTTGAGAATTTAGACCTGCTGTGTCTTTGAGAACACAATATAATGAAAGCAATGCAAACACATCTGGCCGTGTGTTACATGATACATGAGATGGTTTAAGATTAAGAAATCTAGAAGTTTTAATGCCTGGCACCAGCAAAAGTTTCAGCCTCACAAAAACACACTAAAAATAGTTTTATTTTTAAAATCTCTTGAGTGTTTAATCTCCAGCGCCCAACCCCACATGTAATAATTTTAAGAATTCTTATCTTACATATTCTTCCGGGCAGTAATGGAACACGCCATGAATGTGGTTCTGAGTGCTACTGCTCCTGCTCGGAAACTAACCAAACAGATTATAAAATAACATAATATATTTTTTAATGGACTGTCTCTGCCAGTATCTTTGCTGTCTACTAACTATCTGTCCATTTCTGTTACCACATTGAAATAATTTAATTGCTGTAAACCTGTGCTGTTTTTTTCAAATGTGTATTCCTCCAGGTCTAATCCCAACCCCTGGAGTCTTTATATCTTTGTTGTTTACAGTTTACTCAGAAATCAATGTATGGATTACTTCAGCCTAGCTACAATTCCACCCATTCAAACAGGCCCAGCGTTATGGGAGGGCTTTAGGGGGCCTGGCCTGTCCAGTTCCCAGTGCCCCCCACACCAGTTTCAGATCCTAAATTGATATAAAAAATCTTGATATAAGAAATCATTAATCAAATCAAATCAAAGTAAAGCACAACAACAACAGTCATTTAAAAATGCCTAGTTGCTTCTGTTGTTTGGAAACCCCTTTGTAGGGTCGCTTTGTCGGACTGTTTACAAGAGTGTATGCTTTTTATATTCAGTATTGAATAGTCAGTTGAAAGTAAGCATTATATCTACATTTGTTACTTTACAATAATTTGGTGTGTGGGGGGGATCTGTTTATTGCAATCTCTGTATAAGGCCTGCTCACTGTATGATTGTATTTGTTTCAAGTACTGTTGCACAGACACAATGTTGTTGCTAATGTGGTAATAATAATAGACTTAAAATAAAATAAAGAAAAAGAAAAAAACTCCAGAAAGTACTGTGGTAATTCGTGCTGTGTGGATAGTTCATAATATTGCGCTGTATTATGACGTATAATATCACTTCGGAACTCTCCATTGGCCGAAAGTATTTTTAGCTCAGGTCCAGGATGCTATGCGCGCAATCCCTACTGCGGCTTGCAGGACCACTTATTGGCTGATTTCGACACTCCTACATGACTTCACGTCCTTCATTGTACCGTAGTATATGCTATCAAGAACATGGAATAACAGACGTAGCTGCACCACAAGGTAGAATTCGTGAGAACTAGTTCCATCTGCTGGGTAGATATCTGTGTTTTTGGTGAGTCCTGTCGGATTTTTTCCCCCTTAGTAAAATGTGTTGTACGTGCATAGCATTGGTAACTAAGTAACAATAGATTGAGATGTGCTGTAAGGCAATGTAACATCAGTATTACATTGCTTTTTCGTCCCTTGAAGTACAAATTTGCACCGGTATTGTAGCAAGCATATGTTTGGTGTTTATAATCAAAATCAATACAACTGCATTATATTTAAGCATGATAATATGTTGACAGAAAACATACGGGATGAATTGTTGTACATAAGAACATAAAAAAGTTTACAAACGAGAGGAGTTGTGAGATTAACGTGGGCCTCACCAGTGCCAATGTAGATGACCCCATAATCTCATCAAGCAGCTTCTTGAAGAAGCCCAGGGTGTCAGCTTCAACAACATTATCAGCTTCAACAACACTGCTTTAACAACATTATGAAAGGGTACATTACCGACTGCGTTACTCCTTTGAGTGCTGAAATGTGCCCTGTCTCTTTAAGTTCCTCCAGTGCTATTTCGTGTTGATACTTCCTCAGGTCATGGCGGATGAGAGGAATGATGTGCGTTCAGCTGCAGGTGCTGGAGTCTCCTCGCTCGGGAAGGCTCTGTCACACAACCGCTTGGACGTGCTCGACGCTGATTTCTCTTCAGTACCAGCTGCAGCTCACCGGTGCGGTGCGACACAGAGTGCTCTCCTTAGGAGACTGTCGAGCGGGCAGAGCCTTGACTCGCTGGACTCGGTGTTGAGCCCAGCTGCAGAAGCGCGCGTCTTGGTTATCAACACCGGAGGAACTATCGGTATGATGTACCATGACAATGGTAAGTGAATGCATTTACTGATCCTCTATATATCGTTAGTTAACATGGCTAATATACTATGTGTTTTTTTCCTCCAGGTATGACGCATTGACATAAAATGTGGTTTAGCAGTAGCATCACCAGTAGTCCGATTTTTCTAAATTCCAGAAACTCCATGAAATGACGTGTTTCCTTTACAGTATCTCTTCCCTAGGATGAATACATTACCCAAAGTTGCTCCAAGTCCCCAGTGTACTACAGCAGTGGTGCAATGAAAGAATACATTTGCATAACATTTTAGGGAAGCCCCTGTAATTAAAAGTAAGATGAACATGGTATCAGGATACAGTATGGCAATGCAGTAGAATGCATTAGTGTTACAGTAACACAATTCCACCCTTGGCTTAGCATTACAAGGTTATTTAAAATGTATTTGAAGTTTGTGTTAATGTTCAAAATGGGAGGCAATACTATTGCAGCCAGTCTTTCTCCAAATGATGTTTACACAACAGTAAGTTGTAAGATATGGAAACTGTTAGAAGCCATTTTCTTTAATCGCTGGCAGCCTCCTAGTGTGTGGGGAAAATGCAAAATGTATGTGTGGGGGTGGGGGTACAGAAGAGAACGAGGCGTGCTGTATTCTTGTATAGCATAGTCCACCAATATTTATTTTAGGCAATTTCTTATATTTTTCTTCATTGTGTCTACTTTATTATAATACACTTCCTGTGGAAATAGAGATGCATTCTACAGTACATTTTCAAATAAAACATATTTTAAAAGTGATATAAAGTCACCCTTTAAGCATATATATTACATACATAGCAATGTGCCAATTTAATTTAATTTCAGTACCTGAAGTTGAAAAGAATAGTTATCAGAAATTGGAGCGTAATATGGTACAAATTCGATTTGTTTTTCGTCTAATTCACTAAGTTAACTGTGACTGACGCGTTGATCTATTTTTTAATATATAAAAGCTGCATATGCCTTATTTACTACCAGTGCAAAACAGGGTTGGACGTTTTTTCTAAATTTTACCACCAAAAAATCGGTTCCTTCAAGACTAATACAGTTGCACTTTGTACATGGTACCAGTCACCTTTTCAGAAATGAGGGGTACACATACAGTACTGCACTTGTGAGGCACATTCAAATGTAAAGATGTATTAAGTGGTCTGAGTTGGGTAAAACTGACAACAAATGACCCAGCAACATGGTCAGTACTTGTTGGAGGCATGCCGTGTGCATATGGTACATTTCACTGATGTGAACTGAAGGAATAATGGTACATTTAAAGGCACCGTCTTTAGGTACCCTTGTGCCAGACCGATCACAGCTGAACCAGTTCATTACACTTCTGCTGATGTCCTTTGAAGCAATCTGTAGTCCACGTCGGGGTGTCTGATGGGTAAACAGTTGTGCCTGTAATTCACTGACAAGGATAGATTATAGAAGGGACTAAACTGACTTGAACTGGCCTGGTTATGCTTCCCAATACAAAATATTTACTGGCATGGGGAAGAAGATATTTTGTATATATTTATTTTTGTCCTTGACCAAGGGTAGGCACATTTGTTATTTCCACCAATTAAATACGCATGCAGGTTGCGAAGTATTTTAATTATTTATTTTTACCTATTGACCTGGTGTGGAGTAGTCTGCATGATAACTGATTTTTAAATATGCATGACACAAACCCTGTGTCTCAGATGCATCACTATTCAAAGAACACTCCACATGCATGCACATTATAACATTCAAAGTGAAATTGGTTATTAGATAAAATACCTAAAGCAACATTTGTACAGGAAAATGACTTAAATGAGCAACATTGCACGTGGGCCTACATAGGATTCGATAAACATGGTTCAGCTTGCTAACATCGGTGTCCCAGATTTCTGGGGGATTGCTGGATTATTTTGTGACGCTGTTATTCAAATAAAAATGATAAAATACTTGAACAAGGACATGCATCAAGCTCCTTAACTAGCTCCTTCTTGCCTTTTATCTCTGGAGGCCTGGGTTCAAATCCTACACAAATCACGACACAGCACAAGTAAACATTTAGAAACAGTTCTGTATCAAACAGTTTTGAAACAGTTGGTACAGTACACTTTAAATACAAAACTGTACAGCTGGCAAAGATTGGTATACATGTGGGAATTGAGTACGATAACAGTTTAAAACATACTTTACCAAGCTGTTAAATATTATATATCCATCTTGAGTGCACCTATATTTGACCAAAAACCTTTCAGGTGTGCAGAAGAAGTAGTAAAATAAAGGAAGGGGTGAGTCTAATAAGTATGTGATACAAAAAGAACCAAATTAAACCAGACACAACCGGATCTAGTTCAGAACAGGGAAAAGGGTCTTGTCTGGCAGGTAAACAAGTTCTGTGTAAACTGAAACCAGCCAGCCCCAGCATTTTAAAACCTGGCTTGTTTGTTTTTATACAGTGTCATCCACAATACATACAGTGTGTCAGGGTTAATTGAGGGTCCTGTAGCATGGCATTTGTGTTTTAAAGCTGTACGGTCTACCATGTAGTGGTTTCCTTTCAGCTAGCAAGTGGGATCATGTTTAATAGGTTTGTTGTGCCTTGATCGTACCAGTTTTATAAACTTTAACTTAGAATATATAATATAGATTAGTGCTGCAAATAATCTAATATTCAAACAAACACTGCTTCAAATATATTTAGTGGAAAAAAAGAAAGGAAACCAATGCATCAAAGAGGTCTGAAATAAATAACACATGCTCTAGTGAAGTCTTCCTCTCTGTTGTTTATAAGGTAATTTGATGGGGTACTGCATTTAGTGTACTGCCTTTTTTCTTTTTTCTTTTACTGTAATATGAATCCATCTATTGTACTGGATTGAATCAAATATTAATCCTGACCAGCTAGTACCTGAAATGTACCATATACACATTGATAAAAGGGAACACACACACATAAAAAGTTTGTTTTACAGCACTTGGATAAATTAGAAAATGGTGCACAGTTAAGTAGAAAATGTTGAAATAAAATGCATTTATATTTGTAATAAAATAGTTGTATGAATGAAATGTTATTATTTTATTATTATTATTCATTTCTTAGCAGACGCCCTTATCCAGGGCGACTTACAATTGTTACAAGATATCACATTATTTTTACATACAATTACATTCTTTTTTACATACAATTACCCATTTATACAGTTGGGTTTTTACTGGAGCAATCTAGGTAAAGTACCTTGCTCAAGGGTACAACAGCAGTGTCCCCCACTGGGGATTGAACCCACAACCCTCCGGTCAAGAGTCCAGTGCCCTAACCACTACTCCACACTGCTGCCCCTGAAGCACTGCGCCACTTGACTTGACCCACCTGCCAACAGAGGTCAGAACGTCTCCCATCTTAATTTATTTATTTCTTTAAAAGGAGGGCGTGATTAACTTTGTAAGCCGAAAGCAACATATTTTATTGAGTGATTTTTCTTGTTTCTTTTAAAACAAATACAGTATTCTACAGATCTAAGAAAGCCTTGTAGAAAGTTTCCTTTTATGCCAAGAGTTTTATCAGCTGCATTTTATTACTTGTACAAACAAGCTGAGGATGACAACCTGTGCTTACTATACCCTAGTGCCTTTGTAAGCTGTATCTGGTTTTTTTTAGAACATATTTGCATTTGAATCCACTAGAGGGCAGCATAATACCAATCATTACAAGGGTTACACTGGTTAGCGAATATGGCATTATATACAGGGTGATTAGAAAGTAAGTTTACCACATCAACGATGTTGGGCAAAGCTGAAAATTGGACTCCTCTGGGGGTGCTTCAGCAAGGCTGGAATCGGGCAGATTTGTCTTTGTGAAGGACGCATGAATCAAGCCAAGTGCAAGGTTGTCCTGGAAGAAAACTTGCTTCCTTTCATGCCAAGACGCATGAAAGCTGTGCTTGAAAATCAGGGTTATTCCACCAAATATTGATTTCTGAACTCTTCCTAAGTTAAAACATTAGTATTGTGTTGTTTAAAAATGAAGATGAACTTATTTTCTTTGCATTATTCGAGGTCTGACAACACTGCATCTTTTTTGTTATTTTGACCAGTTGTCATTTTCTGCAAATAAATGCTCTAAATGACAATATTTTTATTTGGAATTTGGGAGAAATGTTGTCAGTAGTTTATAGAATAAAACAAAAATGTTCATTTTACCCAAACACATACCTATAAATAGTAAAACCAGAGAAACTGATAATTTTGCAGTGGTCTCTTAATTTTTTCCAGAGCTGTGTGTGTATGTATATATATATGTATATATATATGTATATATATATATATATATATATATATATATATATATATATATATATATATATATATATATATATATATATATATATATATATATATATATTAGAGTCAATATTACCCTATAAGCTAATTATTACAGGCTGCAGAACATTGTACTGTATGTACTTTTATTATTATTTATAACACTGATAATATTGCTGATGTTAATATTCTTTATGAAGCATTATTAAAGTATAAATACAAACTATATGCTGTATAATGATGTCAGTGACTGGTTCAATAATTCAACCCTCTCTGTTACACAGTATGTTGAGTGTGTTGGAATGTGTATATTTAAAAAAACAAAAAACAAAAAAAAAACATAAGGTTGGAAGACCTGACAAAAGGAGCAATTGTGGACTATTATTTAAGGTAACATTCAAAGCAACACAACAGGCCTCTCTAACGCTCGCTAGCTAGTGACATATTTGAGGGATTGAGTCTCAGTCCATGTTGTGTTCCTCGTGGTAGCGCTGGTCGTTGTTTTGAACCCTGCTGTTCTGTTTATCCTGTCTCCACAGTGCTCGCCCCGCAGGCAAACGCATTTGTAAAGGCTCTACGGAAGCTGCCCACCCTACATGATGAACTGTACGCCCAGCAAACCAGGCTTTATGACTATTATGATGCCACAGAGAACACTCTGGTCCTGCCGTAAGTAAAGATACCATTTCGAAGGTTGAGTGCCTCATTAATAAGCTGTGTTTCCATTTTGAGATCTTCCTTTTGAAAGTAGTGCAGGTTGGAGCAGAGAGATGACCAACCTTTTTGACAACTAGAAAGTTCTTAAGGAGCCATAAGAAATAACAATATTATTACAAGAATTAACAGCTTAATTTTTTTCTTGCAGGTTTTATAACTTGGTACAGACATTGCACTGGTTTCAAAATAGTAGCCCTTTGTTTTATATTTATATATTTAAAAAATAAATAAATATAGTAAACCCTTTTTAGGGCAGTTGTGAATGGCAACACTGCCTAACCAATAACAATTGCATGACCAATCACAAACCTTCAGATGCAAGTCAGTGATCTGTTTTGAGGTACCCATCCTCAGTCATCCACAAGGGGGGAGCAGCAATGTCACTTTCCCAGACAAGGTTTATTTAGTACATTTTTTTAAATTGATTTTATTTACTTGTATTCATTTATTTTACCAGGAAACAACAACATGAGGATCCCTCATTCGTAACAGGGTCTTGTAATACCTTTAGTTTTCCCATTGCATGGCTGACAGTGTGACTTGGTGCTATATAAATCTGATAGCTTGGCCTGTTCCAAGAGGCATGAACCATGAACTTAGCTTGTGTTTGAATGTTGGTTATAAACAATTCTGGAGTTCACCAATAAGACTCGAAATATAGAGCTCTCTGCGCACCTGGCAGGTAGGGTCTGCTGTAGTCTAACCTGCAGGAGTGCCAAAGCCAATGCGATGCTCCCTCCTGAATGACCAGCAAATACTTCACACTGCCAGGGCGTGAACCTGCACTCCCCTGGCTGTGCTTTTACTAGGCGAGCCACTCGGGGTTAATTTTTGTCTTTTAACAAATATAAGTCTTATCATTAAATTATGTTATTATTCTTGGTTTATTTGGCAGATACCGTTATCCAAGGCATTATGCAAGTAGCCTATCAGGATCATCACAGGTGTCGTGATACATATTGTGTTGAGACCTGCATATTGTGGCTTGTATTGTGACGTTAATGTATTGTTATACTCCTATTGGGTGGACAGCCAGGGCAGAGCTGTGTTTAATTTGTTCCGGATGGATACGACCATTCCTCAATGAATACTGCCTCTAATTCCTTCAGGCCGGTTTAGGGTGGAAATCTGCGGCAAAGTCTATTATCCGGATTAGCTGACAGTGGTCAATCTATGGACCTTTGAAAACAGCGTAAATTGTTCAATGTTTTTTTTTTCCCCCTAGTATTAATAAATCCTACAAAACAAACTTTCAACACTAGTTTTGCTGATTTAAGATCTGTTCTGTTTGGCATAGCTCCTGTGCGCTCATTATTCCATGGAGATTTCTGTGTGCGTTTGTTTACTTTTTGCTGTCTAAAACTTTTAAATAGAAGCAAAGAGCTGCTGTGTTGCTCCTATTTTTTTTTTTTTCACATCACGCGGCGCTCTTTTTCATTTGCCATTTTTTTTTTAAACTGTCGCGCAACTTCTGGTGAGGTGGTAAATAAGTGCAAGATATTTTTGTTGTTTCTAGCGAATACGAACATCTGATTTTTTGTATCTGAATACATGTCAAAAAATATTCATCTGGCTATTTGTCCCTGTACTATTCTTCTTTTTTATTTTTTTATTTAATAATTTGGAATCGCCAATTCATTTTCTCATTTTCTCCCCAATTATTGTTTATTTCAACCCGGCTCACACCTGCCACCCCCGTGCTGACTCGGGAGAGACGACGCGTCCTCCGAAACGTGTGCCGTCAGCCGGCCGCTGCTTTTCACTCTGCAGGCCCGCCATGCAGCCACCTCAGAGCTACAGCGTCGGAGGACCATGCAGCTCTGGGCAACTTGCAGGCAGGCCCGCAGGCACCTGGTCAGTCTACAGGGGAGTGGGGATACATGAGACAAAACTAAATAAACATTTTTTCATGTGTTTCCATGACTAGAAGGTGTAGGGGGTAGCCGGTCTAAATATTTACCAGCCAGATGGCATCAGACCAGCAGTGGGGGCTACCTCCCTCTTTTCCATTTGGTTAGGCCTGGAGCTCTCAGCATGCCCTAACTGCCCAGGGCTTCTGCAAAACCGTGAAAAGAAGAACCGACACAGGGAACAGATAAGGAGGCAAAAGAGCCCTTCGCTAATTGAAAGGGGGCATCCTGTGGGAGGGAATCATGTTCTAGCAAGTGCACTTAACCCACTTTCAATACAACTCTGCTAAAAGGGGACGGGGGACGGGACGGGGGGGGGGTGTTGTTTAGAGGTGACCATGTGTCACCCTGCTTGGGAAAGACTGCTGGCGAGTAATTGAAAATATGCAAACAATCTTACAGGTACAGTCCTTTTTAGGTAGCGTGGTTTATGGGCCGCGACACAAGTTTTTGTCTTATTTGTCTGCTTTATTTATGTATGTATATATGTATTGTAACATGTTTTAACAATATGTTGCTTCAGTGAGCACTAATACGGAGAGTCGTGTTTTGCTTGATGTAATAAATGTCAGACAAACTTTTTCCCATCTCCTAAGTATATAAGTGTGATCTTGATGTGTTGTGATGCAGGATTTAATGTGATTTATTGATATTCGTGAAGAATAACAATTCATTAATTAATGAGGTATTTATATACAGTGTAGACGTTATGAGAATCACTGTTCTGATTATTACAGACTGATTTTGAAACTGGTTGTAACTCCTTTGTGCAAAGTGTATTATATACAGTATGTCATTGAAGATGGGTAATTACATTTCTTCCTCCCTTCCTACATGCAACTTATTGTATGGAAGGAGAATACTTAGTGCTGTGTGTGGAGGATAATACAATGGAAAACATGCTCCAAACTATCATTTGGCATTAACGTTAGTTTAATCGCATTAGTTTAATCTCTGAACTGAATTTCATTCTTTTAAACAAAGCATATACGCATACGAGTAATGTGTAAACCATCTCTTAGCATAGCAAATAATTATCTCTCTGTGATCAATAAATCTTGATTTTGACCCCAACTACTCTCTGAGGTCTTATTTAGGAAACATAACAAAGGGGTGTGTGTTTTTTTGCAGAAGCGCTGTTGGTAGTTAGTCCGCAACTATTCTATAGTTAATAGTCAGAAGTATCAGAAATCTGGTTCCTCGGTTGCTGACACTCTGGATTGAGACCTGAGTTGGAAAGGGTAATTCTAGTATCAGCTATTGGCCACTGAGGTCAAGGATAGGGGTAAATAGTGGCGTTCCATGAGGTGATAAATCCCAGCCAATCCGAGCTTGCAGAAAGAAAATACATATTTTTTGCTAATGCTTTTTTCAAAACGGTGCATATGAAATCTACATAGTGAATTGTAGTGCAGATTTGTGGAATTGTTTCTATAGCTGTAGCCTCTTTAATCACACTCGGAAACACAATTCAGAATCTCTATAAATGTGCCCCCAGATAACCCAGCCAAGTATGCAAATATCCATCTCTTCCAATGAAACACCAGCGGCAGCACTAGAAGGTAAATAAATAATTGGTGATTTGAATATCATTTGCACCTCCTTCCCCCCCCCCAAGCCCCTCCTCCCACTGCCCTGAGATTATGAACAACATATGCTGAAGGATCGCCTTGCAAGCAGAGGCTAATTAACGGTGTGTCGGCAGGCTTTGCTTGCTTTATATCTGCTGGGGGAGGCCCCCTGCTGCTCTATTGAAACCCTAAAAAGATGGTTTGTCTGTTTCCTTGTTTATGATGGAGTATGCTAATGAACTGTCGGCACTTTTGTTTTTGTACTGTAGAGATTAAGGAAAAAAAGCTTTTCACAGCTGCTTAACCATTATGATTAGCCCAGCACAACCAGAGAACACCACGCAGTCTTTTCATTTTCATTTAAAGTAGGAGGCTAGAAATCCCAAGTAGAAGGCAGGGGGGGTATGGAGGTCCTCCCCCAGCGCGGGTGCAAGTGGCAACGCCCCCCACTGAAAATGAATTACAGGGTTTTGCAGGGGTCTAAGTCCTGCATATCCTGGGCCTAAATATGTACCTTAATAGGGACCCAAAATTCAAAATAAGTATATAACTTATTCTCAAAGTAAGTAAAGTCCACATATTTAAGCAAACTCCGTTTTGGTTTTGCAGTAATTACACACAGAAAAAGTGGTGAAAGAAAGACAGAACCAGACAACAATGAAACACAGAAATTATATTTCAGGCACAAAAACAAACAATGTCACATTATATAGATGCTATAATACAGAGAAAGAAGATAAAAATGTGAAGCAATTTCTAAATTAAAGATAAGAAGCAGTATTAATTGGTAGAAAATTTGAATACAGAAAAGGCAAGCCATAAGCTGTATTTTGTTTTCTGTTTTTCATGTATTCCATTTTTTCATTTGCATTTTGTATTAATGCCTACATTTTTTTACTGTGTGTCTATGTTTGCACCATGCCTTTTAGCACCCTTAAAGGGCGTGAACACACCAGCGTTTCGCGTCGCATCGCTATTTATTTATTTATTTATTTTGATACGCAGTAGACAGTGCCACACCAACGCGTCTATACCCAAGCATCAGTTACCTTTCCTGGGTAAAAAAATAAGAAAAAATAAATAATACCTCATCCCCACATACTGAGGCTCCAATATTAAGACTTAATTCCCCAAATAAACTTCACTTTGGGGAAATTCACAAAGCTTTTTACTCCAAAGTCTCATTGGCCCCAAAAACAGAGTAAAAAACAGTAGAAAACACCTGTTAATGTTACAGAACTAGAAATAAGCACCTTTATTGCTAAGGGTCCTTGAATTTAATTGCTCAGTGGTTTATAGTTTTGTAACATGAAAGTATTAATGCCAGGAGTAAATTGCTTGAATTTAGCAAGTTGAGCTCTGTGTTGGAAGGAAAACCAGCAGACACAGTGTGCCGCCAGGAACGGTTGGGAAACACTGTGCTAATTTACCACCCCTGTCAAAACAGTTCAGCAAACATGTCATAATAGATTTTCTTTTTTCAAAATTGAAGAGGATGTTGCACTATACAATTATTTTATTGTATTGAGCCTGAATTTGTCGTAATCTTATTTTATTTGGCGTTTTTTAGAAAGTTAAAGGCTGAAAATTGCTTGGTTTTCTCTGCCTGTATGTGTCCCGCTTGTCTTTTGTTTTGCATGTTCATCCATCAGTGAATATTCACTTGCTTTTGTTTTTTTAATCTGCTGCAGGCTTTCAAACCTGAATAAGAGAATTATCTACACAGTGATCGAGTATTGTCCTCTTTTGGACTCTTGCAACATGACGACGGATGACTGGGCAACGATCGCTAAGGATTTATATGTTAGTTCTGCTGATTGTTACCTCAGATCTGTGTGGTTTGTATTATCTACAAACTCTTTTGATATTGGGGTCTGTTCGGTTGATCTTAGTAATGCTGTTGAAATCATTAAATACACAACACTCCTTGGTTTTTTACATATTTTATAGACAGAAATACACTCGAGAGACTCACATGCAGGGTTAGACGTTTGATTTTCATAATCTTGGCTTTATTTGAATGATCTGAACAGTTTAGGCATTTAGATCAGCCACTGTTTTGATCAATAGACCCAGAGTGTACCAGGTTTCCAGTAAGCGCTCATCTTTTTAAGGCTTGTTAAAGCAATCTAAATAGCAGGTTTTCTAAAATTCTGAATTAACAATAAAATGTAAATTGAGTTGAGGGATGTATAAAGAAAACAAGAATGCAAATCCTTGATGTGGTGTCTCCTTTTGGAGTAAACATACCTTGGCTTCTAGGTGAGAGTTTTCCAACAAGATGCTGTGTTATCGTCAGATCAGGAGGTCAAGGGATTAATCCGTTGCCATCCTTGACATAGAATAAAATACAGTACAACATCCTGTAAAATGAAATGCTAGCCATAATCTTTGAAAAACTCAGCAATGATGACTGAAGTTCAGTCTGATTTCTTTTGAATCAGCGTACTGTAGTAGAAACATAGCTTTTGGGAACTTCATTAGCTTTTCATTTATACCACTAGGTGGCACACTAGCACTGTTTTTCGGCTCCAGCTTTTGTATGGCAGTAGTAGTGGATATCGGTTATTCCCTATTGACAGTGATACAACACATGTATTGCTAAGTAGTACTTGATACAAAAATATGCCCAACTAGTAGGACCACAGGGTGAAGGTCTGTAAGAAATGACAAGAGAAGTTGACCGATGGTGTAAGACAGTAGCTGCAGAGGATTGTGAGGTCCAAAATACTTCAACCAATACGCACAACAACTAAAACACAGAATGCAGGTTCTTGCAGTGGACACGTTCTATCAAACAGAACAATGTGCAGGCGGTTTCGCATTATGAATACTACTATAAAAATCCATAGAACGCAAAATTAATTTCCAAACGAAAATAGAAAACATGTATGTAGAGCAGACCAGGAAAGGAACAGGAAATTATGAGTTTATTATAAAAACAACTTAAAATCAAGCTTTTTCTAACAAGTCTCTCTATCTTGCTTTTCCCCCCAGAAATACTATGAACAATACGATGGTTTTGTGGTACTGCACGGCACTGACACAATGGCTTATACAGCATCAGCCCTGTCCTTCATGTGTGAACACCTGGGAAAGACTATCATCCTTACAGGCTCTCAGGTATACTAGCCCTTAGTGGCAATTAGAATCTGGCACAATGGAGAAATGAGGCTGTCCAGGGAGTTTTATATTAAAGAAAAGTTTAATGCAGAGCTGTCCATAGCGATCACCAGGGAGTTTCTCAGGAGCCTGCCTGTCAGTCGGTCGGTGTATATGTACTTTGTGTATATATGTACTGTATAAGCATGTATCTACTGATATATATATATATATATATATATATATATATATATATATATATATATATATAATATATATATATATATATATATATATACTGTGTATGTGTGTGTATATATATATATATATATATATATAATATATATATACACACACACTACCAGTCAATAGTTTTAGAACACCTCCATTTTTCCAGTTTTTATTGAAATTTACGCAGTTTAATGTCTCAATGTACTCTGAAATTAAAGCATAGAACAAATAAGCAATTGGAGATAAAAAAAAGAAATCATGTAATCGTTTTGTTTAACAAAATTTAATCTAAATTTTTGACTCATCAAAGTAGCCACCTTTTGCAGATATAACAGCCGAACACACTCGTGGCATTCTTTCTACAATGGAAATCAAATATTGTTCAGAAAGTTCTTCCCAACACTGTTGCAGAAGTTCCCACAAATGTGTTGCACTTGTAGGTTGCTTTGCTTTCACCCTTCTGTCCAGTACATCCCAAACCAGCTTGATGGGGTTTAAGTCTGGAGACTGTGCTGGCCATTCCATGATTTGAAGCCTACCGTCTTGTTCTTTTCTTCTAATGTAGTTCTGACATAGCCTGGAGGTATGTTTTGGGTCATTACATTATCTTGCTGTAGGATGAACCCCTGACCAACTAGGCGTATACCAGAGGGTATTGCATGGCGCTGCAAAATGCTGTGGTAGCAGTTTTGGTTCAGGGTGCCACTCACTCTGTGCAAGTCGCCGACTCTGGATCCAGCAAAAGAGCCCCAGACCATCACGCTTCCTCCTCCATGTTTGACAGTTGGTGTCACACACCGAGGAACCATCCTTTCGTCTACTCGACGGCGTACAAAAACCCTGCGTGATGAACCGAAGATTTCAAATTTTGATTCATCGGTCCATAAGACCTTCTTCCAGTCTTCAGTAGTCCACTGGCGGTGCTTCATGGCCCAGGCAAGCCTCTTTTTCTTATTTTGCCACCTTAGCAATGGCTTTCTTACTGCCACTCGACCTGTCAAACCTGCAGCTCGAAGTCTTCTCTTCACAGTTGAAACTGAGACTTGCTTACTTCGACCAGTGTTAAGCTGTGCTTGAAGCTGTTGTCCTGTGAGCCGACTATCACGCAAGCTGTTGACTCTCAGAAACTTGTCTTCTGATTCTGTTGTGGCTTTGGGTCTGCCAGACCTTTTCCTGTCAGAGTTTCCTCCAGTTTCCAAGTGCCTTTTGATGGTGTAGGAAACTGTACTCACTGACACCTTGGCTTTCTTTGCAATTTCTCTAAAGGAAAGACCTACACTTTTAAGGGTTATAATGGTCTGTCTGTCTTCCTTTGTTAATTGCCTTTTTCTCGCCATTATGAGAGCAATATACTACTTCCTGCAGTACAATACTGTCCAAATAATGCTTAAGATGGTGTAGTAACACAGTCTGTTCCAACACTGCTTTTATACAGACAGAGGGTTTGTAAGTAATCAACAAAAGTTGGGACACCTGTAGGAATTGTTAGCATCAACTTTCAAGGCTTAATTTACTTCCATTGCTGCAGAACAGCTGTAAGTTGTTAACCCATTACTTGTTCCCTGAAAAAGGCCTTTTTGTATAACTCTGAAATGTACATTATTTTCCAGTTTTTGGTAACCTAAACTTTGGCAGTTTACCGCTTACCTTTGTACCATTTCAGGTTATTCACTGCTTAAATTTCAATAAAAACTGGAAAATTGGGGGTGTTCTAAAACTTTTGACCGGTAGTGTATGTATATATGAATTATTCAGCAGTTTTCTTTTTTTCAGATTTTATATATACAGATGAACCCACTTTATATCATGATTGCTGTGCAGGCATGATTCATGATATGATGCGGGTCATGATATAAACTGAGTTTCACGTTTGCCCATGACGGCACATTACGAGTGCGAGGAAAAAAAGAAAGAAAACTAGTGGTGAATTAAAGAGCAGTGTGAGTGAGGTTGGTGTTTTGTAACTGCACTGTATCCTGTTAGACCGCCTGCGCAGCATTTGACAGGCTGCACAAAGTGTCCGTTTATCAGCCGAGATGGTTATTGGTTGTTAGTTGCGTTGGAAATCTTGTGGTTACTTAGTAAAGCCTGGCCACGTAGCATTTGATAGGCTGCACAAAACGTGACAATAAGCGGGTTTGTGAGATGATATTAAGAGAACTCATTTCTCAAAGAACCTGTGGCGCGTGGTGAGTGTTTTTTGAAAAATCGTAATAATAAACGGCATGAGATTACAAAAATGACAAAAATTATTGTTTAACTGGACTATACATCACTTCAGTATTGTTGTGCTCATTAACCCTGTTCCAGGTTTAAACTTTTATACCATCATTTATAAATAAAATAATAATAATAATAATTACTCGCTTTTAACAAAAACTCCTGATTGTCCAGCCTTCAGCTCTAAATCATAGTGTGGTGTTCCGTGAGCCATCTGTTGACAGCACTGGTTTAATGCATTATTCCACAGTTAAACCTGCAGCGCACTATACATTATCAGCTGCTGTCAGACAGTTTTAGTATTTTGGAACAAAAGTGTCTTCAGTACTGCACTCAGTCCACCGCGTGTGTTTATTTTAGGTGCCGATCTATGAGTTGAAGAATGATGGCCGTGACAACCTGTTAGGTGCCCTGCTTATCGCTGGCCAGTTTGTGATTCCAGAGGTGAGCGTCCTGTTGAAACCAGCACCAGAAGTGACACAGCAATCCCTTTAAAAAAGTTTTCATGACATTTTCTTATTACAACACGACTAAGTAATGTCTTTGTAATGTCTGTTTATTCTATATTCCTTTGTTGACCTGCTTGGTTTTAAATGCACGAAATGTCTTATTATTGGTTAGGTCTGTCTATATTTTCACCACAAACTATACAGAGGAAATCGTGTCACCAAGGTGGATGCTGGGAGTTTCAACGCTTTCTCCTCTCCTAACCTCCCTCCACTGGCAAATGCTGAAGTTGATATAAAGAGTAAGGCCAATCTGATTATTCCTTTTTATTGATAGCCCTTTGTTCCATTCCTATCCCAGTGACCCGAAGGTTGTGAGATCCATTACAGAGTTTGTGGTTCAAGCCATCTCAGGATTTTTTAGGCTCAATCAAAAATTAGCAACACCTGCTGGAATATTTATTTTCCTATATCAACAATCATGGGACTTTTTTGTCAATGAAACATACCTAATTAATAGATTAATGCCTGTTGATGTACTCTTGAATATAAAAAGGCTGTGAAATCATCTTTCACCAACAAGTGTTAATATTTAATGACATTTCAATATGATATTCTCTATGCTAAATGTAAAAGCCTTATGGGAATATAATTTGCATTATTCTCTGTGAAAATAAAATGAAAGTGTTACAGTTAACTGCTAACAATGTTATTTAGATTATGCAAAAAAGTACAAATATTCTTAAAGCGGCTTTTAAAAAGTACCAATTGAAAACTATGATTACTGTATGATATTAACTGTTTACACTGCATAACATTTATCTTATTATTATTATTATTATTATTATTATTTATTATTATTATTATTATTATTATTATTATTATTATTATTATTATTATTAATAATAATAATGTTTTTAGTTAATAGTTGCACCAATTCAGTCCTAGGTTAAGCCGAGTAAACCAATGTTTCAGCTAATACCTTCAACACTGATGTTAAACATTGTCTTATTGCTTATTCAACAGAACTATCACAAGAAAAACTTAACAATTCATTAACCTACAATGGCTTGACCATCAACACTGAGCTCTGGTTGCCTTGCAGTCCACTTCGTTCTATATCTGTTAATAAAAGCTGTGCTTCTTGTTTGGTTTCAGAGCTTCACAGTTGGACTCGCCACACCTTAGGAATGCATTCCTTATTCAATAGCTTGCTTTTTATGACTAGCTTGCTTACAGGTGGGCTTTCCAGTCTGTACTGCCTGATCGTGATGCAAAAAGGGTGCTGTTGAACTGGGAAACTGAGCTCCCTGCATCAGAAACCCAGCTGTTTATGATCTAGTCTGTCCTTTTTGCAAAACTAGGATGGACTGGGGATGTACAGTATAGCAGCAATCAATTATTTATTCTGCTGAAATGAAGACAAAAAGCAGTACCACATACTTTTGAGTTTGTTCACATCTCTCACTGTCATTATTAAAACGGGTCTATGTATACCAAGATTATGCATTTGTCAATAAGAATACATAGAAAGGGAGAGCATGTTTTTTATTGGAACAGTGGTATTTAGATCTGCTGCCATTTAGATCACTTGCATATGTAACAGGCAGTGTTGTGTGATGCACAGATTCTGACCCATATAGCTATAGTTAAAAGCTACCCACAAATGCAGAAGAGCCTGATTATAAAATCATGTGCTAAAAAAGGAATTCCTATTGCAGTAATATATGAATAATGCTCTCTTCAGTTCTACTGCAAAGTTACTGTTTCCAAATTAAATTGGTGTTTCTCTCTCTTCTAGTTAACTGGGACACGGTTTGGAGAGCCAACACAACCAAAAAGTTTTTGGTTCAGACTAACATGAACAGGAATGTCGGACTCTTGCGCATTTTCCCTGGAATTACTTCTGAGACTGTAAGTGCCAAATACTGCTTTCACACCTGTAGTGTAGGCCTGGCAATTGTGCCGAATTGTATAGTTGTTTTGTGGTATTGGTTAATACAGTATTAAATACATAAAAGGATAGTAATTAACCTGCTGCATCACTAAGCTCCTTTAATATTTCTCAATCATGGAAGTTTTTATTTGTTTTCTGCATGTTTTTCTTTTCATTAGGTAAAAAAAAAAATGGATCTCCCAACCAGCATCTTGTGTTTCTATCTGACAGCGGTTCTCTCTTATTTCACTGTCCTTCCACACAGCTAAAAGGTTGTTCCATTAGTCATGCTAATACCTGGTACTGGTATTCTCTTTTACTCAAGTGTTCTTAGTGATGTTCAGGTCTATTTTCTGCACTTTTCCATTTCATATCACACATTGTGGCAACTTTTTGTCTGACAAGTTTAACACCTGCTTTTTGTACTCATAAAGAAGCTTTCACACATTGCAAAAAATGACTTGCCTGAAGCACATACCACAGCAACACAGTGCAGAAACATGGTTACATCATCAAAGTGCAAGACACTACATTGACAGGACCAAATAATCAGAACATTGTTGCAGGATATGTTTTAGTATGTTGTACTGTGATATATTCTCAATAACTAAAAATACCTAATTGTAAATCCTGAGACACTAATGATGAAGGCATTATCTAAAACACTTGTCTACTTGACTCATTTTGTTTAATACAGTGATACACAGTATTGACCCTCTCAGTGCACTGTTTTGCTGTATAGCGAGTGCTTTTAGACATGAATGTAGAAGAGTGGTGTCTCTGTCTAGTAGTAGTTTAGCAGTCATTCCCCAAGTCCCTGAGAGGCACTGTTATTCCACAGCCAGTAAGTTTCAGAGCACCTATACAGCAGGCATGACTTTAAATACTTCAATTTAAAAACCCAGATGGGGAACAGTGTGATTGGAAGTTTTATTGAATGTATCTTTCAGAGTGATCTGCCAGCCGGCTAACCAGCTCACTATAGACAAGTGCCAGGAAATGGCAGCAACAAAATTGTAAAAGGTTTTTCTGTTTTACTGATTTGTATTGCCGTAAAACCGGCGTTTAATTTCCTGATTTTATTGCACCAAACAGGATTGGTTACACGTCTTAATTGTGCTCATGAATGATCTTGTCAAACAGATGGAAGACCAGTGGGTGGCAGATTTGTATTAAAACTCAACTGATAACATTCCTCTGAGGGGCCATATCACTGGCTCACGTGCGTGCAGAATCATAGCTTTTTGATACAAAAAAAACAAGAATGAAATGCAAGAGGTATCAAAATACTTCAATCTTATACAGTATACGTTAATGTTCTATACTAGGTCTGTGTCTAAATGATAACACTGATGAAGATTAAATGAATTGTCTTAAGATTTGTGATTATGTTGGTTAACTGCTTTTTTTCCATTCACAATCTTGAAAAGAAATACGATGTGCAAACCAGCAATAAGAATTATGTGATTTAACTTGCCATTGCTATTACACTAAAATGAATTCTTATCTGCTGTGCACCTCCAGAGGTCTCAAATGTTTTGGAAAAAACAAGATAAAGAATGTATTGTCATTTAAAAAAAATATTTTGGTACTATAGAATACTTGAGAAAGCTCCCAGTTTGCTTGCTTTATCTGGGGTAATCTGCTACTGTATTAGTTTTCTCGGTAGTGTCTTCAGAGTCAAATGTTACTGGCTGCAAAGTAATCAATAGGGAAAGCAGTTGGTTGGTTACTGATAGGTATGAAGAGGCCATTTCTCCATCTAGCTGAAGTGATGTGCAAGACTACCATAAGCAAGTGATTGAATGCTAGTCCGATGATCCACATTGACACCTTTCTTTTCTCCCCCTAGGTCCGTGCTTTCCTGCAGCCCCCCATGGAAGCTATAGTTCTGGAGACGTACGGCAGTGGGAATGCACCTGACAACCGTTTTGATCTGCTGGAAGAGATTAAAAAGGCCACCGACAGAGGGGTCCTCATAATCAACTGCACCCAGTGCCTGCGGGGCTCAGTCACAGAAACCTACGCCACGGGAAAAGTAAGAGATGAAAATGCACTGGAAAGGGTTGTGGTGTTTTTTATTTGTTCCAAATGAACACAACCAATAACCATTATAGATGATGGTCACACAGGGCCCATTGTGTTGTACAGAAAAACTACATTTTTGTAATGTTTTTAACTATATAACATTGCTGTTGCCCCACCCTGAGTATATTTAAAACTGACAGCCTTATTAATAAGCTCCTGGCAGCAAAAAGGAATATACATATACATATAAATTATACCACTCAGCTTTAAAACTACAGGAAAGTCCACTTTTTGCTTCAGAACTGCGTAAAGAAGAAAGGTTGACTATAATGTATTTAGAGATAAGAGAAAAGATAACTGAATCATATTCTCTGACCCATAACTGACAACGTTTCTTTTCGGTCCAAAAATATGTTGTTGACCAAGATGGTAAAATGAGAAAAGTCACTAAATAGATTAATGTCATAGTTTACTGTCTAAGCATGTTGCAGATCTAACACTATCCTAGTGGAAGACATAGAAATGTATTTTAGATAACTCTGGATTTCATCAACTAGCATTGACTGAGAGAAAGAACATAGTAACTAACAAAATCATAGCTTTGAGCAGCAGTCCAGATAAGCTACGTACCTGCCATTTTTACGCGTTAAAAAATCTGAAATATGCACTAAATTTATATTGAATGTGTAAAAAAAATGCATAGAAATTTTTCTGCACAGCTTGTCTGTCTCCCCTGAAACTTCCACTAACAACTACATCTCCCAGAATACAATGTCTTCAGTTACTAGGAAACTGTACAAAAACAAAAACCAACCCAACAAATATCCAATCTTTGCAGCCAGTCACAGTAAGAATAAGAAAAAATTGCCAGTAAACGACACAGGTTGAAGCATAAACACCCCAGTTCAGCTACAAATCCAACTGGAACCATCGTCAGAGGCAACCGCTAAAAAAATGGTGCCTATAATATTAAACAAACTGTTTTATTGAAGTTTTAACATGTTCACTAAGTTTAAGAATTTCATGTAAAAATATAAGTAACATGATTAATTTGCAGAGTCAATGTGATACCTCCGAAAAATGTGCTGAGCCGATAAGAACCTTGTAGAACACACGCGTGGTTGTACAGTAGTTCAAAGTAACATTGCAGTTAAAATGGAAGGCTCTTTTTTAATGCCTACCCATTACCATTAAAGGCAGTACAGTATTTATCAAGATTACTCATGACTTTAAGGTAACGTTGCATTTTACCCCCTGAAAATACATTTGACTCTCTGTGTTAAAATTAGGGTAAGTTACTCCCAGACCCAAAACCTTATCTGGAGCGCTAGTTTTGAGCATTTCATTTTTTCGCTCGTCCACCTAGTCTGCTGTCTGTACTTTTCTAATGACCTGAATGGTGTGTTCTTTGCAGGCCCTCAGCAAAGCAGGTGTGATAGCAGGGGGTGACATGACACCAGAGGCGGCCCTCTCCAAGCTTTCGTACGTGCTGGGTAAAAGCAATCTGAGTATGGAAGAGAAACGAGAGGTACATTGACTGTGAATGATATACCTCCACAGACCTCACGAAGCACAATACAGCATAAGGAACAATACAAATTGTATGTTTACAGATATTTAATGGTGTACAGTTACAGTAAGGCAGACTTTACTCAATGAAAATAAATGACAAGTGTGGTCTTTTCTTTTATTTAAGATCAGTTAGGTGCTGTTTTGAGTCAGACACGACTGAATCAAAGGCTGTGCTGTGCTATGAATGGGAGCCTTTGTGACATTAAAGTGTATAGTGTCACGTTATGCGAGGATAACAGGATTTGGAATCACAATGAAATTATATGGCAAAAAGATTCCACTTAATTAACAGTATTGTAATTTAATGTATTGTATATAGAGAAATTATTTTTTTGGGTTATTGGTGAACTCATCATTTTTGCACAGTACCTTTTTGAAATTATATTTATCTTATTGTATTTCGAGAGGATATACATCAACCGTGTGAGTAGCAATCTTCTTGACTCTTCTTACTTGAAAGTTCAAAAAACAAAGTGTAATGCTGGCTTGGTTGTTTAAAATAAACAGTGAAAGTCCAAGTACTTTGTTAACTCTGACTAAGTGTTGCCTGTTAAATTATTCATTGTCCTTTGCTGTTCTAAGATCTGTTTCTCTTGTGTTTAGATGCTAAGTGAAAACTTAAGGGGAGAGATGCTCGCACCACTTAAAGGAGCTACGTTCTCACTAAGAGACAGCAGATTCATTCAGGTCATAGCTAAGTCTCTCAGTGTGAGCTGTAAAGAGGTAAGCGATGCCTTTTTTGTGGTCTCTGAAGTAGCCTGCCCAGTGCCAATGGCAGTGTTGCAATTCTGACTAAGAATGTTGCTTCCCTTTTAGCACGTACAGTGGTAGTTGTCAAGTATGTGTTAATTAAACCCACAGTAATTTTCAACCAAGGGTTCTGTCTATTTTATTTTGTTTTATTTTATTTTATTTTATATTTTAAAAATACACTTTTTTTATATGGTCATCTTATAATTAAAGAAAGATGACCATATAAAAAGAAGTTTCTGATGATTGTGTGCTACCAAACCTGTCTCTGCGGCTATTTGACAAGAAATAATGATACCAAAAAACATTGTCGTTGGAGAGACACCTCAGAGAAAATGTCTGTCCACTTAATTGGGGGTATTGCAGTGCAAACACTGGGGAGGGTGCTTTTCTTATTTTAGGAAATCTCTAAATTAAAGGTGAGGTGATGCAAAATTGTCAAATTAAGAGTAATCCCTCACACTAATTCTGTTTTGAAAGCTATACTAAAAGCCATTAAAAAACTTTAGCTTTGGTATCACTGTCAACATTAACAATCATTATGTATAACAACCTCCCTCTGTACTACCAGCACAGGTAAGAGCACAGGGTCTATATAAATAATAATTATGGTGGTCCAACCTTTACATATTTTAAAATAGAGGACATTCTTATGAATGAGATGTGATATAATCTCATTTTATTCACAAATTTCTGTTGAACAAAACCATTTGAATGAATTTGGTTAGCTTACACATATTGTATTCATGTTTCTCCATCTTCAGGAGCTGGAGGCAGTCCGTGATGCTTTAACGCCTGCCCTGGCTTGTGCAGCTGCTAAAATTGGAGATATCGACGCCCTGGAAGCCATTCGGGAAATGGTGAGATCTTTTATCATGTTCTCAGCAGGAATGCATAGGTCTAACTTCAAACTAGGTATGCAACAGTTATGATTTACCCAAATCTAAACCAACATTTTTATAAAATTCCAAACTAAACGATAATGATCAAACCAAACCGAACCTTGTACCGGCATTTTTATACAAAGAAAAGCGCATCGAGTCACACCAGTGGCATTTTCGGGAGCTCATTGTGAATTTATATGAATACTCTTACTGTATCTTATTTCACTGGTATGTGAGTACCAATTTTCTTTGTCCTCAAGAGACTGTATACTGTAACCACCATGGGGGGGATAATACAAGCCACTAATTAGTATTCAAGTTGTGCCACAAATTATGTTCTGCATGGCCCCAGATCAGTAATTAATCCTTGCAGTTCTTGAGATTTTAAACCCCTCAAACATTGTCTATCCTGAAGACTGCCAGGGAGTCTCCAACACCAACAGGGCAAACTCAGCTTTCAAACCTTTCAACTGGAGTGAACACCTGAAACAACCTTCCAAAGGGGTCTTTGGACAGAAATTGCAGAACTTGAGATAAAAAAAAAAAATAACTAAACATTTAGTTTCATACCTACTATAAAACAGCACTAAGGATGCTTTTCCCTAAATAAACTAATTGGTGCCAATGAAATAGTCTGACTAGCTGTTTATGAGGCAAGTTTCAGGTATGCAAGTATGTGGCCAAGAGAAGGGAACAGACTTCAGCAAAAATGTTAGTAAAATATTAGTTAGTAAAACTTAATACAAAAGGCTGCAGCTTTTGTTTGATTTCTAAACAATTGAAACTAGCTATTATGTGTAAAACTATCTACACAAACTGAGGAAACTGCTCAGAGACAAACCAAGAATACAGTTCAGGCTCAAGTGAAAGGAATATGGGCTGAAGGGACAGCCCTCTCTTGTTTCGTGACAGGAGAGGCAGCAGAAAGAATACTCACATTGTGATTCAGTGCATCTCCTAGCTTTGTTGCTGCACCCTGTCATTACTGTGAAGCAGGTTGCTCATGATAAACCAGTTCGTCTCTCCTCTAGAGCTCAGCCCTGGCCTCTTAGGGGGACCGCTGAGAATGTGTGTCTTGGCTTCTGTTTGGTTTTGTTGAATTTTTGGCTGGTATTAAAATTTTGTTGGAACTTTATGTATAGAGCAGGGCTTCCCAAACCTCACCCTCGGGACCACAGTGTCTTCAGTTTTTTATTAGCTCTCAGTTACTTAACTAAACCCTAATTAAGCAAATTATTAGTTCAATTAGTTAGTAACTGAGATAACTAAACCAGAAGATACTGGGGTCCCAAGGGCCAGGTTTGTGAAGCCCTGCTATAGAGGATGGACTGATATGCAGAGGATCAGTTGACTAATTTGCATCCTTGGGTATCTTTTATTTGTTAGCTGTAAAACACTGTGCTTTCTGTTATCTGCTTTATAAAATTGTCAATTCGAAAAACTTGATCTGCCACTATAAAATACGAATCTGTCTGTGCTGAAAGTGTATTTAAAGTTAATAATGTCAAATGTGTAAAAGCAGGCAAATGACCACAGTAGGGGTAGCACTGAAAAAGTCAACTGGTCAAAAAGAAAAGTGACAATTGACCTCAACGTTGTTATTCCAAGCAGTTTTATACAGCACAAACAGCAATAAAATAACTCTTTTAAAAGGTTACTATGCTGACTACTCTGCTTTGAATTCCTTGTAAATGACTACATTGATTTCTCATAGAAAGTAATGGACCATGAAGTAAGACAAGCACTGCAGTTACTGTAGGATTAGTGCTGCAGGATGTATGGTTGCTGAGATCTCAGGGTTACATCCTTGCCTATAAAACAGTCAATGGTGGTATATGCAGTAATGCTGAACAAAAGTATGATAAACGTTTCAACTACAGGTGTTTCTCTATGCTACTGTATACTGTAATCACTGATGTTTCTTTTAGTATTACTGCTGAGGTCTAGAGGTGCTGTTTTATGTAAATGCCTGCTGATGTTCCTATCCTTTCAGGGCAGTAATCTGAGCAGTGAAGATTATGACGGACGGACTCCACTTCATGTCGCTGCATGCGAGGGCCAACTGAAGGTAGTTCAGTACCTGCTTGGTCACGGAGCCACTGTCCATGCCAAGGATCGCTACAGTGACACACCACTCAGCAATGCTGTCAAGTTCAGGTGTGACAACCATTTTACGGCACTAAAATCAAAATAAAATCTTGATATATTTTAGTTTCACTTCTGTTTTTTTCCCGTCTCTCCAGCAACTTTCACCTAGTCTTTGAGGAGAAAGAAAAGTGTTTATATAGATATATATATATATATATATATATATATATATATAGAGATAGATATAGATATAGATAGATGTCCTTGTCCATCCATCAACAGTCCAAAGCACCTTTTGACCATTGTTCCATAGTCCAATTTCTTTGTTCTTGTGCATATTTTAGCCTTCTAGTCTTGTTCCCTTTTTAACAGAGGTATTCTTACTGCAACACATCCTTTAAGTCCTGATTTCAAGAGTGACCTTTGTACTGTTGATTTTGATGGACAACGACACACACTTGCACATTATTAAACATGACTATATTATTTATTTTAGTGACACAGTATTTTTTCGGGTTGAGATGAATTGATAAGTTTTCAGGTCCTGGTGTAGGACACCTAAGACACTCCACAGTATAAAACACTCTGCTGTGCTTTGAATTCACATTCAAAACACTTCCTTTCAAGACCAGAACACTATAGCAACGTAGGCCGAAAACACTCCTTGAACACAATCATATCAATACACAGTTTAATACTAATACGTACGTATACCATATTTTCTAATGACTGCTAAATAAACAAAAACAGCTACATTTAATAAATTTAGCCTATTAGTTTTATTTCGTCAATCTGAAGGGAACAGTGGCGGAAAGGGTAATATTCGGAGACAATGCCAGTGTTTTTTTCACTACAGATGACCAACTAATGTAGAAACACAAAGTACACAGAAAAAAACCATAAAGGCGAGCCACAATAGACACGTTCTATCAGTATGTACAAGAGTTACGCTTTAGTATGTTAATAACAAGTACTGTAGTATTTGTTATAATATTAATGAAATATATTTATTTTTTTGTTCATTAAAAAAAAGTTTTATGAAACAAGATAACATATTCAAAACATGCTGTATAGTGAAAACATTTGTAATCCCTCGAGAATGATTGTTGTTTTTGGAGCAAAATAACTTAAACCAGTCTGCTTGAAAGAAGATAATCCGTTAGCCATAGATTCCAATTTACTTTATTCGTGTGTGTGTGTGCGCGTATGTTTCTGAATCTAGTACTGTGGTATTTTGCTTTGATATACAGTATGTTTGTACAGTTGCAGTTTCTAGTAGTAAATTGTTATTTTGGTTAGCTTTAGCTGAAAAACGTGTGTGGAAATTGCATAACTGTGAAAAGCAACGATGTGCTTTGAACTTAATGTACTGTAGAGTGTTTTGAAAGTACGTAGTGTGTTGTTTTCAATGTAGAAATAGAGTACCAAAATAATATACCAAAAACATTTTTATTCACAAATATGTAAGCATGTATTTCAAAGAAAGTATCTGCAATAGGAATTTCACCAGTGAGAAGAATATTCTTTATAAAACAGGCAGTGCTACGTTCGGTATGATTTCTTTTGTTACATCGCATATTACTGTCTCACATCAGCTGTGACAGAAAGAGACACGCTTCTTGCAAAGCGGACGTTTTGTTTTGTTTTTTCTGCACACACGTTCCCACTTTTTTTTTTTTTTAAGAACTTGATTGAATACATTTTCTGATTCTTACTGATTATGAGAAAACCCACAACAGTTACCTTATTGGTAGAAACTGACTTTGTGTTCAAAAGAGTTGTGATGTTTGATGTCGCCCTCTAGGGAGAGTTGACAGAAATATATTTCACACCTTATTTTGCAGTGTTTTGTGGAATGGTTAAAATATTAAAACAGGAACTAGAATCTGAACCCACGTTTGCAGTTTCTGAAAAAAACTCCTTGCAGTCGGTTGGCTGGACTAAACTTTGGGTTTAAGTTAAGATGAACATTGGTGCTTTTGTATTTACATTGTCAAGAACAGGCATTGACAGGCAGTCGCTAGGCCTACTCTCTAAACTGTTCCAGCACTGCCGCTCCCACTAGTTGTTGCTATGGTGAAAGGGGCAAAGTTTAAAAAAGTATGTGTATGATTAGCTGTGTCCCAGCTCTTGTGTAATAAAGAACCAATATTAATCATTGAGCCTTCCACTTCCACCTTCCTTATACATGCGTGAACATGCCAGTTTACTTATTTACCAAGAAGAAAACCTAGGTTGAAGCACAGCAAGTTATTTCATAGGTAGTGAAGGTAATTTTTCTAGTTTGGCATCCTAACGTGGGGGGAGGGGCGGTGCTTGTATGGAATGTGGTTACTGTATATCCCTTGGAACTTTTTGTTGAACTAACTTTTATTGATGTAACTTACGCCCTTGGGGTATTTTGTTGGTTAACCTTGTCTTCCTATCCACTATGACTGCCCTTTGCTTGTGGTAACATTTCTAATATTGTGAAGAAATGACTTAATGGATTTTGTCCCCTATTATATTTGTAGTATGACTGTGACAGAGTGTTCCCCGCACATCTGCTGGCTAAGTGGAGGCTCTGTGTTATTGTAGACAGCCGTTATTTGGGTCATGTGCGCCGTCAACCAGCGGCAGTTACTAAATGGCCTACCACTGATTAACACTCATGAGGCTCCACCACAGCTATAAAGGACAGGATCGGTAATACAGTACCTGGCTGTAATAAGTCTGTTTATTCACTGAAAAGGTCTGCATGCGTCTGCAGTAAAGAAGATAAAACTACTAAGGACTGTCGTGAGTCTATCCTTTTATTATTCCGGCCACTATAAAAAAGGTATTTGTATCAAAGTAATGTGTTTTTAAATATTTTTATTTTATTTCTGTTCTCTGTATACAAAATACAAATTCGCAGGGCTGCTGAAAATACTTTGGAGTTACTGCCTGCAGAACATGTCAGTCAATAAGGGAAGCAATTGTTTAGTTAATGACAAGAAATAACAGGTTGAGAGGTGGAGGCAATCCAGGTGAAATGACCATGGATGTGGAAACAGTGCTTTCTTTAACCTAGCAGTAAGATAACACGTAATTCAATGCCAGAGTGTCACGGATAACTCTGTGGTGACGTCAGGCCAGGAAGTAGACACACAACAGTTTTGTGAGTGAATTGTGCTGTTGCGCTGGTTTATTATAAATAAAAGGTTTTAACAAACAAAACACTGAACAAAACAAAATGGCACAGTGGTCAAAACAGACAGACTAACAAACACGGAACAAACAAGTATCGTGCTGGTGTAGAACCAGTACGCATAGCAATTGTTATTGATCTTTTCTCTTTCTCTCCTTAACTCACAACACTTCTCTCATTCCACCTCTGAACACATAACCTTGTATCACCCTTGATCACCCTATTTATACATCTGTGGCTGGAGCCTTCATTAATCATTTAATCACTTCAATTCATGGCTCCAGCCACATTCCTACATGTTTTTGCAGGGAGGATTCTAACTTCCTCCCTGTGACCCATTATTCCACACACAAACACTCACGCACATCCCCATGCTCGCATACCAACATACCTTTTTAATTTGCACGTGAAGTGATTGTGCAATCCCTGTGCCTAAATACAAATATACATTTTAAATCACCTGTGCTACATAACCCACACTTCGTGCTCCACTACACACATACATACAAAACACACACAGGAGCGCGGTGTACCCCGTCACACAAAGTCAAAACCATTGCACAATCGCTCATCATTATACTGAGCTTGATTACTCAACCAATAACAGGTGGAAACAAGATTATAACATTAAGGATGATTCAGAACCCAGGATATTAATATCAATAGGATCATTTAGCCAGTGTCTGCATGTTTGGTGAAAAGCAATTATTATGATGAGTCATTCTGATGTCCTTTCCACCACAGCCACCTTATTCATGTGCTAACATGCCATGTAACTCACAAAGTCTTCATTTCAGACACTCAACCATGAATTCTATACCTCTGATTGATAAAAGTGTTTCCCAAATTTGTCTAATTTACTGCCTGGGGATGTTTTAGATTTCAGCTTGTTTTTATAGTTTTCCTTTTCTGGAATACACACTACCCCATTCACAAAGTCGGTATTCACAGGTTCTTTCACCATAAACTTTGCGGAAGGTTTCTCAGGAACAGCAGTCTACTCAAAACCAAGCTATCTGCTTTTAACAGATACTATAAATTCTTTAAAAAGAGTATTCCCTATGATTTGGGGTTTTGCACCAATTATTTACCCCCTGTTTCTAACCCTTTCCTGGTTTATGTAAGCGCCGGAGAATACACATCTCCCATTGGTCACGTAGCATGCACAGCATTTTAAAAGCTAGTTTACATTAAAAAATACATTCTAGGGGTTCCCGAGTGGCACATCCAGTAAAGGCGCTCCTCGCAGGATGTGCTCTATAGCCTGGAGATCGCAGGTTCGAGTCCAGGCTATGTCACAGCTGACCGTGACCGAGAGTTCCTAGGGGACGGCGCACAATTGGCTGAGCGCTGCCCGGGTAGGGAGGGCTTAGGTCGGCAGGAGAATCCACGGCTCACCGCGCATCAGCGACCCCTGTGGCCGATAGGGCGCCTGTGGCTCTGCAGCGGAGCCGCCAGATCTGTGTTGTCCTCCGGCACTATAGGTCTGGTGGCATTGCTGTGGATCTGCAGTGCGAAAAATGACGGCTTGGAAGGAGCACGTTTCGGAGGACGCGTGTTCCAGCCTCCGTTTCCTGAGTCGGCGGGGGGGTTGCGAGCGGTGAGCCGGGGATACAGATACTAATTGGGCATGCTAAACTGGGGTGAAAACCGGGGTAAAAATAATTGGCGACGACTAAATTTAAAAAAAAAAAAAAAATAAATAAATAAATAATACATTCTAGGCAGATCAGTTCTAGCAGGTCCCAGCTTGTTCAATACAATGAGTTACACATGGCAAAAACATGACGCAGAACGACAAAGCACACACCTTTTAAAGGTTTAGAGCAAATGCTAATTGCTTTTGCCTAAATTCTGATTTTTAGTGCAGTTACAAAAAACACATAACAATAAGCTCCTCCCTTGAGACCAGATTGATATAAAAACCAGCTCAACAGGCTGTGCTGACACTAGATCCATTTAGAGGGTTTGGTCCGCACTCTGTACGGTTCAGTACGTTTGGTGTGAAGTGTGAACAACAAAGTCCGCTTAGGAAACAAACCATTCCCTGCCCACCTAAAGAGGTGGTATCGGTCCGTTTTGGCAAACGCACCGAGTTTGGTTCGCTTGCTAAACCCCAATGAGACTCTGTCCTTTTGCACGTAGGAAACAAACTATACAAGGTAACCTCACTCGGAAGTAAACACTTCATGCATAGTTTAGTTCATATTCTGAGGAAACACGTACAGCAAAAACAAAAATGTCTCCTGGAACTCGCTTAGGGTTATCAGACTTCACCTTCATTTTTGTCCTGTTTGGAAACAGTAACATTGTTAAATTGTCCCGGTTTTGCTATTGTAACCAAATGATCTCAACCCCTTTGCTCGCAGATAAGTGTGAACAGCAAGCAAATTGATACGTTGTTTCAAACCAAACGAACCAGACAGAGTCCATTTGAAACGGTCTAAGTGTGAATGCAGCCTTAAAGTCAATTTCACTTTGTTGATCTGTGCAGATCCTCCTGTGTTAAGAACATTCTACTTTGAGGTCATTACAGAGAGCCCACAGTGTTAGCAACAGTAGTCTGTCATGACAACGTTCTTTTGTATCGTAAATCAGTGGCAGTTTTCATGAATAGAATGCAGCCGGTGTGTTTCTGGTCCTTAATGACTCGTCTGTTGCTGGGCAGCTATAAATTTGATTGGAATGAAAAACACAGAGAACGCCTGCGATTGACTGAAACAAAGAGGTGTTCTGACATACCAAAACCTGGAATACACCTCCCTGCAGCCAAGACTGGAATGCTGTTGGTGGTTTATTTGGCACGAAAACCCCCACATGTCAGAACATGGTTTGAAATGACTCATTCTGTCAAGCAGGTGTCTATTTTAAAAAGTATGACAAATGACTTGCAATTTGTTTAAATAGCAAATAATGTTCTCTCATTCAATTGGAAGTCTGAAACTTTAGTTTGGGGAAAAAAGACAGCTTTGAACATACACCTAAATAAATGCTAATTAATTCCTTGTTGGCTATAATTATTTTTAGGACCTTAGTGAATTGAAATGGTTAAATATTAATATGTATCATAGTGGTTTTTTTTTTTTTTGTTAAACCATTACTGACTGTGTGGGGGCATTTTGTTGTACTACTTTCTCTAAATTAGATTCTGCAAGATTGTGAGATCATCTGAATGTCCTGATCATTTAAATTCTTGCCTGACAGCCAAGATTAAGAGAGTTACTATTAAAGAAATGGAAGATGAAATAAGAAAGTTTGGAAATGAATCTCTAATGATCACAGCAGGGGGATTTTCACTAGGCCTCTGCACCTCCTCACTACCCTTAAGAAAGGCAGCAATGCAATTAGGTGGAACAGGCTACTATTAAAGAAATAATTGAAAGGGTTGAAATGTATTAGTCTCTTGCTCATGTATCATTCATGTTAATTGGTTTCCAATTCATGTCGTTTCTGTTTTTTATCACATCACTGAGACTTTTATTTAAAAGGTGTGAACTCTGAGAGGTTTATAGCCACAAGTCTGGCTGCTGAAGACCATTTCAACTAGACTTAGTTTACTTCTTCTTCTTCTTCGTCTTTGTCTTCGTCTTCTTCTTCTTCTTCGCAGACGCCCTTACCCAGGGCGACTTACAGTCGTAAACAAAAAATACATTAATCCCACAAGGGATTGTGTCATCAATGTGAGACTAAAAGTAAAGAGTAAGAGACTAACTTGATTATTAGTCTGCCCTTCAACACTTGTGTCTACTTCCCTGTAGATAATTGTGCTGTGATGAGCGATTTGTAGTTGAGTCAGTTGCTGCTGTTAAAATGGATTCAATGGAGTGTTTTTTTGTAATAGGGAGAAATGCTGTCATTTTATATTTATGTAGCACTGCATCTGAAACTGTCTTAGAAATTGGTTGGTTTGTATCGTCCCCTTTGTGTTTAAATATTTATATGGCTGCACTGCCATGTAAACAACCACAGTAGCAGGATTATTTTGATGGGTTACAGTTTTCATTTATTGTAATCCTAGAAGCATTTCAAAAGTGTAATCTGTTGTGGTAAATCATTGAAGAATTACATTGCTGAAGACATTGGCCAAAATATTTGACTAGTTTTATCTTATCTACACTAACCAAAACACTTGCTACAGAAGCCTACAGTGCACAACTCATGAAGATCCTTTTTGCTTTCACGTGATTGTTGCTGAAAAGTTGCACACAATTCTACAGCTTATATAGATCTACTGAATTACATCCGGTAGTGTGACATTTTAAGGGGGGGCTGTGTCATGCTTGTCTATTTCTTCTTTTTCCAGGCACAAGGAGATTATCGGTCTGTTAAGGCAGACAGGGGCCCATCTTTCTCGTGAAGAGATGGAGGTAGCAGGGACAGAACTTTGCAAGTGAGCAGACAACATCTTGTCATATTTTGTTAGTGTTGTCATGTAAGAAACCATGATAGTTTAGTGCTATAGTTTGAGAACAATTAAAATGTGAAAATCAAATCAGTTCCCCTACCACCTTATAAACTTTTCTTCATTACTATTATACAATAATTGGCTGGTTTCACAAACCCCAATTGGCACTAATCTACCTTACTTAAAGTAACAATAGGTGATCCAAGATTATTGCAAATCGGGGTCTGTGAGAAACTAGCCAAATATGTACTATCCATTATCATTAACCCTTTCAGAATCAGTGTTAGGTCTTTTCAGTATGTTTCAGTTTAACAATTAAGATTTCATTAAGATTTCATTAATTCAATGCTGTTTTTGTATCATTTCCAATCTAAAATATAATTTCTGTTGGATTGTTGTGTTTTATGCTATGACTATGCTTTTCTTGCAACCCTGTTGCTAAAAGAGTCCTAATAGAAACAAATGGCTTTCAAATGAGTGCCATTGACAGATAAAGACTTGGCTTAGACTGAGCCTTGTCTCCCAAAGCACTTGCTAGTAGTGACCCCCTCCCTCCCACTCGCCCTCTGCGAAGAAGAAGAAGAAGACGAAGACAAAGACGAAGAAGAAGAAGAAGTAAACTAAGTCTAGTTGAAATGGTCTTCAGCAGCCAGACTTGTGGCTATAAACCTCTCAGAGTTCACACCTTTTAAATAAAAGTCTCAGTGATGTGATAAAAAACAGAAACGACATGAATTGGAAACCAATTAACATGAATGATACATGAGCAAGAGACTAATACATTTCAACCCTTTCAATTATTTCTTTAATAGTAGCCTGTTCCACCTAATTGCATTGCTGCCCTCCTGCTGAACCAGCTTGTCCAGAGCTGAAGTTATGCAAGCCATGGAATGTGGTCAAGCAACATGGCAGCAATGCAGTGTGGGTGTGTTTTAAAAATGTGTTTTCAAATAAAAAATATATTAATTTACTGTACTATATTTAGTAATTGTACTGTGTAATTTATAGAGCTGGTAAGCCAGAGACAGTCGCTAGGTTTCCTAAATACACTGCTACTATGATTACAATCGAAATATGATTGAATGGGTTTAGGCATTCTGTATGTCCAGTTCATTACACCATACCCATATACACATTTTTACCAGAGCTTTCTCTTCTTACTGGTACAGTATTTTGTAATTGTTCCGTTTTAGGCAATAAAATAAATGAGGTAAGGAAATCACAAGTATGTCAAGAATGTAGGGTGATCAAATAGTCATGGTCCCCAGTGTGGAGTCAGAAGACCAATAGTGCAGTTAGGTGTTGTATACCTGTAAGTGAATAGTATGATGGGATTCATTTATGTACCCAGAATAAGGATAGCATGGCAAATAATACTGCCAGATTGAAATTAATGTGCCCCTGGGAATCACTTGCTGCCCCACAACTGCTCGTTGTGGATCAGTCAGGTTCACTGGTTTTGCTTATAGCACAGATGTGCATATCAGGTGCAGGTTCTGGGTGAGTTAGCATCATTTCCATAATACCCCTCATGTGTTTCTGTCAGCTTGGCAGCAAATGCTGACCTGGTAGGGCTTGAGATTTGGGAGCTTGCTGGCGCTCGCATGGATGTGACCGGCTACGATGGGAAAACTCCTCTGGAAGTGGTAAGCTTGGGAATTCTGGGTTATTGTAATTGCTCTTTTTGTATTCCATGTGACATAACTCCAGAGTATGCCACTTTATTTGTTACTAGTTTTGTTAAATTAACAGTTTCCACAAATGGTACATCTTGCTCTTTTGGCATGAAGACCTCTATATGTTTTGCCCCTTTGGTTTACCTGTGCTACCATATTGTAGTTGATTTTTTAACATTGTTGTGTATGCGTGTGTTGTAGTTTAAATAACTACAGTCGCAGGCAAAAGTATTTGGGCAGTAAAATAAAAAGAGAAAAACCCCAAATAAAGTGATTAGTAGAATTTCTAATTGTTCTATTTAAAGATATATATTAAAGTAGAGATTCAGCTTTATAATAAAACAACAAATTAGTACATAACATGCTTACAATGAAAAATAACATGCAAAAACTAATGTCATACTGAATGTCCACAAGCAAAAACCAAGATTACTTTGTTAAAAACAATACACAAAAGCAAGCAATTAGAGTTTTCTTTTGAATACTTGAAGAAGCCTGATGATTTCTTCAACCAAATTTTATGATAAGACGAATCCAAAATACAACTTTTATTCACCAAGAAAGCAACAATATGTTTGAGGAAGAGAGGAGAAGAATTTAAAGAAAAGTTCATCATGCCCAGTGTTAAACATGGTGGAGGTTGTGTGATGGTATGGGCTTGTTTTTCTTCCTCAGGCACTGGTGACCTTTATATTGTAGAAGGATCAATGAATGTTGCAAAATATCAAGACATTTTCTGTAATACATATTGGGTAGTTAAATGTATTCATAATTGAAAAGATCAGAAGAGTTTTAAAATACATTATTGATGCTGTAGAACGAGCTGTGAGTGCACTGATAATATCAGGCCAAGTTTTCTTGTGGGTGCAGCTTTGGTGACAGGAATACTTGTGTGCTTTGTTTTTTGCTCACAGGCACAAGCAGCCGGGAATGAGGAAGTGATTGCATTTTTTCAACAAACACATCTGCGCAGAGGACAGGTAAGAGAAGCAGTGGGGGGATATAGAGGGGATCAAATAGAGACCTTGCATGCAGGATCAAATAAGCCCAAGTATTTACCACAAATAAGTGCTATGGCATTGCAAATGTCATACAAAAATGAAAGAAACTGAAGAAAGAGTTGACAAACAGCCAGGAACTATTGCAGATCTTGAACGAAACCTTAAATGCCCGTAGCATAAGAGTTTCAGTAACAATAGACAATTGGAGAATATGTTTTTTTTGTGGCTGCAAAGAGATTGCCCACCACACGTTTCTAGATGTCTGCGTATTTATTTTCCCAGAGCTTGCACACATGCAGGCATGGTGGAAAATGGTAAATTTTACGTGCTTTAAGTCTGTGAGGTTTTCTATAAGGGCATGGTAGATTTACACAAATTGTACATATGCAATCTTGGGACTCTGAGCTATGACCAGCATACCTCATTTTACATCACGGCATCCTTAATCTTATTGAGCTTAGAATTTAATTTTTTTTACAGTGAAACCACCAATCAGGTCCAACAGGTTACTCTGCACTGTACCAAGATGGAACTTCAGATTGAAATGAAGGATTTCAACACATCTAACACACTTGTTTATGCTTTCTTACAGCTACTGCCAGATAAAAATAACAAGGTAAAACAAACAATTGTTCTAAAATACTGCCCCTAAATACGAACATCTGTCAGCACTTACTGTTTCTGCCTAAGAGGCTTGCCTTTTTTCACCTTTTATAAAGCAGGTTATACTATGGAATCTAAATGAATCTGGAAAGTTTGATACCCATAGCTTTGTTATACTTTGACGCATACGAAAAAGGCTATGTTTATTATACATGACTGTATATTTGTACACAGAAAATGGAAATTTACAATACGATGCAAGATATGGACCAATACATAGATTTAACATAACATTTGATGGATTTATACAAAGTTGATGTGTAATAACGTCTAAATGATTCTACACTACTTTTATTTATTTATTTATTTATTTATTTATTTATTTATTTATTCCACAGTTTTCTCCCCAATTTGGAATGCCCAATTATTATTTTTTGTATCCCGGTTCACCGCTGTAACCCCCTCGGGAAATGGAGGCTAAAACACGCGTCCTCCGAAACATGTTTCTGCCAATCCGTCATTTTTCGCACTGCAGATCCATGGTGAAGCCACCAGACCTATAGTGCTGGAGGACAACACAGATCTGAATGGCTCCCCTGCAGACACGCAGGCGCCCTATCGGCCACAGGGGTCGCTGGTGCGCAGTGAATCGTGGATTGCCCTGCCGACCTAAGCCCTCCCTACCCGGGCAGCGCTTGGCCAATTGTGCACCGCCCCCTAGGAATCCCCGGTCATGGTCGGCATTGACAATGCCTGGATTCGAACCTGCGATCTCCAGGCTATAGGGTGCATCCTGCACTCCATGCAGAGCACCTTTACTGGATGCGCCACTCGGGAGCCCCGACGCTACTTTTAATAGTCTAATTTTTTTTTTCTTTTTTTTAAAGTAGCCTTGGTGTCCTCTACATGCTACAGTACTTATACTGGGTATAGCTTGCTGTTATAAAAAGTTATCTTCAGGGTAATTTTGCAGTTTTCACAGGATTTCCTAATGGTTATACTATGCATTTGCCATAGTTTACTATAGTTTGCCATGTTTATTAATATGGTTTACCATAACTCTCTGGGCTTTGCAATGCTTACCTCTGCTTTGCCATGTTTTCACTGTGCTTTATTAAACTTTCCTTTGCTTTTACTATGACAAACTTTTGTAAGGGCGGGCAAAAGATTTTTTTTCTCTGTACTTCAGTCACAGCTGGATAAAAGGTTTATGAAATACTTTAATTTACAGTTCTAGCAATCTATCTGTAGTTTGTAAGAACTTGTGATGTTTTCAGAAAGGTAAACATATACTGCAAACAACAATGAAGACGTAGCTATGCCAGTTACTCTTACTTTACATTTGCTATGAAGTGGACGATTGCCTGCAGGTTGCCCATAGTGGAAAATACAGGCCATGATGTAGTTACATTAGCAGCCTGTGGAACATTAACAACAACATTTCACTTGATAGCCCCTATCATGACCAAGGCCTTCCCAATGCACTTTAAATTAAATTTTTAAAAAAAATGAAGTCAGACAAAGTATTTTTAAAAACTTTGACAGTCTCAGAATCCCTAATAAGTTGGTTCGGAAATATGTATCTACTGGGACATCAAATGATACTGTAATGATCCCCCCTCCTAGTGGCTGATGGGTTTAAAACGCTACCATCAGCTAGATCTTGCTCTTTAGTTGACTGGTAAGGCGTTTGTCTTTTAACCACGTGGTCGCAGGTTCGTGTCCCGGTCCTGCCGTTCCATGCAGTTCAATTTGTAAAACCCAAGCGTTACAATAGGTAATTTAAACATGTATATGTGCAGTATTTAAAATTTAAGCTTTAAAAAATGTAAAAGCATATAGATTTCTTCTATATGTTTAGGGAAGCTGACAGGATCATGGAAGTAAATTAAGTGCAAGTTAAAAAAAAATATATATAATATATATATATATATATATATATATATATATATATATATATATATATATATATATATTTAACTATATATATAATTTTATACAGTAATAATGTTATTTCTGCAGGTTAATAACATGGTTTGGCAGTTGGTGGTGGATTTTCTGGTGGAATCTGGGTACAATCTGAGGGGGGTTCTTGAGGGCGGGGGGATTAAATCATTGATCTCGGCATGATACTGTCTTTTTTTGGTGAAACTAAAGAGATACATGGGTGACTTCTTGAAAACAAAATGGCATTTTGACATTTTTAAGCCAATTCTCATTGCATCTAACTAAATTTCTAATGCCATTTCTAAATATTAGAACCTATAAGAATTAGAAACACCCGACCTATGTAGCACATACTTTTGTGTAAGTGAGCTCTGTCACACATAACTAAATTATTGTGCTAATAGAATCTCTAATATATAAAAGAAAAAAAGAAAAAAAAAACACGTTTCAGACATTCTGTCAGCAGGGGCTTCTGTATTCAAAACTACTCAAATTACTGCTCAATAAAGAACAATTGAAACACCTTGCAGTTCCTCCAGGACAAAGTGCCATCCTGGGTGCTAAACATTTTCCCCCAACACATGTATGTGGTCCTCATAACAACCTGGATCAGACTCTGTGGAAACTAATAAATCTCTCTGCTTCATATTGACTTTATTTTCTTTTCATTTAGGTATTTCAGAATGGAGAATGTATTGAGTTCACCGACCCTAGAAGATCCTGAACACCTACTGTAGCAACATCAAGATAATGGAATCTGCGTGCTGCTGTTCATCTATAATCTTATAGGAGATCAGCTTCAAATAGACTCTACTGTAGATCGCTGTCATCACTATAGTGGAATACTTGCTCAGCGCCACACTATCCTAAGCCCAAACTGAATGTAATAGAAGTCTTGTGTATCCATTTGTGAAAAAAGTAGAAGCTGAAAGACTGCTTTCGTTTCTGTTATATATAACCTTAAAGTCAACTAAACAGGGTGCAGCAGTATTTGCTGATTTGTTTAAAACAAGGTGTAGACAGAAGTCTTTAAAAAAGAACTTTGTTCATGTAAAACATTTGAACTTGTGTTTTTATTTTATTTTTTTAAATCAAATTTGTTGTCAGGTGGAACTACTCAGAATGATTACAAACATGAATTTGCAAGGGGAAGGTTATAATAAACAAATAAATCAATACATATATATTTGGAAATGAAAGAAGGATTGTGCATGCAGTTCTAAATGCTGTAATTACAGTAAGTTGAAGCAGGTATTCTGTATTAAGGCCAGTAGATAGAGCCAGGTGGAGTCTGCAGGGACTTACGGACAAGAAGATGATTTATTATGAAGGAATAACCCATTGGACCAGAAGAAATGAGGAACAAACCTGGTTTATTAATACCACATTTATATTTGCATTACAGTCAACTCTTAATTATCCATTGGCGGATTATCCAGGTTGCGTATTAAGCATGCTTGCAAAAAAGGAATTAAAATACAGGCATGCTATACAGTACGCATTCTTTTACGCATATATGGGCTCCATTATTAGGTCAATGACTCAAACATGTTGGCAACGTGTGGTTCAATTCAAGAAAACCTTGAAATATGGAATTGGTGAACAGATGGGTCATGATTTTATAAAAGGAACACTTGATTTCATACACGAGTAGCTCTGATTCTTCAAGCAGTTTGTCTAAGAGGAAATCAATGAAAAAATCAAGGATGACTGACTACTTTAAGAAACTATAAAGCAAGTACAGTATAGTATATATGTTTTTTTTTTAGGTTTTGCATTATCCGTCGTCTTGTTTTATCTAGGGTATCCCTCCCTTCCATTACCCTGGATAATCCAGAGTTTACTGTATATTATTGTGGAAATTGCTCACAAAAAGTCAAACGGGTAAAAGTATGAGAATTAATGCATATTTTAAAAAATAACCTACCAGACTGGAGACAATCATTACTAACAATCATGTTTAGTATAAAAGCAACCATTCTATTACTAGCCAAGATCTAAATCACAAAGTTTGAAAAAACTAAAGCTCTTGTCATAAGTCAGCTACATGTTTTTATTTGAATGGATTAAATCTGCACTTGCATAGTATTCTGTTAGACATTCTACTATATATGATGTCACCATGTAAATTATATTTGGACAGCAGAATTAATATAGAAACTGCCCTTTCTGCTTGTACTTGGTCCTGTAGACCTGTGTCACTGGTGAACACAGATTGTAACATGTTTTTATTGAGATTTGTTATTTCAAGTAATTTTATTGTGTACTGTGACTTAATTTGTGTGGCTGTTTCATTATGTAATGTTCCTCTCTCAACACCTATATGCTGTAAACCGAGTGTTTAATCTAAATGGTATTATTTCTAAATGATTCTAAATGTTTAGAATTGTGTTTTTCATGCACAAGGAGACTGTCTATGATTTGCCCTCAGTTGACCTCACAGTTATCCCAACAAATATAAAAACATTCAGACTTAAATGTTTTATTAGTATTATAATGGATTGATTTTACATCGTAAGAAAGTGTATTGTGTATTTGTTCAAATAAAAATAAAATAAAGATTTCAATTGACTTTGTTTTGTGTGTCATGATGGTTTTGGAGGAGGAAAGAATCCTTTTGTAAGATTCATGAATAATGCTTGTATCTGCATAGAGCATAGATCAAATAAATAAATGGGCTAATATTAAAAATAAAATGTGTAATTTGTATCTAATTTACATGTAACTGAATTATCTATCAAGCGATGTATAAGATTAATTTCACGGATGTGTTTGCCAATACAAATATAGTACACTGCAGTAACATGAACATTGACAAGTATAGTATAAAACTTTTACTCTGCTTTATTAACACTGGGTTAGATTCTCAAAGCCATTTACTCCAAATCATCATTACTGCAATGTTTATCTGAAAGGAAGAAAACACCATTACAATTACACAACTAAAAAGAAACAACTTAAGACTACTTAAAAGTTCAAAGTCGTAGTTGTCTTTATTGGGTGTGTTTCTCTAGTCTGAAAAAAAAAATTGCTAATGATGATTTTGAGTAAAAAGCTTTGAGCATTTAGACCTGCGAGTCCACTGTGTCTTTGAGAACACAATATAATGAAATCAATGCAAACACATCTGGCCTTGGCTGTTTAACCTAAACTGTCACAAAAGCCCTGAGACACAAGCTTTGGTCACTCTCATTCTTTTGATCAATATGCAGTGGTTTAAATAAACCCATTCCTTACTGTTCAAAGGCCAAGAGTAAAAGTGGCCTCATATTTGGAATGTGACTCCCCATCTGTCATATTGTGAGACTGCAGACCTGTGAGTTATATCCACTGTAATTCAACTTGTGATAGTCCATCTGCTCTATAGTACGCAATGCATATTATTATTATTATGATGATTACATTTCTTAGCAGACACCCTTATCCAGGGCGACTTACAATTATTACAAGATATCACATTATGTTTACATACAATTACCCATTTATACAGCTGGGCTTTTTATTGGAGCAATCTAGGTAAAGTACCTTACTCAAGGGTACAGCAGCAGTCCCCTCCCCCTCCCTCCCATCCCCTCCCTCCCCTCCCCTCCCCTCCCCTCCCATCCCCCCCATCCCCCCCACGACCCTCCGGTCAGAAGTCCAGAGGCCTAACCACTACTCCACACTGCTGCCGTTCAGGGATGCTCGGGTACAAAGATGTACAAATGCCTGAGGAACAACATAGGTGGAAGTTTAACTGCAGAGAGCATGCAAGAAATGCTCGGAATGCTAATAGATCAAGTTCAGGTCAAAAAGCAACCCAAATTCAGCCCAAAAAATGTGGTAATAAAATACTGACAAATTAGTGTGACAAGACCCTGGGCAACTTTATGGGTGGTTGGATTGCATCCCAACTCGTTCTTACCTGGTAACATGAAAGGCAAATACAGTATCTGACAGACATGAAAACACAAAACAGCATACAAATGAAAAGTGAATAGCAAAACACTGGGATTGCACATTTTAACCCAAAATATATTTTGTTAAATTACTTGTAAAAGTAAAAGGACCCCATCTCCAATCAATTTTAAAGGGAAAGGACAATGGTCTATAAGAGGAGAATTTAGCCCACAAGTGATGGACACAATTTCAATATGTTTAAACTCTTACTGAACTACCATATGGTTCATTTCAGAAATGAACTTGTCTATTGCCACATTCTTATTTTTCCATCTGTGTTGAGTGCTCTGTAGGCCTGTAGCTTGTGCATATTTTTTTTAAGGTCATCAGAATCCACAGACCAGCATTACACAGCATTGTTTTCAGTTTTGTCAATTTTTAGAGCATGTGTATGTCTTATCATGTTAATGCTTTACAGCATTGATTGGTTTAAGGTATTATGGACCAGATTTATCAAGGTGTTATTACAAAACAAGTAACAAACCACGTGTACACTGTGCCTACATTGTAATGTAACATAATCAGCTTTTCTGTCACATAAAATATCCTTCAAGTTGCATTTAGTACATATGGACCCATGCATCTATGTTTGGTCTTACTATTGTTCACATACTGTTCATCAGGCTGCAGCAATGGCTGTTACGGTTGGTTATGTGTGTCTCCTCTGTTTTGCTGGGAGCACCATCAAGTCGGTGCTCCAAGCCAGGGGCCCCAGAAAGATACAGCTGCAGAGGTAGTAGGGGACAGCTAGCACTGAACAAGAAACAGACAAAATGTGAATGCTCAGACAATGGATAAACAGGGGCTCTAATTAATTTAGTTGGGGGGAGCCCTCACTCCTCCGGAACTACAGTGAGGCTAAAATACAATTTAAAATGTAGCATAGTATTTTAACTTTCTCCAGTCAGACTTGCAATGTTGCAGCCAAAAATAAAACGCAGAATTGTTAGCAAGGGGCTGCCAGACCTGTTTGTGAGGCTGCGTGTGTGGGGGAGGGTATGTGTATATTTAAGCACTAGTACTTAAGTAGGACAATAGAAATAATACCCCATTTAAAACAATATTGGCAAAAAAAGAATCCTAGTCCTCTCTGTAATGTTAACCTAACATTAAGCTTAACCTGGACCTTAACCCCACACCATGGGCCCATAGTGTTCTGTGGGTGAATGTTTTGAACATCCAATGTATTATATATGTACCTGTAAAAATGTAATTACTATGCATTGTCTCTTAGCTAATGCCACATATGTGGGTGAGGTTTCTCTCTCCCCCTCCTGGGAAGTACTGCACACTCCCAAACCTGTCTGACAGTTTTTCTGTTTTAGTTTGGTTTCACCTGGCAGGTGATGTCTCCTGCCAATTCCATTGGAACCTTGAAAAACTGCTCACGTCAAGCAACAACTTCATTCCTTTGCTGATTATAAGGGCAAGGCATTCTGCCTACCATCAAGAGAACGTATAAAAAGAGGCAAGCCACAGACAAGAACAACAGTTGAGTGGTGAGCAGTATCTGAACGCAACAAGCTAATCTCTTGCAAGGTAAGTGGCCTACAACAAATATACAATGCAGGTGGGAAATAAATGACAGATATGGATTACAAACTAGGAAGCATTTACAGATACTTAAAATGTGTACTTATTTTTAATAACTGTTTTACATCACTGTAATGGTGATAATGCAACTATTTTTAAAGTTTAAAGGTCATCTTTGTAAAATTAAATCACAAACAATAAGATAAGATTTATTAAACTAATGTACTTATACTTATTTATTTTATTTTTTTAAATAGACATAACCAGAGTTTTGCTACTTGGATGTTGGATAAAGACTGCTGTCCACTTGCTCTGGAAATTGAGGATGGCTTTTCTGGTGCAGTGGTTCTAAACAGTTCAACAGTTCTTTAGCTTAATTGTGAAATGTTTAGGACCACTTGATCAGGGTGGCAGTAACGTCAATACAGAAGACACAGGCGGAGAATTGAGAGTGACGAGAAGGGGAGATGCAGCAGGTATAAACCATCTTTAGCTGCTTAACATGCGGGATTAGGATTAGCATCATATTCCTTCAGCTGTACCGTAGTTCTCTCAACTAATTTTTTATTAAAAAGTCCCAACATGTAAGACTGTGGGCACTGGTATACAATGTTTAGTTGCTAAGCAGATTTGACTGAACCAAGATATGCCAGCAAACATATACAGAAAAGTAGTGGATCAATATAAACTCTGCAAGGAAAAACATTACCTTCTTAAATGGATTCTTAAATTAAATAATGTACTATATATTTTAAACATTATGCAGTCCCGTCATAGAGGCTGACATTAGCATTTTAATGTTGTCGTCCTAGTTTGTGTAATTTAGTCAAATAAAATCTAAACTGTAGCATAACTGTAAATTGCACCCAGAGTACTGGAAGCATTGATCCATAAATTATCCGTATTTTAATAATTGTGTTGATGGTGAATTTGTATGGGTTAAGCATGTTCATTTTTAATTTCACATTTACAGTATCTTCTGTAAATGTGAAATCAGATTCATGCTGATAAAAATCAGTACAGTAGAAGTAAATCTGATTGTGTTTTTATTTTTATTTATTTAATTTACAAACATGCGTTGTTATTTATTTATTGATTATATTTTATGTATATATACTTGTAATCAAAATAAAATCTACCCAACCAGGGATTAAAGATGTAGTCATTTTTTTATTGAAAGTTTTTTTTTTTTTTTTAGCATACCAAGAATAAGTGTATAATATATGTCTGCACAATAAATAAATATACTTTTAATTTGTCATTGCCATCACAGATATCAACTTCGATATCAATGACTTTATACAGGCGTACCATTGCTATAAGTTGTGGTTTATATAAGCAATCCATAATATTAAAAATATATATATTTTTTTATCATCAGTTTCTAACTGGACCTATGTGTGTAAAAGTGATCTGATGACATATTTGACCATTTCTGAGATGAATTTGAATTGCTTTAATCAGTTAGAAACCTGGTTTCTTGGGTTTTGCCTCTATGGAATGGTCTATTCAAGATAGCAAAGTGTCATCTGAAAGAGGTAATAAGCTGGAACAAATTCTAAATAAATGTATTATTTTGAAGATTCTTATTGATGATGAGAATAAGATTGGTCTTTTAATTAATTGTCCTGGATAAGGGCGTCTGCTAATAAATAAATAATAATAATAATGGATCAAGTAAGTAAAGGACACAAATATTTGCTTATTTTAAATTTAAAGGAAGGACTATAACCTATATCATATATCGGGTTCATTTTTTCCGTTTTAAATACCTGTCTGCTAATTGCAGGCAGGTGATAATGATTACAGGCTGGAGCCAGGTGAACCCACCCTGACTCCCTCCCGTGGCATTCTGGGGGTTGTAGTCCTACAGCTCCCTCCTTGGACTATATATACTTTTTTTTAAAGAAAATGTTTTATCACCGTTGTAAGTAAATAGCTCATTAAAGTTATGATACGTATTCTACATTTTTTAACTTAATCACTTTTCTTAGTAAAATAAGAAAAGTATAAAAGGGGCTGTCATTCACAAAAACAACCCCAGTAAGGGACATTTTACATTACATTTGTTTTTCTTCCCTTTACAAGAAACACAGCAGGGCTAGGTTCTTCTGTATCCAAAACTGCCCACATGCATTTGTGATTCTGGAATCTTTTAGAAGAGACTTCTTGGGCATTCTATATTGAACCATAATGTTCCTAACTGGTTTAGGTTCTATTAAAAAATCATATAAATAAAAAAAAAAACTTAATACTATAGAACCCTCTATTGTTCAGTATAGTATTGTTACAGTTCAATAAAGTCAAGATTTACCTGAACCTTCTTGACATACTTCCTTTTGCATGCCATTTTAGTAGTGCTCACTGATGTATTTAATTCCTAACAAAATCTTAATATAGTGTAACAGCAGTGTGGAGTAGTGGTTAGGGCTTTGGACTCGGAGGGTTGTGGGTTCAATCCCAAATGGAGGACACTGCTGCTGTACCCTTGAGCAAGGTACTTTACCTAGGTTGCTCCAGTAAAAACCCAACTGTATAAATGGGTAATTGTATGTAAAAATAATGTGATATCTTGTAACAATTGTAAGTCGCCCTGGATAAGGTCTGCTAATAAATAATAATAATGATAACACCAGGCCAATCAGGGCCATATAAAAAGTTATTGTAGCCAACTACACCCCCTGGGGGTGAGTTCAAACCCAGGAAAAATTACTTGTATTATACACAACCACAGGTCCTTATTCAATCAGGTGGGGGTCACAAAACAGGTAAAACACAGGTTTTATTTCAATTCCAGTAAATGTGAATAAAACCCCAAAACACATAGAAATTGTCCTAAAAATAATAATAAAGAAAATCCACACTTAATATAAAAAGCAAAAATAAATAAATAAATAAATAAAATAAAGTGAACATGTGAAACTGACAGGGCTGCAGTACCAGCCAATACCTCTAGGGCGAACAAAAGCCAAGATGCCTGCTAACTATATAGCGTTTATTTAAGAAATACTGTATTTTTAAAGGAAATGTACATAGGCTATAAGTAAGTTTTAATTTACATCCCAGGTCTGGGTCTTGATAAAAATATTAAACAAAACACAAACCACACACACACACACACACACACACACACACACACACACACACACACACACAAGATTTTAAACAAGCTCACAATGGGGAGAAGCCTTCCCACATTGACAACAGAGACCGAGAGAGAGGAAGCGCAGATGACAGCAGCAGAGGACTTCAGTAGAGCGCATCTAAAGCCTACGGGACCACCCGCAAGCAGGTCGGCCGCTCTACAGAAGATGGTCCACTAACAAATAACCAAACTTCTATTTACGCAAAAGTAAAAGAATGAATATTTTCACTTTCTTAACACAGACGTCACAAACTCGACTCCAGCCCATCCTTGCTGTTCCCTCTCAACCAGATTGCAATCACTCGAGTCTTCTTCTTCTTCTTCTTCTTCTTCTTCTTCTTCTTCTTCTTCTTCTTCTTCTTCTTCTTCTGCCATGCCATCTAAATGGAGATGATGACCACCCTCTAACTTTATCTATCTATCTATCTATCTATCTATCTATCTATCTATCTATCTATCTATCTATCTATCTATCTCCCATTTCTCTATGCTTTTTATAAATTTGAATATACACTTCTCTTTCTACATTACTGTTGCTACTTCAATTTCCATATCCCTGAACTTGCTATTTACTCTGTTTCTTTGCTGATCACATGTATTGTTTTCCATGAATATATGTTCCGCTGTTTCTTGTTCCCCACAATTATTACATAACCCATCTTGTGACACCCAATCCTGTATACATTATGATTTAATGCTGTATTTCCTAACCTTAGTCTATTCATATTAGTTTCTTCCTCTCTGTTTTTCCTTTTCCCCATATGTTTTTATTCCCCTACTTTTGAGTGATTTTTATAGTGATAAATTCTTCCCTTTCTGCTGTTTTCCCATTTCTCTTGCCATACATCATTATCTTTGCTTTAGCCACAGCATTCACCTCTGAAGGACTCTGTGGTATTATGTCTATTTGTTTATTTAGAGTTCTCTTTTTTGCATTAAAATACACAATTTAATTTCCTAAGATTCCCAAGTGACTTGGAATCCAGGCTATCAGAACATTTTTACCATTTTAGAATGTAATTTCTGAATATTTTCATATATGATATCCTATGTCCTGTTTCAGATTCTAATGCCTGTATCGAGCTTAGAGAATCTGTAAAAATCACAATATCCTTTTCTTTAAATTCCTATTTTGTCTATGGCCATAAGAATTGCCAGCAACTCTGCAGTAAATACTGATAAATGATTTAATATCCCAAGCCTCTCCGCAAACACCATTAAATAGGGGAGCGATAACAAGCAGATTAACTCCATGAATGATGATTAACAAGGGCAAACATGTACTTTCAATAAAGTAAAATGAACACAGCAGTGCCATGTAAGAATTCAATAAGAACAAACCAATACAGTAATTAACAAAAACAACGCACCTGGTTAAAATCAAAGAGAGCTCATCAAAGAGGCAAACCCCTGTAGCCACTGATACACATACAATTAAAGTGCTTCACATAGTGCCATTCTAACAACCCAATATAAAGTGTCAATATAGCTTTTTCTTAAGCTCCTGCAACAAATAAATAAATCTCACCTCTGTGTTATAGTATTGCTGCTAATAGTAGCAACATGTAGGGCCTAATTTAATAATCAAAAGGACAGCAGATTACAATACTGTTGCAATATTAAATATTCAACATTATTTTGGGGGACAAATACACTTAATAGACTCACATATACTGTCCTATGTAACGAATTGTGTTAAATTGCTGCAGGTTGTTTGTGTTCTTTTTCGACTCATATTTATAGTATTTTTTTTAAACGATAGTAGATAGACAAACAAAACACATATCTGAATTAATTGTGTTCATTTTAAATCACTTTACAGACTAAGAGTGATATACATTAAGAAATGTAGGCACTAAATAGGTTATTTGCTGAAACGATCCAAGGCAATGATTGGTGAATTTATGGCGCCACCTGCTGTATCTATCTATCTATCTATCTATCTATCTATCTATCTATCTATCTATCTATCTATCTATCTATCTATCTATCTATCTATATAAACTGCTCTACTATTGTTCAAATATAAAGTAACAAAAGCTCAAGCAACCACTGGGTATACCAACGGAAATAATTTCCCTCAGTTTTGAAATGTTGCAAATTGGTTATGTAAACCACACATCAATCAATGTTAACTTTTAACGTTAACTTTTTAACTTTAAACGTGTAACCCTGAGCAAGTCACTTAACCTCCTTGTGTTCTGTCTCTCGGGTGAGCCTTTGTTGTAAGTGACTCTGCAGCTGATGCATAGTTCACACACCCTCGTCTCTGTAAGTTGCCTTGGATACAGGCGTCTGCTGAATAAATTAATAATAATAATAATAATAATAATAATAATAATAATAATAATAATAATAATAATAATAATAATAATATAGGGAGTTTTACTAAAATCGTCCAATCGGGTTGGACGCTGGAGCAAGGCTGTAATGTTCTCAAAGAGACAGAAAACCTGCAACTAACGGTGTGTTTTAAATGATGTGTTTCTGGAAGTCTGTCAGTAACTTGTCCTTTAAGTGGGGAAGCAACTGCAGTTAAAATTATCCTTAGGGTACTGGGCAGTCAACAAAGCCTGGTTTCTGATTAGGTGAACTGCACAAAAGAGTAAACTATGGAAGAATGGAAAATGTACCACATCATATGCTAGTATCTGCATGAAATGGAACGTGTTTGTGGAAAACTGGTTTGCAGTAATTGGTGGTCATCACAAGTGGAAATCTAGGGATTGAAAGGAAGTGAATTACTGCAGCAAAAGAGAAAGATCTTGACTGAATTTGGATCGGTAACGTGGAACCCCTACAGAGTTAAACAAGTACAGTGTCTTAGCCGGGTTACATGTGCTAGAGATGGTGTGTCAGTCAATCAATACCTAACCTTTCTCATATGAGTAGAATTAATCACATTATTAGGCGTTTCCATTCTAAGTATTCACTGGCCATTACTAAAGAATGTTAAGAAACAGAATTTGCGAAAAAAAAGTAGATCAACAACTCTGGAAATATACTTCACATCACAAAGTATACATCTACACCACACAACCACACTCGTAACTGGCACAAAACAACCATATTTGCAGCTAGCGTTTGAAAGTAGTCAGTAGTATTATAAAGGCGTGTGCACCCTCTAGTGCTGGTTAGAGCCTGAAGCATATTGGCGGGGAAAGCTAGCACAGTACCACAGCGGCTTGTTATTGCAAGTATTGAACACCGTTCTCGAAGGGCAGATCGTTTTGCAGAACACCATACTGTACGTTGAAAATTAGGAGCATATCGGTACTATATTATTGTATATGTTGAAAAAAAAACTACTTCACCTTTTTACATTCATGTTTTCATTTATATTGTATTACCTTCAACTAATGTATAGTTTATATATTTTAAAAATAACTTTTTTTTAAGAGACATGCAAAACAGATTTTAAACGCATGGACAGTTTTAATTCACGAACACATTATTCAAAAGGAAGTAATTAATCGCTTGTAATCACCCGGATACGGTTAGCTTCCTCTTGTCAAGCAGTCAATAAATATTGATGTAGTGGTTTATGGGCAGGTTTTCGTGGTATGGGCGACGTAATGAAAGCGGAAATGACTGCGCTGACCATGGTGCTGAAATCCAGTCTCGTCCACTTCAGCCCTGCTGGCACGATCACAGTAGCATACAGTAGTTTGGCTTGTGTTAAGTAAAGAACCAATGTTTTTAATATTTACAATGTAAAAGCTTAATACTGCAAGGAAATGTCAGCAACGTTAGGATCATAATCTTATGAGTAAGAGTTTGACACTATGGATGAATGTTAGGATAATGTCTTGTTTGAACTATAATGTTCGTGTTGCAACACATATTTGTTATATGAGAAAAACGTATGCTATTGTAAATATATAATGTATACTACTGGATGGTATATACATAGGCTTATACTTATACAACGTTATAACTAAACTAAGCAAACTAAGCATACACGTTACACATTGAGACGTACACAAACAGAGCAGAAAGTATGCCAAAGATATGTTCCTTTCCTTGATACAGCCTTCTGCACAAAATCAAAATGGTCAGAGGTTATTTAACTATTATTAAAGCTCAACAATCTAAATTAATAGAGCAATAAAATACTATAAAATGTCGTTGTTGATAAGTGTATGATGTTTAAGGCGCAGTGTTTAAATGCCAGTTGCCAAAAAACACTGAGCGCAACCAAGCAAGCAACCGAGCGTTAAATGGAGGATCGAGGATTACAAACTGGCTTTCTCTTCATGAATTGTAAATGGAAATTGAAAAGCTTAGATGCAGAATTCCACACGCCTCTCGGACACGGGCAACTGAGCAAACTATTGCATGTAACTGTCTTTCATTAGTAAATGTCAGTCTCTGCCCCCCCTGACCTTCAGCGATTGTTTGTTTAACAGTAAATCGCCTTTCTGAAGCGGATCGTTGGTGAGAGCGATAACAGAAATAGACCTGTGGCTGTTTCTGAAACAAACAAAAAAGCCACCGCGGATCCTACCGCTTTATAAAATACAGGGGTTGGACAAACAACTGGGCAAACAACACCCGCGAAATGTAACGCGCATATGTGTGTGAATGGTCTGTCCCTATACGGTCTGTCCCAGCTTCGTTTACGATGGGCTTGCATATCTGAATTTGATTGGGCTCTGATAGAATGCGCTCGTTTGAGAGGAGGCTTCTTTGTCGAAGACTACAGATATTTTCACTAGAGACTGGGAATTCGAGGCAAAAATCACTGATGAATGGTCAAGTGTCCCTCTATCTAGAACAATACAAAAATCAAATTGATAAGTCCAGGCTACCCATACTGGTATTACTTTAATATGTAAAATCTCTAATATAATCACTTTATAACGAGTATGCATTCATTAATGTGAATATTTAAGTTGTAGCCTCCTTAAAAATCGAACAGAACTTATCAATGTGTGTGTGTGTGTGTGTGTGTGTGTGTGTGTGTGTGTGTGTGTGTGTGTGTGTGTGTGTGTGTGTGTGTGTGCACTTACATTGAGAAGTGCTCTATTTATATCAATCGAATATGATTTGTATGCATTTATTTAACATTATTAATTTAAAAAATACCCGAGATGAGCTTCTTTTTCTTCTATTTATCTTTTTCTTCTCGTTTGCATGATATTATTTATTTGCTTTTTTAAGTTGACCTCAACAACACTTTGCTTGAAAAGATGTGCATTTGATAACTATCTTTCTAACGTTCTGGTAGCAACATGCTAGGACTTGGCTGACAAAATATTGCGGTGCTAGTAATGAGATGCTCGCCCTGGGCAATTTCCTCCATCTCTGAGGGCAGCAGATGTGAGGAGTCCTCAGGGATAAGATCTTTGGAATTTCATCAGCATTCACGGGTGACCCAGCCTTTTCAAGCAGGATGATGGACAAGATGAATCATCTTTACAACGAATTCTAATTATCGTTTATGTGGCCTGGGTGCCTCGCGAAAAGAATGATACGTGTCCCATTGGTTCCAGATTTTGTTTATTGGGGAAGACGTGAGGAGGGGTTTTCCCCCGTAGCCCTCGTGTACGAGGGAGTGGAATACGTCTAGATAGCCTTTACTTTAAATCAATGTTTATTTACTCCTTATAGAAACACGCGATTAAGTTACACAGTGGCCGAGAGTAGGGCAAATCGAATTCACCTCCAATTAAACTATGCTCTGCAGTTTGTGATAGGATTAGGAATATAGCATTATAGCAATTAATGCTTTAATGATTCCATGATTAGTGTGTTGCATTGGATTTCATGGATTCTTGCGCTCAGTCGTCAAGATTTCCCCGGGGCCCTAGACAAACCAAACCTTTGTATTCTTTGTAAATTCAATGTAAAATGTTTCATAATGGTAACACGATATTGCGATTTCAGAATCGCAACACTAAACTTCAGTGACCTCTTCATATCATTGTAAACAACCAATCTGGTACTACACTTTTGACGAGTTATATATTTATTTATTTTTGTCTGCCATAATTACTATATCTCATATTTTCTTAAATCGCGTTAGTACTACCCTGTTATCAATGTTTAATGTATTGTGCAGTAGGCCTACAGGTGCGTCACTATACCGATATAGGGTACTGATAGAAATACGCAAGCTTTCCAATTGGCTGGTAAATGTGTAATGCTGAGTAAATATTTGAGAGGTGAGTATAACACTTATTTCTAAGGGTTGTATTGTTGCATTTCCTTGTTCAGAAGCGACTGTTACTACGGTTACTGTCTCAACCACAGCTTCATGACAAAAAACAATGGTTATATCTTTATTCCAATACAAAAAATATGTTATAAAATAAAGATAATTCAATGACGTGCGTCAATGTTCACGATTTGAAGTGTTTATTATTATTATTATTATTATTATTATTATTATTATTATTATTATTATTATTATTATTATTATATAAGTCATCATCGGAGGCGAATGGTGCCACCACCGCAGCAGGTTTAAAGTACTGTATAGGATAGCAAATGAAGTGTATCACGTTTTGGATAAGCTTGGTAAACAGTTGTTTTGTATGTCTGAATGCGGTTAACTAATGACGCAAATGACTGAACCTTGATGTATTGCACCACAGTCAGCATCATACCTTAGGAACAAGGACGATTTCTTAACGGCACTTCTGAAATCTTGAAATAAACAGGGTATTCATTATGGGCATATTAGGAGAGCCAGCCTCCGGGACGCTACCAACAGACCCTACTTAAGATAAATCATTACAATCTATACCGGAACACACACACGCACGCACGCAAGCACGCAAGCACACACACACACACACACACACACACACACACACACACACACACACGGTAAACAATACAGATCAGATCAATATTCAAGTGGTTTAGATGTAGGTCTACAGATATGTCTTGGTTCAACCAAGTTGAGTCCTCTAGTCACATTTTTAGTACTGTATGACACCTTTATGACTCTCGTCTCCACTCCAGCGTAACTAACACAGTTTAGTTTAGACGTCTGTCTGTGCATGGACGTAATTAAATATGTCAGATTGGTCCGGGGCATATACTCGCTTCACATTTCAGCAGGAGATGACTTTTTACATCTGGAAACAAATGCCCTCTGTTAATACAGGCTAAACATAACGACTGTGAACGGAATATACAGCACGTTAGCCAAGTAGTATAGGGCCCAATTCACAATACATTTACATCAATGTTGTGTTATCATAGCACACTGCTTAGCGTCTTAATTAACATTGGTTAATTTAAATATTCAGGTCTATTGGATCTCCAGCTCTGAATCCAACAGCTGAGTAAAATAAGTTGGTGAAAAGGGACATCCTTTAAGCATGGCAAGAGATCCTCCTTGACTATGCCTATAATACCAATCTAGATCACAGAATATTTTCGAGCAATGTTGTGCAACCAAAACTCACTAAACCCAAATCTGTATTAAACTCAGCGAAAAAAAAAACTAATTAAACTTACAAATAGGTCCTACATTTGATGTACTTCCCCCTCCCCAAAAATACACACAGTTAGATGCTGGTTTCTAAATTAAATGTTTTATTTGAAAGAGCTAAACCGTAGGCTATAACTGGTGGTGCTGTTTGGAGCTGATAGATGAAATGCCCAAGTGATGCCTCCCTTTAATCAATTGAAAATGTTAAAAGTCTCCATTGCTCTTCTGATTGAATATTCCCTCACTCCCCCACCCTGAACTCGTTTTCTATTATAGATATTTACTTAATCAAAACGCAGTCCATTCAGGCATTATATGGGGAAAATCGTTCCTTAAATCTTAAGCCTGTAAACAATCAGTGGTCTAAACCCTGAGCTGGCCGTTAAGAAAGGGACACTTTAAAACCGGTTTGACAGAAATTAGGATATTATGGAGGTAATGACCGTCTGCTTATCTAGAGCGGCGTCCTCTGTGTCCATGCGATAAGATTTTTATTAAGAGACTAACGTTAATGCCTGAGTTTCGCTTTCAAAGAGCACAAGAATAATGAACTTTATCTTCTCTATTAGGTTTTGTGTTCAGTCGGCTTGCTGGTGTTTTACTCTTGCTTTAGACAACAAACGTTCGGCAGTCGTAATAACACGTTTCCTACGGTGGCGGCTTTATCTCTGGGACAGCTGGAGATATTTTGCCAATACATCAGAGCAGCTTAACGAGACGGTTTAAAAAAGAACTGCTCAATTGAGTCGCTTCTTTTTAAACCATGCATTTTGCACTATACATGCATGTCATGCAGACACCAAAATCGTAATGTATAAAGGTTTAACTTGTCATTTCTTTTTACACATAGTTTAAATGTAGGATCCACAATATATGAGTCTGTACCATCAGCACAATAGGCCACGCCTTGTATAAGTATAGGTAGCTTTAACTGGATTTCACGCTAAACAGCCTTAATTTTCTTTTCATCCATTAGGTCTACAGAGTGGTCTGAGCTAAACACGAGCTGTTGCTGCTGTTCCAGTTCAAGATATTTCCCCCAAGGCCCTCAGCGTGGCATTATACACAGGAAAACCAACATACACATAATGTGCGTCTGCATGCCAAGGAGAAAGCCTTAATTACTTTATTTATTACACCTTTGTCAAAATAGATTTGGTACATTTTAATACTTGGCTCAAAAGTAGTATTTTATTGTAAAATAACAGGAAAAATAGCGCTTTAGAGTTTGGAAGATGTTTCAAAATAAAATTAAAACGCTGGTAATTTTTTATGTATGATTTGATGCAAATAGTTTTTATGCTTGTTCCATGCTAAGCAGTCTGCAGTAGCCATATGCCTGTTATTCTGTCTTGAGATACAATAGTTTAAGGTTCTTTGGGAGATTATAGGCTATGCTTCGTTTCCACATAATTAAGACATACACTGAACCTATATGTAATTTGTTTAAAAAATATGCTTTGGTGATTCCCAGAGGATTTAATAGTGCTTTAAGCTTAACCAAATGACGATAAGCATTTTGAAACATTATTATTTCATAGGATGTGAAGTAGGCAACAGCATATAGGGACTGAAGTAGGCGAATGAGTACAGACAGTAAGATTTCAGTTGAACTAAATAGATTTTCCGGATCAATTTTATATCTGACAATACTACTCTAGCAGGTCTTTTGTTGGCGAATGGAATAATTTGTATGCAATAATGGAGAATATGCACGGATTAGGTAATTGCATAGGGCTCTTTTCCATATGCAGGTCTGGATCGATTATTCAATGCGCTGTCATCCTGTCGTTAGCTCTTGTCACATACACGTTGCCCACACTGGGATTGTTTTCGCAACGTCTACAGGAGTGCTGATCTGGCTGCTAATATTTCCAGGCTGGCAGACAAGAATTAACACACTTCATTGGGATCCTAGCCATGTTTCATGCAAGACACACCTAACCATGTGAAAAAGGGGAGCCGGCTATGGAAAGCGTGTGGCTGTTTTACAGTTTATCAGGCGTGCAGATTTGCTTGCTGGATTGGATGTATGTATACAGTATATTATATATCAATTGTATTATATATAGTGCATATCAGTTTTTCATTGGAAATACACAACAAGAGGATCGAGTGAAATATGATTAATAAAAGAGTTATATACATTTAACAAAGTCTTAAAACGTATACCGCTTTTTCTTACTTTTTGAAAAAAATGTGGTTAAAGAAATCGTGAATTTCCTAAATGTGTGTGTCTGTGTTTTTTTTTAAATCTAACACACACACAGTTATTTTCTGGACATGCAGTTTGATTCAGACGTGAACGTTCTTTTTAATGTTTAAAGTGACAACTGGAATGCACACTGGCTGATGGGACCGCTTCCTCTCTCACGGCACTTGAAGCAGAACATGTATTTAGTCTCCAAAGCGGAATTCAGTGAGAGCGAGGGAGAGTGAGTGAGTGAGTGAGTGAGCGAGGGAGTGGATCTTAAGGTGTTATGTTGGTTTTTTGATTCCACTCTCAGCCATACAGTGGTGAAGGAAGGAAGCGTGGCCGCACTGTACAGTCAGGCGTCCGCTAGTAATACCAAATATGATACTACAGATAAGCGGGATTTGCTGATGGATGTTGGTTGCTGATGGATATTGGTGGTGTATTGCACAGTTGGACTACTAGACGCGGCAAGGATCCCTGCAAGAATAGGTTGCCTTGGTGGGACATAGAGGGGAGTGGTGCTGAAAGACAGAAAGCTCATTAAGAGTGCGCCGCTATGTGAACAGGAGATATCGGGGAGTGGAATATATATATAAAAAAACTTGCAATGGCCGTCAGAAGGAATAAATAAATGCCCACCCTGCAACTCCGGGCTCAGGATATTTAACATTTACATGTCATGGCTTTACAAAACACACCAGAGACTTCTGGGACAAGCAAGACAAACCCCAGTATTCTAGACCTGGGCACTTTCTACGTGGACTCAGATATCATTTTTGGATTTACAAGCCACCTTTTGAGGAGGAAAGCTAAGGTTTGTGTATTTTAACTTCCAAAAATTTTTAAAAACATTTTAAAACTTCATATACACTTGAACCATTTGAAATTTGAGAAGTAAATCTCAGCTTTAGGCGGTGTTCTAACGATATCTAATACACGTGAATGTGCACGTTACTTCATTGGGCTCGTGGTAGCCAGAAAAGGCTATTCAGCACCACGAATAGTTCCTCTTCATCGAACAGGTTTCTGTGTTCGTTCTTAATAAACGCTGGGTGATTTGGGCTAATATTGTCTTTTCTCATCTAGCACAAATCTAATAATGTTATTTGTAGTTTTAAAGCCTTACCAACTTCTTGACCGTACCTGACAATTTGGTTACACCATAAAAACAAACAAACAAACAAAAAAACAAAGGTAATTGTTTTTTTGCACTGAACAATTCGATAAAAAAAAAAAAAAAAAAAAAATTATTTGGCATTCACTCATTATACACACCTGAATACTATAGGGTTTGTGTGGAATATACTCCTTGAACAACTCACGTCAAGTACACATTTGGACAAGCTTCTGTTCAAACTGAAATTCATATTTGCAAGGAAGGTGATTGTTCCGTGATAGAAATGTCAATCACATTATTAACAGAAACGTTGTATGAGCGGGGGGTAGCTTGCTCTGCTTGATATGTATTCACCTCCTAGGCTGATTCGGTGTGGAGAGACAGCAGCAGTTTTCAGAGAATCGGCCCTGTCCTGAACAATATAACAACATAAACTATTTCAAATGCGCATCTATCAAAGGTGTAAATCATTTAACGTTTTACTTATTAATTGTATTGGGATTTAAATGGGAGTGCAATTCTAAATGTTTAGAGCGTGTTACATGTAACAATCTTATAAAGTCCTGTGTGTTTCCTAAACAGCAGGAGAACAGCCCAGTAGGCAATTGACTGAGGTATCGCCCGTAACATGTAGGCTGGACCCATAGGCCTTGTCTGGGACAATAATATTTTTGATATATATATACTTTATTCAGTACGCATGGTAGTTATAGTTAACAATATAAGACAAGGCAACACGACCGCATATTTGACTAAGTATATGTTTACTTTAGTTTAAAATTATAATAAATACATTAAATGCTTTTATTTGTAATTTTGTAAAAATGTTTTTTTTTTAAAGAAACGTACTTAAAAAACACCTTTTGTGTGCGCCATTTGAAAACAGTAACAATAAAATATATGTATATATAAATATATGCTTCTCATTTATTACATCATCGTCATTAAATATAAAAAGACTAAACATGAAATATTTAATGGTAACCCAGATCCTGTAGGATTTGTCACCTGAGTTCTGCCAAACCACCAAATGGTGGCGCCAAAGTAACAAAGACGGGAAGCTCCTGCTAAATCTCCGACCCAGCAGTGGAAGAACAGGGTACAGTCACTGCAATAGTCAAGACTGCTTACTCCACTTTTTAAAATAACTGATGACGTCTTGAATGTAACCTACATAAGGCAGACCACGAGACGCCGCAGACACACTGAAATGCATTTGGCACAATGCCATTCTACAGTTATTTTAAAGCCCTTGTGAATCTGAGCTCGATTATATCACCTTGGTCATTCAGTTTCTGCCTGAATGCATAATGTGTACAGTATGTCAGAAAATTATGCAGAACCTTCTCTATAGTAATCCAAAGGCATAACTATCAATATGTGTGTATCTTTGTATTCGTATAACTAAAAACATACATTTGTTGATCATACTAAGACCCAATTGTTTTTTTTGTTTTTTGTTTTTTTTTATAAACTGTTTCTGCTATAACTCCGGCCCATTTGGGTATTTATGAATCTATTGGCCAGGTTTTGTGTTTTTTTTTTTCCCACCAGCACCTCAATTCATCACACTTAAATAACATCCCCTGCCTCCTAATATCCCTGGCAAACTTTACCACATACGGAGCGGCTTAGCAGTGTGATGAGTTTTGCATTGAATCAATGGCATTTCTGTTTTGTAAACGTGTTAGCTGTGGGTAGCTGTTTGACTTCGTGTATAACGTGAAAATAGTAGCATGGAATGCGCTTCATGGTTAACTCCTAAATCCTTGAAGTGTATGCACAGCACAGGCAACAAAATATTCGCATCGTTCTAGAAAAGAAACTTCTGATAGTCAAGCGTGCTTTTGTGACCAAAAACAAAGTTTGTACAGATTGAGAAGGAATTGCAATATTTGTTTAACTCTCTGTGGGTGTGCGTTTTAAATGCACAGGACCTCAATTGATGAAACTTACAAAACGTGCATTTTTTCAGTCTGGGGCAATCGTGAAACTAATTAAACACTAATACGCCACCAAATCCTGACATCTGTACCGCATTTATGCAGAACTAACAGCAAGATGCAATACTTGGTACTGCTAAAATAACACATTTTTTTTAAATAAGATGGTTTGCTTATTTGAGACGTCAACATGTTCATGAGAATAGGCTACTTGTTTGCACCGGGTCTTGAAAAATAGGCTTGCATTAAACTCTTGGGTCTAATAAAGGGAATGTTTGCTGTAAGTATTGCTGCTGAGAGCGTTGAAGACTACGCTATACTGATTTGCTGTCAATTTCAGCAGTCAGTTCTGTCTCTGAAGGGCATTGAGGCTCCACCCACCTCGCTCAATAGAGCCAAACACAAACTTGTCCTAAACTTTCCTCCCAGTGTTTTTGACGACATGGGATTGAAAGAGCAAGTGGCTGCGTGGGGGATTCTGTATTGCGTTTCGAGAACCAGGCAGGGATCAGAACCTCTTGTCCTTCATAATTATTGTACAAAAAAGAAAGAATTGGATGGAAATCCCTTCACTAAAGAGCTATGGAATAATAAGATTGTTTGAAAGAGCGAAAGCGGTTGTACGTCGCAGCAGCCAGCCAAGTTACCGTAAAGATCTTGAGTGAAGTTGGCACAGTCTTTCTGACTTGAATGTGAGGATGAACTCTGTTTCAGTGCACGACACTCTGGGGTTAGAGGCTGAGAACCGCAGGTTGACGGTGAGTGTACAATGTCAAAAGTTTTTAGAAGTTTGTGCCAAGCTTTTAAACGTGATGTATCCAAAACGAGTGATAACAGTGACAACAGTACTACCTCGATCTAAATCGATCTCAGTTAGTTCAATTTAGCATGAAGTAAATAACACCTACTCTCATGTAATACAAATCATGCTATTACCACAAAAAAGCATTGATTGTGTTGTGTATACATTGTTGCAAAATGCCCGACTTGACACATTATATTTGCTTCTGCTTTAAAAGGTTTAAATAGAATGCCTGATCTCCCCCTGGTGTTTCTTTTCTCTTTCGTCCTAATCTAAGCCTTCTTATCTCACGCAGGTCGTAGAAGGTTGCTCCAGCAGAGAGACCCCACTGTCTCTGGAACTCGGACCCAGGAAGAGGCGTCAATTTGTAGAGGAGGATCAATGTAGCAGCCGGCCGCCTCCGGAGGGGGCCGGGTCGGTCACCGTCTCAGAGGCGAGCCCCTTAGAGAGGAGGGAAGGGAAGGGAAACTTGTGCAAAAAATGCCAGCTTAAACTGGCAGAACTGAAGAGGCAGGCTCTTGCTCTAGCTGTACCCGGATCATTCAAGGTTTGTAGAACTACAACCCATTGTCTTTTACACTAGTATTGACAATGACGCATAGCTCCTATACCTTTAACCCGTGCTCTAAATGGTAAATCAGATTAATAACTCATTGTCATAGAATAGTTTTGAATGTCATTTTTAAACTTCAAGTATTACAATAGTTTCCATTAAAGCATGGCAAAGCTCCACTCTGCGCTTGGGTTTTGAGAGTAGCCTATGTTACATCAGTTAGGAAACCATCCTATAGTGTAACTAGTATAGTTGCAATTTATTTTTACAGTTAAGGAATACAACAAAATTGTGACAAAAAAAGACAATCCCACCACCCAAGTGGCAATTTTACAATAAAGGTACTGTATTTTTAACTTAGCAAGCTTAGTTCCATAACTGGAGTAATTACAATTCATATAAGCAATGCACTATGCCATTAGTTAAGCCTTTAGTTAGCAATAGATAGTCATGCTTTTGTGTTCTTGTTAATGTTTTTTCAAGACTTCATTTCACTTTGGCCCAGGTGCAGCCACTAGCTCACTTCCTGTGTTGCAGGTACAGTAATTAGACCCCAACTGAGCCTTACATTTTGCATTTAGTGCTGCACATTGGTAGATATGGTCCTTACTTTGCCTTTAACACACGATCAGAGCAGGGAGATTAAATGTATAGTTTAGTTTAGTTTAGTGGCACATAAAAGGCTGCAAAGTAAAAGACCAACAGCAAGACAGTACTGTACATGTGAACATGTGTGTTTCTTTTTTTTCTTTTGGTTATTATCATGTTAAGCGCAATGGCTGAACATTTGACTCCTGTGGAAACTCTACAAAGGATTATTTGTTGACCTTGCACTGTTAGCTTCATAAACATGAACCAGTTCTATGGCTTTCTCATTCACTGTTTTAAAAGGGCTAGCCAGCTTTTACACAGTCCATTTAGATTATGCTTTGGTGCATGGTGGCTGTGCCCAAAGTTCTAAGGTGTAAATACATCAGCCTGCTGATTGAAAGTGTGACATTTTAGCTTGCAGGCTTTTCTGATTTAACTCTTTCAACACTTCAGATCTGTATACAGTTCTTGGAAATCCCTGTAGATCCAAAGCCATTTATTGTTCCTTTCCCTCTGCTTGATTCCTCTATAACTGCTTTTGCTTGGTCAGACTTATATAGCTGATGTATAAGCTAAAAACACCAGCATATTTTACTCTGAGCAAGCCAGAGCAAGGTGTTTTCTTTAGAGATGAGTTTGCAATGGAAATAACTCGCTGTTTCAGGGGAAAATAATTACTGCTGCATGTCCGTAGTGGTCATTTTTATTCCTGTTTGCTCAGTCATGCTCTTAGATGTAGAGGTAAAATATGCTGGTGACTTTATTAAACATAAAATCCATTAGGACAGAAACCTAAATAAATTATATTTATACCATGGGATAATTAACAGATAACAAATTAGTATTATGCAAGCATTCACTCACAAACATTGTCACTGTTTTTTTTAGTGTGCATTGTTTAATAGAAACAGTATGTACAAATTATTTATAGTATTCTGTTTTATAGTTTTTAACATGGTCAATATGTGAAAAACAAGGGCTATGATTTAAATGTGAGCAGTGTATTTATTTGATTTAACTTTACATGCAGAGATAAGCTGCAGCAAAGACAGTGTCTGGGAGATTTAAATGGATTTGGAAGTGGCACATTGTTTTGGAAAACAATGCTTATCGCTGTGTTTTGTAAAAAAAAAACTTGCAAGCAGCAGGGTCTGCAAAGGAAGTTAAACCCAGATGACCTTCACTTTGCATTGAATGTGTTCCTGTATGTACTGGTCTAGAATTCCCAGACTTGTTAAATATAGTTTTCAGACTTTGATTGCTGTCGCTGCCTTTGCTGGGATCAAGTTTTTTTAGCTGTTGTTAGAATGGAAGGTCTTGTACTTGGCTTGGATTACAAGCCACCAGTCCCTGGACCCCCCTTCAACTGCTGCTGTATCATTGACAGGGAATAGAAGTTACTTTTTCCCATTGTTAAGCTGCAGGCTATATACACTAACATGCCTGACTGCGTACAATAGCAAGCTTCTTTTAGATATATAAACGGGTCTTTATCTGTGGGTGGCAATTAGTGGGGTACCTTGTCATGGGCACCAAACTTTGCTTGAGTCCCTAGCCAGGTGTCCAGGTGGGCCTCAGTGAGTGGACAGTCTTGTGTGGTCCTTTCCCGGAAAGACATTAGTTGCACGTTGACGGCTAAATTAGACCCTAATTTTAGATATACACAATATTGGTGAATTGTTTGTGTGCTTCGGAAAAATAAGGTATCATTTACCTGCTTATCCATGGATCCATTGTCCGAGCAGTCACAGAGCACATCTGAAAGGTTTGTTTTGTTACACAGCTCTGGCTGATAAGATCAGTTTGGTTTGTGTGGCTGTTTATGTGGTGATGTCGCTCAAAGCTGGAGAAAGGTATCATGCTTTATCAGCTGTTTAGTGGGGTAAGGTAACCAGATCACCTCCTTATCGTCCTTTATTAAAGATGACTAAGAGTCCTGTTTTCATTTGTTCTAATGACTACCATAGTCTTGCATTCATTCTCAATACCTTCACTCCCAGTCTTAGAGACTTTACCCTGTAAATTGTGAATGGTATTGAGACATACTGTATTATTTCAACCTTAAGGCAAGCTTGGTTTTTTTTTACGGTGTAGTTATAGTGGGATAGTTTGAGATAACAAGAAATATTTTATTGATGAGCTTTTCTTAATAACAACTACTGACTTGTTTCTGCTCTTAAAGAAAAAAAACACACACACATTGGGTTGCCATTATAATACTGCTGGCGTGTAACCAGTGCCCCCGAGTACTGGGCCATTTCATTCCATTGTAGTGTTACTGCGTTGCTCTCTAACCCTTTGTGAATGGTAACCTCAATGCTGTTTGCATTACTGGGTTATGCAATGTATTTGTGTTTGTCACTTTGGTTTGCATCCAATTTAAAGTGACAACCGCAGTGACAAGCCACAAACAACAAACAACAGGTTTTGTGGCTTGTGACAGGGTAAAGACTGTGTTTGGAAAGCTCAAATGTGTTGAGTGAGTGATTAAATTCAGGGCTTATCAGATGAACAGTCGTGCCAACTAATGACATCTTTACAGCTGACCGACACAGCCAGGAAGATCTCTTCAGCTTGAACATGTAAATGGTGCTTTTATTGCTGTCATTTACCTTATTTGTGAAACTTTTAACTTCAACTTGTTCTGAAGCTGGAGTAATGAATGCCAACATTTGTGTAATGCACTAAACTGATTTAAGAAAGTAACTAGGTATAGTAGTGTATCTTAAAATTGTTGCTTCCTGAACCAAATTAAATCTTGAAGATGTCTTTTTTTTTTTGGAACAATTATTTGTATTCATTTCCCCTAATTGTGGAATGTCCAATTATTCTGGTTCACCACTGCAACCCCTGCACTAACTCGGGAGAGACGAAGACAAGCACACCTGTCCTCCGAAACGAGTGCCATCAGCCATCTGCTTTTTTCACTCTGCAAGCCTGCCTTGTAGCCATCTCCGAACTTACAGTGTTGGAGGTAGGCCTGCAGGCACCCGGCCAGCCACAGGGGTTGCTGGTGTGCGGTGAGCCAAGGACTCTCCAGCCGACCTAACCTCTCCCCGCCCGGGCAGCGCTTAACTTAGTGTGCGCCGCCCCCTGAGAACTCCCATCCACGGTTGGAAGTGGCAGAACTTGGATTTGAACTGGTGATCTTCAAGCTCTAGGGATCATCCTGCACTCCGGGTGGAGTGCCTTTACCGGATGCGCCACTTGGGAGCCCCCTAAAAATGTCTTTATAACAGTCATTATAAACTGTTGTACTTCTGGACTTAGCCTAGTAGTAAGGTCTCCCCACCAGGTTATTTGGCTCACATAATTGTGTTTCCAGAGTCTTGTTCCACTACAAGAAACGATAGCTTTGGGGAATGTAACCAAACTAGACAGTCATGGTATGTCTTTTAATAAAGTTGCATGCCAAGAATGTTCCACAAAAATCCTGTTTTCCTAATATACTGTAGCTTTAAATTGTTCCACTATACTAGAGTGGTATACAAACAACATGTTGATTTAACAGTTGAAAGAAGCTAACCTTCAGAGTCATCATGGTTTGAAAGTATTTCCTTCCTTTGGTTTAATAATCAAGGGATTTTTCAACATTATTTCAGAGTGGTCCCTTGCACAGCTGCTGTCTTTGGTGCTGGTGGGTTGGTTTTCTTCAGTGGGGGAGTTCAATGAAGAGACCATATTGTGGGAATGAAAGAGGAAGTCTTTATCAAAGTAGTCTGCTATCTGATGTAGTTGAATGCTGTGGATGTAAGCAAAGACAATAGCAGAACAAATTATTTTAGATTTAAGGTTAAATAGAGTTAACTTCCTGGACAGTTTTATGCCACGAATGAAGAGGAATTAAGTAACAGAAGTATGATTTTAAAAACCATTGCATGAAAGTTAAATTGCAGTAGAACTTCTTTTTTTTTTTTTACGCAATGGATTTGACGTCATCTGGCGTGGTTAAAAAAAAAAAAAAAAAGGTTTTGATATTCAAATTCCTACATTCCTGATGTTTTGTGATGGAACATCAGTTAAATGCTATGTCTGTGCCAGGTAAAGTGATTCTTTCTATCTTATCTGCTGATCTTGTTAGGGCTGGGAAAAAAAGCTTTTAGGGAGAAAAAAATTCATCTGAGTTGACTTTTATATGTATGATGGTAATCTGATTGTTCCAAAGAGCCATCTTCGCAATGTTTCAGTGTGTCTAGCAGACCTCGAGGGAGCCTGTATAATAAGATTACATGATTATATTGTAATATTAGACAAATGAAAATATAGGGGTCATCGACACTTTAAAATATATCTCTGTATATCTGTAATTATTCAAGTGCCCTTGTTTATGATCTCCACACTGGGGGTTGCAGTATTTTTAAAGAAAAGGATATCTATAACTACCTCTAGTAGGGCCACTATAGGCAGCAAAACTAATCTGACTGCATGGTGTTGAAATTGTTCTGAAGGAATGCATGACCATTCTTCAAAGATTACTTCTTTTCTGGCTTGTGGGTGGCTGAAAATCTGCAGTCAGATCTCCAGAATGTCCCTTAGAGTTATCACTTTGGAGGCATATGAAAGATTAGTCAGGGAGAGTGAAGCACCTATCAACCGAACACCTACTATTAATCCTTTATCAAAGTCTGTCAGATTTTTGTATTTTTTACATACTAAATTAATGGAAATTGGGGGCCAATCACACAAAGTGTGTGTTGACAGTGTTTCTAATTGTCCCACCCCTGCATACTATATGTGTGTGTGTGTCAGCAGTCTTAAGCATTGCGATAGTCCAGCCATCATAGAGAACAGAATTATCTGATAAATCTAGTCTCCCTGAGGCAATGAGATCAGTGACTCAATGTGGGATGCTTGCTCAGTGTAAAGAAGCCGACGGATGACAAAGGCAGATAAGATGTTCTAGGCTGATTAAACCCAAAGGTTAGTGTGCGCCGCTATCTAGAATCCAACCCTCAGATGTCGAAGCATCCAGAGACATGTATTGAGATGTGTTTTCCTTCCATCAGCAGCACTCTGCTTACTTCTCTGAGCTGATGGTGTGTGCTTTGCTTAGATCCCCATCCTGATTAACATATGCCAATACCTGCATTGCTTTAATGAGAATGTTTCTGAAAGACTAGAGGGGGGATCTCTCAACAGAGCACTGGCTGCACGTTGAGTGTAATGGAGCTGGAAAGCTGATTCGTATCAAGGCATGTGTTTGTTTGAAAAGGTTAGAGAACAGGAACAGGGCTTTTTGTTGAGAAAATAAAACACAAATACATTACCTAAACAAAGGTACAGAGCCCCCAAAGTTTTCAATTCCAGTAGGTTATTACCTTATGAGTCGATATTGAAGATCTATATCCGAGAGCTCCAGATATTTGCTGTTCATATAAAGCTTTAACAAAGACAAGACAGGTCACCCCCCCCCCCCTTTTTGTAGAGACTGTAAGAAAGCTGATTGAAGAAATTAATAATTGTTACACCTGTGTAGTTGTAGCAGCGTAGCTGTTTGCCTTACAAAAAATGAAAATAAAAGCCAAGGAAGCAGGTTTCAAATGTGTGTGCGTGCGTGTGTGTGTGTGTGTGTGCGTGTGTGTGTGTGTGTGTGCGGGCAGGTATTACTATCAATGTGCGGACAAAATTTGAGAAAATGCCCCCACAAAGATAGTAACTCCTGAAAAAACGATGTTGTGGGGACGTCAGCACTTTGTAAAATACCTTTTTAAGAACTAAATATGCCTTAAAAAAATTAAAAATAAAAGTGCCAAAATATTTAGTTTGTTGTCGACTTTCACCTTGTGTGGAGTTTTGTCTGACTGGAGTGTGTGTGTGTGTGTGTGGGGGGGGGGTTGATATTATGTAAACAAACTGGAATGTAAACAAGGTTGATCCTCTGATAAAACTGAGTGCATAGGCAGGCTAACCTGCAGAAGAATGTGGGAAAGAATCATATTGTAGATGGACATATCAGCAAATTGGTACCAACTGAGGTGTACACTCAACAAATAATGAAAAGAGAAGCAACTAATGAATAACAAGACTGATGGACAGATGCCAATATGCAAACTGCATAATAAAAATGAATTGACGGATCTATGGAAATTGATTGGCCCTGTCAGAAACGGGAGCCACCAATCAGGTCAGATATTACCTATTGAACAGCACTGAATCTTTAGGGACTGTGCTAATGAAGAAAATTCCCTTCAGTTCAATAGAACGTGCTGCATGTACATTTGTATAGTTGTTATGCTGATCAGTCCTCTGGTCTTTATTCTGTGATTATATGAAAGCCACCTTTCTAGTGCAAGTTTCAATCACTTTGGCCAAGGCAGCACATCTAAAGGGCTGTTAGTACGTGTAGGTGCTCCATATCTAAGACTGCAGAAACAGTTCTTGTTTAATGTGGAACAATCTCAAAAGTGAAGACAGTGGGCATTCTGGATAAATACCTGCAGATTCCCCAACTTCCCTGCTGAGGGTAATTGCTGAGCGATGGTCAAGTATCCATTCAGAATTTAAACACCTTAAATTCAGTAGGTTAAATAAGTACCTCAGTGGCAGGCCATGATGGCTTTACACCCTATTAACTGTGCTTTAGCAAGATCTTCTTTGTCCACCTCTTATATCATTATTATTATTTGTTTATTTAGTAGACACCTTTATCCAAGGCGACTTACAGAGACTAGGGTGTGTGAACTATGCATTAGCTGCATTGTCACTTACAACTACGTCTCACCCAAAAGACGGAGCATAAGGAGGTTAAGTGACTTGCTCAGGGTCACACAATGAGTCAGTGGCTGAGGTGGGATTTGAACCGGGGACCTCCTGGTTACAAGCCCTTTTCTTTAACCACTGGACCACACAGCCTCAAGCTGTGTTAATCATTGCACTGCTTACCGCTTTCATTCTCACAATCATTTTGTTCAGCCATCAAAAGTGACACAAACTCTTACAGAGCCTTTGAAAAAATTCCCAGCTTTGATAGCTGTGGTGTGAATGGAGACTTATTGCAGTTGTTTAGGACGCATCCCAGAATGTAATGTATTCAGTTCATTAGGTTACATGTATTCTATGATTTAAAAAAAAAAAAAACTAGCTATGGGTAGTGGTTAATTAGGAGAAGAATGTATTGTATGCTATCTTCCAAACCCTATTTAGTTTGATTGCATTAAAACTCCAAATTAAAGACACTGGATCCAGCTGTAATCCAGCTGTTAGACTCAAAAGCAGTTATAGTACAGTTCAGTGATGGTAATTGAAGTAACTTTGTAATTACAGCAATTGTACCCTCTGACTAGTTAAATAACTGAAGAGGAACTGCCACTTCCTTTAAATATCAGTTAACATAAATGCGTCTTAACTAGAACTTTAAAATGCTGTTTAAATGCAGGCTGAAGAGCCGCTGTATGAAAGGATGGAGTCTTATTGCTACAGCAGTGTCTGAGAGAGGTATAGGGTTAAATTAGCACACACTTCTTTTTGATTCAGTTGCAGTTCAGGAGACAGCAAGCTGGTGCTAACACAGCCCTTAACAAGGGCACGCAGGAAGTGTCACTGACAGGCCCATTTTAATTCTATATTAACCTTTGCCCTTTGTGCCCCGGGTCACAGGGGAACACGTCTATCTTTGCATATCTGTATGAGACGCTCTCAATCCCCCAGACACCCAGGGAGACCCAGGAAAGGGCAATAATACAACCTCGCCACACCTGGAATGAAGGATTTTATTAGTGTGCACATGGCATTAAATGTGCTGTGTGTTTGCCCACCAACGAAGTCTAAATAAGATATTGAGCTGATATGGATTCTGTCAGAGATAAAGGTAATGGGAGGTGTGGTGGAGATTGCCTGCACCCAGCAATTATTCATCAAACTGCAAAGTGTGTATACCCAGTTTACTTTGTGTTTTATTTTGTAGATAGCATCTTTTAAAGGCATATTACCTAACATGAAATCAAATATGTTTATACTTTAAAAATTCCTATGATATAATAGATCTTGGATACTTAATGTATAACCTCCTACTGCTGCAAATAATAGCAGGAGCATGCGTGTTTGGTTCAAAGAGTGACATAGTGGCAAGTATAAAGTGACCTAACGTTTTAGTATAGACTCTTTTCTATTTAATAATCTAAATTAAAAAACAAAAAGAAACCAAAAATAAAACATGTGCAATTTATTTGCAAAAAAAGCTACTCACTAATATAATCTTGTACCTTCTACAAAGCAAAATAACACCATGTGGTTTCAGTCTATGGTATTTGAGCTACAAGGAATTATACAGAATAATGGAAATACCAGTGATATATAACACACTCTTCTCTGTAAATGGAACAGCAGATCTGACAGACTTCTGTTCTGTTGGCAGGATTTCTGTATCCTAGACAACACAAATACTGATTTTCCAAGCAACAGTTCTGAAACTGTTTTACAAGCAACAGTTAGTCTGATTTAAAGTGATGAATCAGACTAACTTCCCTGAAGGAATTAGAGGCTGTAATTTCATTTCATAGCTTTTCCAGTTCAATTCCAAATGATGGCACAAAGCTGCAGTTTAAATCACTGCTTAATCTTTTGGCAGTTGTAAAGCAGACAAATGCTGCTTGTAACATCAAACTTTAGGCTGCTCTCCATGCATCTGTGCGTTCATTTTAAAAAAAAAGGTTTATTTGAAAAGGGATTTGTGCTGCAAATGTGTTCATGGATTTGAAGCTACAGTATCAGGAGGAGCTGGAGTTCAGCTTCCTGTGCTCTCCCTTATATACACTGGGACCTTTAATTCTTAGAAAGCACAAGAGATTTGGGGTTGGTTTTTAATTTGGATGTGGAATGCAGGGGAATGAGAAAGCTGGTGTAGCATTGGGGATGCTGAACTCACGTCATCACATGTCAAATGAATATTGCGTTTGTTGTCGTGAATGTATCCCAGCAGGTTTCCATTTTTGCTATGCTTGTTTTTCTTATTAACAGGGAATTGAACATTATGGGACACCTTTCATGAAAGTGGAGTAAATTGGTATAAGCAGTGGAATGTATACACACCAGGCAAGGCCTTTCACTTTTTGAAGCCTAGGTTGGAATCTGGATCTGGCCACAAGAGCAATGAGTTTAATGGTCTTAGTGATCATAGACCCACATTATTACAGTTACTGCTTGAGAAAGACCCCAGATAAGGAACGAGATATGCTTGCAGAGCTGTAAGGGGAAGCTGTAATAGCCTCTGCAGGCACCATTCCTTACTGTAGCCACTGTACACCACTGTCCCTGCCCTGATTGTGTTTGATCAAGTCTGCTGTAAGATTTTTATTAGACCTTTATCTCTTATACTTTTGTACTGGATTTTATTTACATTGCTTTGAGGTTCTCTGTATTGTGTTGTATTTAGCTGGATTTTTCCCTTTAAAGGGCTAAGACATGCACTAGATGATTGATTCATATCCAAGTCCCCTCATCTCTTCTAAAGCACGCCCAGTCTCTCTCCGCGGGGCCTGCCTCTGGCATCCCCTATCCTTGTTGCAAGCTCACTGACCTTTTGTCCAATCTGCTTCTGTTTCATTGAAGTGTAGGATTTCAGGACTCTTACCAGGATCACAACCGGTGGAAGGTAATTGGCTTGCTGGAGGTGGTGTTAAGACTAAGTGATCTTAAATGCAGGCCAACACGCTATAGCTGTGAAATCTGAGCCCCAGGAGTAGAATAGCTCCAGATCACATTTATACTATTTCCAACCAATTCAGCACGGTTATTAGTGGAAAACACATGTTTATTGAAGGGATTTCAGTGACCTGTAAAAGAATTAGGGGTTTAGTCTGAGCCAGTGTGAGAGACCAAGTACATCAAAGTGAGAACCTTCCACTAAAAATACATAACATTGCGATAAACTGCAGCTCTAAGCACTGCGCTATTCCAGTGCTGTGTGTGAATTGAAGCTAAATGTAACCAGTGCAGTAGCATTTTACAGTAAGATGTTGCATTGTAGTATTATAATGCTTTATAGCTTATGATTACTGTAATTTAGTGTGTGGGTAGATGGTTGTAGGATTTAGTGTTCAAATCACCAGAGCTCATCTAGCACAGTCACATGTAATGCTTTCAGTCTGGGGAACGATTTGAACAAAAACTAAAAGATCCATTACCACTGCGATGTCTCGACACGCCAGTTGAACCTCTGTTTGCTAAAGTGTTTAATGATTTTCTTTTCATTAAAGCAAATGAGAATTAATATGATAAGTGTGCACCTAGAATACAAATAAACAAACAAACAAAAAAACTAAACACAGTAAGAAAATGTATGTTGGCATCTAAAATAGAAATAATACGATAATCTAACCTTCTTTTCTTACTGAAACATCTGATTATAACATGATTTTATATTATAAAATAGGATACAACATAAAGGAACACTAGTCATTTAATTATTATTATTTTTTTTGCTTCCTTCACACACCATGTAAAGCAATATTATGTGTTTTAACGTTGTCTTAATTCAGGATAAAACTCCACACACTAATATCATTCCTGCATAATAATGTGAGCTTTATGGAAATCCAATTGACATTTCATATGCTCTCCAATACCATATGCGGGCTCAAATAGAATAATCTGTTCAATTAATGGTGAGCTGTTCGGAACAGATAATGTTTCTGATGATGTGTACTGTAATCAGTATGAGCTGATGACCTGTGAGTTTGTTCTGCTAGCCAACCGACTGACATTAATTAGTTATGGTGAGAAATAGTCTTGTGTACAGAAGGGAAAGCATGCATTACACGTGCGGAACTTGCTACTTTGTATTGAATTAGGGTGTGGTTAATCAAATGAAAGCCAGTGTTTCAGTAAGCAAGATAAACTAAACTTGAAATTGGCATGGCATTACATGGCACCACATCTGCCTGGAAAAGACCCTGCAAATTTAAGGGGGCAGTCTGGAAGCAGACTGAGATCATACTCAATTGAGATGTGTAAACGCATCCATCAGAATGATAAGGTCACCTGCTAGAGCCGCAGCTCTTCAGTATTTTCCTGGTTGTTCTGTCTTAGTTTATAGCATGCTGGCTGCATAAAGCTGGCAAGTAATAAGTGTCAAAGTGTGGGAAATGGAAACCTGTAAATCTTTTTTTTGTATTGTTCAATGGGGAAATTGATACGCTTAGGTAGATGAATTTATATTATATTTCTAAATCAAAGTAAGGAAGTATCTGTTGTGAGGTTTGACGTCTTGAGGTGTTATGAAGTTTTACTTCTGAGACATAGAAATGTGCTCAACATTGGACATTTATGTGCTTTTACACTGTCCTGAAGAAACACAGTCTGCTGGGTAAGTTGTTAACATCCTTCTTAGCTATATACATGATAATACAGTAGAAAGAGAAACATGTTACAGTGGGTGCCTATACTATGCATTTGCATTGCTTAGCATGCCCATCAGCATGCCCATCTACTCTAGTGTCTGGTATTTAGATTTCTGTGCCGGAGATGCAAGTGGAAAAAAAAAAACATAGCCTGCGACCTTATATGTATTGGAGCCAATTCTGGCAACAACAAAGGGAAATGACCATCCATTTTGGGATGTTTCGCAGGAAGTGTAAGTGAGAGCCGAAACAAATGTTTTATCATCATAGTTTGATACGGCCATTGCTGAAGTACGAGAAGGAAAACTATATATATATATATATATATATATATATATGAAGCAATGAAAGCCTCCGTTGGGGATTCCCAGGAATGTGTAACACTAAATTGCAGTCCTACCTGTCTCTGCCGTTTACTGTCTTATTTCTGAATTCCTAACAGGATAAGGCAAGCGCTGCTTCCTAATCACCTCTTTTATAGCCACACACTGCAAATTATCCACAAAACAAGCACCTACTGTTACATTCAAAGAAGAAGAATCTATAAACTAGGAGATTGCCTCAGGATAAATATATGCTCTCCAAGTGAAAACTCTATGTGTGTCGTTTCATATATGTACACTGACTGGCCGAAGAAATAGAGAATTACCCTAATAGTGGATACAACTGAATGTCCCTGCACACACACCCAGCTTATATAGGTCAAGGCGATGTTATTATTTGATTTACATTCGTTAATTTGTTTCATGCATTCACACCATAGTAGTCCTTACCTGAGTTGTATTTACACCACATGCTCTTCGGATCTAGTTTCATAACCAACTAGGATTCTCATAGTTTGCTTAACCCACTTTGAATTGGGTTGGATTTCCATAGCGTCTTTAATGGCTCCTTTCCGTATAGCCAGGTATACCCTTTGAATACACCAGGTGTCCTTTAGGCTGGAGAGGGCATGCCCTGACCCCTGTCAACAACAAAGTAATTGTGCTGATAACACCATATTACATTGATGATTAATTAATTGCAAGATGCAATCAGACTTCAGTCGTTTTTGACAATGAAAAAGGCACCATTGAGTTAAGTTAGTAGAATCATTTAAAAAAATAAAACTGGTTTCAAAAAGCTTTTAAATTACCATGGAGACACATATCATTTGAAGGTGGTTTTTGGGCGGATATTTTTAATAACCAGTTTTGTTTTAATTTACGAGTGCCTGCTGTAAAGACTTGTACAATACACAGTATTTCATTGGTCAGTAATACATTAATACAAACTTAGACAGTTATGGGACAAGGTGTGGTGCTGCAATACTATGTTAGCTGAAAAATGAGCAAGATAAGGTTTAATCCTTTGCTGCAAATCTTTGTAAAAATTGATAATATAGTCAATATTTTGTCTTGAAAAGCCTTCTTCAACTGCCCGGCAATAAATTATATCAATACACTTTGCAATCAGTGTCAAGGAATCTGAATTTTTGTTCACACATACAAAAAAAAAGAAGTGGAAACACCTGCTATAGGTCGCATACACTTAACATTGCATTCTATATAAGCTGCATCTCCCTCTTGCAACTATCAGTGACAGTGGGGAAGACAGAAGGGAAGTTATGAGGCACTCAGTAAGCATGTGCTTATATAGCCAAGACTGCACAGTTGAAAGATGCACCAGGCCATTGGAGAACATACTGCATCTCTTTCCAAGGAAGCTGGGTGTAGAAATTGAATCTCTACCACCCTGGCTCTCCATGGTGGCTCCTTCCTTACTGAAAGTGTTATTAATGACTTTGAAAAATGTTATGTTGAACATGACTATACATCATTTAGAAAATTCTGTTTTGCATTGGCTATACCACTACCGACTAGACAATTTCTTGTCAACTTGGTAAGCTTGTCTTCAGTATTCCACATTTTGAATTTGAGCCTTATGTTTAATCCTATAGCATTATTATATTAAAACATTATTGATTTACATCTTACATCAGTAAGATAATGTTGTACGTTACATAACGATAAAATATAAACATTACAACAATGTTGCTTTCAATGTGTTTTTATTACTGCATGGTATTAAGGTGAAATGATCTCAATGTAACTTTTATATACACAAAAAGAAGCACTGTAGTATCCCATGAGAAAATCTCATATTTTCCTACAGCAAGTTTATGGTTAGCATATGCACACATTGAAACTTGTGAGCATTCCTTGGCATGCTGCACTCTGAGCTGTAATGTCTTTGACAGGAGGGTGTCTTTATTGTAAGTGTCTGCAGTGCTCAAAAAAGAGCCTACAGGATCTGCCTTCCTTTTATGCAGTACAATATGCAGCAATAAAATCTTACAAGATCCACTTGAGAGTGCTAAGAGTGGCAGGGTAATGCAGGCAGGAGGCGGGGCTACCCTGAGTGTCTCCAGACTGGGGGCCTCCGGGCTCTCCAGCTCAAATACTTTTAACAGTGTCCAGTCCTGGTGCCATCACATTGCAGACATGGGTGCAGGTTTTGAATTGGTCTGGTTTATGTCATACTTGAAGAAAGTGGTATGTGGATACCATTATAGTGAAGTAATCTCAACAGAGATAATTTGGTAAGACTACACTGTTGTAATATTCCAATACTGCACTTGAGCTTGAATACCATATACAGAGTGCAACCCCAGTTGCTGCTTCACATATAGATATACAATGTATAGAAATATAAATAGAGAGAGCGTTTTTGTTTATGTATGCCAGACATCCTGTCATTTGTTATACTATATATTATACACTGTTTATCTTGGTTTGACCTTAGAGTTATGCAATATGCTATCAGTAATACCAATACTCCTATATATATATATATATATATATATATATATATATATATATATATATATATATATATATATATATATATATATATATATATATATATATATATATAATAACATGAGGATCAATTGTGTTAAAAGATCATGCAGTGATGTAATATATGTTTTCCATCTACCTCTTTACATACATAATATGATCTAAATTAATCAATGTCACCTGCCTGTAATTAGCAGGCAAGTATATCAAGAGGACAAAATGTTTGTACAGGGCCGTCTGTGTGAAGGCAAGAGGATGTCGGTATTATGTTATTTGAAGTGTGTGTGTGTGTGCGTGTGCGTGTGCGTGTGCGTGTGCGTGTGACTGGTAAACGGCTTAGCTGTCCAGTTTAGTTAGAACTGGAAAAGAAAGTATAGTTTCGAACTCCATATGGGAGTTAAGTTTTTGTTTTGAATTCTTTTATTTCTGTAATTAATAAATTATAAAAAGTACTGTTCTGTGTCTGGCTCTGCTTTTAAAGGGTGCAGACGAACCTTGCACTTGGAAACTCTTTCACAATATATAAAATAGCTACAGTATTTGCGGATGTTTTAGATGTGATAGTGCAATGAAAAAGCTTTTTAGGTTTAGCAAGCAGCAGAGGCAAGAAACTGCAGACAGGAATATTTTGTCTGAGGCTGTTTTGAACCGGGCCTTTGATTGTGATTCACTGTTCAGCACTATTCTGTGACATTAATTACTTTATAGTAACCAGATCTGCATGAGCTAAAGAGGACATCCTGTCACACATGGCCCTGATCTGAAGTGCTGGCCTAATGTTATGCAGGTTGGCTTGGCCAGCAATGCCAGAACAACAGTCTCAGCTAATTAATGGGGATGGTTTACTGAACTGAGTGAAATTAGGTCATTTTTCTGCCTCTTTCAATCATTCAGTCAAGCACATCACAGCAGATATACATACTCAAAAGGAGGCTACAGTCTGGTGTCCACATTATTCAAGTGCTGTTGTGAGTGAATTCAACATGTAACACTTAGCCAACTCGAATTAGAGATGGAGCTCACAGTTTGAAAGGATCACAATTCAAGACGAATGCCACTTTGGTCTCTTGCCACAAGGCATTGGTAACTTGTAATGATTTGGCACCAGAATCTGTATTCAGCTAAGCCAAATATTGTTAAATACCAGACTGACTTTGAAAAACCTGGCATTGAAAGGCACTAGTAAAAATACTTTTTTTTCCATATGGGGTATTCTGACTTCATTGGAACATATGTAATATTTGATATATTAACACCCGAATACTAATAATAATGAATTGTAATTGATTTATTATTATTTAGTCACTTAGCAGATGCTTTTATCCAAAGCGACTAGGGGGTGAACTATGCATCACAACTGCTACTGCAGAGTCATTTACAATAAGACCTCAGTTTTATGTCTCATCCGAAGGACGGAGCACAAGGAGGTTAAGTGACTTGCTCAGGGTCACACACAGTGAGTCAGTGGCTGAGCTGGGCTTGAACCTGGAACCTCCTATTACAAACCCCTTTTTTTAACCACTGGACCACCAAACATCCTTGGGCTTTACTGTTACTCTACTGCAGACAAAGTATGCTTGCTGTTAGCCTTTTAATCGATATACCTAATTTGTAGGGCAAACATTTTTTGTTATAATCTAGCCATGCTAAACTATCTTATGTAAATGCAAGACTATCTTCTCTTTGGTTTTGTGCACCACATATTTGAGCCCACTAGAATTATTTTTTCCATTGACACTTGTGAGCTTCTTTACATTAATCAAACTTGGCGTGGTTGCCTTATTTAAATGAGCCACGTAGAATCCTTGGTCCAGATTTACCAAGGTTCTTCTCCAAAGTGTGATTTGCACCATCTAGTTACAGTAACAAGCAACTCAGAAGTTTAATTGAAAGCATATTACAACATTTGTAACATTTTAATAGTTTATTTTCCTTTCACAAAGCAATGGGGCAAAATGCACTTTGTCATAAGGACCTTGTTATAATGAGCCCTAAATGTCTTGTGGTAGATTAATGAACTGTCTGTGGAGACTGAACTGGCTGAACCCAACCAAAGAATTGTTTTTGAGTCGAAATCAACCATAATTGCACCAATGCATCCTTTAATTATATCAGTTAAATAACAGACCACCAAAAATATTCAATTATAAAACAAAGAAATAAATAACCCTAAAAAGGCTTTAGCACATGCCAGGTCAGACTCCATGTCTCCTTTCCAAATGCCTGATGCCTTCCTTTGGATCCCATAACAACAGGGCACAGGGTCACCATCTCTAAATTGGAAATCAATTCAGCATATTGTCCGGTTTTGGTTGAATTGAGAAAACCATGGCAACCAGAGTGAGGGCTAGATTTTAGTTGACAAATAAGCAGGCCTCTTTTTATGTCATCATATTTTGGGAGTCAATAGGGCGGAGTAAGGCAATTAAGCCTGTTGGTTAGCCAAAGGTTGTCCCTAAACAGTCTTTAGGCGATATTGTGAAATGACTTGGCTGATCACTTGCGATTAGCACATTGTCCCATTCCGATTTAGAGCAGCAGAATTGCCCCACTAATTCAGATATTGCTTTTTACATCTAAACTATTTAAATTAGTTTATGTTACTGCTGTCAAGATGTGAAAAATGCCTTCTTACCCAAGTTTCAACACAAATATAGATTACAGAATCAGTGTGTACTGTATGTCACTTAGGCTACGGAGACAAGGTGTTACAGTGATGGTTGTAGGTTGGGACCACCCTGCCTATTTTGATTGACAAATGATACGTTGATTTATCAAGAGTCTTGAAACATGTAATCAGTTGATATCTCATGAATACGAGGACTGTTAAGTATAAATACCATACCCTGGGGTGTTATATTTCTTACAAGTGTTAAGAAAATAAGCTGTCAGCTTTGTTTCACTACAAAACACAATTCTGGTAAGGTGGTACATTCTATTAAAAGAATGGCTACAGATTTTAGTTTAACAAGGGAGTGTATACGGGTGTATGCTTAGGTTTGTGTTTGTATGGTATTAAAAAGAGAACAGATTTTAAATGTAATATACAGAAGGCTGGATTTGATGGTGCATTTACTGATAGACAAACACATTTATTGGACTCGGGTCATAGGTTTGTTTTTTTGGATCACAGGGATTTGGAATGTTGTGGTCTGCTAATGGTTCTGCAACAGTTTTACCATTTGGTATTTGAATAGTCTTTTTGTGGAAGGGATTTTACATTTAATGTTTATTCATTCTAAGAGTACCCATTAATATATATTACTTCTCAGTTCCAAAGTGGCCTAACAACAGTGAGCAAAAGTGAATAGGCGACAAGAAGACAACAGTTAAAAAGAGTCTTGGTAAACTAAGGTAAGGACACTTTAGCTATCATAGTAAAAATACGGGAAAAAAAAGATATTTATTGAAATGGAGCCAGCAGCTGCACAGCTCAATCCTTAGTCACTTACAAGCTGGAGCCTGGCAAGGGATGCCTTCTCATAATAGGTGCCATCATCCCCTGTCATTAACCTGGAAAGGATGTCTGGACGTGCTTATCAGTGGAATAGCAGGAGGCCTGACAATTCTGAGTCGGGGTGGCAAGAAACTATCTCTGAGCATAATAAGATAACCTAGGAATGAGGGAAGATTCGCAGTGAATGACGAACTAAGTGGTCCATGAGCTGGATCAATGCAACAGTTGTTGAGATTGTATGCTTTTATGTCTGCTGGCTGGCTCATTTTTCTTTCCCGTCTCCCTCTTCATGAGCGTCTGGCTGCTACTGATAGGAGCCTGTGAAGTCAATCTGCTATATTGACTTGGATGGCTCGAGGGGAATGTACGGTTTGGGCCACATCTCACCTCTCTGGCATAGGGGCTCGGTTGGAGTGATGACTTCTGATGAGCTTGATCTGTTGTCGGCCCTTCATCTCTTTACAGCAGCCTGTGCTGTCTTGTTTCCCCACGCTCGCTAACAAGATTTGCAAGGTTCTCTCACAGCTTCTTTCATATGGTTTTGTTGGTTTCTCAGTGGGAAGGACAGAAACTGGAGCTTAGTGCAGATAAATAAAAAAATGGTAATGTCCTTGTAATAATTCCTTAGAAACACTAGGAAACAGAAAATGCTGCTTTCAGTGTACACTTGTTACATAGGGCAAATTGGCTGCTCAGTGTCACTGTCTTAAATGAACAACCAGGCTTTCTCAATGACTAGTTACTAAGCTAAGTAAATGTCTTCACATTTCTCAGACTGTAAAACAGATTGAAAACAACCTATGAATTAACCAAATAATAATGTGTACTATAGAAATGAGAAAGGTCTGTAAACTAAGGCAAACAAAAGCAATCTACTTCAAGATTTGGGGAAATTCATATACACAGGATGACTCGTAAACCACAAACCATATGAGAAAACTGTTACAGAAAATATACCTGGCACATGGTAATTCTCTGATTCCAATTCTCTAGGATATTGTCCAGAATGTCTGATGTGATGCCTGCACTTTCTGTCTAGGTTTTGTCCTGCATCTCCTGGGGTTTTCAGTGTACACTCCTGACTTCAGGAGGCCCCATAAGAAGCAACCCCTGAGCTTCAAGTCCGGTGAGCAGGGGGGCCACCCCACAGGGCCCCTGTGACCTATCCAACAGCCTGGGAACGAGCTGTGTAGGACATGTTCTGAAATGTTTTTTTCTCATTGTTTATGAATCACTCTGAAGATACTAAAATCTTCTGTCTTTATAAGGGTACTTAATTTACTATCTTATTTTCGAATTTGATTTATGTATTTTTTTTTTTAAACACACTTTAAAGCCTATTTAGATAAATTATACCATCGCAGAATCACACCCATTACTGCACTCAACATCTCAATTATTATCACTATTCCCTGTTAGGGCTGCATTCTTTTTCACTCTCTTATCTTTATAGCCTGGTGTTGCTTGATTGGAGTTTTGCTTTCAAACTCAATGCCTTTAATGCTGGTGTATGATCAAGCTGATCATGCTGTTGCTATCTTTTGTGATTGCATAGCCAAAATACAGTACAGTATATGTGCTGACAGATCATGCCTTGCTTTTTGTATTTGATATGCAACTGCAGATTTTTATCAGGTTCTTTTGCTTTATTCTATTTTGCTCAACTCTTTCAAGATCCCTTGAAATTATTATTATTATTATTATTATTATTATTATTATTATTATTATTATTATTATTAAGTAGTTGTAGTAGCAGATTAATGGCAAGCCCAAGATACATGTGGTATCCTTACACAGTAGTTTGACATTGATGGCCTTATCCAGTATTACAAACCTTGTTCATAAAATGGCTGAACTGGTTTGAATGCTTCTACATGATTAACAAGTATACTTCTGAGATATTTTGCTCACACTATGTATTCTATTTTAATGTTCTAAAGAGTGACTGCACTCTATACCAATCTGGTCAATAATTAACATCACTACATACAATAAAAATAGAGTGACCTGAGGTTAGCGAAAAATTAAGATGATACATTTTAGGGTGGAGATATTAAAAACCAGACACTATAGACGATTATAATAGACGCTGATCTGTGTTTTTATTTGTAGACCCCAACAAAAATGACACTTTGAACAATTCTGAGACCTTCAAATCATTCATTCAGGTGCCTCTTTAAACCCTTGCAAAAACATTTTCTGATGTCTCCAGCCTATTCTTACCTAGTTGTTAGGAGCGGAGTTGGCTATTTGTTGGGTGGAAGGGTTTCTTTCCCTGCTTCCTTCTTTGCTGCTCTGCTTAGGTTTATGTAAGCCTCTTGCTGTGGGAAAAAAAGCAAATTGAGTGTGACTTTATAGTTTCTCAACAGGAAGGAACATTTAATGCAGACTGCAAAATAACAAGCAAAGCATTTCTTGAGAACAGCTCTCGCTGTAAACTGTGATAACAGTAAAGCTGGAGCTGTAAAGTAATTAGGTTCAGTCCCAGCTAAATAGGGTCATGTTTATTTGCACCTTTTTTTTTACATAAATGCTTACGGCATGTAGGGGAACCTATATAAAAGCAGCACTATATTGCACTGGATGATTTCTGTTTCTTTTTGTATTTCCATTTTGGACATCTTGTTTTCAGAGGGGTCTGCTTGTGTCCAGTGTTGCAGCTGATTGGATCAAACACAAGTTAAAGCAACTTATGTTACGGGTCCTCGTATAGACTGTGCAGTCCCATGGCAGATTCATTATCTGGATATAAGTTAATAAAGACAGAGTCACTATTGCTGCTTTTGCTTCAGTAGTCAGTGAAGTTCTGATTTAATTTTACAATTCAAAATACAATGCACACAATTACAGATAAGAAGCAGTGAGTTTGGATAGCATATACTTCAGAAATAACCATTTATGCAATAACATTTGAGTTATTTTCACCCATACATTAAACATGTGGCCCTGTGGTCTTCAAAAATATCCATGTGGTTATGCGACTGTTTATTTTCATAAGGTTCTTAAGGAGCAATAAATAGTGTATTAAACCTTCAATATACTAACATGGATATACGTTAATAAAGAGAGTTGGTATTGCTGATTTTGTTTCAGTGGTCAGTGAAGTTCTAAAGAACAAGCAACAACATCGGTCTATATCTGTCTACCTCAGACTGCGCCACCAACAGGCTGCCTCCCAGACTACAGGACTTTAGTATACACAAAAAATATGCATTATTCATATATTTCACAAGCATTCAATTGTTCTTGTAGATAAGTACTTTATTTTTTTAATCTTGTGGGTGCTACACTGACACCAAAGTCTCAGACAGAAAAAACAGTGTCTGAGATGGGATTTTAAAACCAGGATTTCCTGCACCCCACTCCCCAGCACTGAACTCTTGAGAAACACTGCCCCCATATCCACAGATCAAGAAGGCAGTGAATCTAGTGGCTAAAATAATAAGCTCTTAGAGCAGGGAGATGGTTGGTTCATATCTGAGTTCGGCTGCTGACTTTGTGGCATGTAACGGCCTGCCTCTGCCCTACTCCGTGTATTTAAGTATATGCTTCATTAGGTTTACCAACTATATTAGTATATACAGCATAATCATCATAAAGCAACAGTGAAGTGATTTTTCACAGGGATACATATCAAGTCAGTGCTTCATGAACCAGCACCATAGCTAGCATGTGCCCAAATTTCCCCAATGTGTGGTTTGCTCCTTACCATTGCATTGGTGCAAATACAACATTAGCTATGCTCATTCTGTTTTGTAAACTGATTTATAGGTAAAGCACAGTTATTTAAAAAGTTTCTGATTCTGTGGTACTATTAAACAAAGGAGGGTGTCAACAGTGGAAGTTACCTTCATTTGTAATAAAAGGAGAGTGAGAAGACTGGGACCCACCACAGGGTTCCACTCACCAGACCAGACAGGCACTTCCAGACAGAATTCTCAGATGCTTGTGAATTGCCATATTGTATCAAAAGTGACTGTCTTAGACTTCCCAGGTCTACTAAGAAAGCACACCATAAGGCACCCACAATTTAACACCTTAATCCTCATTCAAGCAGTAAAGGTATTCCCTCATATACCTAACAATGAGCTAAATTCAAGTTATTTTGATGAATACAATTGATATTCATGAAGCTTTCCGAGTGTTATTACAGACTACAAACAATAGAAAATGCAGTTTTCTAATTTTTTTAATGCTTTGTGACTAGGGGCAGCACAATCTTCTTTATCGAACAGAGCTTCAAATTAGATGTTTGCATTGTAAATGTACAAATATTCATTAATTAGATGACGGCACTGGGCCTATTTATTCATAGAAGCCTTTTAAAAGTCTGTCCTGATAGTGAACCTTTCATCCTACCTGCTGAAGCCCTGAGACAAAGTGAATGTTGCTTACCATATAGGAAACACTAAATGGCAAAGCTGTTTTCTAATTCGGAGATCAAAGCTCATTAGCTAAAGAGATGCCTTAATTTCCTGATTTTGACTTTTTTCTGTTTTTGGGGAGGTGGGAGTGGGTTCCTTTCACACTTCCTGGCAAAACAGGAAATGACAAGAGTGAAAGGGAAGATAGGAAAGTGTTTCATTAATCTGTTTACTAAAGGACCAACCCCATTGGCAGAGAGCTAAATAGATGAAAAACAAACTCATAAATGACAGGATCCACAGCAGGACTCCTGACTGGTATATTTATCACACCAAAAAAATAAAAAAAAATTCCAGGTGTTTATATGGTTCTCCATAATAGTATATTCCGAAAAGGAATCATTTGGAATGTGGTTAGCCCCACCTATAATGATGATAGCTGTCATTTATTATTTATTTAGATATTGTTTGACCAAGATAGCCCTACTGGGATGGAGTATGTTTTTTTCCAATGGGGATCCTCCCAGGTCTACCCAGTTTAATAGATCATGGTTGCCTCCTTTTCAAGGGGTAAAACCTAGACAGACAGTAAGAGGGTCAAAGTTTAGTCCCACGGCTCCAGGAACCTTTGGTGAATTATTGTAAAAATTCAGAAAAAAAGACTCAGTTGAGGTATGCATTTCCATATATGAAGAATGGATTCTATTGGAAAAATTGGCAGTTTTTCAGCACTAAAAGTTGCTGATAATAGGGACATACAGCCGTCTTTTCAGGAAACAGGGAAAAAAAAAGGTTAATTCCTGGACTGTCCAGGCAGAATCTCAATAGGGGGCTTGAGCAAATCAAAATTAGGTAAGTGACAGAGCCTGAAATTTGTATCCAATATGAAGACCAAGTTTGAATCCTGAAATGTTCCCTTGGATGCCTTGTTCTAAATGCCACCACTGCCGTAATAGGAGAACTGAATGGAACATTTATACTTTCAACTCAATGATTAGCTGTTGCGATAACAGGACACAGAGTCCTCTCAATTCATCTATTTGGCACATCACTTTGCTGGAACATGGGTCTACTGTTCTTGAAGGAGTATATACAGTTACCGGGACTCAAATAAAATGAGGACCTTCCCATTTATGCGGCCCTACATGAAACTGATTTCTTTCACTTTACCAGAACAACAATTGTACATTTTGTCCAAATGAATTTACAAAACATTGCTCAGATGAGGACCTTGGTTGTTTTCATATAGTCCTAGTCATGTTTCTTCTTTACTGGCCCCAGTGTGTTTAAGTGGCTTAATTGGTTTAATGGTGTGCAAAGGTTTAACAAACAGCAGGAGTTTATCATAATAAAACAACCTCGATTTCTTTTGTTCGAAATTCTCCATGGCTATAAAGGGGATCATACATCATGGCTTTAACATCAAGGGAGTTGCTTAAACTTAGTAATGCTTGAACTGGTGTTTTGTTAACTTCTCAATTGTGGATAATGCAAAACAACTAATCATAAATGTATCTGATAATTAAAAAACAAAAACTAAAAAATAACAACCTACTGTATGGCTGAACACCAAGGATATATTTGATTCAAAACACAAGAGTTGCTTACTTTTTCAAAGAACCAGTGTTATTTGACCTAACATGCCCCTCAAAACCTCTTTTAAAAACTGTTTTTGTAACATGTGTTTAGATTAATTAAGTAAGTAATTTCCTGGTTGTTTCTATTGAGGGTTTGGCGTATATTTTTGTTTCAAACTACTGTATTTTTAACCTTAGAAAACAATGACAAAGAAAATAAAGTTTTTTGAATGGAGGTCACAGAAGGAGCAGTTTCTAAAATCATATGAGTCTTCAGCTGTTTATATTTTTGCTTTCGACTGAGTTTAGAACAACCTTGAGTACATATATTTTTTTAAGCTTAAAATTATATGGTTAATCAGCTGCTCTTAGTGTGGCTGACAGCAGAGATTAAGCAGAGGGCAAGACAAGGAGACCACTACTGCTATACTAAACAAGCAAAGGAGTCCAGAATCTCTGTCAATGTGCTAACTAGGAGAAAGTTTACTTGCTGTTTAATTTCAGTTGAAATGTCCATATTTGAACAGAAAGGTATTTTAGAGTTGCATTGATCTATGAAGTTTTAACGCAGTGTCATATTAAAATACAATTATTTCAACCAAAATTAAACAGCAGTAGCATCTGGTTTGGTATCAACAGTTGTTTTATACATGGCATAGCTTGTTTGTGTTAACCTAGCTTTAAAAATACTTTTTCTGTATACTTAAAGAAGCGTTTTAAAGGGTATCATATCCAGCATGAAAACCAGAGCTAACTGCAGTATAATGAAACTGTGCAGTAAGGTGACAGCACTATTCATTCACTTTACACGACAGAAAGCCCCGGTCTACAGTTACTCTATCATGAGAAAGTAAACTCTAGAGGAAGTTCCTGTTTCCAGCGAGGCTTCGGGTTTATACAGTAGAACTATGTTGTGGGCCTAATTGCTCTAAAATAATGGAATTTCCTCTACAGTATGATATGTTCATTGACGTTTTTGGCAAGCTTTGCACAGAGCTGGAACGTAGAGGACACTCTTTCCTGGTTGGGTGTTGTGAATCTCAGGAAAGCCAATAGGTCTTGGACTGTCCCACCCTACACTGTTAAAGAAAAACAAAACAGCAGCTGGATGTGTGTTGTGCCCATCACAGAGTATTAAGGTATTCAGTACTTTTTGATTATCTTGGAACTGGAAAGCTCTAATTTCCTTGCTGTGCTTTCAGACATAATTAGAAAAGTCAGTGCTTCTAGGTTAGGGTAATCCTTTTAATGAGTAATGTATCATTTCAAAGAGGCAAATCTTGCAATGTTTTTTTTAAGTCATCTCACTGATTGGAGGGCAGTAACCCCTTACAGGCCCCTGTGCTTTACGGAACAGCATCAAATGCAGATGCTCTTTGAGTAGCGCCTTAATTAAAGTTGTAGCGTCTCACAATCATGTTCAGTTTTATTGTAAAATATGTTTCCTGGTTGACTGTTCCCTACAGTCTTCCGTAGCTGAGCTTTCTGTGCATTCTACTACTTAATCACACCTTGTTGACAACCCAGTTGCTTTACATTCAATAAAAGTAGTTTTGTATTGTTGAAGGGAGTTATAGGGGTAAACTTTGAGGCAAAGGTGTAAACATCCTTAGAGTCAGGTCTATACTCACTGGTGTGCCCATTACCTGACAACTATGTGTGTATTTGTGTGCTTGTGTGTGCGTAAGTGATTAGAAGGGGAACACTCAGATTTGGCAGAGCTGAACAGATGTCATACAGCAGCACTTGTTTTGAGATTTTAAGGATTTCTTTGTACTGAACAAAAAAGGTTTAACAAAACTGGCTCTAAAACCAAGCAAATATCACCAACAATAGAAGGTCTGTAGCGCAGTATACTGAATGGAAGATTCGATAACCTGATACTTCAGACAACATCTGGGGTTCTTGCATAGGTACGTGCTTGCTGAGTGAAAGTTTAAGCTGGTTTAGCTACGGCTGTATTTGGTTCTTCCTCAATCCATCACAGATGTCGCACTGGCTCAGCAAAAATAAAAAAAAACAGGAGTGGGGGAGATGATTGGTCATTTTAAAGCATTCGAAAGCTTAAGCTGGTGTAAGCAAAACTGTAAAAACTTTTTTTTTTAAACCATACGGGACAACATTTTACCCTAAATGACCCAAATTCAACCTTTCACCACTAAAGGTATCTATAGTTACAGTCATTTAATTTAATATTAAACATGCACATCATGATTTTAGTAAGCAATCAGACATACTGTATGTTGACACATTTCAGCAGAAATCTGGAATGCTTTTGTCATTTGTCTGTCATTCAGCATATGGATACTAGTAAAGGAGCGAGCCTTTCAATAAAAGCACCTCTTTGAGGAAACTTTCAAACATATGAAGTGTTTTGTACTTGTTTTCATTCAGAAGTTACTTCCTTGAAAAAACCCAAGTAAGTTCCCAGCTCACGTCCTAAGCGCTAGACGCTAAGCCCTACTGCATGCAATGACAAGAAATTGAAAGAGCGCTGTGTTAAAAAGCCCAAGTTGAAGCTTAGCTGTGCCAAATTGCTTCCTGCCTCATCTATATGAATGCAGCCCATTTTTTGCCCTTAATCTGAGGTTGTTTTTTCCGACACAGACGGGTACACTTCAGCGAGGGAGCACTTCACGTTTGCCTTGCGACATATCCCTAGAAGAGGCACAATATGATGGAAATAAAAAGGCTCCCAGTGTTTCGGCAGAAGGGGACCGAATCTAAACTTTTCATCAGCCACACAATTAACCATTGACCTTTGGTGCCCATAATCAGACCTATGTTATGAGTTGCACGTGCGGCTGCATCCAAAAAGAGTTTGCAATTAGCAATTTAGGTCTGAATGGCCTGACAGAGTGTTTGCTTAGGGGGTAGTAGCAGTTTCTGTGTCTCATCTCAGGGCAATTGCAAGGATATATGTGTGGACATTGATAGCTCAGGGATGTTCTTGCAGCCCCCAAGGCATTGGCTATCAGATAATTGCAGCAAGGCTGATTTGACTAGTCTGGGGCTGCGAGTTCAACATATATTATAGATTGGCCCATTACTCCCAAGGCTTTTTTTTTTTTTTTTTTTTTTAAATGGGCTTATATTAAAAATGAATTTTTCCATGGTAATAGTGATCACAGGGAAGGAAATTATTTTGCTGCACTAACAAGGTTTATTGTTTTGAGGGGCTTTATCTCATCCATTTTAAGTAAGACGCACACATGCTGGCAAATAACTTTTTTTTATTCCATTGGCAGGCTCAATTCATTTGTATGTAAAATAGTTTTCTGTGGCATGAGTTTTTGCAATTGTATTGTTTTTGTATGTGAATGAGGTAATGAACTAGTTAGAACAAAGGATATGAAACATTTTTTTATGCTGTAGAAATATAAACAAAGAACAATACTAAAAAAAAAAAAAATTGAACACATGTCCAGCTCAGTTTATGAATTTCAGGCTTCGGTGCACTATAGGAGATAATGTTGCAACAGAAAGGGAGAGACGGAAAGGCAGACAGAGAAGTATCCCTGATGGATAGCATTTTTCATATGGAATGTGCCAATGCATAAATAAACTATATAAAGCAAGCTATAAATGCTAAAACAAGCTAAAAACACTAAAATATTTAAAGCAAAATAGGTTTGCAGCAGAAAGGTGCATGGAATTGTGTGCATGATTAGATTATTCACTCTTAATTTTAGCCCGAAGAAGGCTATAAAGCCAAAATGCTAACTTCTAATCATTTTTCATATTTTCTGTGTGAAGGAAAAAAGGACCCTATTTTGTTTCTAGAAAAAAATAGACAAGCAGATGTCTTACACAAGTGCAGAAGTGTAGGGACAGATTGGCAGGCAGACTGACACTGCTAAAGAGAGAGATGAGAGTCTTATTAGCAACCAGAGTTTATAGCAACCAGAGTTTGTATGGAGTCACAGCACTGTTTGATGATAAAAACAGTATTTTTGGTGCCCAGGGTGGTAATGAAAACATTTCAGACTTGGGAGGTAGTCTTATTGCATTGCCAAAAATTCTACACAGTCTTTGATCACAGGAAAGTGTCTTAAGAAACAGCTGGATTGAAAAAACGATTGTAAATACATATAAAATCCATACCATTAAAACATGAATAAGATATTCACCAGACATGTGTATCATCGTGTCATTTAAACCATGTACTATTAACATGGTCCACTCTGATTTACCATTATCAGCAGCTTTTGGTTATATGGCACTACAGCTAAACTATATATTTTCCATGACATGGAACATATTTTCCAGAACATGGCCGTAGATCACAACCAGTCATTGTTATACCATGAGCTACTATCATGGTCAACAATGATACCATAGTTCTCCAAAGGTCTGGGTCCTAGTTTTACTGAAGTTTCGTGAAACCAGATGTTTTTGTTCCTCAGCAGCTGGTATTTTAGTATTCAGTTTTATACATGTAACCATGTAATTTGTGGTGCCATTTCTTGTAATTACTCTTGAGATAGTGAAGGTTATTTTGCTTTTGGGTTACTTGCCATTTTTGTAAGTAAAGGAACAGCCAACAGGTTAATTGTGCCCCAGGGCTGCATGGATATAAAAACAAATGAAAGGAGCCTGCAAGGGGAAGTGTAAATCACACTCAAAAGAGTTTTTTTTTTCAAATCTATTTCTCTTTACAGAAAAGCAAATGAGACACATTGTATTTGAATCTTTATAATGACATGTGGTTATGTATATACTAGTATATCAAATTTGCAAATAGGTGAAATTCTGTGAATATCAATAAATCGTCAGCATGTTTAAGGTTGGCAGAATGTCAACATCTCTCATCACCACTACATATCTAGGGGAAATGAGCTGCCTTCACTTGCAGCTAATAAACACTGACCCTGACCCAATACCCAATAGCTACCAGGGACCACAAGCAAACACACTTTACAGTATCTACTTATTTTGCTTAACAACGATAAGTTAAAAGAAATACAAGTTTATAGGTGTCTATTTTGAGAAATTAAAGTTTGATAGTCATGAAACAGTTGACTACTGTGGAGGATCTAAACCCATTTTTTTTTTCTGTATATACAGAAGTGTTTTTCAGTGGTATTTGAACTGATTGCTTAGACTCCTTCAAATTTATGTTGTCATCTTAAAGTGAGTTTTAAGATTCTAAAGTCCTGATAGCTTTTAGAGGGCATCTACCTGTGAGATAATGACCACTCCATTCAAAATCTGATCTGATCCATGAGGAATATGTTAGAGGATGGACTTTAAAAGATAGTCAGTTATACTTACGTACAGCTGCAAAGAATCACTAAATATCTCAGTGCCTGATGTTTAAAGGTAGACAGATCTGGGGCACACACTTACATCCAGCCAGCTACTGGAGTGGAGTCATGCATGCAAAAGAACATCTACCAGAGCCTGCCTGAGCTCCTTCAATGTGACAATGATGGGAGCTCTAGCGGAACTGGGTGAATCTAGATTCAAATAAATATGCATAAAGGGCATATATTGTTTACAATATATAAAGAGAGAGTGGAGAAAAACTATCAAATATACGGTGCCCAGACATTTTGGGAAACCACTGTACACTATCATTGCTGAACATGATTGTTATAATGAAAATATATATGAGTTGATCAATATACCAAGCATGGTCTGTCAGAGGTTAACCATGTTTAATAATGGGCAAATGAGGCTAGACTACATTATTAGTACCTAGTTTACCCGCCTGAATGCCTCAACTATTTCAGTTCTTGACACTTAAATATCACATGGAGAAAAGTAAAAAATTATATTCTTCTCATTCTTCTTGTTGTTCTTCTCCTTGTACCAAGGACCAGCCCTTTAAATATGTGATATACAATTCTAAAGAATTGCTTCTTCCTGGCTTTTTATCACCTTACATACAGTAAATATGCAGAGGTGCCAGTTGTTTTTAATTGTGTCCCATAGTGTGCCCCCTTACAGCTAAGGGCCTCCGTCTCATTAGAATTTAAAAGGACTCAAAGGAAGTGAGACCCCTTTTTATGAAGCTATCAAGGCTGCCTGTTTTTTCCTATTGTTCCCGATTGACAACGTAGCTAAATAACCATTGTCAGAGCTCTTGATAAGCAGAGCATTTAACAACAAAAAAAACTTCCCAATCATTAAGTGGATTAGTACTCCATGTTTTTTCAGCAGGCAGTGGGGTTTTTTGTGTAAAGCCTTATCTTATGTTTAAAAAAAAAAAAAAAAAAAAAAGCAAGCAGACAAATGTCTAGACAACTCTATTAGCACATACAAGCAATTACCCATGCTTCTGCTACTGCTAAGGTTAATTTGAGGTTTATAAAGAACTTTTTAATGAAATTTGATTATTTTCTTTCAAGGAGAGCTATTTGTATCTTCTCCCTTGAGATTGAAATGTTAAAGTCAATGAATCTTTGGGAAATAGTCAAGGACTGAGTATTTGTATCTAATCAGCCAGGGACGTTTGTCTACTCTGAAAGGTACTATAAAACCCATGCTGATTCTTGCATCTTGTTGTTTGTTTGTGCAAGCTTTTCCATTTTAAGGGCAAAGTGCTTTGTGATATATTCAGAAAGCTCATATATAATGATAATGCATTTGGAATAAAATACTGCACTTTGGTACTGTGGTCCCATGGTACTGCAATGGATTGCCAGTGTGCATTGATCAGTATCATTATGCTGTTATTGTTAGAGGCTGTGTGGTCCAATGGTTAAAGAAACGGGTTTGTAACCAGGAGGTCCCTGGTTCAAATCCCACCTCAGCCACTGCCTCATTGTGTGACCCTGAGCAAGTCACTTCACCTCCTTGTGCTCCGTCTTTTGGGTGAGACGTAATTGTAAGTGACTCTGCAGATGATGCACAGTTCACACACCTTAGTCTCTGTAAGTCGCCTTGGATAAAGGCGTCTGCTAAATAAACAAATAATAATAATCTCAAAATATGGAAATGCTACCACTTTGGTACCATTCTTCCAAATGCATGTAGCTTCCCCTGCACCATTACTCCAAAGTAAAGAATTCTCGATTATAGTTCCACTGCCTTGCCATTGGAGATGATTTGGGAATGATTGGCAAGGTGCGAGTCTGATGTTACTGTATGGGTGCTTCCCAATCCCTGTAAAGCATTTCAGTCCAATCCTGAAAGCCCACCCCTCACTGCTATTCAGTTAGGAGCCTCTCCCTAGCAGAGAGTGCCAGCCTAATTCTACTATAAGAGCTCCAATAACAGATAGATTGAACCCATCAAACGTGTAAGACTTCAGCTGGATTCTAACCCAGGACTTTAGAGATTACAGGCGAACACATTATCCACTGTGCTAATAGTCACCCAAATATTACAGTGTACATTAACTACATCATTTCAGTCAGGCATCATTCACAAGCGTTGACAAATGAATCAGCCGTGGTAAAGACGATGCAGTATATTTGGTCTCTCACAGGTTATTGTATTAGACATTTTGTTGTTGGATATTTATGGGATCTGTAGTGGGTTTCTCTGCTTAATGTGTCTCGCAGTAGCATTTCAATCATGCAGTGACTGTCACTCTTGCTGTTCAGTTTTTTTATGTAAACAGATTGGAGTTGCCCAGAAAAGTAATTACTGTCCATCATTACATTAATATTGAAAGGACACTGGCTGCGTCGTAATTGAGAGGTTTAGTATTCCATATCTGTAGGTTGTTCACAGTGCCTATTAGGATGACAGTGAGGGTTAAACATACTGTAAACACACACACGCACACACGCACACACACGCACACAATGCTAGTTTCTTTATCGACAGAGAGGTATTCATGCATGGTAGTTTTGTTGACAAGAAACCCCTAAATGTTGACTTATTGAACAAAAAATATACTGAATTCTTTAGACAAAAGCGGATTGTAGTTACTTTAGTTCTGCTACTGCTACACCCGTATTGCAGTATTACATATGATGTCAGATAGGCTGGAGAGCACAACACAACTGATCTTGGTGTGCTTCTATAAAACTATTTATTATTAGTTGATAAATGTGTCCTGCCTGGAAGTTGATAGAGTTTTACAATAAGTGAAGACAGAGATTTGTATATAAAACCTTCAAAAGTCCTAGCCCATTGCACTGGTATGTGTGCATTGGATTCTCACAAGACAAAAGAACCAGGACTTCAGAATAGCCCGGTACAACCACCTGAACTCAGCAGTCACATGCTTTTGCCAGATTTCCCAGTGAAGGAGAGGAACCATAAAAACCAGCCCCCTTCAGTCCCTTTGGTGCCTGGTAAATTCACTTTCTCTGTACATGGTACTGTAGATGCAACAGAGATATTGACAAGTTAATGGACAGATAACCTGATACAATTTGCTGTAATTGTATCATCTACCCATTAACCTATCCATTTTGGAGAGAGTCAGACAGAGCAGAGAAGGAATAGTTCCGTTCTAATATTACATGATGTTGATTTTAAATTATTATTATTATTATTATTATTATTATTATTATTATTATTATTATTATTATTATTAGTAGTAGTAGTAGTAGTAGTAGTAGTATTGACCCGTAGTTACCTGTGTTTACAGTTTTGTATAGTGTTAATGTTCTAAGTCAAACTATTAATTAAACATAAAAGGTGTCACTATAATGCAAGTCAAAAACCCACCTGTTACATGTTTTACATTACAGGAAACCTTTGTCATGTTTCTACCACAAGTTCTGTCTTTTGAATTCAATGCTGGTATTTTAATTCCAATTTGAAAGTAAAATTAACATTAAGTAATTTTATGATTAAGCTCCACATTGCTTAAAGTGTGATACTATTTAGCAAGCTATATATAATATACTATCATTATCTGTGCAAGTAACGACAAAACAAATAAATAAATTACTGAATGAATCTAGTGGCTAATGTTTTTGGCTAAGTTTCAACAATTAGAGAATGGCGAAAAGGTTTCATAGTTTGAAATTCATTAAACTTTTCCAGTCTGTTGTCCAGTCTATAGATGGTTAATGAATATCAGAATTCATGTAATTAATTCATATTGATTTTAGAAAAATACTGATTTGGGCCCTACATTTCCCACATCTGTAACAGCTGTTTATAGAACCTTATGGGGCTGTGCTGTCGAGTGCTTATCATGTGCTTCCACCCCGGGCCAAACATCACTGGTGTGGGCCAGCATTGAGCAGCAGGGGGGCAATAAACAACAGATGTTTCAGTGAGAAAAAAATACAAAGACTTTAAAAATCCAACTAAAAAGCTGAGATGCCCTGAAGAAAGATAAAGTTCTCAAAGCTACAAGTGCTGGTGTTCAACATCTGCTCCTTCGCTTTCCACGGAACTGTTGTCTTGAAGACAATAGATTTATTGTTTACATTTCATATTTAGTGCTACTTATAAATACACTCTTATACGGAATTATTACATCAGTGCATTACCATGATTAAACCCTGATCATTATTACCTCCTACCCTTGTAGCTACCCTTGTGCTACCACTGACTCTTAATGCAGAACCATTTTAGTGCTTAAACATTGCCACTGCAGATCATTCAGTGAACACAAGTATTGATTTTAGTGCTATATATTGCTTTTACCTGAAAGTATGTACAGTGTGTACTTAAATATAATGTATTCTAATTAAATGCATACGTGATAGTCCTGTATGCATAATTTCAGTATAAGTACATACTCAAATTAATCAAATGACATTGAATTGTCAGGCTAACAGGCTTTACATACACACATTACAGGAACCTACTTTGCATTTGCTAAATAAAGCATTTCCATTCTGGTTATACCATTATTGGGATAATAAGATACATTAAGAGATAATTCCGGTTAGATTTGGCTTTCGTCTGGTTTTCTACTGCTCCTTCAATAGAGGACACCACTCTTTTTACTGTATATTCTAGACTGTTGTGAAAAGCTCCATGAATATTGAGCACAGAAGGGTTAAAACTCAGCCTACAGTTAAGTCAAGAAGCTGCAAATTTTCACACCAGGTAGTCTATTGTTATCCTATAGCCCAATTAGAGTTTCACGGCTTGTTTAATTGCTGTCAGTGAGGAGCGGCCTTTTGTCAACCACCAAGCTTAAAGGTGAAGGAAAGAGCTCATCAAGCCTCCTATTATAGTTTGTTGTTTTTGACTAACGGTGTCCGTTTCTGGGTAAACTTTTCATTTTGTATTCGTGGACTAGGGATGAAATCTAGTACAGTGCTGCTAGCCAGTGTCTTGGAGATAAAGTGACAGTAAGGATTGATCAATTAGCTTCCTCAGTACATTAGCAATACCTGAGATATGTAACACTTTTGTGTACCTAGGCTGTGCCTAACATGAATGTTTAATGTTCATCTATAAAAGCAGCCTCCCCCTGTTGGCAAGTTGTAAGACTGACAGACTTTTATAGAGCAGCTGGTAAGCACTTGGTTGACAGGTGCTTCTCTATCTAAGTGACTCAAAGGAAGTAATGATAATGAATGGATACCTCCAGAACAATTTAAACTCCTATCAGACTTATCACTTTGACTTATCCTGGCTGCCATGCACCTCATTGGCACCTCATTCATTTGTGGTTTATCCTCTGTATATATCATTTATTGTGGAGGACCAAGGACTGAGAGCCATTAAAATTTGCTCAGAAACCTCTGATCACCAAGAAACCAAACAGACAAGTCCACAGTCCCAAACTCCATCTGAAAGAACCTGGATTGAATTACCTTCCCTCAGGACAGGTGGTCAGACATTGCCAGAGAATTAATTTTAGGCTTACATCAAGGCTTAGTCCATGATATTGCCTAGGTTAATCTTTAAAACCCCACTGGATTTAAACCAACTTGAAAAAGGCACTGTGAGATTATGAGTCAATGTAAACACATTCCAATAATCACTAGGAACTGTTTCATGCACCCAGTTGTCTTTTGAATTCCCGTTTTATTACTTCAGTTTAATTTCAAGTTAATATCTTAATTTTATTCTGGCAAAAAGGTACACAAGGTAGCATTCTCAAGGTGATGTAGAAAATCTAGAACTAGGTACAGAGAGACTTGGCTACTGAAGACAAGTGATTATTGGAGGAGAAAATACATTCTGGGGCTGCTAAGTCATGGGACATTTAATATAGGTTTATTTGTAAATGTATGTACTGCATAAAGTTTACATTGAGTGGTATGGCAGTTTTTAATGCAATATCTGATTGAAAGATGTGCCATTTCATTGTGACAGAAATGTGTGAACAATGACTGTTTTAAAAATAATGTTTAATTAAGATTCAGCACTGAGTCTGCTGCTGAGGTGTTGGAAAAACATGAACAAATAAACTCACCTGCCTCTGACTTAAACAGTGCAAATTGAAAATGCATTCTGTCAGTCCACCAGGGGAATCTTTTTAAATTCAATACAGGCTTCTGCGTTTTCCCACTGCGAGGAGATTAGCACACTCCTGGAGATGCTAGCAGAACAGAGGCAGAGGGAGTTACAATGCTCAAAGTCAGTGCAAATCTCCTGTGACCTGTATAGTCTGTGCTTTTCCCCTCTTCTTTCACTTCTAAACCCCCAGAGGTTCTTAGCAAACATCCTCAACAAGCCTTCCAGCAAAAACTAAATGTGCCTTTTTGTAAAACAGCAAAGTGCCAAAAGTGAAGACTTAAAAGCATATAAAAATTATTTAAAGGAAACCAGTTTCAAGCAGGCAGTTGCATTTCTAAGCAAATATATTTTAATTCCCAAGTCCAAGTAAGCCGTTACATAATTACAGCTAAACTTTAGAGCCCATTTGGGACCATTTACAGAGGTGTAACTTTTATTTGAGCAATCCTGAGCTTCAAAGCAGTAGGAAGGAAGTACAGCAGTAGGTGAGGAGAATGGGGAGGAGCTGTCTGCAATTGGGCTTGGGTTTTCTAAGTATAATGAAGAGTATTGCGCGCATTCTGTTGCAGGGCTTTTCATAGGAAATCGGAATTGAATTAAAATGCAATTTAAGGGATTCCGTCAAACCTGGTGGCTCAGTAGACTGTTAAAGGAGCCTGGTTTCCTTTTCACTTCCAGCCCTGCTTCATGAAACATGGAGTTCTGAGACAATTTCACAGTATATAAGTATACAAACAAGAGACAAGATGGGTTGGACATGGACAATGAGCTGCTCCAATGCTGGTTGCGTCACATAGAGTGCTTTTGCCATACCTCCTCAGTAGATACATGTAAGACTTAATTCTCCTGAGCTCTCTTAGCCTTGTACTTTCAGTCTGCTAAATTCCTCTATAAAATCTGGACAAGTTCCAGTGTTCATAAATGTATTCAATTAGATTTTAATTAGTTAAGAGAGTTGCAGTCCACACAGTACGCATAGTAGGAGACACGTCCCTTGCTGCAAGTTGTAATTTTCTTGAAAATAGATTATTAATTTTTATAAATTAAGAGCTGCAAAGAAAATGCCTATGTGAAATACTATATTCTCTATAGCCTTTTTTCTGCACATAAGTCATTTATATGATAACCAGAAAGTAACCTCTAAAATATGCAGTATATAGACAGATGTTTTGGCTGATGCTGTACAGGTGTGTAAAGGTTTCTGTGGGAGTAGGAACACAAACATGTAAGTTTAAAGTATTATCAGGAGCTCAATGCATTATTACTGGGCAGGGGATTTGGTTCCTCCTCATTAGAATCCCAATATTAAGACAATGCAACTGTATAGTAAGAGGTGTACATACACCCAAAATATAAAATAGAGAGTTCTACCAGTAAAAAAAAAAATGACCTCATAGACAGACTTCATAAATTAGATTTTTAATCTTCCCAACCCAGTTTCCAGTCTCCAGCACTAAATGCCAGGTTACATTACGTCAGAATGCACTGAGCAGCCCTGTGTGAGGAATCATAATAAGCTCTCATTGCTTATCCTTTCAAGCACTTATTATAGATTCAAATCCATCATTTCTCTTTGCTTTGCAGGGGAGAAATGTCCACAGAGTTTACTCTTCTTAAAACATGCTCCCCTTTTACTGCCTTAGGCCTAGAGATTATACCCAAAGCCATTCGATAATTGCCATCATGCATCTGGGGAGCACCAAGATTATTTATAAGTCATCTTCAAACCACGTCACACAAACTAACCATAAACACTTAAAGAATGCCCCAACATGGTGTTGCCTGTTGTCTGCCCAACACTTTTGGATAGAAAATACGTTACAATTCAAATACACAGAGAGCTATTTTGTCGTGGAACTATTCTTCTTGGTGTTGAGAGGTACACAAACTTGGGAGAGAATAAATATTCCGGGGGAAACATGTCTGTCTGCCTGTATATCATTAGCCAATTTTGTATTCTTTTTTTTATTACACATCTGCCTGGACCTGTAGAGAGTACATTTAGCAATGTGAGCATGGACCTGCCAAGATCAACAGCTTCTTTTGTGAGCTGATGACAGGATGACTGATCAAAAATAAAGAAAATGTGCTTGGGGGTGCTGGTGTTAATGCACACAGACTTGGGGACGTCAGAGAGAGAAGACTAAACAGTCTAAAAGAATCCTTTGTGCATGTGTGAGTGAGACTGCAAAAAGAAGATTAACTGGTACAATATGACAAATAGATTGATAAATGGATAGATAAATAGACAGACATGCAGGTAGGTGAGATGTAGACAAACACAAGCTTTGTATACATTACTGCCGTACAGCTATGGCCAAAGGTTTCACATCACCTAGAATTTTAGGATTGGTGTGTAATTTAAAAAAAAAAAAAAAAAAAAAGAAACTACAAAATGATATTGCAAAAGTAGTACAGTATTACATATTGGATTTCAAAATGTCACATTTTTTAATTTGTGTCAGTTTTTTGTCAAGTGTATGGAAAACTACAAAGCGGTATGTAATTCAATATGTTAACGTAACATTCAGCAGGTTTCATTTGACTTTATGAAGAAAGATTTGTTAGTTCTATAGGGTGATGCAAAACTTTTGACTAGCTTCTGCATTTCATTTTCACTCTTCAGAACCATTTGGAAATGACATTAGATTAGACAGTTGATTTATAAGGCGAGCCATGCTATTATTGTGACGTGTATGCTGGTAGCAGCTGTAGATAGAAACCAAATTTCCATATCATAATTTCTATTGTTGTGTTGTGTTGTGTTGTGTTGGTGAATGTGAATGCCCAGCCTACACATAGATATTATTTTATTTAAACCTTTTATTTTGGCCCTCGTGCCATGTTTTTGTATTTATTTTGTTAAATAAATGTCCGGTAACATCTTGGGCCATGACACTATCCTGTCACACAATTACTTTATGACTATCTCCATGTGAAAATTAGTAGCATTGATGTTGGGGTATGGTAGTCTGGCTCTGGGAGTGCTGTACCCAACATTAAAGTGATGAGAGAAAAGAAACAGAGATCCTAGGTTTAAATCCCACCTCGGCTGATGAAATTCAGTAACTGTACTTCAATTACTTAAAATTAAGTTATTGTTGCTAGTTATATTTGCCTTAAAATTCAGCTTCCTCTCAAGAGAAGTGAGGGGCTTTTCAAACAAACAGCCACACCATTGTGACAGATACATGAGAGCTGTGTTGTTTCACAGTGAATATCGACCCAGTCTTAGTAATAAGAGGAATTCCCTGGGCTGCACAATGAAACTGTTACAAGTCCGTCACCCCCCCCCCCCCCCCCCCCACACACACATATATATATATATATATATATATATATATATATATATATATATATATATATACAACAGAAAGCACTGTTTACTCTGCTCAGCTTCTGGAAAAATATTATTGTGTGAGAGTCCTTTCAGAACAAGAACGGAAAAAAAGCACTGCATTTTTTATGGATCTACTTTGTGGCCTATACCTTTTCATCTCTTATCTGGGTCAGTTCTAAATCTGCTTGACTTTTAAAGCCTCTTTCTGTATTTATCTGTCTGTATAATGTATGTCTCACAGTCTCACAGTATCTTCATAGTAAGTAAGACAAGAGTCTGGTGGCTTACTCCTACCAAATGATTTTCAAAGGCAGTGCAGTGGCCCTACAACGGCAATGCAAGGATATTGTGGTGGATTTAACAGAGCTTTGTGTGAAACCTCACTTGCCGTCCTGTTTTTGCTGTGCACTGCTGCACTGAATTCACAGAAGAAAAAAAATACAAATCACAGTTCATAGGTTTGCATCCTTCTCAAAGAAGGTCCAAGTCATTATTATTCCCTATCTTCCAACACCCAGCATGATGTGTCTGTGTATATGTCTGGGCGTGTGTATAGAGGGTCACATGAGAGATAAACCCAAGGTCCTATCTGCTTGGCAGATGTTAAAGATCCCACAGTGATTGGTAATAAAGCTTTGGCTGTATTGACCCCAATACCATGGCTTTGCTTTACCTCCCCACCTTGGCTTGAGGACAAGCTTCGGAATTGAGCATGTATGCTAATTAATTATTTAATTAATTAAATGTGGCCAGCCTCTAGTTCCAATGTCTTTTGTTCTTTCTGATCAGTGTTTTTAATTTAAACATTGTTTTAAGTCATTTGGGGTAGCTCAAATATCTAACATTCAAAATGCAATAAGCTGATACAGGAGCACATCGATTCGCCCCTGTCAATTCATCCTGTGACAATTCGTCCCGACAATTGGTCCCCACGACAATTGTTCCTGCCAAAAATGAGTCCCGACGACAATTGGTTCCTGTGATAATTGATCACGCACAGCAGGGAGGGACAGCTAAAGCAACAGCAAGAGGAGAAAGAGACATAAACCATACACAACCCACGTTTCCCAACACGCCCCGTTCACACAAGTGGTTCATAATTAATTCTTACAGTTTGCAATTATATTCCAACAGCTTTAAACACTTGCACATTATTACATATGTTCATATGGAGAATATCTTTTGAGGACCAATTGTCACAGGGGCGAATTGCCACCAGGACCAATTATCGTGGGGACCAATTGTCGTTGGGACCAATTATCATGGGGACCAATTGTCATTGGGACCAATTATTGCGGGGACCAATTGTCGGCGGGACCAATTGTCGGTGAGATTCATTTTTGCCGGGACCAATTGTCGCCAGGACTAATTTTCGCCGGGAACAGTTGTCATGGGGACAAATTGTCACGGGACGAATTGACGGGGGCGAATTGTCATGGACCCAGCTGATACAAATGCCAAGGGTGTTTTGATGGTTTAAATAAAGTTTAATATTCATGAAACTGTTCTAGACATTCAAGAACATTAATATTTTTCATGAATATCAAACTGTATTTTATATAAAAACAAATAATTATTTAAAAAACTAAAACTTTGTCAAACTTTGCAATTTCCTCACTGTAGTATTGTTGAGTTTGTTATCCCTTTAAGTGTAGTTTTAATGCACTTAAGAGGTGCTCAATGGTAATTTAAGAAACCCCAATAGCGTTTTGCAGTCAAACTGATTCAAGGGAGTTAAGTTGCAGTCTACGTACACAGCTTAGATGTCTGCCATAATTTACTGCACTTTTGCTGGGAGAAAGTGTTTTTCATGTGGGACTGAAAACAAAACAAACAGTTTAAGCTACAAAATTAAACGATGTCCCAATGGGAGGGGGAACAGCTTAATTGGTTTAAACAAAGGAGTGTCTAACTGTGGTATGAATGTGGATTTGTTGTCTTTTAGGTAAGAAACATCCCCCATACGACTGGTTTAGCCCAGGCTGAGGCAGCCCCACCTGGGATGACTACCCACAACAACCTCCCAGTCTACATACAACTTCCATAACCACTTAGCTGCTTGACTGAAGTATAAAAATAAGCAAACAGTTCTGGCCTTGGTGGAAAGAGAAATAACACTTTCAGCAAGGCTCTATAATTGTATTTATTGATTTAACAATTAGAATTAGTGAGGGAATAAATCACAACTGTCACAATGTTTACAGTGTTGCTGTAGTGACCAGCAGAGCTATACCCTTTTTTTCTTGTTGGGATACAAGCTAATACTTGTTTGTTACAGCACACAATTCTGTTGCCATACTAGTTTTATTTTTTTAATTTTTAACTTTAATCCTATTCGTGGGACGTTATAGCACAACAAGGATGTGGTTTGTTTAGCTTTCAGACATTTGTGCTTCCTTTTGTGTTCCAAATGAAATTATTTCAGTTTCAATTAATCTTAGTTACAGCTTACACAAAGATGTTTTCATTGCATAGAGAGATCTGGAACGTTTTTGTCCTGTGCACTCACTCAGTACTGGCTTTTTGAAATTAAATATATGTGTTTACATAATGTATGGAAGCATGCCACATCTGGAATCATTTAGATAAATGTGAAGTATTTGATCTGGACAACTGTTTTCTTTTCACTCCTAGTGCAAACTTTTTTCTTTTCTTCGGCTGCTATTTTAGGTTAAATAAATGAAAAAGGATCACTATGTTTTACAGCGGCTCCCTTGATGGAATATAAAGTGTAAAAGTACAAGGCCATAATTGCGGAGCATTGTGGACGAATTCAGATATAATGCATATCTTTCTAGTAATATTCTCCACTATGAGTATTTTAAAGTGCTTTTGAATGTTGAATATAGACTTACTAGGCGGTCGCAGCATAAACAATATTGCCATGGCACATGAAATGGCAGGTTGGGCAGTCATACTAAAACATGCATTTTAAATGTTGTTGGATGAATAAGATTAAGCAGAGCAGAGTTCATTATTTTTTAAAAAAAGTATTTTCACACATAATTTTTAATTGCAAAAATAATTATTTTAAATGGTCTCTCTATAATTCTCCCTTTTGATATACTTTTAAGTACTATAAATGACAATCAGCCATGTTAAATATGGTCCTGAATAACTTAACACTGCACAGAAATATAGTCAGAACTAGAATTCTGTTTTATTTTTATTGAGTGTGGGGGTGGGGTACAGCAGTCAGCCAGGAAGGCACAAACGGAACCCCAGATGTAGAAGTTATGTGTTGGTCTATGCTGGAAACAAAATGCATTAGCCAAGGAGAGTGGATAGTTGGAGGATTGAGTGTCTCTTTGTATACAGGATTTAAACCAAAGATAAACTTTTAATTGCAACTCCAACTTATCAGCAATATAGTTTTGTAAACTTTTAACCCTGAAGGGGTTAGGTAATTTATGAAACTCTTTTGTATACTGAAATTGAAAGCTGAACGAGGAGTGTGATTTTCCCATAGTTAGCATTATTATGACCAAAGGGGTATGGTTTCAAATACTGGTGTACTGTTTGTTTAGTTTATTTAAAACTGCAGAATTATTATCGATTTCTTAGCAGACGCCCTTATCCAGGGCGACTTACAATTGTTACAAGATATCACATTATTTTTACATACAATTACCCATTTATACAGTTGAGTTTTTACTGGAGCAATCTAGGTAAAGTACCTTGCTCAAGAGTACAGCAGCAGTGTCCCCACCAGGGATTGAACCCACAACCCTCCGGTCAAGAGTCCAGAGCACTAACCACTACTCCACACTGCTGTCCCAGAATACATTTCAATTGCCACTTCTATCTAGCTTTGAGTCAGTATTCACATTATGTTATTGACACTGGAACAGATAATAACAAGCAAGCAAAAATTGGATATAGTATTACTGTAAATGTTGAGCCATGATAATTCACTCAAACAAAGGTGTGTGTTGCTTGGTTAAACTTCCAGAGGAAAAGCTTGTAGATAATTAAGTTAAACAAGTTTAATGTGATTCATCAAAATTGCAATAAGTCCAACCAATCAAGCTTTGTGAAGTACTGGGTAGACTGATTTAACAGTAAGTAGATTTAGGTGATCTATGAAATAAAAGTAGACAAACACTGCTTTTTTAGTGTGATGCACACAAAATATATACTGTCAGCACATATTTCAGAGATAACAACTAGATGATAATAACCTCTGTTTATATGGGAACGACACAGCAATAGTATACAATCCAGCGGTGCAGTTTTGTTGATGCATTTAGCCAATTGACAATGCGAGTGGGAGAGGCCTGAAGGTAATTAGTGAGTTTGATGGCTGGAAGGTTGGTTCACATCATTTGTTCACGCTGTGGGGCTAGAGTCATACCGCCAAGGATAAGGTTACAAATAGATGTCCGATGTGTCCGAGGCTGTGCCTAGGTTTTATTTTATCTGCAGCACTGCTATACGCTGTTCATTTCGCAGAAGACTATAGTACACGCAAATGGAATAAATGCATGATCTACGTAAACGTTTTAAACAGAGGTAAGTTTGCATTGTACTGTATTCTACATAACTTGTAGGTGTACGAACCAACACATGTTTTGGACTGTTTAAATGCGAGACTAATTTTAACGTGCTTCAGTGGAGTATTACGCTGAGTAGCTAGTGGACTGCCAGATAAAGCGACGTTGCTATTAAAGTTACATTTTCCACTGTGTAGAACTTTGTTGAGACGCATTGCTAAGTGACACCAGCAAGTGCAACGTGTTTGCATTAATTTTGAACGCAAGCCTAACTGTAATTCAATGTTATGTGGAAATCTAACTGCATTAAACATATAGTAAAGGTATATCAATCGAGCTTTGTTTTTGCCCTCGCATTTCTTTTAAACCGTTTAAACTAGGAAGCAATGTGTGCTTTCTTTAGCAGCAAATAAGGATCTTATCGTTTGGAATTTATTTCCTGGTTTTAAAATGACGAGCCAGCAAACAAATCATAAAAGCGCTTTCTATGTCAATAAAGTTCATAAGCTGTAACTGGCAGTCAGCCGACCTGGACAAGAGTCAACATTTGGAACGCAGAGAAGTGATGCAGAAAAAAGATAACCCAGGGATGAACTAGGCATGAACGACTTTTACACGTTTGAAATAAAATATATCTCACCACTGCTTGTTTAAAGCAATTGCGTTTTATGGACTTTTCTTGATGGCGGTTACTTCCTTGATGTTAACGACAGTGGTACCGTTTCAGGAAAGTTACAGCCTTGAAAACGTCTGTGAATGTTATTAGCTTCATAATAACAACACGAATTCCAGGATTTTGCATTGAAGATATAGGAGGGTGTCGATTTTATAAAGTATTTGAACATTAACCAGTAGGTCTACCACTGATATCAAATAGCACCTTAAAAGATTATTTTAAGAGTTACTAACCCAGAGCAAATCCAGATAATTATCTTTATTATATAACCCATGTTGTGAAAAAGAAGACTATATTGTAAGTAAATCTTCCTCCTTTTTTTGATAACCCCTACCTGGCTGATACATAAAGAAAGATGGTCTGTGCATTCACATGTAAAATGCAGGTAATGTGTCTGGGTTTCATGAACAAAATAGGCATTGAAAAGTCTATCACACAGCACCTTAACAACAAAGAAGAGGTATCATCCAAGGTTTAAGAATTCTTATTGAAAGAGGCGTGATCAGATGTCCTGATACTACAGTAATAGCCTGCAGTTAAAAATGGTAAACATTGACTCCCAGGGACAGAATTACGATTTTACAGTGGTCGTTTAGATAGCCAAATGGTTTTGTGTGGCAATCCATTTTTCATTTTCATAATCAAGTATATCCAAACAAGGGCAATGGAGACCCTCTTCACTATTCACAATAATAATAATTATTATTGTATTATTTTTTTGTGCCTACAAATGTGTTAAATGTTATAGTCCACATCCTTAAATAGTGCCCATGTCGATGGAAATGGAGCAATTCTGAAAGTTTCTTATGAGGTGTTGGACACAACTTAAACTAAAATGCAACATTTAATTGGCATTAACAGTGGTCTTCATTCTTCATGGCTGCCAAGAATATACCTAAAAACTGTAACAGACTTGAATTGTCAAAGGGTCCCCAGGTGTTAGAGTACAATATTGGTAGTCTAGCCATATAACCAGAATTTAACCACACATGCTGGTTCTGATTAGGCAAACCACGCTTCGCTTATTTAACAAATTGCCTTAATTACAGAAGCAATAACAGACTTATTTTACAACAGTCCCAGAGACATACAAATAAAAGTGGAGTTTCTAATTGAAAACAGTAATTCTATATGAAGGCTTTTATTATAATCAGGTGGGACTTCTGTTACCATTGTATTGATTTTGAGAGGGAGAGTTTTAAGAAAAAGCTAAACTAAAATTATAAGTCAGTTTGTGTTGTCCTTAATAGATCTTGGTTCTGGTTTTAATAGACCAGCTAGGCAACAAAAAAAGAAACGAAATAATTTGTGTTCCAAATCTTGCAGCTCACACAGCTCAGCAGCCATTTTTAAGTCATTGAAATATTTAGGATATGCCTCAGGGATGCCATGTCGACAGAAGCCATAAAACTATAAAAAAGCAGATCCTACCATATAGCTGTCTTTTGATAATGGCTGATCTGTGATAGATATAACTACAGTGTGTGGTTGTCATATCAAGTGTGTCCATCAGTGGACCATTCCAATGGGCCATAAACAGATGTGCAGTATGTCTGGAAACTTTCTTGGGGGGCCAGATTTTGTGTGTAGTTCTGTAGTTGATCTCTCCTGATCTTAAACAGATATCCTATCTGAAGTAGTGGCATAAATAACGACCCATGCAATGTTCTGATATTTACTTGGGCTAGATGATCTCAGCTATGTCCAACCTCAAAAAATGTTTTTGGTCAAGTGTAAAATACAGGGTAGGTGTCATTTTAAGTCAGAGGTAATACTGAGGCAAGTCTGTTATACAATTCAAAACTAGGTTTTATTCGTTGAATTCATCAGTGCAAGTCATCTTGAGTTATCTTGCTGGTAAATGGCTTAAAGAGTTGTCTTAGAACAACAGTTTTAACATGTAAAAGTGAAAACCCCTCTGAGCATTATTTATGGTACGCAGAGATGGAAATAAGATGCCTATTGCATAGCAGTTTTACCCATTCCAGGTTTTACTACGAGCTTGAGTAGCTCCAGTGTATAGGTAACAAGCTCAGGTGTGTCTTATTAAAAAGTCACAGCAAAACCAGGATGGGATCATACTGCTATGCAACGGGAGTCTTATTTCCATCCCTGGTACATGTTAACTCTTATCACAATAGGGGCCTGTCACAAACTTCAAACTAGTTTTTCTTAATTTTAGAAAAAGTGAAGCTTTGTACATTCACTGATGGCTTTAATTGTTAGAGAACTGGTCTTCTGAGGACCAGTTTAAATGTAAAGTCCCAGAGCTTTGTTCTAACAGTTACGTGTTTTTATAATTAAAGTTTAAGGTGAACAGTACCCCTGAGGTTAAACACCCCACTAGGGTGCCAGAGGTACTGGACTGTGAAAAAATGCCACAGTTTACTTGTGTGTACTCATTGGAACATTTTAAGAGGTTTACAACCCAGACACCACTTTAATACAATTTCTTTTTTTTTTTTTTTTAATAGTTTAGGTACTAAATCTGTAGTGAAATGTCCCATTAACACTGCTATTTTTAAAATCTGCAATTGAGGCTAAAAGATGATGAAACTAGTTGTAGCAATGACTTGTTCTTTATGGTTAGGAGGGACGGTGTATTTTATGATTTACAGAGGTCTAATTGTGACACGAGTATTATAATACTTGGCTTTTCACACTGGGAGTTTGAGGTTTACAGCACGGCAGGCTCTTCCTGTCAGGTTACTTTTCCCTTGTCTTTCTGAGGGCCTATAATTATGGCTGGAGTTGTTCTATTCTACAGAGGCCCAGGCACCCTGCGGTTAATAGCCCACACATCCTCCCCCCTTCTTTAAATATTGCTGTGGAATTTGTATCAGGGTTTTTGCATGATTTGGTGAGGGAGTCATGGTGTTGGAGGTTGATGGGTGTTTCTGACGCAGGATGGTGAACATATTTTAATGGGCTGGGGTGTGAAATCCCGTCCTTTCTATGTCAGTTAAAGACAGTTGGCAGCTATGTGCATTTCTTTTTACCTCTTGCCAGGTGCTGTTAGATGCAAAGTTTATTTTAAGTGATTAAGTAGTTTCAGCTTACCTCTGGCTAGTGACTTATTAAACTAACAAGCCAGGCCATATTCTTACCAATTGCATTCATTTATAATTCACCATGTGCTTGAATTAAAATGAACTTGCAGAACAATAGCACATCTGTGCCTTTTTAAAAGTAATTTTTCCACCACAACTAGTGGTTAATATAAGTAGGCTGTAGAACCTATTTTGATTTTCCTCTTCAGTTTAATAAAATATGTGATGACAGGCCCTACAGAAGGGTCCCAGTGGCTCCGGACTGTGGTGTTAGCCTGGTTTACACATTTTATCTCTATGCACATGCTTGAGTTAGTTACAAAGGGCTACATGTGCATCCTGGGGTTGGGAATGGGGCGAGATGGTTTTGGGAGACATTGAATCATGGTCTTTGGGTCAGTAACCTTCCTCTTGTTTGACAAGTACAGTGGGATGTGTTTCACAATTTAAAATACAGGCGGTTTTACATCCCAATCTCAGGATGACACCTCCAGCCACACCTCAGCTATTGTTTGTGTATTGGCAGGTGGAGAAAGTCAAGGCATCATGGAAACCTGTGCTACTTTATCAATCTGCACAACAAAATATGTTTCTGTATTTAATATGTTTCTTTTACACTTCTATACTTGTATAATATGAACTTTTATTAATGAATGAATTTATCTGTAGAAAAATGGTTCTTATTTTTGACTTGCAAGCCCAGCATTTAGCATTACATTTGAATTCAAAACTGAAAAGTTAATGTCTGTTTATCGACAGGATTCTTCTTTTTGCTTTTGTTCATAAGTATTTATCATAACTTCTCATTTCTCCATACCATGAACATCTTCAAAATCAATGGATTGTGTTTGTGAATTTTTCTTCCCATGTTAAATGCCTCAAGTGGTTTATGCTTTTGCCATTTTTTAACAATGATTTTTCCCTGCCTACCTGTGTTTTTATCATTATTTCACTGAGTTTGAACTTTGCTTTAACCATGTATATAGCAGTAAAGCTTTACAAGTTTAGCTCTGAATCAGAAGCATCGATACCCAGCCATGATCAGAGGCATCTGAGCATCGACCTCCAGCTCACTTACAGAAACATAAACTTGTAAGACAGTTTTACAGGGGACCCCTAGTCTGTTACCTCAGTAATTGAAAAGACCAACAAGAAAGCGCTGCCTTATATTAGACTCCCTAAATCAATGCTTAGCAATATATAGAGTAAGGTTCAGATACTAAGGAGAGATTGATTTCTTCAAAGTAAATCCTATAGATGGGGGATCCAGGCTATTGAGGGTCCACATTTGATTGCTGCTCAATTGTTTCCTAGGATCTAAATGTTTTGGTAGTGGTATTTCATAATTAAACAGGCAATTGTGTTTCAGGGTTTTTAAAAAAAAAAAAAAAAAAAGGTTGCCTCTAAGTGGACAGGGTGATGAGAAACAGGTTGCTTGTTTCGTTGTCTTAACACCTTTTCTTTTAAGAATAATGCGAATCAAAGTATAGTTCTTGTAAGGAGATGTCTCCTGCACACAGTGGCTCTGTAGCCTGCTCAGAGCCACAAAAGTATATTTGTACAGTTTAAATATTAGCCTAAATGTGTTTATTGCGTAGTCGTACAACGTTGAGTCAATTTGTAGTGCTAATGACGGAAGTTATCACGTTCATATTCCAGTGGCAAGGGGGCGTTTTAAAGTTAGATTAGATTTAAAAAAAAAATGCTAAGCTTTTTGAGTGTGCATATCACCTTGATATTTTTCGAATATTGCCTCATAACCCTGAAAAGATCACGCAGTTCAGGCAGCATAGCTGTACATAAACAGCAAGAGCAGGTACTTCTTTAATTTGAAGACAAATTGATATCGCCAGTGGGTTCTTATAATATGCTGATCCCTCTGACACTATCTTCCTGTAACACATCACACACTCCTGGCCTGATCTTGGTATCATCATCCAGACTATTATATGTGTGCATTGCCCAGCATTTGCTGCTTCACACCATAGAACATTGATTCATTGATGATCCCTCAATGAGTATAATTTTCCAGGCAATGCCCTATAAGAGCATTAAGTTGGTCTTTTTTATTATTGGGGCATTTGTTTTGGTGGCTGCTTTACAACAGCAATAGGATTAATCTCTTCTAAGCTGCACACTGGGCTGGGAGAGGGGGGTTGCCTCTGAGTGTTTTTACACTGATATGCTATATTATCTCTCAACTAAAGAATGGCAGTGACAGTGAGTGTATTTTTGATGGGATTTGTTGAAAACAAAAGCTTCCAATCCATTCTAGTCAGAACTTGCAGAGGTTTTATAGACTTTTTTTTTTTTTTTTTTTTAATAACAACTCCCTTCCATCCAGTACATTTTCACACTTTGAAAGAACTGGCTGTGTGTCGACTGCAAAACAGGAATTTCTTCCTCTAGTGGGATGTGGCTTTAAAAGTCTGGGTCAAAGCTGTCTAATCCTGCTGTGCAGTGAATGGCTCAGCAGTGATTCTCATGCTGAGTCGCAAAGGGCTAATGCAGGCAGCAGCGCTCATCTCTTCTCTCTGTGGCAGAGACCAAATTGCTTGTTCAGGTCTCCGTGGTGATTTTTCTTTTTCCTTAGCAAGTTAGGTATATAGGGTTTGTGTGTAATAAATCCTGAACATTCATGTATTTTGTAATTGGGGAATTATTCATGTATTTTTTTTATTTTTAGATATATTTTAGTTGACTTCCCCAGCCTTCATTTTTACTGTTTTTATTTATTTATTTATTTATTTTTGTGTCATTGGGTATGATCCCACAAAAGAAACGCAACACTCCGGTCTAATGGATTTAATGAAATATTTTAAACATAGATATCAAACAGAATCACAGAAAATGTGAGCAAAAATACAAATCAAAGAATCATATGTTTTCAGTATGAAATGTGACACACTTTCAAAATGATAACATTGTAGAGTTAGTATTGGGTATGACCTCCCTGAGCATTAACACAATCCTGGTAGTGTTGACGCATAGACCTGATCAGCCTCTGGATAGACTGCAGGAGGACATTCCGCCACTCTTCCTGTGCAGCTGCAGCCAGCTGGCGAAGGTTGGCTGGTCGCGGTTGTCTTCTGTGGGTGGCACTGGCGATTTGGTCCCACAGATATTCTATTGGACTTGGGTCGTTGCCAATTATTTTTTTATTATTTTCTCCATATTTGGAATGGCCAATTATTTTTTAGGCTCAGCTCACCGCTACCACCCCTGCGCTGACTCGGGAGGGCCAAGACGAACACACACTGTCCTCCGAAGCGTGTGCCGTCAGCCAACCGCTTTTTTCACACTGCGGACTCACCATGCAGCCACCCAAGAGCTACAGGGTTGGAGGACAATGCAGCTCTCGGGCAGCTTACAGGCAAGCCCACAGGCGCTCGGCCAGACTACAGGGGTCGCTGGTGCGCGGTGAGCCGAGGACACCCTGGCTGACCTAAACCTCCCTCCCCCGGGCGACGCTCGGCCAATTGTGTGCCTCCCCCTGGGAGCTCCCATCAGCTGTGGAATAGCCTGGACTCGAACCGATGACATCCAGGATATAGAGTGCATCCTGCACTCCAGTGAGGGTCTAACTAGAGAGGGATTCAATTTCTGGCTCCAGTGTGCCCAGCATTTAAGACTTGGATAAAACTGACTGCTGGCAGGGATTGTTCAGTATTCAAGGGCCTAAGTAGAAGCTGGAATGGTGACTGCTGTTACCCTTTTAGTGTCTTCTAGCCACATTTCTCTCTGGTTTATCACAGTCCCTCTGAAGAGCATCATAAACATTTATGTATGGGGGTCCTATTGTGTGCCTCTGAATGCTACCAGGCTTGATTTTTTATGCTGCTTAAGAGACTTCAATGAATTTGTGTTGCATGCTGAGGCTGTAGTGGAGCAGCGGGGCTGCTCGCTCAGGATACAGCCTCTCTCCTGAGCATTAAAGAGACAGGCAGGCGAGATTGCATTTGAAGTGTGGCTAATTATAAGTGCGAGGAGATGTGTAGTTATCAGGTGCACTTCAAGCCTCTGCCTTTCATAACAGATGATTATTTTCACGCTGGGCTTTTTATCATATGTAAATAGTTATGATTTATAAATAAGTGATTTGGTGGATATGTCCAGCTTGTCCAACACCCCCCCCCCCCCCCCCATTTAAGATTCAGTGAGGTTTCAGGAGTTATGAGGATGAAATATGCAAGCATCCCTTCTCCACATCATCTCCCTCTGCCTTGGGACTTCCATTGTATAGATAGTGAACTGGGCCATGGTGTGGGATGTGGTAATGGTAGTTAGAGTTCACCAGCTAGTACGGTAGTCTCCACGTATAGGAACACCTCCTAAGAGAGAGCACTTTGCCTAACACCCTTGTGGTGAAACAGATTTTTCCCATTGTAAATGCTCCGCCTAAAGGTACAGGAACTTCACTTAAAAAACACCTTTTTACCACTGCTAGCGATTCATTCACAACTGATACAGTACTGTTTTGTAACGGGATAACTCCTCATCAAACTTAAATTCAAATGGTTAATTTATGTTGTTGAACTAAACATGAAAAGAATCTGCCTTTTTAGTTTCAGAGATTTACTAAGTCCCCATTTTTCTTTGGTATTGCTAAATTGAACTTGCTTTGTGAGTTATTACTTCAGTCCCAGTTAAAGTAAATAATAATCATAATGTGTTATGTGGTTTTGTGAGGTTGGATAGCGGTGGTATATCTTAGTAAAACAAGCATACTGTTCAGGATCAAGAGCATGTTACCTAGCAGCTGAGCTTAAATCTCTGATCTGCTTTACTCTGAGCATTCTTAATTTTATGTAAGCAGCCTTTCAAAAGTCTTACCCAGCACCCTTCTCTATGTTTGTTTTTTGTTGTCATTTCTAATTGAAATTACTCAGTTGATCAAGAGACACTAAAATAAAGTGTACACTTTATTATGATTTAATAAATGGTTCACTCAATTCTAACACCTTTTCCTTTCTCTTGCTTTCAGGACCCAGGCTTTGCTGCTCTGCTTTTCGACAAGCTCCAAGTGCCTGAGTACCCACAGAAAGGGCGGCATGAGGGTGATAACTGCTGTGAAGTCTGTGCCACCCACCTCAATCAGCTGAGACAGGAAGCCCTCCAGATGGTCCAGGCCCTTGCCCAGACGGGCAGCAAAGAGACACCTGACTTTGCCTCCAGCACATTTTCTGGCATCCCTCAAAGAACTGGGCTTCACAACATGGTCACCCTCTCCTCTTCCAAGGACTGGGCCCTGCAAGCCAGCAGGCAGACCAGCAAGCCAACCAACACCCTTCCCGGGGCAGATAGAAGGAAGGGTCTCGGTTGGCCGCAGGGTGTGGGCAACATACCCAAGTCCAGTGTCCAGGTGACCGTGGGACCGGGAGCCTTGAGCAGCACATTGAGCTCTGTCACCATCCAAGCACAGCAATACCTGGAAGGCATGTGGAGCATCTCCAGGGTCAACAACTTCCTTCCTCAGGCCTGTCTGGTAAGTTCTGATAAAATACCTGTGGTTGGTGTTCCTACTGACTTTGACAGGTACATTCCTTCAGAAGACAAGCACCTTCTAGGCTTTGTGACTTTGTGTTACCAATCTCAGTGGGTGATTTGACATATATCTATATATGTGTGTGTGTGTATATATATATATATATATATATATATATATATATATATATATGGCATTACCAGATTACAGACCGTAATGTTGACTTATTTGATGCCCCCTTCCTTCTCGTAGTTTTTTTTATAGGAACTGCCAAAGAGTTTTTGTCATTATTGTTTTGCTGTTATGTGAGCTTAACCAAGTATTTGGTGTGTTTTTTTTTATTTTTATAAATGTTTTTATAAATGTAGAACAGCCTTGATGAGATGTGTCTGTTGGGTGCCAGCAATCAGGCTTCTATTAAATGTGCTCTGAACAGATGAGAGATATTACATGAGGTATCCAACCGGTAATAAGTCCCAGTTGAGTCTCTAGGTCCAGAAGTGATTACTTGCTGGATGAGATCCAGGCAACCTTGGAGGAAAATCAGTTATCTACAGTAGTTAAGAACAGAGTTTACATGGACTGATTGACAGCACCTGATCAATTTAATAACATTCTACAAGTTAGTTATAATAACCTGATAGAGACAAGTGGAATACCAAATTACTTTTTAACTATTAAGTTTCCTTGTTGTAAAATTCATGTTATTTATTCGGGTTGATTATGTTGTATCTGTGTCAGTGTCAGTGTCAGAGTTCTGACATGATTTCTCTTCCCTTGTCTGGTTCAAGGCTAGGCACATCACAAATGACAGGCTTAGTGATGCATCATCATCAACCCTCACATGTGTGTAACCAATAAATAAATAAATAAAGTGGGAAGTCATATACAAGAAATGACACAGAATATTAACACAACCACTCACAACTTATGAACAATATGTCAAACTGTAAATTAATCAATAGGCTAGCAGGATTTATGTATTTGGCGTAAATTTGATTAATAAAATATGCAAGTTTAATAACAGCAAAGAATCATAAGATGCTGTGCTGACATCTAAGTTGCAGTGGGCCGTTAAATGCGGTAACTTGGAGCCCCTGCTTTTTTCACTCTGACCAGTTTTGTGGGCAATATGGGCACACAACATGACATCACTTGTCTGTCTGTTTGTAATCTGTGGGTGACATGTTTTTAACAAAAGACACAGCTTGGGTTCCAGCAGCCCATCCCATCTGGTGTTGAGATATGAGGATACCTGCTGTAGGCTGAGGTACCCTGGGTGTTTGGGTGCCTGTTAAATTGCCATTGGGCTGAAAGACATACAGTGGTAGTGCTTTTTCTGTGTCTGCTTGGACTATTACAAATATTTAGAATGCAGATCAATTTCAAGAGACAGTTGCTGGCCCTGAGGCAGACATTTCACATGTCCTAAATGAAATGGGAAGTTATATTATTTGGAGGTTCACTCCTTCCTGCATGAGGTTAGAAATTCCCATTTAGTTCCCTACTTGTTTTGGGAGACCGTTATTGTCCCACTGCGTGCGGCATTTGATATTACATGCACACTGCTTCCATTCACTTCTGACATTTTCCAACAGTCTTACAAGCAGATTATTAGTTTGCTTAAGGTCCCTATTGTTTAAGCATAATTCAATTTAAGTTACGGCCGCTAAATTATTTTGAATCACTTGTGTGACTTGCCTGCGGACAGTCCATAAAAAATAAAAATGTTCTGGGGTGCTGTGTCTTTTAAATGTACTCCATTGAGTTTTCCTTTCTGTTCCGTTGCCATATCGATTTTTGTATCAGAACTGTAGCCATAATGGACATATAATGATGGGTGCTGGCAAACAAATCAATGGTGAGATTACTGGGTATGTAAATGGTAGCTTGAGTCAAAGCTGAGGTCATTTTCCAGAGTGAATATTAATCATTGATTTAGTAGCAAGATCAGTAATACTGGTAATGGATTGATGGGTAGTGAGCTCCATAAGCTACTGTATGATATAATTGTGTTTGTCTGCCCTGGATACAGTTGTTGAAATGGATAGTGAGTCCTGTTTATAAATATTTACCATGCTTGTTCTCCGGGATTAGGAGAAATGGATGAGGTAGGGGTATTTGTGAGCAGACTTGTTTTCTGTTAAGCTGCAAGAGATCATTTGGGATGACTCATGCATTATGCATTTGCTGCATATGAAACACAGATTAGGCACAGACATTCCGGTTTCTGCCCCAATCACAGCTTAAGGACCATGACAAAGCCTTTAAATGTGATCCACTACTATCTAGCTGTCCTGGCCAGGCTTTAAAGGCATGTTTCTTTGTGAGGGGAACATCTGATAAAACCTAAAAGTGCCTTGGCACTAGCTTGCTAAATTTTACACTGTGAACAGATTGTGTGCCCGTCAGCGTCTCCCAAACTGACTGCTTGTTGGTGCAGCAGTTTCCAGGACATGTGAACGTCTGTTGGGCGGAAGTCAGATTCAGGTTTAATATGTTACTACCTCCCTGCCATTTGTACTCACAAACGTGATATTTCTCCATGACTGCATTAGAAGGACTTCGCGTTAATCTAAATACTGTCTTAAATATTCTTTGAGTCAGGTTACAGATATTCAAAACATTGTATTTCAGTATAAATAAAGTAAAGGCCTTTGGATATTTAGAAGTACATTTCTACATAATCAGCAGAACAGTTGGCATAGGATATGTTTGTTCAAAAGTGACATGGGTTGTCAGCTGTTGTACAGATTATCGATCAACCAGGTAATAGGATTCCAGCATAAAGCCTTTGTTAAGCACTGCTTGCTTGCCGATTAGGCAATGTTTGATACAAATACAAGATTATTCCCTTGTTTATTCAACATGAAAATAGAGTCTCTAGCCACCACAAGGTAGAATGCCTCTTCAGGATATGGAGTACAAGCACTAGGGAATGAAGGAATGAGCCTTAGTTATGAGCAGTTCTTTAGAGAGAAGTCATATCTAGGAAGCCTGAAGTTAATGGCGCAACCTGGAAATGTATTGCTGGTACATGACGCATTGCAGGTATTCTGCACAGAAAAAATTACATGCGAAAGGCAACAGATGGACTTCAAGCTTCACCTAAAGAATATCCGTTGACATCAGTCTGTGCAGATTAATTGGAAAGCTGCACACATTCTGCTTTATATTTATTTTGATTTGATTAAATGTTTCTGACTCTGGGTGGCATATAGCATCTGTTGCCAGCGGACCAGCAGTGGTTGCAGTACATTATTTGAAAGTTTCCCCACTAAATTCTTCTCAACCTTAAGGTTCTACCCAAACCCACCTGACACTACAGTATGTGGTCTTCAGTCAGTTATTAGGAATTTGTTTGATGGTTGTCATGACTTAAAATTAGAACCTATCTTCTGAGACAGCTCTAGATTTTTTTTTTTTTGTGACTGTTACTAATATGCCAGTGCTAGTCAATAGCAAGACAGAATCATCAATCAGCCAGCACTGGGGACTGAGCCTCCCCCTCGCCTTCTTACAAGGTGGTCCAATGCAGTATTGTTTATTTTACCTTGCCATGAAGGAGAGGACTGCTCTCCAGTTCTTTCCATTGAGGTGTCATTGGACGACCTCCCCCTGCTTTCTTATTCACATATGAGACAGTCCTTTCTTGTCAGTGTCTGCGACTGTACAGCTAGCTTTGAAATGGTATTCGGACAAACCATATTGTGGGAGGGTGGAAAAATCCAGAGGTGCTTCATGATATTTTCACTTTCCACCATGGATCCACTCATAGATTTGATTGAATGTCACTATTGATCAGGGAAATAATATGGGTCATAAAGTCATCCCATAGTTGGTAAAGGTTTTGGTCTTTTAATAATAGCTTAGCAGGTCAGCAAAAACAGGACAGGTTTATGCTAAATCCATGCAAACCTGTCCATCTGCACGTGATAATGACTAAGTGTCTACAGGGATCAAGGGTGGCTGGGGATCCTCTAAAGATGTCAATACCATTCGGGTTACCCATTTACTGCCAACAAGTCTGACATGGGGAATGCACCCCTTTAGCCTGTCATTGTGTAAAATGGCAGACGAGAAAGACTGGTGTCTGCAGCAGTTCTGAAGGACTGGAGCTGACAGAAGGGATGTGATCTGAAACTGAGTCTCATTAGCAGAGACCGAACCATGAATGGACACTACTGCCTGGTGCAGCTAACAATGTCAGCTTAATTAATAGATGAGGGAAACTGCTCTCTTTTTCTTTTCTTCTCTCGCTCCAATAAAGGATCTGCTTTGTTTGTGTCAATCTTGAAAGAAGGAGAGAGAGAGCGACAGAAAGCTGCATGAGAAATTAACTACTTGCTCCCCAGAGGAAGACTCCTGACGGCTAACGGCTGCATTCTATTTACATCCCTTTTGTTTCTTGTTAACCTCTGCCCTCACAAAATAAGTCTACAGTGCCGTTTCACCTCAGTCTAACTTGATTTCACTGATAACTACGTACCTCTATTTAGACGACTGAAGGAGACTGTGCGTCCCCATTATAACTCTATAATTGAAAGCCATAGTTACAAGACCATGCTATTTGTGTTCCGCTTATAAGGAGAATGATATTGCTAGTGGACTGGCATTGTGCGTAAAATGGGAGCTCCATCCATCTTATAACTGATTCCGTGGTACAAAGTGCCGCCTTATTAAGAAGGAGCTCTGTATCTCCATATTTGTACACCACCAAATACCTACCTTAGTTCTGAGGTCTTGATTAAATAGAAGTACTGTAGTGCTTCAACAAAAAGCAGCTGCAACCAAAAACTTCATGCATAACCTGACAAATATCTTTCTGAAATTAGTCTTTTGATGCCTTAGTCCAGAATCTCTGCTCAACTGACTGTCTGATGTGGCTCCTTAAAGTCCTCTGGCTGAAATACATGCCAATGGCTACACCTTTTATACATTTGTATTACTAAAGGACAGATTGTTGTGATAGAGATAGACATTTAAAAAAAAAATATGGTCAGATAATAGTGTTGCACTCAACAGAGATGCATATTGGGGGTGGTTTGGGACAGGGAGCAGGCATTCTCACAGAAATGCAGTGAAAGCCGTATTCTTTTAATGGTTTTTAATAAAACATAAGCCTCACAAGCTTCACGATGAGATAGAAGATGACTTGCCATTCTTCACTGATTGTTTATAATTGATGAAGCTCTTCATACATCTGTGGTTGACAGTTTGTACTGAAAACCCATGACCCATGCGCAGCACAGCTTTTTATATACCTGTGTGTGTGTTTATATATATTTATATATATATAAATATATATATATATATTACAACAAGGCAATTTGCAATTTCTGTGCTAATTAACAAAACGTTATCCCTGTGTGACTAATCCGGAGCGGCTGTACAGACGAGATTTTGTTGTAAGAAATTCTGTTTTCTAGAGGAGGGAATAATCTGTTCTAAAAACAACAACAAAAAACTGCCTCATTTGTAATGTTAATCAGTTAATAAATGGAAAAATATGGCTTTTATCTTTCAGGGTCTTAAAATGCCACTTTAATATTCAGTTGGTTAATGAGAGGATATGCATTTGCTTTAGTTATTATATCCTTCTGTAATCAATTTGCCTTGCTTGACTTGAAGATTATGTTAATAAGACAGTTATTTTGCAGGGAATAATAAAATGGGCTATCGCTCAGTGCCTGAGTATATATTACTCCCTGCGGCACCTGGAAAAAAAAGATTCTTTATATTCCTCTCCAAGATACTCCCATCCATTGTAGTGCCTACTTATTTCTTATCTTTTATTGCGGCAATATGTTTACAGAAGGATATTTTGAGTAATTCATTATAGTAAAGAAATGAAATAGACCCTCGTATAGCTTTCTTGCAATTGCTTTTATTAATGATCTACAAATGACATGTTTGTCTTATGTTTTTTTATGCAGCAGTCTCATCTAATAAAAAAAGAAACAAAACAGAAATTGCATTGAATTGATCATAAAATTAGATGCAGGAACATCTCCCATCTATTAGTTGGCTTAGCAGCAGGTGCTGTCTTTTCCTGCTATTGTCATCTTTTTTTGCCGCAAACGCTGATGATATACATGGCTGTAATCTAGTTAGCCGCAGTGCACAAACACAGTAAATTTGTTGAATAATTAACTTACCTGCTTGTACTGTAGTTTTCATTCTGATAATCTGGTGGTCTCTCTGCTAACCATGTAAACACCAACACAATACAAAGATGGCAAAATCTGGAACCTGCCTTTGCAAAAACAAGCACTAAATAGCTAACCAAGTAATGGATATCTAGCTACTGTATGTAATCTTAGTTTCCAGCTATATGTAAAACATATAATGCTTTTTAACTAGCTGAGCTCAACGTATTTGTTTAGCGTTAAGCAGTTGGAACTAGATAGACCTGTTCCTTTTAGCTGAAAAGATGGGGGTCTAACTTTTAAGGGCTGGATATACTAAAAACTAAATCATTTGACATAAGTTATTTGATATCATAGTGTGTCTCAATCTGTATGTCAGTTTGATAATGTAGTCCTTAAAGAATAAGAGTTTTAGTAAGGTTAGTAAGGCTGTACTGCCAATGGCAATATCTGCAAACTACAAGTAGGGCATCTTTTAGCACTGTCAATCCACAAATATGTCCCTAACATCTCAATATTAAAACTGACAGAGTTAAAGGAGTGGGAACAGTAAGCAGCTGGTAGAAGCCAGCTAACAAGATAACTTTGAGCAGGTGGCGATGTTGGCTGTGGATGAGAGAAGTAAATGGAGGGAATGCCGTTCTAATCCAGCCTGTGTACGCCCTTGTTTCTTCACAGACGCAGGCCACGATGGCTGAGAATGGAAAGGAGGGTCCGGGTACTGAAGCCACTTACTGCTCTCCCAGCAGCTGTGTGCAGGCACAACCACAGAACAGCACAACGCCCGGTGCCCAGGGTATGCTGGGCCAGGCCGGGGTCAGTCCAGGCACCTCAGCTGCTGCTTCCTTCTTCATTAGGTAATGTCACATTTATTTTTCATCATTCTAGGTACAATACCACTGTAAACTTTTTTAAGAGAGAAAGCAGGAGGCACACACACACACATATACACTGGGATTATGAGAGTTAAGATTAATATTGTCTGATCCCAGTGATGGATGTATTGACTGGTCAGATGGAAACAGTGCCACAGCAAGATGTTCATGACTTTCACGGGAGAATTGCAGAAGTAATAAATGACTGCCTTGGGGAAACAGTAATGGTGATGTATTAACCTTTAATGTTACAAGACACTAAAAGACAGTAACCTTAGAGTGGAAGCAGTATGAGAGTTGCAGGGCCACGTCAGTGCCCAAAGTGAGAAAATTGAAGCAGGACCCCAACTTGGCTTAAACATTTGAGGCATCTGCCAAATTTAGAACCATCAACAAAAGGGCCACTTTGCAGTAAAAGGGTGGAGATTCGAGTGGCCTTGATACACCCTGGGCCTGCATTAATTTCTTTTCCTGTGAGTGCAGGGCAGGTTAGCCATGAACAACGTCCTGTGACGGTACAGCTTGACCTGTACAGCACGAGGGTTCATTTCATCAGCTCATTTATAATTGCTCTGTTTTTCTGGGCATTCCGCAAAAACAAACTTCCAAAATTGATTGGTGACATATAGGTGAACTATGAATATATATATATATATATATATATATATATATATATATATAGTAAAACGATTGCACTCACTTGCGTTCGTTGCCCCTTTAAGAATCTGACCCAGCACACAGAAATTGGATTTTCAGCGCTGACGCGCAATTTTTTTAATAACACACAATAAAACGAAACACAAAATAAACACCTAGCTCTTTCTGAGCACTAACTACACACGCAGGAACCTAACTACCACAGGACGGCTAAGCTGTTTCCCTGTTCCAAAACGTAACCACACAGGTTTGCACTATACCTTTTTTATCTCGGGACTGCCAGGAAGCAGAGCACTCCCTTCTGCCTCCTTCTCCTTAGCAGCCCCGAGCAGACTGCCTGCTCTCCTTTTAAACCCCGCACCTGGGCCTAATTTCCAATAACGCCCAGGTGCGGATGATAATTAATAATAAAACAATTAAACAATTAAACAAACAATAAGACAATAAACTAAACTAATTAACTGAAAAAACAGAACAATCAAACAAAAAGGTGTATTTCTTTCGCAGGGAGGTCTTAACCCCCTCCCTGCTGTCCCTCACAACCCGCTCCGTTACAATATATATATATATATATATACAGCTCTGGAAAAAATTAAGAGACCACTGCAAAATTATCAGTTTCTCTGGTTTTACTATTTATAGGTATGTGTTTGGGTAAAATGAACATTTTTGTTTTATTCTATAAACTACTGACAACATTTCTCCCAAATTCCAAATAAAAATATTGTCATTTAGAGCATTTATTTGCAGAAAATGACAACTGGTCAAAATAACAAAAAAGATGCAGTTTTGTCAGACCTCGAATAATGCAAAGAAAATAAGTTCATATTCATTTTTAAACAACACAATACTAATGTTTTAACCTAGGAAGAGTTCAGAAATCAATATTTGGTGGAATAACCCTGGTTTTCAAGCACAGCTTTCATGCGTCTTGGCATGCTCTCCACCAGTCTTTCACATTGATGTTGGGTGACTTTATGCCACTCCTCGCACAAAAATTCAAGCAGCTCGGCTTTGTTTGATGGCTTGTGACCATCCATCTTCCTCTTGATCACATTCCAGAGTTTTCAATGGGGTTCAGGTCTGGAGATTGGGCAGGCCATGACAGGGTCTTGATCTGGTGGTCCTCCATCCACACCTTGATTGACCTGGCTGTGTGGCATGGAGCATTGTCCCGCTGGAAAAACCAATCCTCAGAGTTGGAGAACATTGTCAGAGCAGAAGGAAGCAAGTTTTCTTCCAGGACAACCTTGTACACATACCTATAAATACTAAAACCAGAGAAACTGATAATTTTGCAGTGGTCTCTTAATTTTTTCCAGAGCTGTATATATATATATATATATATATATATATATATATATATATATATATATATATATATATATATATATATATATAATCACACACATACAGTAACTCCTTGGTTTCAATAATTGAGCTTGAGTTTAATGCTGCTGGTGAAATTCTTGCCTTGAATAGGCTGATGGATCTTCTCTGAGCTTCTGTCTCCGAGGCATTCTGAGTTAGTTTTTTGTACAGTTATTACTGTTTAGGGTAACACTTTCAGCACTGGGGCTACATATGCATGTCCCTGTCGACCCAGCTTTTTAACAAATTCCCTTTTCTGTTCACACATTTATTGTACTACAGTGTATCTCAATTCAACTGTTTGGGGGGTTATTAAATATGAGAAGGTTCTATGAATTGTTGTTTTATTTTGTTGTATTTTTTTGTTAAAGATGCAGTTTTTTGAGAACAGTGAGAATTCAAATATTTTCCGATATTTCCACCCCCCTTTCTCCCTTTGAAACAAAAGTTCAGAATGTAAATCTCCTTGGACACCAATTTTGGCTTCCAACATATCAGTGCAAACATTTATACTGTTATATCCAATTTTCACCATGTAAATTGCAGATGAGTAGCCGTCTGTTGGTGCGATGACAATTAATGCAGTTTTCTGCCCAAATTAAGTTTCAGTATTTTAGACAATCTATTATTTTTTGGTGTACAGTATTTTTTTAATTATATATTTTTTTCTTTTGTATGTGCTCTCCAATTATGCACATACTGTACAAACCATCTTGAAGTGTTGCAAACCAAATCTTATCAACTTCCATTAACTCATGCCAGGTTAATCCTCATTCAGATTCCCCAAAAAATGTGCCTCTTTTGAATTCAGAAATGTGCCTCTTTTGAATTGTTACCCCTTTTAGACATAGTCTACTTGGTTGGTGGGCCAAAATATTTGGGGAAGCTGGGTCAGTTTTTCTACAGGAGAGGATGATTTCAATCCAAGATTTCAGAGCTGCTCTTCTGACACATCACACTCACTCAAGGTGGTCCGTCATCAGAACCTTTCAACTGAGATTGCATTCAAAGCAGCAGTAAAGGACATCATTTCTTCTTCATGTGCGACAGATCTGAATTCCTTCATCCACACTCTTGCGACGTTTGTCTTTTTTGGAAAGTCGTACAGCCTTTTCTCATGTGTATGTGACTAAAAATCGCATGGTGTCGGATAATGTTGAAATGTCATTGTTTGCTGCACGGTCGGAGTGAAGCTGCACAGCTTTCATAGGTGTCAGTGCCTGAAGTATCGCACTCATCTGCGGCAGAAGTATGAACCAACCCTTAGTAAACAGGGTTGACAGCATGTACACAGTATCATACAAAGATGGGCTTTTTTTATAAGAAAGTACAAAAGGAATGGGACAAGAACCATCTGAGATGTAAAACCATCTTGTTTGGTACTCGTTTTTTAAAACTAAAACACTTTCACAATCGACCCTCAGATGCCACAGGCTTCTGAATTTCTTGCTATGTTTATGATTATTTCACATACTGTTAGAAATGAATTCTAGAGTCTTAAGGTACTTTCAACAGTGGCTTTGGAGAATGATATTCACTTTGTACAAAATGCAATTTCATCATCAAGCCTTTACAGCTAAGGCTTGCTTGGGAATTTTAATGACATTTCAGTGAGTGCCCGCAGCAACAAACCAAGCATAGACAACTTTGCAGTTTAATTAGAACTGGTCTAATCCTCTGTGCCCATATAAAGTTAAAATAAGCTAAATGGAAGCAGTTAAAGACTGGCCAGGGTGTTGAGAAACACAGATGTTCTCCTCTCATTCTAGAATACCCTTTACAGCTTTTGCTGAAACAACAGCAGGTTCCAACAGCTGCACATGTTACACAAGTGACAATTTGTGGGCACTTTTAAATAAGCTTGTGTTTTTGGATTTTTATTTTTTTTCCTGGTAACGTGTTGAGGGTTACGTTAGGTTTAAACCTGATTAGTTTGCTAGAGCTGGCTCATTTTAAACCCCCTTTTTTTTTTTTTTTTTTTTTTTTGCAAGATCCATAGGATATTGCAATGTAATACGGAAGTCGATTTTATTAAATATTCTGTTCCATCGAAGAAGCAACATTAGTCTGTTTTCAGATGTGTGCATGCAGGCAGATTGCTGGCAGTGCAGCACTTTTCTTTTGCTTCCAACGTCCAAAATGATTTGATTTATCATTTTATCCCCCTTTTAAGGTCGACATCTGGAAAAAATCTATCCATACCATAAATCTGATTTGCAGTTTCTGTGGTTTATGAGGCAGAGTGAATGGTGTTCCTGGTTTTAACTTAAGAGTCATTCAGCTTCTGGCTCCAAAGAGACTGCATGTGCTGCTACTGTAAAAACAGCGATCCAGGCTCCAATCCATAGAATGGGAGGAGATATTAAGAATTGCTGAGCAAATGCTATCTTACATGTTCGTGAAATAATGCATTATGTTGTGCATTTAATGTTTGTAAAATGGTTAATATGTCGGTGTACATGTTTATACCTATTAGTAAAACAAGATACAATGATATCCACACACATCATTGCTTCATCTGTGTAGAACTGCATTATATCTTTTGGTATGCCCTGGCATTGTACCAACTTTTGAAAAGCATTTTTTTTATTTATTTTTATTTCATGATACAATTAGTATACTGACTTATGAGTTATGGTTTATAGAAGCTTCACCACTAATTCATCTAATATGCATAACTCCTGTATTTGTGGTATATTTTCCCCAACGCCTCAGCATTGTGTTTCTAACTGTTTCCTGATCAAATTGTTTCTCCTAAAACAAATGCCTGAATGGGTCAATGATGAGCAATTGCCCATTAGACTGAGCATGAAACAGTCCCATTATAACTGAGGTTACTAAAAGGCCAGACACCTTCTCAGTTTTAACTGTGGGCATGTGTATGTGTTTTGGAGGAGGTGGGGAGGGCTAGTCAGCTTACTTGGGCTAACCACACTGATTGTTCTGTGACTGAGCATATGATTAGCGTATTGACAGTCCTTCCTAATGAAAAGGCATGACAAATAGCAGAGCCTGTGACCGCACAACAGTCAAATGACTAATGTATTGTTGTGCTGTGCATCAGACTGCTCAATTAGTATCTGTAAATTGCATGGGGGGGGATGTTAATTTATTTGCAAAAACAGCCTGCAAATGACGGGAGTCTAAAAGATGGGTACTGATCATTTTTGGAGATGTTCATGCCAGAGCAAGCCAGATCGAAATATTAGGTCATTAAGAGCATGTGGAGGAGACTAGCTTTATTAGGCTAACCAGCGCTTCATGGAATTCGTGAAACTAAAACGTTTAACCCTGCTATTAGGGACACCTTTCCATGATTGCTTTGACAGCTGGCATAGTTACCTTACGAATGCCTGGGGGAAATAGGGATGTAGATTTACTGGGTGCCTAAATTCTTTTGATCAAGGTTGTTGCAGGATCATCAATTCCTTTGAGCAGCACGGCTGTGTCTTTTGTGTTAAAGGACCTTGGGAAGTAACCATAGAAACACAAAAATGAGTAAAGAATAAAAAGGAAAGGATTATTGAAAAATGACTGTACACATAAGAATAAAAGCATGCTGTTACCATTTCGAAATGAACAAACTATTAAAGAAGTCTAGGCTTGCTTATGTCTGTCTAACCGACAATGGTCCAGCTGTTCTACCATGCCCACACTGACCAATAACACATACAGTGGTAGATGGACAACATTGCAAATAGTATATCACAAATAATTTAGTCCTTTTAAAGCAGTTGAATTGAGCAGTCAGTAATTGCAGCCTACTAGCTAAAACAGAATTGAGAGTCAAACAACCTGAAAGACTTCTGAACCAGCTCAAAACATGACAACATTTTGGAGAGCCCAATGACCCTCCCTTTCAGAAAGACAGTGTACTTGGACATATATGTCTTGGTGTTTGTGGTCAAATGGCCTGAGCTACTGGAAAATCTGGAGGGACAGTGTGCGAGACAAACAATGATAATACCAGTCTGTCAATCAGGACGAAGGAAGAAAGAAACAAATCGGCCATTTGCACGACACATTTTGACTGGCAGCTGTAATCCTTGTCTGTAACAAATTGACAAAATGGATTAAGCCGTGGTGCTGAAAGGAAATGAGAGGTTATGTTCTGAAGTGCTGCAGCAAAGCTGTGGAACTGGTTTGGCTTACTGGATAGGAACTGACCACAGATGGTAGTCAGACGTATGCTGAAGAACAAGCTGCCTGCCTGTGGACTAGTTAAGAGGGATACTGTGGGTGCTGTTATGAGCCTGAGGTAAGCCTGTGGTCATTGACTGCCTGTATTTTCATTAGCAGAAGATATTTACATTTGTCCCAGGAGTATGGTACTGTACTTTTGTGTTGAGATTGAACAACAAATTACATGTACAAAGGGTGTAAATTAAACTAAGACAATGATTTATGATTTAATTTGAATTATGCATAGTTCTTTATATACAGCTGCTAAAATCTGACTAAATTACAGTCTGCTTCCCTTGAAAACTTCTTCATCATTTAAATGCTTTGCATTGCATAATGTCTGTAGAGTCGCATAACTGTCTGTGACATCTGCAGGAAATCATCAGGTTGTAGGTGTTGACAGAGCCAGTACTTCAACCCCTTTAGGAACAACTTCAAAACTCCCTTCCCCAGGGCCCATTGTTGTAGTTACTCGGCCTCATTGAGCACAGCACACTTTCCCGCCCCTCTTTGTTTTTTCAGTAAATATAAATGGAGCCACAGGCTCCTGCACTGCCGCTCCCTCCCCCCGCCCAACTGAGCTCTTGACTCTTTCAGGGTGGGGGGCACAATGATTTAACCACTCCACTGCTTTATACTTGGTTCCAGTTCTTAGGTTTCCAAAACCCTGATTCCAAAACATGTGCAGATCTGGCTTTGTTATGCCTACTGGCCACGCTAGTGAGTTTCTATAGACATCCTTCTTTATTGCGGCAGCTCCCATTGCAGGTACTGGCAGGCCATTTCATAAATAAAACCAGCCCTTGTTGTTCAACAGTTAAGTTTCTTCCTGGATTTCGAACGCTAACTATCCTGTTTACATTAAAGCAGTTTATAGTTTATCGGATATACAGTTATGGCAAAGTTGTGCATCGCTTATAGAATTGCCTAATTTTGCTTCATAAGGTGAAGGGCTTAGGGCTACTGCAAGAGGGCAGCTAATGGCAGCTGTTGTGACCTACCCAACAGATTTGATTCGAATGTTTGGTGGACAGTAAACAAAGCATCTGACTGAATCCACCCTAACACTTGACAGGCTTGCCCTGGGGAACTGCTGGTTCTTCAAATCTGTTTAGATTAAAGGAACTTGAAGGATCCTTTTCTTTGGTTCATTGGCTATTGTTCACAAGGAGAATCCTTTTTTGAATTCAATAAGAGTAAAAAAAAAAAATAGATCCTCCACTAACTAACCTAATTAGCAACATCCCTTGCCGTCAGTTTATGTTCTACTGTGGGGATTTAAGCTTGAATTTTAAACGGTATGGAACTTTTTGTTTGCTGCATTTATATAAATTAAAAAGTCGTCATTCACAGCTTGATTTGTAGTCTGGGCTGTGAATTGGGTCTTCTAACTTGGCAACGTCATCTGAAGACATTTACCAGAGCTTGGGGGAGGCATTTTATTGCAGGAACTTGGAATCTTTAGCAAATAGCCATGTAATTGCTCTAACTATTCTTTCCAAGCAGTGGGTTGCCAATTCATATTAAAATGGGTACGAATGTTAAGGCGCTAATGCCTTGGGTGGCCGCATTGAATTGGAAATGTGAAGCTATGGTAGGTAGGCTGGTAACAGGATGCAGTGGGATATGGACTAATAGTGGGCAGGCAGTCAGTCAGAGAAGTGTTCTCATCCAATGATCTTTAGTGTTTTTTCTTTTTACCAATATGAGCCGTTGGTACTACTACACTAGTAAAATGTTCCTATTATATAGTAATTCAGTACATAACCATGGAACCTTTTTTCTGCCAGTGGTTATAATGGGGTTTATTCAGGGTAATGCTATAATATTGTAGCGTATCACGCAGTAGACAGAACAGAAGGAGACAACACGCTGCTTCCAGGTTCAAAGCTTTATTTAGGATATCTTTCAGAGCCCACTGCTCTAGCCACTTGCTCTGGACCGACACAATGAGCGTGCAACGCCCCCTTTTATAATTTTATCCCCGCCCCTTTATGCTAATCGGGTGCCAGAGCGAACAGCTATCCCATTGGTCCCCAGCCGTACACTAGGACCAATGGGCACACACAACCAACAGCCAATGACAGGGACCAGGGCGCACCATGCGTGCCGGATAGCTCGCACAGCCACAGGGACAAAGCGAACCCGCAACTACAGGTAATACAGACGGGGGGAGAGGAACACAATACAGCGGCATTAACAGCATAGACAGTGGAAACAAGAGGAAATACAGTACGCAAACACAATTACGCAAACACAATACACGGATCGCTACAATATTATAATGGTATCCCAATGGTAACTGCTTCAAAGCAGTTAAAAACTTGTCCTGGATAGTCTGCATGCCTACAAGCCATGTGTTAAGAGTGGTTTACACATCATGCAGATACCTTAACTATAAAAGGCTATTTGCACTACAAGTTAATCCCTTATCTGGAGTAAAAGTCAGGCCCTCTGGATTAAATTAACAGCAAAAATAGACCCCCACAAATACCAAAAACCGGAGCTGATCCTAGATGTTTTATACCCGGCCACCTTCCTTTAAGATCCGCCTGGCAGCCAGCACTCGGGAGTATGAATAGAGCCCATTTGTAGCTGGAGTATTAGGAGGTATTTGCATCGAGCAACTGGGTTTTTATTGACTAATAATCTTGGTTTCAAAGATAAAAGCTGTATATGTATATGTGTATATGAATATAGCCCTCCTCTCCATACCATATTTACTCTCTCTCTCTGTCTATCTATCTATTATTTCGGATAGTGCCTTCTACTCTGTTTCTCATATGTTTTCCCTTAGAATATATCATACATGTTTTTTTTTTAGATCCAAATGGTAAAATCTCATTCGGTTATAAAGGAGTTAAGATGACTTTTCTCTTTTGATGAGAATGCGTTTAGTTGATTTGCTTTTAAATGGGAGTAACATTGTCTTTTGAGTCTTAGAAAATGGTCCTGTAAGCAGCGTTTTATTACTACTGCGAGAGGCTGTGTCAGGTGCTTAAGCGCAGGAATTATTGCGCCAATGCTGAGAATAACATTGACAGGTTTCTTAATCCCTGTTCTTTTTGTATTGTAAATGAGATGTGGAAATGCATGATTTTATTATGAAATGTTGCTAATCTGGTTTACTCAAAATTTACCTTGCCTGTTAGGAGACGCTTTTAAATACATTTTAGTTTGAGGTTATGGAAAACTTGCAGAAACGTTTGAAATTATAATTTGATACCACCAGTACCAATGTGTATTACCCTGAAAAGCTGTATTATAGCAAACTACAGTATTACAGTATCACAATCAATGTTAAACAGATATACTGTATAGAATGTAAAAGGTAATGAGATGTTACCATTGTACTGGAATAAACAATGCTCCAAACTGGTCTTCCTTTCCTTTTCTTGTTTGGAAGTACACACCAGCTTTTACTTACAAATTACCATAGAAAGTGCTCGTATTGTCAAGGCAGCCTGTTAAGTATTTACCTAATCACTGTGTAAATGTATTTTTTCTCCCATTTATTTCCGGTTTATGACTTTGCTGGTGAGATGACATGAGCGCGGAGCTTGTTACAATTTTTCAATGAAGCTGAAAGTCGGCTATTCAGTTGGATTGCAGTGTTCTGTGGGAGTCGTGTGTGTGTGCAAGTATCCAGGCAGAGAAAGTTTTACTTTCATCAGGGGAGTCAGGTTGGATTAATTTGGTTCTACTTGGGTTAGCATGCAGCCCAAACTGCTGCAAGTCAGATTATACATGTATGTATTCAGTACAATATAGAGGGAGAGGCAATTGGGCATTGTGTTTGATAGCATGGACATATGGGGTGTAATTGCTTCCAGGTAAAGAGAGAAAATAAAAATAAAAATGCTTGCGTGATTTATTGCTCCTGCGCCCAATTTATCCAGATCGTATGACACAAAGTGGATTATTTCCTGAAATAAGTCTCTCTCATGTCACATTGAATTGTTTTCTCAAGATTCGGTTATTTTAATAGTGTTTTAAGGATGTATTGTTGAGGCTGTGGTGCCTTTTTAAAGATGTTTCTTGCCAACCTGAAATTAAGATATTACTATTTTTCTGCTGAATTTACTTGATGATTGCTGATTGTGAGCAACACAAGAGTAGAACTGTAGAAGCACATGGTGTTAAAATATATACACACACAGGTCTGGCCTTTTATAATAAGCCACATTATTCAGAGATACACACAGTAGATCTATTTGGCCTATTCTATACTTGTCATCATGACCAAAGTTAAGATGGAGGTTGCTACAATGCCAAAGTGCCATCCATAAGACTTGGGATGTATTCCCAGTGGTGTTATATTAGATATTCCTTTCCACATTTTCTATTGACTGGGGTATAGATCGCAGATTCAAAAACACATTGTAGGCTCTGTCTGTATTTGAAAGCTGTGCTCGGCCAGGCTCTGATTAATCAGTTGCAGCCGTTCCCAGCAGCCATCGAACAGTTTGTTGTGATAGCCTGAGTGGGCTGCACAAATAAATAATCGCTAGGTGTCATCCCAGCTACAAAATGATTAATGAGAGATGAGGATGGCTCTTTTTTTTTTTTTTTTTTTTGCCGATGATTAATTAGGCAGGCCTGCGACGTTTCAGCCCATACAAGTGTTGGGGGTTAAACTGTTTTGTCTATTTAATTTAAAAGGTATCACAGGTTCTGATTATACAGCTAGATTTTCTTGTCTTCTGAGGAAAGGCAAAGGGATGTGCCCTTAAGGGATGGGTCTCCAGTTTGAACACCCTTGTTATAATCCTAACTGGCTACAAAGCTGCATTTTCACTTTTGTTTCTGTTTGATCTATTACATAGTCTCATGAAGATGCCAACAGTTGGAAACAGTTTAAGTTGATACCCCTGTACTAACTAGAAAGAAATTGTTACATTTCAACTACATGTATTTTTCTTCAATGTAATGCTTCCTCAAAATATATCGCCTTATCAAAATATCCAGTGGTTAGGGCTAGGTGGTGCCCCATGTTAATTCACCAACCTCTCGTGCCTTTGGAGGCTTAGTTTGAATCTAGTTAGCTCACAATTGTAAAGTTAGTCTCCATGAAGCTCCCAGTGAGCTTTAGTGGCCATTACCAAACCACATCACCGATCAGAACAATTCCCAGTCCCTGCTTGAGAGGCCTATGACTGAATGGCAGGGTGTGTTTAGGTCAGGAGAGTAAAAAAAAAATATATATGTGTGTTTTCTTTCTTTATATCAATAAGGTCTTTTTAGCATAGTTTGACTAGTGTGTGTGTTTTTTTTTGTTTGTTTTTTTACCCAAATGGTTTGGCGTTAAGCCAAAAAGCACACGTCCTAATGTTGTGTATCGCTTGTCTATATCGGTTGTGCGTGCATAAATGAATAAGGGTTTTTCTCTCACAATCAGCAGTAACATAGTTGTTTCTATGAGCTAAAACTTGCCTGCCTGTACCTTCTCTTTGCCATTCAAAATGCAAAACTGAGTTAAAGCGGAAAACAAGTAACCCCCGGGTTAAAGAGCAGCTTAGTTTGTTTTGCACAGACACTTACACAAGGGTGTATTGTTACATCCATTTATTTGTTGTTTGTATTGATGGGCAAATTAAAGAAAGCAATAAATGGAACTGCATATAACGGCCACTGTGACTTTTTTTGTAGCATTTACTTAAATAAACAACAGGTTAATGTAGTAGAGCTTGGACACTATGCTGGGTCTAGAAAGAGACCAACTGAGTCTTGAAACCCTGAAGTGGTTCCTGCAGGAAGGCTAAACTGAACTGTGGAGGGCTGGTAAAAACAGAACTTATAATGAATAACTTTCAAAGAGGATGTGTGTTTATACTTGAAAGTAAGGGAAATGCCGGTACTTGACCAAAGATATTTTCTAAGGAAATGGTGAAAAGTCGAGGATGACTTGTGTGAACGCACACTTGTTTGCATAGATTCCTGTACCTACAGAGGTTCTGCAATAGTGTGAACTCTGTTAATAAAGTTACTGCCTGGTAAGGTTTCTGTTTTTTTTTTTTTTTACAGCATATTCTCATTTCCTTGGAAGTTCTTTCCATTTGCTGGGGATTGAGAACTTTTAATGAGTCCTGTGGGAAGGCAACATGGCCAGTAACCCCAATATTTTTAAGTGCTGAAGATTATTTTTAACTTTTGTTTCCCTATAAGACAACACTACCTAGAGCACAGTGCCCACACAGGCCCAGTCTGTCCCAAAGTAGGGTTTTGTATCTGTAATATTATTGCAAATAAACCTGCCCAGAGATCCATCAGCAATTACTTGTGTATTTGTGTACTGGCAGGTGGTCTCTAAAGCAAGCAAGAACCTTGTTAAATGTAGAGGGACTACTTATTAGCAACAGTAAACGAGATACAAAAATCAATGACAGGAAGAGGTAAAATGCAAGCGTAGCTATTTGCAAACTGGGGACAAAAACAAGCAATGCAGGATGCTCCAAATAATATTGTTTTCCAGTTCAGTTTGAAGGTGTCTTTTCAAATTATAGTTGATAACGTACCTACAATAAATGTACAGTGTATGGGTGTTTCCTCTAAAAATTAAAGTTAGAACATCAGTTTGTGTTTTACTATAATATAATAGAACTTAAAGCTATAATTATAACCTGCTGCACCTAGTCGTATGTCCGCAGAACCTATTGCTAAAACTGCCTTTACGATATGCTGCTGTGGGCAGATGCAGTATAAACACCAATGAATTCAAAACTTCATTCACTGGGTGAAAGTGTTTTATTTTTTTTCATCAGAATGTTTCAAATTTGGAGTCCAATTGTCTCGTTTTTAAGACACCAGGGGGTTCCAGTCCCTTGCAACCTATGAGTGAAGCATTTTAGGGTTGACTCTAGTGTGGCTTCAGCAATCATATTACCATGTTCACTTCTCAGGCAGAAAATGATCACATGAGATTTAAAATTTTTACACTTCCAGTTTGACCCATTAGTATGTGTGTGTAGATAGTGTGTGGATTTAAAATAGGTATTTTGCTTCCCTGTGGAAATGATGTTTGTGCTGCTAAGAAAGAAGCCCACATTGCTTTAGTTCTGATATAGTTTTTATTATAGTTGATATAGTTTTTATTATAGTTGATATAGTTTTTATTATTATTTTATTAGCAAGAAGTCGGATTAGCACACCTGTCATTCTGTAATAGAAGAACAAAGGCCTTTCCTTAGTCAGCCAACTCTTTTTGGTTTCCAGCAGCTTTATCAGGTGTTGACCAGAGAATGCTGTGAAATTGATATAATTTCCTTTTAACCTGTTACATTTATTCCAGGAGCAGCCAGTATCCTTACACAACCACGAGATAGAGGCTCTCTGTCAACTGCAGGCCTATTTCTTTTTCTTTCTTTCTTTCTTTCTTTCTTTCTTTCTTTCTTTCTTTCTTTCTTTCTTTCTTTCTTTCTTTCTTTCTTTTTAACACTCCTAGGTGGGATGTATAGTCATTTTATTGTCTGCTGTGAAGTGTGCAGCTTGGGGAAAAATAACTCTCTGGGGTACCTTTACAAGACCACTTCTATAAAGCATGAAGCAAGTTAAGCGAAAAGCAGTTTCCATGTCTAGTGATAAAAAGAAGAGAGATCTTGTAGAAAGGGGAAAAATAGAAAGGAAGATTCTTTCTGTTCCTTATTTTCCTGGCTCTAATTGGGAAAAGAGAAGCCTCTGTCGTAAAGACGGCGGCTTAGCAGATAGGCATGTCTTCTTGTTAGGAGATTTAAAGGATAACAGAAGAGTCCTTATGGGAATTCCATTTAAAGCAATGCTCTGGGAAGAAGCAGTCCTAGATCTGCTGTGCAGAAATGGAAAGAAAAGAACAAGAAAAGTAGGGGGAGGAAAGACCCAGTTTATTTTTATAGTGTTTACAGTGGGGGGTTGTGTTCTCTACTCTAAGAGGAAATCCTTAAAGGTTATTCCAAAAATGTATTTGTCAAGAGCTGCGTGAAGCTTTAAGGACTTCTCTCTTCTTAGATTCCCCACCCTCCCATTTAAAGTATTAACAAACACTGCTTTTTATTACATTATCATTTCTTATGTTACCAGTGTATTACATGTATAAATTACAAACATACATACATACATACATACAGGTTTTGGGTCTGGGATTAACTTACCCTCAAAAAGCACTGAGAGTGAAATGTAACATTACCTTGAAGTCATGAGTAATCTCGATTTTAAATACTGTACCATCTTTAATGGTAATTGGGTAGGCATTAAAAAAAGAGACTTCCATTTTAAATGTTGCTTTTGAACTAATGTACAAGCCTGGGTATGTTCTTCAAGGTTAAAGAGAACAGGAATGTCGATTTGTTTTATTATTATTCTCTCAACCTCATTGCTGGATCTTCTTGCTCCCACAGCAACAGTGCCTGAAACCTAAAGGTGACATAATCTTTGAAGCCCATAATGTGATGTCATCTTTGATTAATCATTTACTTTGCATTAACCAATGACCTTAAAGGTGCAAGTCTTCAAAGAGAATGTGTATTTTTTTTTTTTTTTAAAGATACACAGCTTCTTTTCTCATTGATACCCATATAGACTAGTGTTTCACTGAATAAAGGGGGTTGGGCTCTTAGTGTATGTGTGTATGTGTGTGTGTGTGTGTGTGTGTGTGTCATTTAGTATGCTAGACTTCTAGGAATAGACACATTCAGCACTACCACAGTTTGAAATACATTTTTTTTTGTATGATAAACCTGTTTTCATGGATACAGGTGATTCCAGTTTAAGAGAATCAAATCAGTTATTTTATCTAGTATACAATGCTGTATTTCTACAGTTTGGGAATTTTAGTAGTATCATGTGTTGGGAGGTATTTTACCATTTATATATTGCTGGCGGTAAATTGCATGAAATTTATTTTCTGTCAACTTGGTCTGGAACTTTATTACTATGTGGAGTTTGATGCACCGCCTATTATCAATAGACAGTCGGTACTTTATTTGACATGCCAGATAGATGTTTCATCCGCTGACTGCAAAACCTTGCTTGCACTCTTCCCCCCCCCCCCCCCCCCCCCCCCACACCCCACATGCAATCCTTCAGCAAGTAATCCCTTCATATTTAAGCACAGCCTTCACCTAAGGACATCCAGACTTCGCTCCTATTGCCAAGCTTCAAATGTAGGCAGAAATATTTTGAAAGTATTGGATTTAATAGCTTAAGCCTTTTAAAGCTCTTTATAACCCCCCCTTCTCCCTCGCGTCTGTTCCCCAGAATATGGGTAGAGGTGAGACTGTAAATCGGTCCCCTGCTTTTCAGAGTGATCAGATTGTTCATCATTTGCATAAATGTTCACGGAGAGCTATTTTCTATCCAGTCAAATGAGCGAGTGATGGGCTATTTATCTGAAGCAGAGGCAGGGCTTGTGAGTAATATAGTCTGATATCAGACCATGCGATCTGCTCCGGCTGAATGGCTAGGCTGCCGTTATCTTGTCTGCGGAGAAAAGGGGAAGAAAAGGCGATGTCAGGGATAGTAAATGGGACCAAAATGGTAATTAGCCCCAGGGCAAACTGCCGATTGTTAAGGGGAAGACACATTTTCACAAACATGCTAATAGGAGCACTCACTAATGACTGTCTGGAATTTTTCTTGCTAATTTGACACACACTGAAAAGAGCTGGAGAGATTATTGACACCGGGGCAATTGTTAGCTTTGCAAAGCACCCCCACCACCACCCTCCTTTCTTTGGAGTTTTGGATATAGATGTTCCGCAGATAACGAAGCATTGAAGGCTGCATTGTTTTCATTGAACAGGATCTTGCATGTTATCAGACATTTATTTTACTTGAATATATCTCTATCTCTATCAATCTCTATCTCTATCTATCTATCAATTTAATTTGCAACTTTGTCATGATGAATTTGTAATTGTGGGGGAATTAGGTTTTGGATTTCAATGAATGGACCTTTCCAAAGCCACTTCCCCCTCACAAGCATTTCATAGCCAAAAAAAAGGTTTGCTTAAACTTGATTGTCTACCCATTCATCAACAAGCATGCCATCTCTGTGTTTGTATACCTAAGAGGTGTTCATGTAATACTGTATCAACTAGTGTTTTTTTGTTTACAAATGCTTGAGGTTGAATAGTGTTAATTTGAAAAACATATTTGTCATATTTGAAATAATCAGACCTTAAGCCATTCCACTGGTTGCATTGCAATGTTCCTGGAACAGAAAATATGGAAATGGAATACTTTGGTGCTCAACCTGCAGAAACACATGAAACTGGGAAGTAATTCTTTGGATTAAAAATAAATTAGACTTGGCTTCGTGGCTGTGATGCTGCTGCCAAATGAGTTTAAGCCATCTTCTTTTGCTTTTAGCTACAAAGCTATCAATGGATTTGTCATTCTTTGTTTGAATTATCCAAGTCATATTTTACAGTATATCTATAATAGAAAAACAAGGTACCAGATAACCCAGTCTCTGGACGCCTGGATTTAAATTCAACTAAGGTTGCAAGAAAACTGACTTTGGTGTTGTCAAGTTTGTAGGTGTTATTGCACCTCACAAAATATTTACTGAATTTGGCACAAGAGTGAATGGCAAGGGGTGTTCATGCCAGAGCGGAGGTGGGCTAGCACTAGTGAGAATGTATTATAACTGCTAACTCACATACTTTAATTCTAGGGACTTCCAGTAGGTGGAAGATGATTCCTCTTAAACCAAGCTGATGTTTTCCCTATGTTTGTCAGCCAGTGTTTAAGATATCCCCAACTGCAACCAACACAGCTCTGCTCTTGTTGGTCTGCCTCGTCCTGCTTTTCTTGCGTGCTTCTCTTTTGTGACTTGATGATCCTTAGTCTTTCTAGTGCTGTTGTCAGTTTGTCTTTCTTTCTTTATTCTCCCAGCCTTTCTGCTTGTTCTTATTCTTTCTTTGCATTTCTGTCTGTCACTGATCATCAATCTTTCTCTCTCTTTCTCCTATCTATCTGTCCATATATCTATCTATCTATAATTAATTACCTTATTTCATGCATCTGTCTAATGACATCCTATGCAGAGGGGAAATAAGAGCTAAAAAAAATCTCTTTGAAGTCCGAGGAAACTGAATAACAACAGGCCCTTTTTTTGGCTTATAAACTATTCATAATGATCTTTTCCCTTGTAAGAGGAGACTGGAGGCAAGGTGCAGTGATCAGATATCAGTAGTGTATTGATACCCCAGCTGGCAGTAGGGGGAAAAAAAGGGGCTGGGCTGTTGGGAGAAGCAAGGACAGCTGCCAGGATTTTCAGCAGCTCCGAGCAGGAGCATTTTTCTTCCCGGAGGATTGAAGGCAGGTTTTCTCTACTTTTAAAGCTATCGCTGTGGCAGAGGGAATGCATGAGGCACAGTCATCAGCTCTCTGGCTTTTGAAAGAGAGCAAATTAGACAGGGAGTGGTGGATGGGGAAATAAAACAAAAGGACAAGAGAATAAAGCTTTTGGGAGCGGTGCTGGAGAGAGATACTGGCAAGGAGTCTGAGAAGGAGAAACACTTATTTCCAGAAGGGAAAGCGGAAGGGTTGGAAAATGCACTGCGAAGCCCCAACTTTGAATCCCCTCCACTGCTGCCTCCGATTTGCCGCGCGAGTAACTTTTAAAGAGCCCATTCAGGCTGGGCATTCAAGACCTTGTCTCGCCTGCTGCTGATACCTTGTGCTCACCACTGTTGCAATGTCTCCGGCTTATCTTTGTCAAGCTCAGCGGTTTGTCACAAGTCGCTGTGTAATCATGTGGAAACCTTGATTGCAAGTGGAGCAAAGTGGACCCCCCCCTCCCTCTCTTCTGACAAACCCCTGCTTTGCATATATCTATATATGTTTCTAAAACACATGCAGGATAATGGAGTGCCGGGATGAAATGGATGGAAAGTTAAAGTTTTATTGGTTTCACAGACTGGTTATGAACACTAAATAAATGATGGATTGGAGAGAACTGTAAGTACAGCCCCACATCTTTTACACTGTTTGCTCCTGATATTGGTTCACAGCAGTTGTCTCTGTAAACCAACACCATGTTTACCATCAGTCATATTTAAAAAAAAAAAAAAAAAAAAAATCCTTTGCTATCATTTGTACTAAACACAGTTTCTGCTAAACCCTTCAGGAATCTTTTAAAAAGAGGGGAGGTGGGAGGGGGCAATATATATTATGAGTATGTGCAGATCAAAAGGTGTTTTCAGAAATATTGTCGATGCCTTCAGCCTTTTAATGATCAAAGCAATGCTGATAGCCAAATTGATGCCATTTGTGTCACTAAACAGGTGGATATGTCTAGAAAGCAACCAATCAAACTGTGGATTTCTAAATATATCTATGCTTTTCTGCACGTTGTGTGATCAAAGAGACCTATGTTGACAGCTAAGTGTGCAAGCAAGCCAGTGACAAGCACATCATTTTACCGTTAATGCCTTTATACATCAACAGCATCAGAATACAATATACTGCTACTGTTGGCTATTGATAAATACAGTAGTGGTATTTATTTAGTCTATCTGAAAACACTAAATGAACAGTCCCCATCTCTGTTTGGTGTTTACACCAGATTCACTAATTAGTAGATTAGGTTATGGGGGATGTTTGGCTTTGAGTTCTGTTTGCATATGTGTTCGTGTGTGTTTGTGTGTGTGTGTGTGTGTGTGTGTGTGTGTGTGTGTGTGTTTCAGGCACATAAGCTTTCGGTGGGAATGCTTTGTTTGCATGAGTGAGCAGTAGATGGGCAAATGCAGCCCTTGCGCGCCCCGCTCCCTTTCACAAACCCTTCCCCTGGGAAGCACCTCCTGTACACTTTTTATGGAAGTAATAATTATTTCATCAGGGGCTCATGTATTTCTTGATTATGCCTTTTGCACAGCTTCAGGGGTGGAAGGAGGGTGTCTGGCAGGACCGTGAAGTTCAAATTGCTGAGAACAGGACACTAATGAGCCAGCTAAGGTTTTCCAATATTCAAACAGACACACACACACACACACACACACACACACACACACACACACACACACTCTGCTGTGACTGGCACACATGAAAACCCAATTAGAGCTGTGTGGTCCAGTGGTTAAAGAAACGGGCTTGTAACCAGAAGGTCCCCGGTTCAAATCCCACCTCAGCCACTGACTCATTGTGTGACCCTGAGCAAGTCACTTAAGCTCCTTGTGCTCCGTCTTTCGGGTGAGACGTAGTTGTAAGTGACTCTGCAGCTGATGCATAGTTCACACACCCTAGTCTCTGTAAGTCGCCTTGGATAAAGGCGTCTGCTAAATAAACAAATAATAATAATAACACATCAGAATGGCATAACACAATAAAAGCAAATGCAAATTCTGAAGAACTTACCTCAGCAAAATTGCATCTGTGTTTTAATCAAGCTTAAAAATGTTTTACAGGTACCTACCTAAAGAAAGCCTGCTTTGATATCATGTTAATTCACAAAGTGAGAGTCAAAGGAAGGTTCAATTTCATGAGTATAGGTTGCTCAGTTGGTAGTGCATAATCTTATGTGCCAAAAGGTCACAAAACATGTATCTAATTTTGCGTTCACCTCGACACACTCCAGCTCCTAGCCGTCTACCCAGCATGGTGTCAGGGAAGCTTGGCTGTAAATGGTGCTTTTTAGAGTAAATCTACAACAAATTCAAATCCTGTATGGAGTCAACTTGGATAGTGTATCTGTTAATATAGGACTCCATAAAGAACGCCTTCTTAGTGCTGACACTTGCCTTTATGAGATACGAAACCAGATACCACCTTTCCTCTGCCAGTGGTAGCAGTGTAATAGTCAGATCTATTAAATATTTCAAATATATACATTTATATTCAAATTCTGCCATGTGTACACATATTTTATTTGTATGTGACTGAAGTATACAATCCCCTACATTTCAGTAGGGGAAATGTGTAAGTTTTTACATATGTCCGTATATGGTCATCCAGATGTTTCATATTGTATATCTACTGTGGATTTGTACGTAGTGTTTTAATTTTTTTATGACAATATATGTTCAGCATCTATGTATGTTATATGTATGCATAATACAGGACTATTCCTTGTGGAATGCAATTCAGGGTATCTATCACTGAAAAGAGAATTAGACGTTGGCAACCTGTTTTGCTTCACAGTCGCCAGCAGCTGTTTGTCTGCTTGACACCATGCAAGCACTGAGATGCGTTACTAAGTTCAAATAACCAGAATGTTAAAATTGCACAGACCAAGACAAGTGTCGGAGTTAAACTCCACCTTGAATTATATTACTTTGTAGTTGTATGGCACTAGTTTCGTCACATTTGCTTATGGTAATAATTTTGAATATGTGCCCCTTTGAGTCTAAACTTTTGAATGACTTCTGTTTTCCTACTTAAAATATAAATCTTGGTCACAGTTTAAAACTCTATTATTTTGTTGTTTTATTAATGTCGGACAGAGTATTTTTAAAGACACGTTTATTTTTTTTGGCATTGGAGGCATTAGGATGTCCCTGTGTCTGGTGGTTGAAGGAGCTGCTGAGCTGTGGAATTATTCATGGGTTCCTGTGTTAATTCGCGGTTTGCACCTCCTGGGTTGAACGTAAAGTGCCACTCTGTCAGGAGTCTATCCAGCCACACGTCTGTCACTTTGTTTCTCTGCCACACTCTAGAACTGCCTCAATGGCGTGGAGTCATATAATATGCCAAAAATGGCAAACAGAAAATGTAAAAAATCCTGCTACACTCCACCTTGATTATACTTTCAGTGGAAAAAATAATGGCAAATAACAAAATGTTTACTTGTACTGAAGCTAATTTAAACATGCAATATTAGGAAATTAAAGGGCATTTTCCTTTTAAATATCCTGTTTCATTCTCTTTTACAGCATTATAGAGCACTATAGAAGGTCAACTATTAAATTACAGATTTTAAATGCAGTAAACATCCTGCTACTGTAGGCGGTTGACACAGAAAAACTGGAGGGTACCAGAGTACTATGTAGAGAGAACACGAATTTATGTATTTGTTTAACATTTTTAATTAATGTTCTCACTTGGTTTGACCCTAATTAGATGCAACATATTGTTCCCAATTAATGTACCAGTACAATACCATCTTAAAACTTCTTAGTCACTATTTGCTCGTCAAGTCTGCTGCTATTCTGTTGCATCAATGTAATCTGCAACAGTTCAGCAGAATTGGTCTGTGCTGTGCTGCTTTCACAAGCCAGCTAACGATTCCGGTCCATTCTGTGGTTGTCTACATTTCTTTGTTCAGAGGTGCCAAAGTGTAGGCGTATGTTTGTTTGTTGTCTTGGAAAGCAATTTTCACATTGAGTATGTCTTTATTAGCACTCTATTACTAGGTAATGTCGATAAGGGTTGAAGTTTTCTGAGTCGGTTATACAGACACTTAAAATATATTCTATTAAAAAGAAATAGAGGGAGACGTGCCTTATCTGTCCTCAACTTTATGAAGAAATGTCATTTATTGTGGACGGGTCACCCAGAAGATTAGAGTATATCACTTTTCAAAACTTTATCGCCCGTTCATTCCAACTGGCCTCACTGGCGACAGGGAGATTCTTTTTGTTTTGTTGGTATGGCTTAGATTTCAGCAGGCTTTTTTGGGGCCACAGCTGCTAAAACAATTTAAGAAAAGTTACAGCCTAATTGAAACTCCACTCTGAAAGAAGTAAGTGCGTCTCAGTCTGGCTACACCTGTATCTGCCCATTATATGTATATGTACATGTTGAATTTGGATAAAATCTGATTAGAATGAAGTGAGCTGATTTGTAAAACAGGCTGCGATGACAACAAACAGCTGTTGTGCGGATGTGAATGATGTTAGATATCGACACATTTATTGAGGTATGAGATACGTTTTGCACTGTGTAATGTATACTGGATATGTGTGCTATGTTTAAAATCCGATTTATTACTTATTTAACATTATTTATAAAGACTTGCCATGTCTGTCATATTTAGGTATGTTGCATGCTGTGATCTATTTATAAGTTAGTACATCGTGTGCTTGCCTTTATATAAAAAAAAGTATATCTTTTTTTATATTTTGTTTATTATTTTGTTTTGGATTTTGTGTAACTATGAAAAAGATCGATAATGCTTTTTTGTTTACACGCTCAAGTTCTGTGTCGGAGGAATGAGATAGCCACAAAAGCTGCTTCTCTTAATACCATGTATTAAGATAGAATCTGTTAACGCATTCTTTGTTTACTCTTCTATATGCACTTCTAAGGGACGAAAAAAAGCTGAGGCCTTGACTGCTTTTGGTTCTGTTCGTTCCATCTGCGAGAAACATCATTTTTGGAAGAAATCCAGTAATGTGGCCTGACAGTAATGCCTACCCAGACATTTCATCCACCGCACGTCACTGATCATGTGTAGGGTGTCTCTTGGAGATTGTGTAATCGAGATGGCTGCGAAACAAAGCTGAAGGACTCTGGCTGCTCAAGCTGTGAGCATTAATGTCGTATTTACAATAAAAGACACGCTACACATGACATATTACGTTATTATAAATCACACAAATAAAGATAGTACACAGGAATAGCTTTAAAACCCCCAAATATATTTTGTCACGAAATGGTGCAGTCTAGATCCGTGTAGGCCTACAGGTGCTGTGTCTTGGAGAGACAATTTATTTTTTATTTTTTTAAAAGTGCAACCGGAGAAACTTTACACCAGTAGCATTAAGGGATTAAATGTATTTTACCTTGTTCAGATTGTAGCAATTTGAATTTAATTGCTTTTATATTTCTGCAATTTCAGTAATATTTTCTTAAAGGTTCCAGTTGTGTTTGTATTTTCATTGTTATTTCTATGTATTTTATTCTTGAAAATTGGTGTAGTGTTCTATTCAAGGGATGATCTCTGCACACAGGATAAGATGTACCGTATTGATTTATCATTTTAAATCAAATTAGTCAGGTGGGAATTTGGTTATTTGTTAGTATTTTAGTCCCTTGTTAGATTTTAGCCATGAAACAACCCCCCCCCCCCCCCCCCCCCCCCACATCCCCATCTCTAATGGTAGTTTTCAAGATCTCTTGTTTTGTTTTTTCTATACAGGGCGGCACAGAAGCTGAACCTCTCTTCAAAGCGAAAGAAGCATCACCCGCCATTGCCTCATTCCCAGGAACCCTCAGTCTACCCAACCAGCTTCAGTGGAATTCTGCAGCTGTCCCCTCCCCCTGCACCGCCATGCCTTCTGAGAGCTGTGTCAAAGGTCAAGGACAACCCAGGAATGGGAAAGGTATGGAGAGAAATTGCTTCTTCATATTCTATTGTATGTTGGAAGCAGTGAACATGCCGCACTGGCTGCAAATATGCTAATTGGAACATCACAGGCAACATAAAACATTCAAACACTTTTGGGGGGGAGATTTTCCCAATTCCCCATTGTAAGATTCTGCAATAGTGATAATCAATTTAAAAGGAAATGTGGAGAGCCACGTTAATAATACAACATTGTAGAGGGTCACATGATGATATAATCGCCTTCATTCCTCACACCATGAATTTTTCACACTATCCCGTTTACTGAATCGTCATTCAGCAGTCATGTACAAGACGGTGCAACTCCTTCAGACTGGTTGATTAAAGTGCTGCTGTTCAGGCAAACCAAGGGGATTTACAAACTAGACATGACAGCAGTCTACCGGAATAGCCGGTGGGACGGACCTCTGGGCTATATGAAAAGGATACAAAATAGGTTAGGAAGCTTTTCACCATAAGATTGTTGGTTTGAGTCCATCAGTAGTCACTGACAAAGTAATGTTTAGTTCTGGTGGTCTCAGCCCAGTTGCCTACTGGAAGAGCACCAAGGATGGCCATGCAGTCCCTCAGTCTCTAGAAAGGACCCTCAAGGGCTGGGCAGTGTGAGGAAAGTGTACATGGTCCCAGCCTGTACAACACCTGTTCTGTGGGAGAATGAAGGACTTCATTCTCCAGTGTCACTATTCATCACAAATAAACATACACTGGAATGACAATCCAACAGGGCAGTGCCTAATGCGGCTACGCTGGGCCAGTTTAATTTCTCCACGGGTATTAAACCAACCCAGCTCTGATTTGCATATGGAAAATGAACAGAAGCAAATGAAACATTAAAATAACATGAATTAGAAATAGTTCATTGAACGCATGGTGTGTAGAGTACATCTTTATTACTGTTAAAGAAGAGGGGGGGTGTGTTCAGGTCTAGCTGCAACATAAGGGAAAGTTCAGCTTCAAAGCTGCAATGGAGATGGATTGTAGTGTGCTGAATGTTCTTCACAGCAGAAGGACCCTGTCTAATTGAAGCAATGCACATAATTAAACCTTTCCAGGCTGACTGGTAATTGTTCACCCTCTAGATGATGGTCACAGTTCTTTCTTGGCATCTGTATGTTGGCATTTAAATACCTGGGTTTGTGAGGATCAGAATCGGTATCACAGACAGAAAGATAAAACTGTTAAGTCAAGTAGTCAAATGTTTTGGTATGTGTGTGAACATCAGTGTTTAAAGACATGAGAGGCTAGTGAATTGCCCATGTCTTACATTTAATATGGAGAAGGCAATTTGCCCATTCTAAAAAAAAAAAAAAAAAAGAAAAGCCCAGTAACATTCAACAGTGGGCATGTGCAGACAAGGGTAATGTTAGTCTATGCTACTCAACTTAAACAAACACTTAGTGCTTAAGAGTTGTTTTCTTTTTAAATGTAATCATTTTAACTGATCTAGAATAAATAGATTTACTGTACATGCTGATGTATTCAATACCTTGGCAAATGTATCGGTTATTTAGCGTTGTTTGTCCTGTGTGTAACCTGAGCATTAAAAAGCGTCCCAGTTTGTCAGCACTTTGCTGTGGGCATGGCCCCTTTTGCTTTGAATTTTACAACTTTGTCTGTACTGAATTAACAGTTCTGCATGGTTTTAATACTCTCCCCCTCGTGGAAAGCACAGCGGGGATATGAAATTGTGTCACTGTGCTTTATCCTGTAGCATCATTTGTCTAGCATTGTAAAGGTCTGCATTAGAGAAAGAAAAATGGCTCTGCCTTCTGTTAGAACTCCTTCGATTTTTCTCCCTCTACATCTCCCTGCCTGACGAATGTGTAGATCGTAACAGATGGATTACACTGCACATTATATCATGCTTTCATACGTTGTTCATTTATAACAGCTTGCTTGGCCCCCGCAACAGGAAACCGTAGGCAGTGCATTGGACACAGCTTTTCAAGTGTGCTGGGCTGACTTGGAAAGAAAATTCAAATGCTCAAAAGATACAGGCAAGAGAGAGTGCAGTCCCCCCCCCCCCCCATCCCCCCAACGGTAGTCCGGATAATGTCATGAAGTCTTGCTCGCAGGAAGTATTCACTAACTTTGGTGGTCGTCCTCATTCTCTTTTTCTGTTTAGTGAGCTGCATTATGCCTGGACATTACTTGTGCTACAGTACCTCGTTGAGGGTGATAGGGTAGTTCTTTTTACCAGTGAAGTTTTTGTCTCCTTTATGGCTTTGAAATTTAGTGCCAGTTGCTTTGCTTGCCTTTTGGACTTAGCAAAACTCACTTCACCAAAGTTCACCAAATGTTTATGCTTGTTTAATCACTTCTGTTATTGGTGGGGAAACAAAAGGGTGAAGCAGCTATGTGATCAATTATGTGTTGTAGTGACTGCCTTAAAGCAGTGCGCCATCAGATTGCCATGGAGTGTTGAACACAGTTTGTGCTTTATGAAGACACTGAATGGGCAGATGTGAATGCACAAGCCTTATGTTAACAATTGCTGTTATTACCTGTATTTGCTGTTAGTTTTAAACATGTTTTCTCGGTTATCTGACAAGTCACTAAAGACCAATAAACCCCAAATCATTTAGATGTAAAACAGTCCTTCCTTTGTAGAATGAAGCAAATGAAACTTTTATGCATCCTAACTGGTAAAATGGAGCCGCCACAATGTGAATCCCATAAACAAAATGGTTGTGTGGTCTCTCTTTGGAAGTATTTAGATTTAATGTTACTGGTATACAGGGAGTCATGGCTGAAACAACCTTTTTATATTACCATTGGAAAGAACTTTGAGTTCACTTTCTGACATGAATGTGCTATGCAAGATAATTAATCACACATTGCAGTTTTAGTGGAGACATCTCTGCCATTATGCCCTAGCTAAGTGGCATCCTAATTCAGCTGGAGTACTATTAAGGCCTGCATACAGGAGTTGTATTCTGCAAAGTGCTACACAGATTTTTAATTCAAGCCTGCTTAGATCTTGTCAAGCAGCAAGATGATCTGCCAAAACTGTTCTGTGGAAGATGCAAATAACAGCAGTCTTCAACAATTTAAATACAGCCAAGCTTAAAATAGAACTGCTTCACATGAGGTCTGACAATCCAGTATTGCCAATACATAAACATATCTATTGTATTCATATATTATTACTGCACTATGTACTGTTACACAAAACCTAGTTGCACAGTCACCATACACATACAGTGCACATTGCCACACACATAACCTCTGCTGTTGGTTGGTGTTATCCGAGATAGACTCATTCGTCACATTGAAAGTTACCTCATTGTGTAAGCTGCAGAGGTCACCTAACTGCACTTGGCCAGAAGTGAAGAGTACAAATACTCTATACAGAAAACATTATCCATGTTCATATATTGTACATATGAAGCTTGCATTATTTAGTTAATATACTATACAGTAACGTCCTATGTATTTTAAGCTGTTGTTGGCACTGTTGGAAAGAGAACACCTGTGGTTAGAAAGAAGCTGAAACTGAAGCCAAGATTCTTCTTCTTCTTCTTCTTCTTCTTCTTCTTTGTTGAGTTCTTCGATGAGAGACAGGTGTATTTAAACGGTGCTGCAAACAGGGAATTTTTTTTTTTTTTAAGAAAAAACTTGAATTTCGTTTTTAAAACCCAACTTGTCCAAACATATCTTTGGGTGATTTTTTGGAGTCCCCCCACACAAGTTATTACGGCCTAAAGTTGGTACATATAGCAAACATTCTAATTTCAAGGGGGTTAATGACTAGTGGTGGGACTTGAAACCAAAAGTTTTTCACAGAATTTGGAAGACGGGTTCCTAAGGTTCTTACAGCAGTACTTACATTTTAGGACCCACATCCCCTACAGGGTAAAGGGTTAGGCTGAAGTTCGAATAAAACTTGTCAGTTACCCCTCATCTTGCAATTTGCCAGAAGTGAGTAGGGTGCTGCTAGTAGTTTGTTCTGAAACGTCCTGTTCAATACGAGTAGAACGAGGTGCTACACATGATGGTAGCATCTAAATTGCACCCAGGGTGATTTTTCTGGTCAAGGTTCCTTTGTCACTTTAGGTTGACCTTTGCAAGGTCACAGGTCGAAGGGGAATCTTTAAAAAAAATAAATAATGGTTATCATTTCTGAACTCAGTGTGTCTGAAAACCCCCAGGTGATTTTTTTTAGGAATATCTGAGATGAAAATGTCCCTTTTTTAGTTGAGTTGGGGTGGAATGACCCACATACATCTGTGTTTGTTCTTTTGCATTTTCTAGATATCACACACCTAGTGCCTCTCTTGGTCTGGTTCCAAAGTTACACAATTTACTGTGGCAGTATTGCGCTTTGAAGGGGTAATAATGGTGTAATGGATGTAATAGGGAGGTGGTTTTAATAGGAACTGTTAGAACAGAATAGACACAATACTCAAAGCATAGTCAATAATATGTTGTGTAGCGTTATGAAAAGGAAAGATTGTGGTAAATGCCAAAGGTAATGATTAATTTGAAGAACAGACTCCCGTTGCTGAAATGGCTGTTACACTCTGGGGTACATGTGTAAAGATTTGTATTAGTCTGACAGTTCACACTAAGCGAAGGGTAGAAACAATCTGTCGAGCTCTTATATCTGAAAAAAAAAAAATGTTGCCTGGTATTTTAGTTACTTTGAAAGTCAATTTAGAAGGAGTCGTTTGCTACCACAGATGTGTATATATAGGAACAAGCTTAAATGTCATGGCAAAAGTAGTTTGTCAGGCATATGTTTGTGTCAGTCATAATGCTACCCCTAGAAATGAAAAAAGGAGTTTACACTGAGCTTTAGGAATGCAGTGGTTCATTGTTAGAATTAAATTAATTCCAGACATGGGATCAGCCCTGGATTTGTAACAATATAGATTAAATACAATGAAAGAGTGGGCTTGAGACAACTGTAAAAAAAAAAAAAAAAAAAGGGAATTAAACATACCTATTGCCTGATATCAAGGTGAATGTGAGAGGCATTTTAATTGTGTTTTCAACCTGAAGCCCTTTATTATCCAAGATTGAATTTCTTATCACTTTGGCTGCTCCTGCTGGGCTGTTTGTAGTTATTGCAAAGGAAACGAGGACAACCGCATCAGAGTGGCTCTGTTGATAAAAACACAAACGCCTTTGCCTAACATTTAACAATGTTTAAATGGCATTCCACGCATTCCTTATGGCAGCAGTTAAGTCGAGTCGGAATGCAGGACATGCAAAACAAAAGAAGTGTTTAAAACTATGTTAAACATCTAATAAATGTGAAGACATGTATATAGCACAGCACTCTGAACGTAGATTTAGAAACTTCTTCAGGCAACTTTGCCCTTCAAAACTGAAGCTGGGTGGTCTTCGTTGGGCAAACCACAAACAGGAAGGCCTGCTGTGTTGAATTCTTTGGGGATGAGTGGCAGATCGAATGACCTGTAAAGTCGAGTCTCAGGCTTCCTGTGTAAATAATAAATATATAATGGATAAATTCAGTTTATGTTAAAGTGGGTGTAAATGGATATAGCTGGTAAAAACGGGACCGCTTTTCTTTGCTCAGGGCCCTATATTACACGGTCTGCGAAGCATGTTTGTGGCCACCTATCACGTAACAGCTTATGCTTTAGATGACATCTGTCACAGGAGCGACTTCATAGAGCTAAGTCCGCTTAGCATAACCACACAGGCAGAACAAGTTTACACCAGTGGCGGTGATGAAAAGTTCAACTGCATTAACCTCAATTAGTGCTTTCCAATTAGTTCCTGCTTGTAATTGCGTTGTGAAAAGGGCCTAGGAGTGCAGTGGTTTCTTTTCAACTCAGATGGCACAGTGTAGGAGGAATAGAGAAAATAAAGGTTCAGAGCACAATTATTGTACGAGGGGAAACAGTAATTTGAAACGTCAACTTTACTTCCCAAACTGTATAAAACATGTAAATAATGTGTTATATTTTTAGTTTTTCAAACAGTACTTAAATAATAATAAGAATATCTAAAAAAATAAATAAAGGAAACAAAAGAACAATGTGCTCGGCAGTAGTGGAGGTTTTTTTTCCGGCAAATTTGTTGTGGGTTATTGCTTACTTAACTAACTGTGACTTACTTTTTCTATTTTTCATTGAAAAGTAAATGCTGCAGAATTGGACATTTTCTTCACAGAAAAGACATTTGTCTCTGTAGATTTTAGGAGATTTTTGTGCAGATTGCCATGGGGACTATCCAATGGTATTCCTTATTGGAAACAGCTGTTTCATTAAACCTTCAGGTTCTGTACGTTTTCTAGGCCAGTCTTTTCAACTTTCTGTCAGTCTCCACTCGCCAAACAAAACAAAACAAAAAAAATTAAAAAGCAGAAACACTTGTTACACTGTGTTTCTCCAGCACAAGAGTTCACCTTTCTGTACTCGGACTGACAAGCTTTGAGGTTGTGAGGTCTGAAGGGGGGACTGAAGAAACAGACACGCATAGAAATTCTGCCTCGAGCAGACTATTGTAGTTCTGCAAATGCCAAGAAACATTAAGTCTTTTGAAGGCCTTATTCTGACAGTTAGAATACTAACTTGATTCCAGCTTGTTAGATAATGCTATATGTTCATTAAACCATGTTTTTAGTTTATGTATTGTAGCACTTTTTTGGGGGCAATGCTTGTATTAGTATGGTTAGTAAAACTGACACAGTGCTGCAGTGCCTACTGTGGTGACAGACGTACATATTAACATACCCGCAAAGTACTTGAGCAGCTCCAAATATCTCCCCGGACTAAGCTTTGACGGTATGAAGCTGTGTCAAGCCTGTTAAACGAGTTATCCTATATAACAACAGGAAGAAAACTAGCAATCAGACCTGGGCTATTACTATTTTGTATGGTGAATCACTTAAAGTTTCCTCCTATAAATATTTAGGAATATGGATCGATAAGCATCTTACATTTAATTATCACATTGATAAACTAATTTCAAAATTAGGACCTAAACTAGGTTTCTTTTTTAGGAATAAGAAGGTTTTTTTTTCTCAGGCTAGCAGATTAAAGTTGGTGACTGTTACTATTCTACCTGTTTTGGTGATTTTTATCTATCAGTTTGCTTCCAAGCAGTCTTGGATGTAATATATCATTCATGCTGCTGTTTTGTTTTAGAGTGACCTTTTTTGACACATCATTGCCAGATGTTTAAAAAAAACTAGGATGGTTCTCATTGGCAAATCGAAGGCTTTATCACTGGTATTGCTTCGTTTTTAAAGTTATTAAAGGTATGGTTCCTGATTATCATAGTACTTTGCTCAAAAAGGTCCATGCTGGCTATAGTTTGCAATCTCATGATTCTGGTAGCTTGATAGTCCCAAGGATATGGACACGATTAGGAGAACTGGCTTTTTCTTATCGACTCCCAAAAACCTGGAACACTTTCAAATGGTTTAAGAATGGAATTTGATAACCTCTCTTTTTTTGGTTAAAGAGAGCGCATTAGGAATTTGCTTAAAACTCCTTGTCATTGCTTTTCTTTTAGTCCATGTTTAAAAGAAAAAAAAAATAAAACTCTGTATTACTGCTCCTTTGTTTATTCGTTGTTATTGTCTAAGAATGGACCACACAAGTATTAATTGTGGTGTTTTATGTATGATTGTGTTTGTGTATGACAGGACCCTCTTGTAAATGAGGCCTTGGCCACAATGGGTTAATTTCCTGTTTAAATAAATATAAATAAATAAAAAAGGTGTCTGCCATCTTGATTTTCAGGTAAAGGTGATGGTGCGCATTTGCCCCTCTCAAGGAGCGCACGACACGTCCGAATCAATGTCTTTCCTGAAGGTGGACCCTCGCAAGAAACAGCTGACCCTTTACGAACCTTCGGCAAATGGACACTCAAACTCAGGTCACAGACGAACTGTTGTTGCTGCCCCAAAGATGTTCGCATTTGATGCAGTTTTCACCCAGGATGCTTCACAAGTAAGTGAAAGAAAGAAAGAACAAGTGAGATCAAATGAAATTTTAACATCCACTCGTGGAAAAGTGAGAATAAGGCATTTAACAAGGAAAGTGTGGCTGGACTGAACAGTTGGCCATTATCTCATTCAAATATTTAATTCTTCAATGATTAAGGAGAAAAAAATGTTTATTACAGTAGACAAAAGTATGATTCAGGCTGTGCGTACGGAACACAAGTGTATGCAAAATCACCTGTTTGCATTACCTTTTAAGAAGGGATTACCTTAATTGAAACAAGCCCCAGCCGGCATGTAGTGAAGCCTCTCAAATGTTAAACAAATCTTGCATCTATTATCTCTTTCTTGGCTATAGACTTGAGAGATACCTTAGAATTAAAATCCTTCCTTGCTCAAAGCAACCAAAAAAGGTTTAGTGTATATCAGTTTTTTTTTCCAGAACTCTGCACTATTGTCTTTTTTGTTTTGGATGCCAGTAGTCTCATTTTCCCCATCTGTATTATTCTCTTAGGCGGAGGTGTGCTCAGGAACAGTAGCAGAAGTCATTCAGTCTGTTGTGAACGGTGCAGATGGCTGTATATTCTGCTTCGGTCATGTCAAGCTTGGTGAGCTCTTAAATTTGTTACAGTTAATTACGATGTCAGCCTGGTAATTACATGCTGTCAGTTAGTGGAACAATAAAGCTGGTGTGTGTGTGTGTGTGTGTGTGTGTGTGTGTGTGTGTGTGTGTGTGTGTGTTAGCATTCTCTCTCTTATTTGACTTTGCAAACTTAACATATTGTGCGTCCGGAAAGAAACAGGCTTCATGTATTCAGTTCCCAAGGTTGAAATTATAAAAAACTTTTCTCCTTGAATACATTCTTATTGAATTGGGTGATATTGGTTTTATTCCCCATCTAAGGAAAATAAATAAAATAAATAAATAAAAATTACTACAAAAGCACTATTTCAATAACCCCCCTATAGTGCACCAGAGGTGCGTTAATTATGCTGCTTGTCAAGGACTTAATTAATGTACTCATTTGGCTCCGAGACATTTTAGCAAGCCTCCAAAATATATTCTCTTTTAGTTAGCGTTGTTTTTAAACCATAATACCCAATGCTTAGTGTGAAGCAGGATTCAGTATGCGTTAGAGCCATTTACTTTCCTACAAACCTCTCGGCACTTGAAATAATAAAAATAGTTACAGTAAACGTTACTGTGTGTTTAACTAATGACATGATCAGGAGTCACAAGAGGGGACTAAAAGGTGTACTTTGTCCTTTTTCTTTCACTTTCCGTCGCTGAAGAACCATTAGCAGAGCTCTATATTGCCACAATTAATTTTGAACAAATACTGCACAGTGGCGTGATAAGATAACACACTGGCACTGCAATGGATTATCAGCATGTTTGGGTTCCAACCACTGTGCTACTGTTGTACGGCAAGTCAAAATATGAACATGTTACCGCTGAGGTATCATTCTATCACTGACTGCTGCATTGACCCTTCGTGCAAGATCATTGAGATCTTTGTGCCTAAAGTCCTGCCCCTGCTGTGAACTGCAGCAAACTCACAGAGCAGAAGGGCGGCTGTGCTCTCAACTCGGCTGTGGGGTTTCAGTGGTTCATGTGTAAAAGGCGTGAAACCAAATTGGCTGTAGCACCTGTCTTCTGTTTATACACATACACATACATATTAATTATATCTCGCTGATGCAGGATTTAGATAATCCTGTGTAGAGTTACTTTGAATACAATCTCATTACAGATGTTAGTAATGCCACCAACACCATTGGTACATGAGATGAGATCTCTAAGGAGGGCGTTTTGGAAACCATTTCTTGACCGTTTGTTAATGGAGGAATCTTGGTGTCCTCCACTTGGCATAATCATGAAACACAAACATGTAAATGTAGACACATAGATTTTGATAATACATAAATGTTCCAGTTCTCTGGGTCTTGGTTGTGTAGATTTAAGGTTTTTGGTGTAATTGACAATATGCATGGATTATAAATTGAAATTTCATATTAACATTAAATAGCAGTGACACTAGAGTATTAGATTTGTTTAATGTATTTTGATTGTTCTTGTATTTCCTTAAATAGAATGACTATGTATTGAGTTGTATTATTCTAATATATTATGAGGTGACACCACAACTGTTCTATGTCCTGGTGAAAATGTTGCTATTTTATATATTCATTTCCTTCTTATATCCAGCACTATATGTATTTTACTATGTGAATGTACTGACTTCCGTTTCTTTCCCTCCACGCTCCCTCAGGAAAAACGTTTACTATGATCGGGAGAGATAACTCCACCCAGAACCTGGGGATCGTCCCTTGTGCGATATCCTGGCTCTTCAAGCTGATCAACGAACGCAAGGAGAAGACGGGCACACGCTTCTCAATCCGGGTGTCAGCGGTGGAGATCTGTGGCAAGGACGAGACTCTCAAGGACCTGCTGTCGGACGTGGCCAGTGGGAGCCTTCAGGATGGCCAGTCTCCAGGGGTCTACCTCCGGGAGGATCCCATCTGTGGAACCCAGGTACCTCCATCAGCCTCAGCTTAAGGCATTTTTTATATCTTCCCTTGTAACACATTTTGCATTTTGAACCTGCTGCCATGCCCAAAGCAGATTTGTTATCTTGGGGAGCAAAAAACAGTCAAATCTGTTTATAAAGTCCTCTGAATGGACCATTAATACAAAACCTGCATTCCAAAGTGAGGATCTGGAGCCCATCCATGTGGTCATATGGAATATTGTCAAAAAAACACTTATTAAAATCACTTTGTTAGGTAGAACATAATGTGTTGCTTTTTTGTTTTGCTGTCTGGCATCCTGACAAAGAAAATAAATACATATTCTGAATATTCTAGCCTAAGCTTCTTTTATCCAAGCCTGTCGTCTCACGAGACCCTCCCCTCACTAAACATACAGTAAGAGAGCTCCAGCTGTAATATTTGCTCCATCTTCCTCTTGAATTTTAACACACTAGGAAGTATACTGCTCGTGCTTTTCCATTACCTTTGGTTATCCCTCTCCCTCTGTGTGCATATTTGTTTCTCTGATTGCCCAGGAGACCTAATCTAATGGGCAGGAAATGTGTGCCTGGGTCCAATTAGTCAAAGAGACTTCTCCCCCCCCTCCCTACAGCTCCAGAATCAAAGCGAGCTGAGGGCCCCCACTGCAGAGAAGGCTGCCTTCTTCCTTGATGCAGCAATCGCTGCAAGGAGCACCAGCAAGCCAGACTGTGATGAGGAGGAGAGGAGGAACTCCCACATGCTCTTCACCCTGCACATCTATCAGTACCGCATGGAGAAAAGTGGCAAGGGAGGAAGTAAGTATTTTTTTGTATTGTGTAATTTGATTCTGTCTTAGAGTACAAGAGTACACCTTTGAGCCAGGATAGATAGAGAATACTTGTATGTTAATCACTTTCAGAGAGTGCGTGAATGCAAGTACAACATTTGAAATGAATTGGGGGACCAGATATAGTTTGTTTTTGATCATTATTAGTATTGTTATTATTAATGTACTGCATTGTACAAGTTATATGAAGTGAGTGCAGGTCTTCTTGTAACATGTAATACTTCGCTTTGACCAAAGTGAATGTTATGACCTGAAATTTCAAGTGTTCTTTGGAGTTGAGCAAGCCCTTTTGATAATGTATTGATTTGTACAAGGCATAAGGTATTTTTTTTCCTAGCGAACCTATTTTTAGTCCTTTTACATTTACCAAATCAATGCTGTGTGTTCAGGCTAACATTGAAAATGAATTAGGCAAGCTTGTGTAATTTGATTTTTTCAAAGCCTTGCCAACAGCAGGAACTGTGCAGCCTTAGAAAAACTTGGTTTGCCTTTTTTCTATCTCTCTCTTGTCCATGACTTTGAATTAAGTAAGAGCATGGGCATGCTGAGCAGTCTCAGAGTGATTTGAAGTGACCTGTTTTACCTGGGCAGAACTACAGTACCATATCTGTTAGTAAATTATTTTATCAAAATGCCTTTATATATAGATATATAACATTGAACACAAATTGATTGAGCTAGAGGTAAGAAAATATGAAATATTTTAAGCACTGTGCTAAGAACTGTGATTCAGCATCAATATTTACAAAACTAGTAGGTCAAGTACCTTCAATGTGCTTCTGGGATGGTGGAACACAGCATTCAGAATTTGGAACTAGAACTGCTTATCTGTTTGACAAAACAATGCAAGCTAGATGAATAACTGCAACATCTGTGCTTACAAAGTAAGCGCTTACAAGTTCATGAAGCCTGCATTTAATAATGGTTTTTGAGAAACTGCTCTGATTTATTATATCCACACGCACACGCACACACAACCCCTCGCTTCCAGATGCCTGTGTTTAGAACCACACTAACAACCATTCACCTAACATATATGAGTCCCTCCCCCAAAAAATCTAATTTGTCTGCAGCACAAAACTGCAAAATAATAAAGCTGTTTTTTTTTGTTACAAGATTTCTCTTACACCAACAGATCTGACATTTAAGAAGACTCTGCTGGTAACTGCATTTAGCCCATCATTAATATTTAACTCTGGTTGTGCCCTTGCAGAATTCATTATGGCTGTCAGATAAATAAGCGCAAATGTCTAATGAAACTTGTGACCACTTGCTTTGAATGTTTATGTGTGTGTGTGGAGACAAACCAGCTTTAAAAACCTGTGGTTGAGAAATTTCAATACAGGCTAACTTCAGTATAATGAACCCTTCTTATAACGAACACCCGTTTTTAACGATCCCAACAGCAAGAACTGATTTTTTCAATGTAAATTAGCCCTATTAGAACGATCACGTACAGGTCCGTCATCTTCACACAAACTGCAACCAGGCAATGGGCGTGAGGAGCAATCTATGCTAGATAGTTTTTTCAAGAGGAAAATGTGCAGTTACTGTATTCAGCATGTAAATGTACATTCTTTCCTTTTTCATTTCTTTACTGTTTTCTTTTAAACATACCTGTAGCAGGGCGATCGCCCTGCACAAGGGAAATTAGTGTTGGTGTATATGTGGAAACGGTTTGTTTTGTGTGCTTTTTGGAGTTATGTTTGATCACATGATTGTTTACAGACAGGCGCTCGATTGAGACTTTTTGTGTTTAATAAATCCTGCGTGCCTGTGCTGGCGTTTCTCTCCGTCTTGCAATGTGGTTACACACACGTGTCACGAGTACCTTGTCATAATACCGTTTAAATGTTTATCAATGTGAAGGAATCTTCATAAAAGTACTAATATTGATGTTCAATTCAAATTTGCTGTTTTGTCATTATTCTAATACAGAAAAATGCCAAACCCTGTTATAGTGAACACCCTGATATAACAAACATTTCTCCAGGTCTCATGGGGGTTTGTTATAGTGATGTTAGCCTGAATATATTCCTTTTTGAATAGAGAATGTTAATGTAACACAGAATTAAAGACTAGAGTAAATACTTGGAAAATATATCCCCATTGTGTAAACCTGTCATTTACTATTTAAACCATCATATATATTTTTAATAAAAAGGGCAATGCTGACTTGGTATTTATATTTAAATATGTATTTCATTCAAACTTTAAATTAATAGAAAAAAACAACAAAAAACACCCCACTGGTTATAAAACCTAACCGGTGTTGAAGTACAGTAGGTCAGAAGTAATTTTCCTAATTTTTGTCATACATGTCAGAACAGGCAATGCATACTGTTTAGTGATGGGTTTAGAAGCCTTTTCTTCTAGTATCCATTTTTGAGCTTTCCAAGAGAAATTCAGACAAGTGTAAAAAGTGGGATATCTGGAACAACTCTGATTAAATTGGAGCAAATAGTCACTGTTGAATCAGATCTGACGTGGCCTTGCTCACAGATCCATGCTGGATCAGATGATTGCGTCACCCCTGTATTGAACTTTTTCATCCCTGTCTCCAAACCTGTGCCTGTATTTTGTTTCTTGTAGTGTCTGGTGGTCGCAGCCGTTTGCACCTCATCGACTTGGGGAGCTGTGAGAAGGTGCTGAGCAAGAGCAGGGATGGGGGAGGTGGCCTCTGCTTATCCTTGACTGCGCTTGGCAATGTGGTCCTGGCACTGGCCAACGGAGCCAAACACGTACCGTACAGGTAAGCCAGGGTGTGCCAGTCTCTTTACTACAAAACACGCCTTTGGTAAACCTAGAATGGTTTGTGTTGTACTGAATAACTGTTTTGTTTTGTACATATTAGATTATAAAAAATCTTGTCTGTCCTTATTATGGTAAATTAGGCTTCATATTTTGAATGTATTTGAATTTCTTCAGGATAGGCTGTCAATTGGGTCCTACTTTTCCATTCAGTTTTTTTCCTCGGGATATAACTGATAAACAACAAGTTCAAGTGAAATGCCCCTTAATCATGCAGTGAGTCTGTCACAGTGACAGCTGGAAATTAAATCCAGGATTTCCTGACTTGCAGCCCTTTCATCTAACAATAAGACAGACATTGCAACCACTGTATGTTGTTTTTTCTTATTCCTGCTGAATACAGAATCATCCTAATATCTTTATGTATTTCTATGTATATCTAATCTTTTAAGCAGAACCACAGGCTAATTCATAAAAATGCAGAAGCTGCTAGCATCCAGGACTAGTTGCATGCATTCTATCTTTGAGTGAACGGACTGCGATTGGCAACCAGCTTTTTCCTTTAAATGACTGGATATTTTAATGTGTAATTCAGGGACAGCAAGCTGACTATGCTGCTGAGGGAATCTCTTGGGAATATCAACTGCAGAACAACAATGATTGCCCACATCTCTGACTATCCGGCCAATTATGCAGAGACCCTCACTACTATTCAGCTCGCATCGCGGATACACCGCATGAGAAAGAAAAAATCCAAGGTCAGTCAGTTTACAAATTACCTGGTTGAACCCGTTTTGTTTTTGTATACCCATTTATGTATTATTTTAATGTGGGATTGACACCACTGTTTGTTCCACAAAAAATGTACTGCATGGGAGCTTCCTCCACCACACACACTAGCCCACATTCACATTATTCTGCAACCCAGTGTACATCATTCCTGCTGAATGTTTGAGTTTATTTGTAATATTTTGACAACTGTGATGAACATTCATTTTGAGCTAAGCATGTTCTGTTTTCCTTATTGTGTTCTTTACTGAACCACCTTCAAGTCACAAAATATGACATCACATTTACTATCCTCAATACCACACATTTAACTCTTGAAATTATTGAATTGAATTAAAAGGAATTGGTATGTGTTTAAATCAATAAAAGCTTGCTTAATCATTTCATTGTGAATAAAGGAACAATGAGAGTAAAAGCAAGGACTATTCAGTAAACGAGTAGCGTAAAGTGAAACAGAAAATGGAACTGAGAAAAGGAAAATAAGTGGAAAAAAAAGAGATTTGTAGTTGGTAAGTAGAATTTGTCTTGTGTGGTTACTAAGCATTGTTTCTCTCTGTTGACAGTATGCCTCAAGCTCATCTGGAGGGGATAGTTCTTGTGAAGAAGGTCGAGTCCGTCGACCACCACACCTGAGGCCCTTCCATCCCCGCACCATCGCACTGGACCCCGACCTGCCAGTGCTGAGCATCTCAAGCGACCCAGACTACTCCTCCAGCAGCGAACAGTCTTGTGACACCGTCATCTACGTGGGACCTGGGGGTGCAGCCCTCTCAGACTGTGATCTCACCGACAATGAGGGCCCACCAGAATTTGTCCCCATCATCCCCTCGCTTAACCGAAAGCGTGTGAAAGAAGGCCCGTATTGCGCCATCAGGAAATACAACGGGGACCACTTAAAGTGCAACACATTTGCAGAGTTGCAAGAGCGGCTAGAGTATATAGATGGCAGTGAAGAGCCGTCTGCATTCACAATGGAGGAGGGTCTTTTTGATGCGAAAGGGGGTCAGGTTTCCTTAAGGACTGAAAGTGTAGCATCCAATCCAGGGAAAGAAGGCAGTGTCCCTTCCCCTCGGACTTGTGCGAAAGCAGCCACTCAAGGAAGCCTTTCCCCAAAAAGGACGCATCATTCTCCAGCTGCTGGTCACATGGCTGATGGGTCTCCACTTAAGTCCAAGTGGCCAACTGCCCAATCTGATGGAGGAGTGGGTGGTCCCTTGGAGCACTTGAATCGAACAAGTGCTGACGGGGAGAAGGTGATTGTTTCTGATCAGTGCAGTAGTATGATCCAAGCCAGTGCCGCTAAAGCACAAGAGCAGGGGTCTGAGCCAGTGGTGCGGGAAAAAGCATACTTCAACAGGAGACCTTTGCCCAAACCTGCCCCTCCCCCTCCCCAGATGGAAGAATCTAGGAGAGTGTATCATGAATTGGAAGGTAGCTCTGTGACAAGGACTCCTCCTGTTGGAATGAGTCACCAGGCCCTTAAAAAGGAACCTGGAAGTTCTCCAGTTCTTGGCAAGATCCATCCCATGAGCAGAACACCAGTAGACTTGCGTTCAAAGTTGAGGGGAACGTGCTTTGACCGAGATATCCTAACCACCACAGTCACCCTAAAGCAGCCTGTGGAGCTGAATGGAGAGGATGAGTTGGTCTTCACAGTAGTGGAAGAGTTATCCATTGGGGGAATGCTGGACAATGGAAGGCCATCCAGCATCATCAGCTTCAACAGTGATTGTTCCCTTCAGGCCCTTGCCTCAGGCTCCCGTCCTGTCAGCATTATTAGTAGCATCAATGATGAATTTGATGCATATACCTCCCAAGTAGCTGCTTCTGGGGTCAACATTGACCTGGTTTCCCCCTTTTCGAACCCCTTTGTCTGTTCCGGTAGTAGGCGCTCTTCTATCAGTTCCTGGCTCAGCGACGTGAGCCTCTGCACTTTGGAGAGCGATGGTGTCCAGTCCAGCAACACTTACATGGATCCTGAGGGTGCTTTCTGTTTGGATTCCCTGGGAATGCTCCATAAGGAGATCTTGTCACCACATGGTGCCAAGAGCTCCATGAATGACAGTGGCTTTTGCTTCTCAGAACTGGACAGTGATAGTGCGGCTTCCAGCAAACTATCTCTTAGTGTCACAAAGTGCCAATCAACTCCTGAGTCTAGCAAAGCAGCTAAAACAGCTGCCTGTCCAGTGGGGAAAGCCAACACCCTCAACAACTCCCAAATACCCTCAGCCCCACAAGTTGTTCACTCCAGTCTTCCCAGGAAAATGAAACCTACCTCAACAGCCGCTCATTGCGGCAGCAGCAGCATCCAGAACTGCTGTGAACTTCAACAGCAGGAGGGCAGACCAGATGACCCCTGGCTGATGCGCATGGACAACCATTCAGACTCAAAAACCACCGACTCTGTTAGCAAACTCTCCAGAAGTGGCACAAGCATCCCGACCAAGAAATCAGGCATGAACATCAGCAGTGTGCACCTTCCGGCCAAGTCTCAGGTGTCTTCCTCATCCCAAAGGGTGGTGGATGGCTGTGAGAAATCAAGCAGCAAAAAATCTGAGTTGCCCAGCAAAATGCCTCAATTTAGGAGAGGTGCTACCACACTTGGCACAGTCCCAGTTATCCATAATCAACCTTCCTCGGAGTCCAAAGGAAACCATGAGGGTGCCGCAACAACTGGGAGCCTAAAGTCCTCCTCATTAGGGAAGAAGGCAACTGTGCAGAAAGGCAGTTTGCTTCCAAAGCCTGGTGGTACTTCACCTCCTGCACCACCTGTCCGTAAATCCAGCTTGGATCAGAAGAACAGAGTTTTGCTGCCCCCCAGTGCCTTACAAACAGCAGGCCAAGATGCAGGGACATTCTCTGCACCCAAGGCTGCAGAAGAGGAGGTTGATGTGAGATCAAAGGTTGAGCCCAACAGTCACAAAACCTCAAGCTTAAAGGCCGAGCACACTTCGGCCAAAACGACTTCCAGTCTGAAGCCTCGTGGGGCAAAAATAGATGCTGGGCAGTGCTATGGAAGCCAGATATCTCTAGAGAAATGTGATAGCTTGAGTTCAGTGGGATCCAAAGCTGGACTTTCTAGGGAAAACTGTGGTGCCAGCTTGGTCAACAATGGCAGGACCAGTCGGTCAGTGCCGAGGCTTGGAGTTCCACCCTCCACCTCCACCCCTACTGCTACCTCCCCACCTTCCTGTGCAATCCCGGGACCACCGGGAAAAACAGGGCAGATCAAAGGCAGTATCAACCCCAAGGCTGTCGGAATCTGTGGAAACAAAACACGTACTTTGTCTGCCAGCAGCAGTTCCAAGCCCTTGACTTCCTCCACCAAATCTCTCACCCCACCAACTGTACGGAGCGCCAACTTACCTCTCAATGGGAAGCCGCCAACTCGGTCCATGCCAGGGGTCAATGGCAAGCCAGGCCGGGGGACTATCATGGGCACCAAGCAAGCCATCCGTGCTGCCAATAGCCGAGTGAGCGAGCTAGCTTCTGGCAGCTCTGGGAAGGGCCACTTCAGGGCCTCTGGGGACTCAGACAGTGGTAACGACAGTGGGGTAAACCTCAGTGATGACAAGTCGCCCCTTCCAATGTTGCCTTCTCCCTACAGCAAAATCACTGCCCCCAGACGGGCGCAGCGCTACAGCAGCGGACACGGTAGTGACAACAGCAGTGTCTTGAGCGGAGAGCTGCCCCCGGCAATGGGCCGGACAGCATTATTTTACCACAGCGGGGGCAGCAGCGGCTATGAGAGCATGATCCGGGACAGCGAAGCAACGGGCAGTGCTTCTTCCGCCCACGACTCAATGAGTGAGAGCGGCATGTCCTCTTCCGGTCGCACCAGGACTTCCAAGTCCCCCAAGAAGAGATCAGCCGGTAAGTTGTTCTGCCAGTAAAAATGACACATTCTTGCATTCAAATAGGGTTACCATGTGGCTCCAGATTAACCGGACGCTTTGAGACAGACCGGGATTTCAAAATTCCCACTAAACTGAAAGTAATTCACGTATAAATGAGCTCCACCTTTGCTGAGATTAATCCTGCTGTGGTGGAATTGCTTGGGCGCAGCAAACAAGTCACACTGATCAGCTGCTTCTGATCAGATCTTAATGAACGAATAGCTAATCTATAGATAGAGCAACGAGATGATGATGCTTTGATTGTATTTGCAGAATAATATGGGTGATTGAATTTTAACAAACAGAAAAAAATAGCAACTGGCTGCAATTCATTCTAGTATAATACAATTATTTGACGCGCATGCGAGTATTTAAGCACAATTATTAATTGTAGCTAAGGATGGTTCATTTACACATTCATTTATTTCAATTTAGGGGCAAGTTTGAAATCCCGTTCTGTCTCACAGCGTCCTGTTAATCTGGAGCCACATGGCAACCCTAGTTCGTCCTAATGCATAGCTAACTTGGAAAAACTAAAACTGGCAATAATGACGTTTACAGGAGTGAAAATTAGTTCTAGGTTCTTTAGCCGATGGAAACATGAAAAAACAAACTTCAAATTCTGGATATCATGTGTTTGCTGGTGTTTTAACACATGTTCCTATTAGACCTCAGAGACTCCCTTTTTAATGAGCATTTTAAGTAACACAACCCCCTTTGTGATGAACGGAAGGAAAAAGCTGTAAGTAATGCAGGCTATAACCCTAAGTGACTTTATTGCTTCCCTAATGGTCTGGTTTAAAAGTAATTGAACTTGGTCTATAAATACCTGCTGATTTGCTACTAGTACAGCAGCCCTGTGATCTAAGTGTTTGCTGATCTAGAAGTGAAACAATGTTTTCGAGCACAAGTGGCTTGTGGAATGTATATTGGTTTCTGTTTTTGACATGCCGGGACAAGTTTTTATTTGTATTTGGTAGTTACCTAGGTCTGTTACAATAGCTTAATAATTGAAGCTTTGCAAACAGAGGCCTCTCCAGCGCAGTCAGACAGGGCCTGCTTTTCACAGCACGTATCTTACGCCTCGAATTTATTCTACAAATCAATAGCAACAGCTGTTTAAAATTGCACATATTTTTCAAAAAGGTATTACCTCCCTGATGGGTTTGAATTTGTTTTGCCCCAAGGCAGTTCCTACTGGATCTATAGAGAAGGCATACTCTTTAACTTTCAATTGGATTTCCTACTTCTCTTTATCAGCAAACTGCTTCTTGCCTGCTGAAATCCTAATACATTTTTGCTCACCTAATACTTCAGAGAAAAGAATGACAGTTCCAAGCAACCCTCCACCCCCTAAATCTATTTCAGGCAGTGACTGTATTTAAACGGAAAAGCACAATAGTGTTCCATATATATATATATATATATATATGTGTGTGTGTGTGTGTGTTTAGTCTGCATGTCAGATCTCCAGTACATTGGATTAATTTTATTCTTTGATGGTGCTTTTTTCTTTCAAATTTGCAGCAGTGTATATTGAGAGTGGACATGTATAGCTTGCTTTCCTTCAGCGCCTGAAGTTCCTTCTGCTTTGTTTTTGCATGTTATTTTTCATTTTATGCATGTTATGTAATAATGTGTTGTTTTATTATAAAGCTGAATCTCTGCTTTTAATTTAGATCTTTCAATAGAACAATTTCAAAAGATTAACTCTCAAACTAAACGCAGTAGGGATTCAAGGAAGTGCATTCACATAGACTAGGGAGTGGTTAACATGTAGAAAACAGAAAGTACTGATTAGAGGAGAAACCTCAAAATGTAGTGAGGTAACCGGTGGAGTACCACGGGGATCAGTGTTAGGTCCTCTGCTCTTCCTAATCTACATTAATGACTTAGATTCTGGTATAGTAAGCAAACTTGTTGAATTTGCAGACAACACAAAAATAGAGGAGTGGCAAACACCGTTGCAGCAGCAAAGGTCATTCAAAATGATCTAGACAGCATTCAGAACTGGACAGACACATGGCAAATAACCTTTAATAGAGAAAAGTGTAAGGTACTGCATGCAGGCAATAAAAAATGTGCATTATAAATATCATATGGGAGATACTGAAATTTGAAGAAGAAATGACAAAGATCTAGGAGTTTGTGGTGACTCAGAAATGTCTTCATCTAGACAATGTGGGGAAACTATAAAAAAGGCCAACAGGAAGTAATGTAATGTTAAAACTTTACAATGCATTGGTAAGACCTCATCTAGAATATTGTGTTCAGTTCTGGTCACCTCGCTACATAAAGGATATTGCTGCTCTAGAAAGAGTGCAAAGAAGAGCGTCCAGAATTGTTCCTGGTTTAAAAGGCATGTCATATGCAGACAAGCTAAAAGAATTTGATCTATTCAGTCTTGAACAAAGAAGACTACGCTGCGATCTAATTCAAACATTCAAAATTCTAAAAGGTATTGACAATGTCGACCCAGGGGAGTTTTTCGACCTGAACAAAGAAACAAGGACCAGGGGTCACAAATAGAGATTAGATAAAGGGACGTTCAGAACAGAAAATAGGAGGCACTTTTTTACACAGAGAATTGTTGGGGTCTGGAACCACCTCCCCAGTAATGTTGTTGAAGCGGACAGCCTGGGATCCTTTAAGAAGCTGCTTGATGAGGTTCTGGGATCATTAAGCTACTAATAACCAAACAAGCAAGGTGGGCCGAATGGCCTCGTCTAGTTTGTAACCTTTCTTAAGTTCTTAATTAGAAATTCTAGAAATCACTGTATTTTTGGTTTTTCTCATTTATTTATTTATTTATTTATTTATTTATTTATTAACTGCCCAAATACTTTTGTCTGCGACTGTATGCACTCTTGGCTATAAGGTATTACTCCTTGAAAGGTATCCTAATTCTATAGATAGATGTACTGAATGTATGCCTGTGCGTAATATACAACACATGTGGGACTATGTGAACCCCACTGCATTACATATTTTGCCTCATGCAAACTAACATGAATTCCACATTCTAGAATATATGTATAGCAAATTATGTTAGAGCAGCTAATTTACGAGGACAAGGGCCTGGATTGATATAATATCGATAATCAAGGTAATTTTTTTGCAGCGCTAAATTTATCGCTTTGAAAAATTATTATCGATAATCATAAATCAATGAAGCAGGAAGCGGCTCTGCATTGAGCAGTAAGCAGCACTGAACTGTCAGTGTGAGGCATAAAACATGATCTGTGTGAGCACTGCGTACATTGGGAAGTTAAGTATTGATTTTAAACAATATACTTAGGCTTTTAACTTTACGTCATGGTTTCATTTTGATAATACATTGGCAAAGCATGACTGGTTTTCTAACATAAACACAAATATTGTTTGTAAAATTGAAAAAAATGCTAACACTATAAAATTACTGTAGAAAAGTGGAACTTTTGACTAATTATGATTTTGTAGGATTTTTTTTTAACGTAAATTGAATGTAATTGCAAAAAGAAAACACAACCATATGGCAAACGTGTAATATAGCCTAAACTACGTTGTTGCTTCTGCTGCTGCTTTATTTTAAACTACAGTAAAGCCATATATATATATATATATATATATATATATATATATATATATATATATATATATATATATATATATATATATATAATGTATGTGTGTTTATATGTTCCCATGGTGTTGCTATTGTGATAAAAGGGTGGTTGCATAAATAGAAGAGAGTTAACTTTTAATAGAAGGATAGCAGCGATCTGCAAAACTCAGTATGCGCCTATACAACTATACATACAGAGACACAAATGCACTTTTTTTTTTAAAACTAGTTAGATTCTCTTAATGGCAGATTTATTATTATTATTATTATTATTATTATTATTATTTATTTCTTAGCAGACGCCCTTATCCAGGGCGACTTACAATCGTAAGTTGCCCTGGCAGATTTGCCACAAAAGTAAAGAAAACAAATGCTTCCAGGTAACCTTAGCAATTTTGTTTCATTATATTAATACATTTGGTGGCACTTTATGAAAGTAAACATTCATGAATTAACATAAATGTTTAAATAAGAAAACAAAATATGTATTTTTATAGGAAAACGACAATTTATTAATATACAAATTACAATAGGTGTATTTTTATACTCATGTTTGTTCTGGGCACCCACCAGAAATTTAAAAACTCAGCACATATACTGTCTAGTTTTTTTTTTCTTCTAAACTCGGTGACTTAGCGGTTGTCATGCTGCTCAAGTGAAAATTTGATAAATTACTATAATTTTTAATGGTTTATTTATTCGGCTGATAAATCCTGATTTATGATGATCATTTACAGACGATAATCGACAGCTGAAAATGTCATTATCGCCCAACCCTAAAGGGCCCAGTGTTTAAACTAAACCTAGAAATAGTCAAGGCTTTAGAAATACAAAACTGTATTGAGTCAACTAAAGAGTCATAAAGTGCAAGTTAATATGCATTTCAGTTATATAATGCCATTTGAATTTCCACCACACAGGGCTGCAGCGAAGGCGCCTGATTCCTGCTTCACTGCCAGACACCTCATCCTTGGGGAGAAAGCCTAGCACGACTGGCCAGTGGGTGGACCTGCCACCCCTGCCTGGGACACTGAAGGAGCCCTTTGAGATCAAGGTCTACGAGATTGACGATGTGGAGCGACTGCAGAGACACCGGCATGAGGACCCTGTGGAGGTCAGCACCCTTTTCCAGCAGATAAGACAGAAACGCCAAGCCATGATTACAGCATGCATCAGGAATGCCTGCTTTAAACTCTGTGTAGTTACCAGCAGTGCAGCGGAAGCTGATTACAATTCAATTGCTATAAATATTAATTTAAACTGCACACATATTGTGGTGACCTGGAGAGTAGAGAACATGAATGCAATTACTGCCTTGGGTTAATTGTGTTAAATATGATTGATTTGGTGGGTTGTAATGGGGAGAGTTGGGTGGGGGAATTGGGGTGGGAAAGTATTGGTCAATATGTGACGAATGAAGATATCTTGCTATCTTAGGCTGCTTGATCAAACTTTATGTCCATCCCATCACCAAGGCTCATTAACTCTTCATATAAATGTGGAAATGAGAGAGAGCAGGGGCTTTGAAATGTGTATTAAATCAGCTGTCTGGTGGTCTGATTTAATTCTAAATCATCATATGTTGTTCTTTTTCTTTTACAGCAGCCATTCCAGGATGTTGAAAAGGTACGTAATAAAGCAAAGAGATACAAATCCTATGATTGTTTATTATCACTCTAGCCCATATTTAGGCCCAACTAGGTAGGTTTAATAAAGTCAGATGGTGATAGATGGCTGTCTAAAAAATATATAGACCCACCACCAAGTGTATATATTTCTCCTATTCAGCAGGGTTCAAAATATTACTGAAGGGTCTTTGAACCCAACGACACCACACTAAAAACTCAGCTGGAGTGATAATGTCGCAATTCGGAATTATAATGACCAAGGCTAAAGATAATGGGCTTTAATGTCTGCAGTAGACCACCATAACCTCAATGTATTTTTTCTTTTAAAAGGGTCTGCTGTATTTCAACACAAAATTAAAGCTTCTAGAGAGGCGCCATCAGCAGATCAGAGAGCTGAAGGCAAAGCATGATATGTTGAAGGTAGAGCTGGAAGATACAAAGCAAAGGCTGATGATGGATCCTGGCAAGTGGACAGGGGAGTGTAAGTACTTGAATACAGACGTCATTTTTCAACAAAAAGCTCTCTCTCTCTCTCTCTCTCTCTCTCTCTCTCTCTCTCTCTCTCTCTCTCTCTCTCTCTCTCTCTCTCTCTCTCTCTCTCTCTCTCTCTCTCTCTCTCTCTCTCTCTCTCTCTCTCTCTCTCTCTCTCTCTCTCTCTCTCTCTCTCTCTCTCTCTCTCTCTCTCTCTCTCTCTCTCTCTTTGCTTTGATATCCCATCTTGAATTTGTCATGCAATTGTAAAGCTTGTCGTATCTTGAAGGACCAATTCCCTTTTAAGTGCAGTGGATTTACTTCTGCAGCAAATTAACAGGCAGGTAATTGAATTTAAGCTTTGCTGCCAGAGGATTTGCTTTAACAAGGTTTTGCAGCTGCTTTGGCAAATAACGCAATACTATTGAAAAAAGATTGTACTTGATCATTTCTGTTTTTTTTATTGTATTTATTTATTATTATTTCTTTTTAGTCATCTGCCTTTCCCCCCAATTTCTTACATTTGTTTTTCTAAAACATCTCATGCTGGGAAATGTGGGACTGGAACTGTAGCAGACTCCCTTGTGGCCACAGTGGTGACTTCCAATTAGCAGAAAACTATGAGGCAAAGATCAAGAGGGAACCCCCCTTTCCCACCTCCATCCACCTCATCAATAAGAAATGCCATCCACCACACTGACACTCGGTCCAAACTGATTTCAGATCCCCGCTTGACTACCGACTCATTTAAACTTCTGACATTCCTGTGCAGAATTTCCACATAAGAAGCTGTCTAGTTGCTTTTTAGTATGAATAACTGAACACAGTGGTCAGCAGTTTTATATATTTGTGAATTTCCAGTTATAGTCTGTGTGTACAGCCACTTGAACTAAATATGCTCTTTTCAGACAGAACCACAAGAACAGATAATGTTTTTTTCAGTGCCATTCAACAAGATGACATTTTGAATTAGCAGCCGCAAATGCCAATACCTTTAGTGACCAGATAATTCAAGTTTAACAATATTTATATGAGCTGAGCAGAGATTACGTGTCCATCATTTTTGTATGTCAAAGCATGTGTTATATATTATTTTTGATTGACGTACATGTCATTGCTATGTGTTTCTTCTTTTAAAACTATATTGTTTTTGCTTAGATTGTATTTGGACAATGTTTGATGTGACTTGACTAGATGTTTACAGTACCTACAGGCAAATATGTTTCTGCACTGAAATCTGTAGCTTATTAATACTTGGTTTAACAGAACCTGATTTAGCAGTAATCTTGGACTACCTTACCAAATATTAGGTAGTCTATGATTAGTTCTAATTAGTTTTTTTTTTTTTTAATTTGCCTAGACAATGTGACAAGTCCAACCATATCTTGATGGTAAAACTCATTAAGATTAGCTGAAAAACATCATGTCATGCAGAATTCCTGTTCTCCACTGCAGGCATTGAGAAGCTGAGCTGTGTCAGGGTTGTTTTGTGAGATGCATTTCTAATGTGCTTCTTATCATTGTCGTTATCAGTTGAGGTTGACCTGGGCCTGGATAAGGAGTCCCAGGAGTATCTGGAGGCACTGGAACAAGCCACTGAGGAGCTGGAGTACTGTGTCAACCTATGCAAGTCACGCGTCATGATGGTGACCTGTTTTGACATTGGGATGGTCTCTGACATGCAAGATGGGCTGCGAGAAGTCGAGGTTTGAAGGAGAGAGGAGAAGTGAAAGGGAACAAAAGAAAAAGGAATCTTTACCCAGCCATTTCTTTTGGAGGAGAACATAAAGGAAAGACGTGCAGTATTAAAAACACTATGTGGATACATTATCAGTAGAAGATGGGAGAGGAATGTGAATAAGGACTTAATGTGGAGACGGTGGCTTATTTAAAAAAAAAAAAACAAGACTGTACAATTCTATGGTGCCTCAAACCCTATAACTGTGGAGAAAAAGGAAGGCTGAAAAAAAGCATACAAACTATTTCCGCTCTCCACACGGCAGAAGGAAGCGACGCAAACCAAGAAGATATTCAACTAAACCCGAAAGTGCCTTTTTTAAGTAACTATTTTTTTTTGTATTGGTGCTAGTATTAAAACCAGCATACCTAAGCAAACCCTAAACATATTCCTATAAAAAAAACAAAACAAAACAAAAAAAAACTATTTTATATTGTATAGTGTATTTATATGATTATACAGTATGTAAAAATATCATTGTAGCATCAAAAAGCAATAAGTTAAATATTATTGCATCCCAGACTTTGCCTTCTCATGTCAAACCTCAGAATCGACTTATACTCATGGTCATAAAGCCTTTAGAAATGTTGTTCTCTCCTTTCTTTTTTTTTTTTTTTTAATACGAACATAGAAGTCGGACCCTAAAGGGTTCATCTTTCTTATACTGGGTTCAAACTCGATTTTCATAAGTGGTTTCTGACAGTGAAACGGATTTGCCACGTATTTTTGGAATTCTTTGCCATTAAATAACGTGTGTTCAGTTTTTCAGTTTCCTTGACTATGCCAATTCCCAGTAGATGTTAAATGCAGTACAGTAGAACCTTGTTGGTTAAGAATTGAATTCCATACTTTTTGAACTCCCTCCAGTCATGGGAGTAGCATGTTATCAATGAAGTCTAAGCACATGACATTGGCACTAAGGTGCTACACCTTGCCCTATGCACTCTTCTGGTCTGGCACAGTGAGTTGCAGACCTCGACAGTCCAGTTAAGTCTGTTCAACGTGACTGACGAGAATCAGAAACTGACAGGCAGTGTCTGGAGGTTAACTCGCATATTCTCTAGTCTATTCTAGAAAGTGTTGCCACTAGGCATCCAATGTTGGATAAGTAAATAAAAGATCTATACCAAATCTTGACAACCCGTTTGATAGATCTGTTATTTATTTATTTATTTTTTCAATAGCAACAAAGTATTTAAGTCAGGGTTATTTTCAAAACTTGGCAAGCATAAATACATTGTGACACGCATGGATCGGCTGAGCTTTTGTAATTCAACTTGCAATTATTAAATATGCATAACCTGTGATTCAGTGTTTTACCGGATTCTGCCAAGTCGCCCATAAAGTTGCTGTTAAGTCAAAATTATTAACATTAAGTAGATAGATTATGTTTACAGTTAGGCATGCTTAAAATTCAAAGGTAGAAAAAAATATTGTACTTGATCATTGTATTAAAGAAAGTGCAGTTAACATATTTATTGACTGGTGAAAGTTGGGCAGTATGTCCACTGTTTTGTCATTTTAAAAAAATGTGCACAAAACAAACATTAAACTTTAAAGCTACAGTGCACAGTGCAAAAGCACATCATCAAAAAACACATTTGTAGGTGAAAAACACTAGACTAAAAGTACCTACTTTTAAAAAATACAAACACGTGAAATTTTCGGGCCACTAAAATAAATGGCTTTACATAATCTCTGGAAGTAAGAAATTGGAGTGTCCAGTGTGAAAACACAACACGAAATAATACATTAACGTAGCATTAAAATGTTCAATACAAAAAAATGCCTGTTACAGGCTCTTGCAGTGTGTAAAAAATAATTTAAAAAACTAATTTAAAAAAATCCAAAATATGGATTGGAGCGTAACAGGAAAGCATAATCAATCAGACTGCGGAGTCTGTATCATTTGATTTGAAACCGCCAAACTCCATGTCTTCATCATCTGAACCTTCATCTGAACCTTCTAGGCAGTTTTTTCTATTCACGTGAGCAACGGTATTTCCCCTCAGGCATTATTTGCGCATGGTTATTAAAAAACAAAAATTAATGGTGAAAATTTTAATTCAGCTAAAAGTTGGGGGGGGGGGGGATCGTTCAAACCGGGGCGTTAACTTGACTCGACTCGGCAGAATCCAGTAGTTCCAGAACTTGAGCAACAGCGATTTACTCAAAATAACCTCCTTGGTGATCAAGTTGTTTCGCATTGCTTGCCTAAATTTCCATTGCCAATAGATATAAAGTAAGCAAAAAAAAAAATGACACCAATTGCTATTAGACTAAAAGTCTATTATGATATGCCAACAGGATATAGATTTTTTTTTGTGTCCTTTACTATTACAGTTTTTATTTCTTTTACCCAAGGCAGATGAAACTCAGGCCCTTTTTGAAAATGCTGCATGACGTGTGCTTTCTTCTTTTTTTTTTTTTATGAAAATAAAACCTAGGCTTTCACTAACGTATGGTTAAATAACTGCTGACAAACTATTGCCAAACTGAAAACATTTTTTTAAATGGATTTAACAATGTATGTAATGTTACATTTCATATCAAATCATATTTTCTAACGTCATTGTTTTTGTATAGGGTTTCAGATCCTTTGTATAAATGTATATTATGACAACTTGCATCGGCTTTTATTTGTGAATAAAAGACATGTTCCTTAAGTGTCCTTTTTTAAATTGTGAATCAAGATTTTTTTTTTTTGACCTTTTCATATTCAACGCTGAATTTTTGCTTTTTTTTTTTTTTTACTGTATCTGATTTTGAAATCTTGATCCGAAGAAAATAAATCTCTAAAACCAGTTTCATTTAGGTTTTAACTTACTCCTTCACTGTTCTTTGGTTATTAGGCTATCCAAATTTTGAAATAACTACAGCTCATTTTTACTAAGAAGCTAATGGATTTATATGTAGCAATTTCAAAACCATTATTTTATTATTATTATTATTATTATTATTATTTATTTCTTAGCAGACGCCCTTATCCAGGGCGACTTACAATCGTAAGCAAATACATTTCAAGTGTTACAATACAAGTAATACAATAAGAGCAAGAAATACAATAACTTTTGTTCAAGCAAAGTACAAGTGTGACAAACCACAATTCAATAATACAGCAGATAATAGTGATAGTTACATCAGGATATGATTAAATAGTGATAGTTACATCAGGATGTGATTAAATACAAAGTACTACAGGTTAAACACTTGGCAGATTACAGTATTCTGAAGTACAGGATTAAATGCAGTAAAATAGGGGGCAGATAAGAGCAAAATAAAGCACATTTACATGAAGGGTGATAGTGTCCCAGGATACAAACAGAGGAGTTCTACAGGTGCTCTTTGAAGAGGTGAGTCTTGAGGAGGCGCCGGAATGTGGTCAGGGACTGGGCACTGGGCATTATTTTCATGCTTTTAGTTTGAATCATGCTGTTTGGTGTTTGGTCTGTAACTTCATGACTGAGAGATTTATCAATCACAGACAAGACACAAGATTGGGACATCCAATCGGGTTTGAGAAAACAGCATGTGTGATGTTTAGTTTTTCCATTACATTTTAGGCTCACTTTGTCCATTACAATCTGTCACTGTGCATGAAAGTGCCTCAGATTATAACGCTCCACTCCTAGTAGTAGCAGCTGATCCTAATCAAAATACCAAATGCAATTTAAGATGTGCTCCATCTGGAAGTACAGATAAACATTATTTGAATTGTAAACTGCCAAAATGTTAAAAGATCAAAGTTTGTTTCCAGCAACAGTCCACTTTGCTATTTTTTCAGAATTAAAAAAATCTCCATAAAAGCCTGTAAGGATTCCAGATTTATATAATCCCAGTTTACAGCAGTGCACGTTGTCAAGATAAGTAACTATAACTGAAAAAGTTTCATGTTGCACCCCCAGAGCCAGAAGTGTTGTGTCTGTCTTCTGACAAAAACATCAGCACCAGCGTTCTGGGTTTATTGCTTTTGAGCTGGTACTCTGAAGGGCAAACTTCAGAACACCCTGCAGTGTTTACAAGAAGCACATTACTCTACCTTTGCTGTATCCTGTGTTGTCAATATTGGGGTGATACATTCTTCAATATAATCCTAATATTTGTAATCACTTCTCATGTGTCATAAATCAGATGGGGGGGGTGGGGGGGTGGGGTGAGAAATAAAACCAAGCACATTTTTGTACTTTCACTTAGGAGTGTACAGCAGGAAAAAGAGAATTTGTGTATCCAGATTGTGCTCCCTCCTACAACACAGCTCATTGTTTTTGGTTCCTACATTAGTCATTGATTTCAATCCCAGCATCAGCACAGTATCAGGAAGGAGCATGATCTTAATGCTCATAAGACAAAACCCCTTTATTGTGGCACAAATCCAGAATAAAAGTTGGGAAGTGTAGTCCCAGGTGATTTCTTGGCCAGGATGCATGAATACAAATGTGAAAACAACCATGCTGAAAAATGTATTGCTGTGATATGAACAAAAAGGATACAGCAAAGATAAAGTAATCTGTTTCTTATAAACACTGTAGAATGTTCTGTAACCTTCTATGTTTCTGTAGGCGACTTAAGTATCCTAAAGCCTGCCTTGTCCCATCACATCTCAATGGCTTGCTCCCCTGGTGCACTCTACTAGATACAGGGTAATTGCACATTGCTTGGTCTGCACTTTATTCCCAGGTGAGGGGGCTTTATGCCATTAGAACTCTGGAAGTGTCGTTCCTGATCACTCAGAGATAGTGAGACAGTTGCTTATATATATATATATATATATATATATATATATATATATATATATATATATATATATATATATATATATATATATATATAATATATATATATAATCTCTATCTATCTATCTATCTATCTATCTATCTCTTTATTTGGCATTTCCCTTTTGACTTCCCAAGTGGGTCCAGTGGTACCCGTGTATTAGTCTTGTGACCTGCCCAGACAAACTTAGCATTTCTTTAATGTGTTAATAATTGCATTGCTCTTTTTTCACAGTGCTTTGCCTTTGTCTATAACAAAGAGCTTGGATAACGCTGCACCAAAACCTTAAAATACTTTTTTTTTGTGAGCCATACTTAACATGATCAGCCATTTTGGTTTACTTGATGCTTTTTTGGCAAAACTAAAATATTAGTTGCCTTTGAGGCTACATCTTTAAACAAAAGAATAGCCGGCACTTATGTGTTTAATCTTGTTTACGTGCTGGGAAAGATCCAAAAGATGAATCGTGTTTTTCATGTCCTAATGTCTTTTAGTCTAAAGTTTCATTTCAATAACTTTATAAACAAATTAAGCGGCTGTATTCTCAGTACTAACAACTACAAGGAAACATAATTAATGTTTTACTTTACAAGGAACTTATGTAAAGGTAGTATTGTATATACGAATGGATGTTTGGTGTATCAACATAGTTTATTATACAAAGCATTTATGCCTTGTACTGTAGACAGCCTTTTTGAACATACAGAATCATTCCTCATTGCTGATTTAGGTCATGATTTTTTTTTAAACAAAAGCAAACTATAATTGTGATCATATGTAGCCGTTTTAATCTTGTAGACATTATACATTTTTTAAAATTATTTTTAGAGAATTGGCTGGAAGTTCAAACAACATAATGGTTCCCAATGAGAAGTCAAAGGCCACAGGACTCCTGAGTTGTCAAATCTGGCCCTGTATTTGATTAGCAATGAGTGTTTACCAGCTGCTCGCATCGTTCAGCCAAATCATCTTATCCTGCTTTTAATATAATTAAATCATCAGTGTTTATATCAGTAGATGGTTTAGTAGTAAACCACTTTAACATTTGTTAAGTATTTAAAGCCTTAGGAAAGCAGTTGGTTTATTTGAAATCAATGCTTTTCAAGGCAATAAAGTGAGCTAAAATACAGTATGGTTTAATTTGTTTAGTTTTTATTTATAATCTGCTTCGCTCTAAGGACACAGAGGTAAGCAAATAATCCCAGTAAATCTAACCTAATATGATTAATTGGAAACCATTTTTTGGGGGATCATTGGTGCTTGCTTGTATTTTATGTAGGTATATGTTACCTATGAAATGATCTTAATAGATATTTGGTAAGATGTACTGTAATTATTTTGTTGGTTCTATGTAGTTAAACAGGACTAGGTGGCAGAGCAGATTTCACATCTTTCATCTCTGCAAACACGGGTATGAAACCATCTCATTAGTTATATATTGTATGTGGTTCAGGAGCTGGGCCAGCTGGTCCCAGAAAAAAACAGGTCCAGTAAAAATCAAAGTACTATAAAGTTCTAAGGCCAACTGTTTAAATTCCACACTCTAAAATGTATCTATTGGCTGTAAACCAGTGAATTTGTAAAATACAATTACTGGGTATTGCATGCCTTTCAAAAACACAGCTGAGAACAAAAGAGAAAATGATCTTTAGAATTACATTTTCTTCTTTGATTAGAATAAAACACACATCTTTGGTTTTCTTTTAAGGAGCTACAGTGTTGGGCTTATAACTGTGAATGTGTGAGTGTTCTTTATAGACTAAATATGTATTCATGACAAATAGGTCTATACATTACAAATCAAACTTCTTGAATTCACTTGCAACACACCCACAGTTTTGTTTTTGGTCCACTGAGGGTATATTGCATTGCATTCCTGGCTTTGCGTTGCATGGAATTATTTTCAAGATGATGATGATTAACATCATCAGGATGGAACATTTCACAGCCTGCTTACGGTGACTTCTTTTTCTTTTTTATTCCCAGTAATTAGACAGTAAAGGCCAAAGGATGGCAGTTCTTACAGTTTCTTATTTGCTTATAATAAATCATTCCCCTACTTTTTCCCATTTACAATTACTCCAGATAATGTAACAGCATTGTATTAGACAGGTGTTTGGTTTGGAGATTTCAGAGACAGCTTCTTACTTGGGATCATACAGGGTGATTTGATTTATACTTCTTTTTAGCTGGTTTCTCTCTGTTTTGGGATACATTTTAAGTCCTGATAATGGCAACTAATAGTACTGCTTCCCAAACATGTGGTTGTGTCTAGAATTTTTAAGGTATTTATTTATTTAGTTGTTTGTTAACCAGGATTAATGTCTACGTGACAGAACTGTGCAATTTACATAGCAGTCCTTTGGGGGGAAAAGCAAAACAAACAATATTCTGTATTTGGATAAGAAGCATTTGACTGTGATTTGTTGTTCAATATTGACTCTGTTGAGTTTGTTTTTATGATTGTAAAACTAAGAAATGGAATTTAAGAAACAAACAAACCACAAATAATATTAAGATAAGCTATTTAATTCACTGTACTTTACTTTTATAAATACATCTAAATCCTGAAGGTAAACAGACCAAGATCCCTATTTATAAACTTTAAGGGCTGTTTTACAAATGATGTTGTCAGGGACTGTTTTGTGAACTGCATTAAGAGAAGTGTAGAAATTTATTCATTTAAGTATTTATTTCTATTTATTTATTTATTTATTTAAACTACTGTATTGTTCTCTGTGGGGAACTCCACACTTGAGGGTCGAATCTCAATCAGGTTTAAACATTAGTTGTCCACTCATTTCCATCCCTATAGGAGCACAGTACAATGATACACAACTGGGAGTAGGTAATTAGGCCTACATCTAAATGCTAGTAAAATGTGATTTTGTATAAAGCTTTTTATAGATTACACATCTATTATAAGGTGGTAAATGTCTCCATGTTCAGAAAGCTTTATTTTTCTGTCAAAGTCCCAGCCAGGGGAATAATTGTTAACATAGGAGACAAATTCAGTAGTGTCTCATGCTTTTCACATTTAGAAACATGGTTGGTTTATGGATGTTTCACTATGTACCAGTATTTTTTTTATTATTATTACTGTATATTATCACAGGGATACCCTTATAATTCCAAGATAGTATCCAGGAGATACCTTGGCACTACAATTAGCAGACTATGACTGTGTTGCCCGAAAGGCAGCACATTGTATCTGGAGCTAATGTTTCACTGTGGCCCTGATAAAGTAATTCACTGGTAACAGCTGCTGGAATGTCCCATATAGTATATATCCATATATCCATATCCCTCACTACAGAATATTATATCCCATTCGTATCTATTTGAAATGCATATTTCAGCAGGTACCATAGATTTGGATCTTGAACTTGTTGTACATCACAGATATCCCTCACCCTTTTTTAACCTGCATTTGAAAACTAGGTTACTGTTTCAGTGTATTTTCAGCACTTTGTGTCAGCTATCAAGTCCAGTATTTCTCAATGCAAAAACGTCCCTCTCAATTCAGCCCAGGGCAGTAGCAGAACCCGGTTGCCTTGTGATGAGTCAATCAAAACCTCTCAGACTGCTGCGAAACTCACTTCCTTTGACACGCTCATGTGAATTTATCCCTAAATGTTGGTACCCCACACAGAATTTTCATCAGGTATTCTCTCCACTTCTCTATGGGCACAGTATATATCCTACTCCAAGTCTAAATTGACCTTATAGCTTATTAGCCTGTTTAGCTAAGACTTAACTCTCATTAGTTTAAATACATTGTCACAGTTCTTTCTGTACAGGGATGGCAGTGTGTGATTTAACCCCTTATATAAAATCTTTATTGTACTTTGTCTAAGTTGCTTTTTAACCTCCTTTTTGAACTGGCACATATAGCTGTAGTAGGAAGGGGTCTGTTTGGTTCACAGAGTGACTGAGTGGCAGGGTAGTTTCAAGGGAGATGGAATCTAGATCCCCTGCAGCTAAGACTACCTTTGAGGAATGTAAACAAACTGAGAGGTCTGCTTTTTGATAAACGAGAGTGCATGTAAGGCTAAACTGTTGAAGAATTTAAGACAGAGACACCACGGAATCTTACTGAAGTATAAAATTGAACATGATTCCGGGACACTGTAGCTATAAATGGCAGTCGGTGTACAGCTGTTGGGGCCATCAAAGGAAATTTTGTGATGCTTAAAAATTGCCCTGTTAAAAATAGAGTACCATAGCCATTTAACAAGCCAGGAGGAAAACAAATGGTTTCCACATGTCTTCAAAACAGCATAGAGTAGTGAAATTGAAACTGCTGGGGCAATGTATACTGCTGGACCCATGTCTGAGTATGGGGGGAGATCCCTCAAATAGGCCTCGGTTTGACCAGGCTTACATACAAATGTTGTTTATGAGGTCAGTAATTTGTTCTGACAGTTAAGTGATGTCACAAAGGGTTACCTTTATTGGGAGAAATTGGACAGTTACTTTATTAACACCAGAGAAAAGAATGATGATGATGAAAGTGGCGTGACAATTTGAGCTGCATTAGCAAATGATCACGTGTTTACTATCATATAGATTATTATTATCATAGCTATTGAGTATGATATAGTTTGTATATAAATATAAATAGAGAGATGAACAATACACCATTCCAAATACGTTTGTGACTTTCTCCTCACAAACAGACGTTTATATTATTCCAATACAAACATAGGCATCTAATGAATGCACAATTTGTGCTAATTAAATATAAGCAGTGCAGTGCTCAACAACCCTCCTTTTCTGTTCTGGGTCTGTTTGACCCAACAGAAGTTGACATGTATCATGCAATTTTGCGACTTTAGACACAATTTGGCGTCATAAACATATACCAAGGCTGTAGCCAGAGGCACGGGCCTCGGTTAAAATCATACTAATTATTATTTATTTAGGCTCTCTTACATGTTGCTTTGCCGTAAAATAAAATGCATTTCATTTGTGTGGATGCATGAATTCCCAAGTCCCGCTGATATATTTAGCCTCTGTGCTCTCCAAAATATTTTACTGTCATTGCAGACTGCAGCGATACCACTCAGTTCACATCACCATAGCAGATAAACGTGCTTGAAAAGGTTTAAAAACCGACCAAGGCTTATTAGCGACTTACAAGGTGAGATAAAGTAATAATGCTGATTAGAAAGAAGTACATATTGGCCTAATAATAAGGAATAATAAATTCCCTTGGTAGTCTGCAGTTTAGCGAACCCATCTTATTAATATTCCAATTCTAAGCTGTTAGTGGAAGCGACTTGTAAACTACAGTATATACCATGTCTGGTATTTTTTTTTTTGTCTGATTACCAGTATCACAGACATTATGCTTTGGGCCATTATGATAATAGGAGGGTGAAGGTGCAGTTTGTGGAATCTCTCATCTAGTAAGAATTCTTAGTAAAATGTAAAAGACATGCTATAGAGGAGTAGACCAGAACACAGCAACTTAGGCCTATGAAGTGTGTGATTTAACAAAGAAAAGGGTTTCTTAAGATCAAATAAAGGAGGGCATTAGACAGAACTGTATTCTATGATCTTAATAAAACTAAAAATATGTTTAAGGATTAAAGAAAACCACACACAGTGTATAGGGGCATGTTGTTGCTGTTTAGTCTAAAGCTCCTGTACAGAAAGAGGTTCTTATGGTGGTTTTATTTTGAAGATTAAAAAAACTCCAATATAAACTTCTGAGCCCTGACAAAAACAACCAACCTTTTGTTAGCAAGATCCCCAGACTCCCCGTGCTTGACCCTTTCTGTCTTAAGTATACATTTAGATTTGTTATGTTTTCCTCAGGTATGGGTAGGACAAATATAGTAGATTTATACATCTTTTCATAATCAATCTTGTAGAGAAGCCCTGGGAAAGGGAAGGAGGACGTTTACTCCTTTCAGAAATCTTTACAATAAGAATATTTTGTATATAAAGGAGAAAAATGTAACACAATCCTCAACAAAAATGTTTTACATCCAGATAATCTGCAATTCTCAACAAATTGCATCTTTTAAATTATTTGTTTATTTATCAGACGCCTTTATCCAAGGTGACTTACAGAGACTAGGGTGTGTGAACTATGCATCAGCTGCAGAGTCACTTACAATTACATCTCTCCCGAAAGACAGAGCACAAGGAGGTTAAGTGACTTGCTCAAGGTCACACAATGAGTCAGTGGTTGAGGTGGGATTTGAACCGGGGACCTCCTGATTACAAGCCCTTTTCTTTAACCACTGGACCACACAGCTTTTAATTGTGTATCTGATGTGCTATTTTTTGTATTAATTACAGTTATTTGACTGTAAACCATTAAATTAAATAGGTCTCATCCACCACCAGTACTTACCTCCTCGGATAGCTCTCTTTACTTTGTATAGTTTTTGTTTCCATCGCAGCTCTTTGTACATGATCAGGATAACTTTGTCACCTTTGAAGTTCTGTCCAAAGTTAATCCAACGTTCCTACATGCCAACTGCGGAATGCACTGATTGATCACTACACTACTTTAGTGGCATTTAAAGTGACTGTAACACAGTAATGAAGTATCCCATGTAAGATCAAGAGAAATATCTAACAGCATTGAAGAGGGCATAGGCATAATAAAAAAACATACCGGTACATTGGGTTTAATGGCTGTCAGCTATGGACTATATTAACAAATGCAAAATACACTAAATGAAACTGTGTTCTTAATGTCTCATTATGTAAGGTTGCATGAACTCCTACTCTAGTTTAAAATGAGACCTATTAAAAGGATAATTAGTTCTTGTGCTGAGACACAGAAATAAAAAAAACAGATGCTTATATATATATATATATATATATATATATATATATATATATATATATATATATATATATATATATATATACATCTTTAATGTTTCTGCATATCCTGAACAAAGAACAGTGCCCATCAACAGGATGTCATTTATAAAAAAAAATTTACACTTTATAGATACCTATACAGTACATACCCTATAGATATATAATACACGTCAACAATGCATTATAAAATAAGTCATTCACTAATCCTTTATAAATACATAAGGGCAATATGTTTCTAGGGTATCGTATGCTAATCAAGTTCATATATCTGATGTCAATCAAGCTCAAGATTACATTCCCACAAATTGTGCAAAACTGGTGGTCTTATGGATATAGCTGTAACAATCTGGGGGCTGTATATTTATTTTGGAAAACTTTGTAATGTTAAAGATGAAGTCCTTTATAAATGATTTTCTTTTAATTAAGAGTGCTGCAAATAAATACACAGATTTTTAATTTGGATGAATTTCTCATTACTGTAGGTTATTTAATTGACACAAGATCAGTGGAAACACTGGCAATGTGCCACCACTTTGTTCTTGGTTTATATCTCATTAACTATCAACTTTAAAAAGTGAAATCTTGTTAATTTTTGAAAGAATCCATCAAATCACAGGTGACTGAGCAAAGCAAGTATATTTTAGGATGTAATCCCACATTCATAAACACATCTTTTTGAAGCCTATTTGATGACTACTGATTACAAAGGGGATGATAAAAGGATATGAATGTGAACTAGTGGTGCAGTATTATCACAGTACAGTGATGTCATTTTGTTAAATGCATAGTATGAAATTCTTAATCATTTGACACCACTTGGGTAGCTAACAAAACATCCAGCAGAGCAGACCGAAATGACCACTTGGTTGCAGCTGCTAGTGGCACACTGGGCCACAGATATATCAAGACTTTAAAACTTCAAAGACAATTGTTTAGATTTCTGTAGTGTTAGCTTTCCTGAAGGAAGTTATGCCCTGCTTTTTTGAACACTTGTTAGATTTTGTATATTGGAATGGTACAGTTAACAAATATGGTTCTGTAAACCATCTCTTCATTAAAGAAAGGTAACAAACATATTAATTTACTGAAGTGGCTGGTGTCATCAGTGCTGATTATAATTAGACATTAGAACAGTGATTAATTTCTCTAACCAGGTAACTGAAGAAATAAAATGCCAATTAAGGGGGAAGGAGGAGAAACCCAGCCACACTAATTATTAAATATGATTTAATTAAAAACATTGCACATTAAATGAAATTACAAATAAACTAGATAAACATTTTGTTCCAATGAAGGTGTTAGCTGACACATTTGACTACTTCTGTTTACACAATTTGAAGTTGTGGATGAAGTTTAATATGTAATGTAAAGTTATATTCGTAAATACAAAAAAAACTTTTTAAATCCAGTATACCAGCGCTATATGATGAAGGCTTTTTTTTTTTCATTAGGTTATTCAGATTTTATGAAGGACTTTTTTTAAGTTATGGATGAATATTTAGATAATCGAAAGGTTCAGTTCTTTTAGTACATTTTAACACATGCACTAGGTCTATACGTTGTGATGCCTATACGTTTAGAATGTTCCAGGGTTTGCATTCAATTACTGAAGCATTCATTTGATAAAAAGAAGAGCCGGACATACTGTACAGTTCATTTAAAAATATTATGGAGCTTGATAAGAATAAAAGCTTCCTTTCTGGCCCTTATACCTTTGTGGCAGTGAATGACAGTTTTTCCTGCTCTCTCTTAGAGAGCCTGTTTAATTGCTTGTTTTGGCTAATTTCGGTTCCAAAAGCTAGGCCTGGTCCTTGAACAAATAAAAACATGGAAAGCGGGAGGGAGAGATCAAACAGTTTCAACAACAAGCCATTAAAACAGTGTGGTGGTTCCTGTCAGAAGCTGAGGGTCATAAAGGGAGGAGGCTGGCCTTATTTACTTCCATCCTGCTGCTCTAATTAAGTGGGTCACCAGCACCTAAAGACATGGGGTCCTGCTGATCGTTCTAATAAAGTCTGATTTAATTTGAGAGGTAATAACAGCAGCCTAATATTGATTAGACTTTTTATTCCCCTTTGTAAACCGCAACAAAAAGAAACAAACTCCCTTTTCTATTAGATTTCTTTGTTAATCACAAAATTAAATATTCATGGCTTAATATGGTATTTGTTTATAACCACTTGGGCCTTTTGAGATAACACTTCTATGCCTTTGTCTGTTTTCTTCTACGGTTTTAGTATTTGTAGACAAAGCTCACCGGTTTCCCCCACCCCTCTGTTGTGGCTTCCTGCTATGAGAGGAGGTGTAGGAGCAGCTGTGAGTTATGGGCTCCCAGCCCAGAACAGCTCATGGGTCAGAACTGTAAGTGGGCTTACGTGATAAAGGGTATTTTGAGATATAGTTACCTCAGAACTGCCACTCTCCTGGCCCCATCCCAGATGTAAATGATTTTCAAGGAAGCATCTACTGTACAAATGTGTTCAAACTTCATTAAGGATTAAAATGTACTTACATATTTGATTATTAAGGAAACATGAATGTAATGTAACTTCCTGCTTAGGCTGCATGTAGCCTATTCAAAATATACTGTACCCAATGTAATCATGGTATATCAGGCAGGCAGTACATTTTGTTCATTGTTCAAAGATTTTTTTGTTCCCAGAATATTGTTTGACATAGATTAAATATGGAGAAAAGGCCAAAAAAAGCTAAATGTTTATCAAATCAACCATAGCTTAATGTGTAATGATTACCTTAACCACAAAGATAGTACATTTTAATTGTAGAGCTCTATAAATAATAATTAATAATAATTAGCCAGGACTCAATCTCTCGTCAAAGGCATCAATGCTAACTTACTACAGTCACAGTTTTGTTGAGCAACGTGATATGAGCAGAACCATGATTATGTTTTTTTCATGGAAAAAGAAGTGGACCAGATCTGGAAAATATATCATGAATGATGAAGGCTGATGATGGCGATGTGACAGTGTATGTGTGGAATCATTTCAAGACGTACTGAATTTGAGCTTATGCAAAACATGTTTTCATTTAACTGGCTAGCAATTCCAAACCAGGGTGACTAGATTGTATATACAGTACCACTGCTTTTGGGACCAGCTTTGGAAACTTAGAATGCAAGGGCAGCATACAGTACTGAACAACAATGATTTCTGTTGTATTATATTTGTCAGGGGGAATAAAAAGAACGTCTCTATTCTGGCATTACCATCTAGTAGTTAGGAAGACTGTACAGATGAGGTGAACTACTGTCTCATGGTAATTAATAACTGGTAAGGCTGCTTTTTTTTTTGCTATTGTAAACATTTGAATAATAAAATATTTGAATTGAAAACTTTTTTCAATTTATTTTTTATTTAACAAAGTTCTGTTTTCCATTTTATTTATTTATTTATTTATTTATTTATTTGTTTATTTTAATATTGGCCATCTATTCCAATCTTCAGCTCATGGTGTGTGATATTGTTTATTGTATGACTGAATGCATGTGCATTGTAACCTGTCTGTGGTCCTTTGAAAAATAGTATCAGAAACCTTTCATCCTTCAACCAGGAAGCTACATCAACAGGTACTACCTCACCACCTGCATTTATTTATTTTTCCTTATTATTTTTTCAGTCCAGGTGCCAATGGTGGGGTAGTGCCTGTTGACATAGCTTCCTGGTTGATGGATGAAAGGTTTCTGATACTGTTTTTCAAAATAAGAATTCTGTTCTTATGAAGGAAAATCAGCACAAAAGAAAATTACACCCTAATTATATTACTGAAAAAAAAAAAACACAGAAATGGCTACATTATGTGTGCATTACAGCCTAAAGCTAAAGGCATGTTTGTATATCTCTATGTGTGGAGCTGCTCTGAAGGTGAGATGTGAATGCCATGGCATTGAGTGTGCTAAAAACTTTGTACAGTGAGTATATCTGCTCTGGCAGTATTAGCTTGACCAGTCTGTGCGACTGGCAGATTTGAGAGAGAATTCAATGAAAATGTATGGGTCCCTGGCAGTGTTTGGTACCTGCTGGTGGCCTGCCTAGTGATTGTCACTGTGTGTGAGCCTGTGTGGATTTACAGTGCTCCAATCAGGCAGATTGCAAACTGACTTGTGTTCGCTCTCTCGAGCAGCACCCATAAACTTCACCAAATGCTGCCACTTACTCTTGGTAATTAAAGCAAGCTTGTGTGGAAAAGGGGTAAATTATCAGGCGCTGAAGAGATTTAAAGCCCGCACATGTCTTTCCTTGCTTAGGGGAGCAATAATTATTGGCAGTCTTTAAAGCATTTTATGTGTCACTAGAGTAAAGGTTTACACAACTGTTCTTTCAAGGCTTCTGTATTTTATAAATAAAATGGACAAAAAACTCTTGTGATTAAGATTAGTCAGGATAAAGTGTCACACAGTCACTCTGTTTAATAAAAGGGAGGGTCAATTTGCACCGAGTGTAAAAACACCAAACAATTAATTATAATAAAGGCTTTAATGAAGGCTTTAATAAAAGCAATTTGTCAAAAACAGCTAAGATATTAAATTAGTTATAATTCACCTTGTTTCAAAGGGCTAGAGGCTTTCTGTTTTAAGGGCCAACTGAAAATTGAAAAGATGACTGATCATTATTAGATTTCAGTGACAAGTCTGGCCCAGCAACTAAACGCTACTGAAGAGTGCTAGGAGATTTCTGAATAAACATTGCTGTGGGGTTTCACTATTACAAGAATTAGACTTGAAGAAAATTAATGGCTAGCAGAGAATGGCACTTAATTCCACTTCTGTTAGTTTTGATTTTACATGACATGACAAATTGCTGAAATAGTCGCTCTCGACAGTTTGTATGTTTTACCTTTTCCGCAGTTCTGTTTCTGCAATAAGTTTAAACAGGCAGTCATAAGGTACAGTATATAGCAATATTAAAAAATAGATATATTTAGTCAATCGTTTGGAGACTCTTCTTGCTGTTTGTTGGGTAGATTTTATGTTATTGAGATGATGTTGGCTGTAGACCAATTGTTAATTTGCATTAATTAGTCCCATTGAGAGAAATTGTTTACCACACAGGACATGGATTTTATCTGTTACTGTTACATATCGTTTGGTCATGTCGGCAAGTAATGTAACTGAAAAAGGAAAGAAAATACAAAATTACAAACATAAAATAAAGAAAAACTGTAAAATAGTCATAGGTTAAAAAAAAAGATGATGTTCAGACATCAACTGGGGCTGTAAGTAGAACTTGTCCATAGATACAGACATGCAGTTATTCTTCAAATAATGTATGAGGATCACCTCTGTTCTGTGTGCTATTGTAAATGGGTTGGCATTTGGCAGCAAGGCTTACTAATTACACATTGACACTTGTGTTCCAGGAACATCCAAACTTCCAGGGGCATCTACACACAAACCGAGACCTTAATTTACAATTTACCCCGAACCTTAACTTAATCCTAACTTCAAAGTCACTATCAGATTGCAAATTTGCTATTCAGTCCCTCAGTGGGACTATTAAAAAAAAGAAATTCTCTATATAACAGATGCTATTCAATGTGTGTATGTTCCCTGAGTATTCAGTAGTGGACGCAAACCTGCTTACTAATTTTAGTGCTAAAGACTGCTACTATTCATGGCTTGTGAGGTTACAACAATCTGTCAATCTGCCCCATTCTTATAATTTGAGTCCTACATTAAATCTACGCTGAGTTTAATTAATAGCCATTAATGGCCTCATAAAGGCCTCTGATTACTGCTACTCATCACCCTTTGAGTTTAAGGTGTTTTGGTACAAAGTTTATGAATATTTATCGTAATTATTTTGTAGTACTACTGTATCATCTGACTGTTTTAAAGGTATAGCTGAATTATTAAAGCAATATCTATATCTATATCTATATCTATCTATCTATCTATCTATCTATCTATCTATATATATAAGCTGATCCCTGGAGCCAGCATTACACTTCAGCCATTAACACCAGACAGAAGGATATCTACATCATCATATGGAAGGAAACGTAAATGGATGGAGACGCATATGGATCACATTAGTTTACTGTAAAGCTACGTCTTAGTTGGTGCTTATCTTGGCGAGAGCCGAGTTCAAATCAGCATGAAGTTTTAACATCTACTCTCGTGTAATGGAAATCATGAAGATCTGGATACGTCCAGTGACTGCTGTGAATAGTGCAGCTGGCAACAAGGGAAAGACCTTGTGACAGCCTGGAGAGACAGCTGACAGGAGGAAAGAGACCCCATTGGGGCTGGTAAGGGTTAGCTACCCTTGTCGGCAGTATCCAGCTCTGTGTTTACAGGATGCTGGAGACACCCGCCCAAGGCTTCTAAGAAATTAAAGAGAAAAATACCCCTAGAGTCTGCGAGAGCGGGGGCGGAAGATGACTCAACGTTGGACAACACGGTTAACGACTTAGGAACGGAAACGGATATGAGTATGGAGAGTACTTCACAAAAGACTAGTTCAAGATCTGCAGTTAACAAAGACATGGAACTCCAGGTTTGTGTCTGCGGCTGGAGCAAGGCGACAACGGTCAGGGGTTTGAAGATTCATCAAGGGAGAATGAAATGCTTGAGGGAGAAGGGACAAGGGCCTCGCATTGATCAGTACTTCTTACGAAGTCAGTCAAGTCAGTCGAATGAAATCCAGCGACAGGAAGCAAACCACAGTTCGCAGGATATCAGCACCCCTGTCATAGATGTGAGGAGGACTTGCATGGACACAGTTAGTGATGAACCTAATGATCCTTGTGAACCCGGTCAGACAAACCAGCATAAGAGAGAAAAGAACCTCAACGGGCACAAGCCTGGAGTTAAATGGCCAAGAGCTTGTGAGAAAACTGCATGGGACACAGTAAACACAGATCTCTGCGTTGCATTGGAAAGATTAAGTGGAACAGTTGAAAAGAAGCTGGATAAATTTGGGGACATCATCTACGCATATGGAAGTGAGAGGTTTGGAGTTGAAAAAAGGAAGGAAAAAGTACAAACTATTCCTGGAAAGTCTAGACGGCAGCAGGAGATTGAACGCTTAGTTAGAGAAAGGAGACAGCTGAGGAACCAATGGAGAAGAGCAGAACAAAGTCAGAAGGAGGGACTCAATCTCTTACAAAGGGTCATAAAAGATAAGCTTGCAACATTGCGCAGAGCTGAGCGCCTACGGAAACGCTACAAAAAGAAGGAGCGTGCGAGAGCTAACTTTTATAAAGACCCATTCAAATTTGTAAAGAAGTTATTCACCAGTGAGAAGAATGGCACACTAAAAGCATCTAAGGTTGAGCTGGAGAGATATTTGGAGGAAACACATACAGATTCAAAAAGGCAGGAGCCTATGTCAATTCCGTCAGACATCCCACCTATCAATCCACCAGAATACCAAATGGAGGACTGTGCACCTAAGTGGAAAGAAATAGAGCAAGCTGTGAAAAAAGCAAGGGCTTCATCATCTCCAGGGCCTAATGGAGTTCCGTACAGAGTGTACAAGAGTGCTTCAGGAGTTCTACGAATTCTGTGGAAATTGATGAAAGTGGCATGGGAAAAACAGGTTGTACCAAGAGCATGGCGCCGAGCAGGTGGAGTCTTTATACCTAAAGAAAAAGATTCTACAAGCATCAGTCAGTTTCGTCCCATTTCCCTATTAAACGTAGAAGGCAAGATTTTCTTCAGCATTATTGCTCAGAGATTGTCAGCTTACCTATTAAAGAACTGCTTCATTGACACTTCAATACAAAAAGCGGGCATTCCAGGTTTCCCAGGTTGCTTAGAACACATCAATGTGATCTGGCAACAAATTCAATCAGCTAAAAAGGAGAGGAAGGAGCTCCATGTGACATTCCTGGATTTGGCTAATGCATATGGTTCAGTGCCACATGAACTACTTTGGGCAGCATTTGATTTTTTCAGTGTACCGATGACAATAACAAATTTAGTGAAAGCCTATTTTGGAGATTTGCAATTCAGTTTTTCAACTTCAGAATTCAGCACTACATGGCAATGCCTAGAGGTTGGAATAATGGCAGGATGCACCATTTCTCCACTGGCTTTTACCATGGCAATGGAAGTAATCATTAGGGCATCAAAATGGGTAGTAGGAGGAGAGCGCTTGGCTTCTGGAATGCGACTACCACCAATTCGAGCATACATGGATGACATGACAACCATGACTACAACAGTAGCCTGCACTAATCGATTATTGGGCAAATTAACCAATAACATTGAATGGGCACGAATGCAATTCAAGCCCACTAAATCAAGAAGCATCTCTATAATTAAAGGCAAAGTAGTAGATAAAACATTCTTCATTAATGGTGAGGCAATACCAACAGTGTCTGAGAAGCCAGTGAAGAGTCTTGGGAGATGGTACGACGGGGATCTAAAGGACACAGTTCGTGTGGGAGAAGTTAGACAACAAGCAGTGGAAGGGTTGAAGAGCATAGACAGCTGCGCTCTACCAGGTAAACTAAAACTCTGGTGCTTTCAGTTTGGTCTACTGCCGAGGTTGCTGTGGCCACTGACTGTGTACGAGGTTTCTTTGACAACAGTAGAGAAGCTGGAAGCTTTAATCAGTTCATACATCAGGAAATGGTTGGGAGTTCCACGCTGCCTCAGCAGAGTGGGACTTTATGGTAAAGGAATACTGCAGCTACCAGTCTCTGCTCTAACCGAGGAGTTTAAGTGCGCCAAGGTCAGACTGGAAATGACATTAGTAGAGTCACGCGACAAATGCGTAAGGGAGGCAGCACCTGTGTTGAAAACTGTAAGAAAGTGGGCGGCAAAGAAAGCTGTGGAAGATGCAAAGGCTGCCCTTCGAATTGGTGATATCATGGGGCAAGTTCAGCATGGAAGAGGGGGTCTTGGTTTCAGTTCAACTCCTCCTACATGGCACAAGGCGGCCCCAGCTCAAAGAAGGAAGCTGGTAGTCAACGAGGTGCAAAAGCAGGAGGAGAGGATGAGGTGTATAAAGGCCATTTCCCAGGCCAAACAGGGAGAATGGATGAGATGGGAGAGTGTGGAACAACGCAAGATTGGCTGGCAAGACCTATGGTCAATGGAACAGAGCAGGATCAGTTTCCTCATCAGGTCAACATATGATGTTCTCCCATCACCACAGAACCTAAACCTCTGGGTAGGAGAGGATCCCTCATGTCCTTTGTGTTCATCACCTGCAACATTAAGGCACATTTTGACAGGATGTAAGGTGGCTCTTAGCCAAGGACGGTTTACTTGGCGCCATGACCAGGTGCTGCGATGTTTGGCCTTAGCATTGGAAGACAAGCGTAACATGACCAATAAGTTGCCACCTGTTCCATCAAAACATTACACACAAAAGACAACATTCCTCCGCCCAGGAGAGCAACCACCAAGAAAAGGTGTTAAAACCAATCCTCGCCCAGGACAACTGGAAGCTGCTAGAGACTGGAATATGCTGGCAGATGTTGGTCAACGGCTTATTTTTCCACCTGAGATTGCCACCACTAACCTTCGACCAGATATTGTCTTGTGGTCTGGATCAGCACGCCTTGTTCACCTGGTAGAGTTAACAGTGCCATGGGAGGACGCTGTAGATGAGGCGTATGAGAGGAAGAAACTGCGGTATGCTCAACTAGCCACTGAAGCGGAACAGCGAGAATGGAGAGTTCGGGTTTACCCAGTGGAAGTGGGTTGTCGAGGATTTGTGGCACACTCTACAACCCGGTTTCTCAGAGACGTCGGATTCAGTGGCCAAGAGTTGCGTCGCACAGTGAAGAACTTATCTGAAGCAGCAGAGAGGAGCAGCAACTGGCTGTGGTTGAGACGGAAAGATTCTGGCTGGGGACAGGTAAGTAAGCTGGGCTGAGTTGAGTGGGGGACGGAGGGGGGTGATGCTGGGACGCCAGAATCACCGTCGAGCCCTCTTGAGGTGTCGTGGGCTAGTCGACGAAACACTGAGGATGGAAGGTGCCCACTTGAAAACCCCAGAGATGTACCCTACTTAGCTCAATCCAGACGGTTGTCATGCTGATGCGCTGGGGAGGCCGCACTTTGGTTGATCCCCGGAGCCAGCATCGCAGCCGTTGTGTGTGCTGATGCGCCAGGGAGGCAAAATAAGCTGATCCCTGGAGCCAGCATTACACTTCAGCCATTAACACCAGACAGAAGGATATCTACATCATCATATGGAAGGAAACGTAAATGGATGGAGACGCATATGGATCACATTAGTTTACTGTAAAGCTACGTCTTAGTTGGTGCTTATCTTGGCGAGAGCCGAGTTCAAATCAGCATGAAGTTTTAACATCTACTCTCGTGTAATGGAAATCATTATAGTTGATTTTTTATTTGACTAATTTATGAAAATGAGATTTGTTTATTTAATACAGACAAATAAATAGAGGCTACACCATGAATGGTCATAGATTACTGTAGTTATTCCACAAAGGGGTCGAAGTTTAAACCTATATTTAACAGCTGACGTCATAGAATTACTTTCCTTAGATCAAGCGATCTGCCCGTTCTGTCATTGGATTTGATGATGATCCGGTGAAAAAAAAAATCCACTCCGGTCCACCCAATATGAAAAATGTTTTCTATGCTAGATCTCTCAACGTGTATTGTATAAAGCAGATGATCAGCAGTATGTATTTATTAAACCAGGTTACTCAAGGGACACTCAAATTGCCATAGCTGTTTTTCATTCAACCTTGTATCACAACAACTTCAAGCTTATTCAGTTCTGGGGTAGCCTTAATGTAGATGCATGCTCAGCACAAAACTGATTGGAGTTGGCACTATTTTGGCAAGTGGTTTGTCCAATGGTGGCATCATATCTGTATGTTGCACATTGGCAGAAAAACAAGTATTAGAGGACACAGGTGGGTGTGGTTCAGTAGTAAAATTATGTACTTATTTATATATTTTCCACCATGGTTTGAAACTGAAATATTTCCCATTGAGGTAAGCCACAGTCAGTTACAGGCACACACATATATGAAGAGAATACAAATTAAAACAAGTCAGCCATAGCTTTAAACCCGAGAACATACATTTGAGGTAAAACGAAATCCTGCAGGCAAACATTTTGGCTAATGTCGTTCAGCTTGAATGCTGATTATTTATTTAATTTCAGCCTTCGACAGTTTGCAGTAATCTGGCCCTTTTGGTTTTTGTATCTCAAAATTATAAACTATACACACAGCACAGTATGGAATTACTCATTCATGTTAGTATGCTATATTTAAAAAGTGAAATACAATGAATGGTGAGGGATTTGTATTGCATTTCCAGATTACCTTTAGGAAACAATAACAAAAACTAAATGTTGCACCTGTCATGGAAGCTGACCATACACAGTAATAACTATGCAGTATTTAGGTCACTCTTGTTGTTTTCATTACATTATGCAGGCGGTTTGAGTATCTATAACAGGCATGAGCAACTCTGGCCATGTTTGCTCCAACTGTGTCCATTGCTTAATGGATTAAACCTTAAAGAAGCAGTGTATTATTTAATTGTACCTTGGCATAGAATGGCCCTCCATGAGACCAGAAGTTCCCCATCACAATCATCTTATTCACACTTAAATGCAGACCTGATGCAGGGTTGATTGGCTCAAGTCCTGAATTGGACATGATACATGCACACACACAGAGCACTAGCAACAACCAGGGAAAGAAAGGACAGATGTACACTTTTTATAGTGTGTTAAACTCTTAAAGTTCCTGATTGCGCTACTAAATAAACCTGGTTTCAGCGGGTCTTAACGCAGTGCTCAACTGTCTATTTGGGACCCCATTGTGCTGTCATCAGAATCCCTTCTGCGAATATGTTAATGATACCACACCCTGAAATGTTTGCCTACATGTGGCGATGGGGCAGGTGCTGTATAACGGCGCAGGACATGTCTTCAGAATACCATTTCAGCGCAGTGGGGTTTTTTTTACATCTCCGCTCCATTTTTGCGCCACAGAATCGAGGACAAGAGTTTATATTAAAACACTTTTTTTGCCATTCCACAAGAAACAAGACTCTTAAGAGAACTCCTGATGGGGTGGTATTCTCTGTATTCCAGATACAATACTGTACTGTATTAAAAATGTATAATTACTCCCAGAGAAAATATGCTTTAATTTAATACATTTTTTTTGGTAAAACACTGAAAAGGAAAATAATTGATAATGCTACAATCCTAGTAGCAATCCACAGGTTGTCCAATACTTGTTTGAAGCTTTAATTGCACTCTTGAGCACCCTGCGGATAAAGAAATCGCATGTGTCACATAGAAAAGTCTAATAGTTTTATAGAAGTGGAGGTGCTCTGTTGTCATAACTGCCCACCTACTGTCTTTTCAACTGATACGCAATTCCATCAGGTCTGCAGTTTAACAGATGGCCCTGACTAATGAAAAGAGCCGTTTTAATTAGTCCGTCTGAAGACATTGATTCACATCGGAGGACCCTCCCAATAAAGTTGCATTGACCAGGCTTGGTGCTGTTGGCTCCAAGTAGCCACCATCTGCTTGGTAGCAGAAAAAAGGTGCAGAATAGCTGCTTGCACTTCCCACTTCAGTGAGCCGGAAAGTGGTTTAGAGGACAGTGGCTGCAGGAGCCCTCGCTACAGCCTGTGGCTCACAGTAGTGTTATCTTCAGGCCTTGCTTTCTCATACCGGATGTATTATTTTCTTTTCTCCCCACTCTAAAATGTCTGTTTTAATAAAGATAGCACTAATCAGGACCAAGAAAAAGTCAACACTTACTGGTACTCCTTACTTGACCTTCAAAGTGCTTAAGTTTCAAATGAACTGGTTCCAAACTGTATGTGATATGCAATCCAGTACCTAACTGAATCACTACAGGTTTACATGGTGACACAACCAGGCTTTTTGAGACCCGTTTATAAAAAAGGTACATATTTTTGGTAGGACACTTTCATGTGTAAGGGAAATTCATCTTACTCTAGCTAGACAAGGCTTACCTACATTTGGCGTGGATATGTTTTGATACCTCTCTGGTTCATCCATCCTGTGTGGTTCAGACACATCTTAATTGTAGTCATGGTGAAGGCTATTAGACAACCAATGTATTTATGCTTGTGAACTGTATGCATTTTGTTCATTAAAAAAGTGGCATAGTTTAAAACCATTTGAAAAACAGAATTAAAGAAATAACAAAACATATATAATTTCCACTGATCTCAGTCAGACCTTGTGACTAAGTAATTATAATAATATTTCTGCTGACATGCAGGGAGGATGTGATTGTAATTCGTACAACCGAGTCCTTGAAAATTATTCATTAAAAAAACCTCCAGCCCATTTTTGTGAAGATCAGCATTCTTTGGATATTAATAATAAAAAAATAAAACTAAAAAAAGCACAGACTGTGTGATGTGTCCATTTTCAGATACAGTCAGAGGCTGAATGTAATTTGTTGTCTTAAAATGAGAGTTATATTTCACTTGGATCTGTATCATCAGCCAACTTAACCTGTCACATTTATGACCAATTTAATAAGAGCTAATCCTAATATATATATATATATATATATATATATATATATATATATATATATATATATATATATATGTATATATATATACAGACGTGCTCAAATTTGTTGGTACCCCTCCACAAAAAACGAAGAATGCACAATTTTCTCTGAAATAACTTGAAACTGACAAAAGTAATTGGCATCCACCATTGTTTATTCCATATTTAATAGAAATCAGACTTTGCTTTTGATTTTTTATTCAACATAATATTGTAAATAAGAAAACAAATGAAAATGGCATGGACAAAAATGATGGGACCGCTAACCTAATATTTTGTTGCACAACCTTTAGAGGCAATCACTGCAATCAAACGTTTTCTGTAGCTCTCAATGAGACTTCTGCACCTGTTAACAGGTAGTTTGGCCCACTCTTTCTGAGCAAACTGCTCCAGCTGTCTCAGGTTTGATGGGTGCCATCTCCAGACTGCAAGTTTCAGCTCTTTCCATAGATGTTTGATAGGATTCAGATCAGGACTCATAGAAGGCCACTACAGAATGGTCCAATGTTTTGTTCTTATCCATTCTTGGGTGCTTTTAGCTGTGTGTTTTGGGTCATTATCCTGTTGGAGGACCCATGACCTGCGACTGAGACAGAGCTTTCTGACACTGGGCAGTACGTTTCGCTCCAGAATGCCTTGATAGTCTTGAGATTTCATTGTGCCCTGCACAGATTCAAGGCACCCTGTGCCAGGCGCAGCAAAGCAGCCCCAAAACATAACCGAGCCTCCTCCATGTTTCACTGTAGGTACGGTGTTCTTTTCTTTGAAAGCTTCATTTTTTCGTCTGTGAACATAGAGCCTATGTGACTTGCCAAAAAGCTCCAGTTTTGACTCATCTGTCCAAAGGACATTCTCCCAGAAGGATTGTGGCTTGTCAATATGCATTTTAGCAAATTCCAGAAAGTGACGGATGGTGCGATCAGAAACTGACGTACCTTCACCTTGGAGTTCAGCTTGTATCTCTTTGGCAGTTATCCTTGGTTCTTTTTCTACCATTCGCACTATCTTTCTGTTCAATCTGGGGTCGATTTTTCTCTTGCGGCCGCGCCCAGGTAGGTTGGCTACAGTTCCATGGACCTTAAACTTCTTAATAATATTTGCAACTGTTGTCACAGGAACATCAAGCTGCTTGGAGATGGTCTTGTAGCCTTTACCTTTACCATGCTTGTCTATTATTTTATTTCTGATCTCCTCAGACAACTCTCTCCTTTGCTTTCTCTGGTCCATGTTCAGTGTGGTGCACACAATGATACCAAACAGCACAGTGACTACTTTTCTCCATTTAAATAGGCTGAATGACTGATTACAAGATTGGAGACATGTGTGATACTAATTAAAGAAACTAATTAGTTTGAAATATCACTATAATCCAATTATTTATTATCTTTTCTAAGGGGTACCAACAAATGTGTCCAGGCCATTTTAGAATATCTTTGTAGAATAAACAATAATTCATCTCTTTTCACAGCTTCTTTGCTTTATTTTATGACATACCAAAGGCATGCAAGTATACATGATAAAATAGATTTTAATTTCATCACTTTTCAGGAGGAATGAAGCATTATTTCAATGAGCTGTAAGGGTACCAACAAATTTGAGCACGTCTGTGTGTGTGTATATATATATATATATATATATATATATATATATATATATAATTCATTCAGCTTTTCTGTTTGCAATAAGTTTTAACTGGCAGGGGCATGTACTCAATTAGAAAAGTTGCTATTTTTGTTAAAAGGACTGTGCAATTCTACTACAGATATGTTAGGTGAATGTATTCCAAAGGAAAAGGGCTAATTGAAAACACTGTCCCTCTGTGTTATAGCTCCCCAAGTCTTGTGTGCTTTTTCTCTGAAGTTCTCTCCCCTTATTAAATAACTAAACAACCGTTCTGTACTATAGGGTTATAGGACAATGAAGGTCTGTGTATAAAACGATACCTCAGCACAAATGAAAGAACAGAACGAGGCTCTGTATATGTGTTTTGATCAAAACCATACTCAGGACAAAGGTCAATAAAGCAGTATGATACAACACCCAACTATATTTGTTTGATATTCATGACCAGCCTTTACTTAGTCCATTGTTATTTTCATTTTCATCAAATGGTTGATGATTATACCGTGAAGTGGATGACATTGTGATGTCACAATTTTAATTTGACTTTGCAGTTGCAGGGATTTCCAAGAGGTGCCTCGTATGATGACATCAACCGTACCGACACTGAGATAATAAAGCATGGCAGAAACTCAATCTGGTACAGTTGTTGTCGTGAATGGGGCTTCCTTGAGATGTGTTGTGGCATTCATCAGGCGAAACATGCATTCTTATTGGCTGAAAGATTCTTAGCTGTGTAAAATAAGGGACAACATTATTAATTACAGAAACAAAAAGATAATCTGTTGGTATAATTACACCACAGTGGTTATGTTTTTGAGAAAGACAATGCTGGTGTGAAATGACCTAGGAAGTTCAAGTGTAACAGATTTAATAGAAGGCAAGCACAGTGAGAATTATCCTTGACCTAGTATAGTACCAGATGTCATGTTTTGAAATACAAGTTTGCAATATAATGTGTTTCTTTCAAAACTTCACATTTTAGACTTATATAGTGATTGCATGACAGACAAAGATTATTACATTATTTTGTTAGCAACAAACATTTTCAGCATTCTTCTGTGCAATACACTGGAATATAAGTTAATTCTAAAATTCCATATTTCATGCTTGAGGGCAATACCAAATCTTCATTTACATTTTTTGGAATTCATTGAATGTTTTATAGTTCATTTGAAGACAAGTTTTTTATGATATAATGATGAATTCATATACATAAATAAATAAATGGCCTGGAATGCGCTTATAAAAATGTGTAGGAATGTTTGGAAATTATTGGAACATTATTCCAGTTTATTCCACTGAGGGAAACTTGACTGAATTCTACAGAAAATCCTTGTAGTATAACCTACTTTCATATGAAGTAAATGTTTCCTTTTACTATCATTTGATACAGGTCTGCAGCACATCTTATTATAACAAGGACCATTGCCATTTCCTGTACTGTAATTAGAAAAGAAGCATTCATAGTTTCACAAACAACAAAGAGAAGCTCAGGCGATTAAACATAACAAGTTTATGGAGACACACAGGGATTGCTAAAACACGCATATGCTTCTTTGTAGTGCTGTCACTGTGTGACAGTTTTGTAAGATGGTATGACGGAATAAAATACTAAACATATATATCTCTGTGGCAGCTTAAAAGCTTAAAGTGATTGTAGCTAACAAAATAATTCTATAAATCTTACCTGTTGTGTATTTCCTTTTGCTATATATGTCTAAATGTGCAGTGGTGAATAAAACACATGCTGTAGTAAACATGTATTTTTATTTTAAAACATGATATCTGGTACTGCACAAGGTTAAAGAAATCTATATTTGCAAACCATGTTTTCACATGATGTTGCACTTCCTAGGTCATTTCACCGCTTCAATGGCTTCTTTCCTGTCATTAGGCAGGTGCTTCCTCTTTTGACTGACATGCTTTCAGTCAGTAACACATATTGACCCAGAAGATACTGCTGAGGTGAAGTGACCTAGGAAGTGCTTGTGCAACAGATTTCCTGAGGCTTGGAAACTGAGAACTTTCTTTAATCTAACGTGGTACCAGTTATCACGTTTGAAAATGAAATGACCTACCTCCGATATTTCCCTAACAGTATAATATATTCCCAGCCCTTATTTTTTGTTCACATTTATTTACTGCAGGACTCTCGCGTTAGCACTGGACTTCCACCATTAGGGATTGTGTTCTTCCTTTCCAGTCATGAACAGGGAGCCCCAGTTGAAGTTCTTTCAATCTCACTCTTCTGCTGATGGAAAAGATAAGTCTCATTTTGAAACCAGCTCCAGTGACAGGTGGAAACATGGCACATGAGACATGTCAACGGGAACAAAAAAAGGTATCTTGCAAGAGAGTTCATCTTTAAATTACAGTATGTGTTATACTTGTGTACAATTCCCAAAGGCAACAGTTGCTGTTGTGGCACGTGTCTGGCACACTGCTTGCATCCTGCTGTTTGCTTATTTAAAAGACTGGAATCATTGGCAGCCATGCAAGGTTTACTCGCCTTACTATCTTCAGCAGCAGCCAAAGCGGATGAATGATGAGTAAATTCTGCTCTGAAAAATGAAAAATAATACTTTGAGGTTCAGCAGGTGGAGCATACTGCCTTCATCATAAAACATAATGTGGATGTACCATACAGACTCAATTGAGCCAAATTCCCCATAAATATTATGAATAGTGAAAGATATATATATGATTTGTGTTGGTGTACTGGTGTCAGTGCTCTGTCCTTAAAATGCTGGGACCAGTTATAAGCATTCAAACAGAGGGCCATTGCAGGAACAATACCATACCCAATTGACTTTCTAATGGCAAAGCAATGGTCATGTACTAGAAGCACAAGGGGATCTGCAATGCTATGAGCTGTTGTTAGAATGGACCACAGTGGTATCATGTACCATAATATCATATCTGTGCCAGTGTGGTACCATATTTGTTCCAAAGCCATTGTATTGCCATTGCAGGAAATCTTTTGGTCTGCTAATTTTACATGTTGATTTTGAACACTGTGGTGAAAACATCCAGGCTCTTGGTCAAATCTGAATCCAATAGAGAAATGTGGGATTGACTTAGAGAGGGTTGTGTAAAGAAGAAGTCATCTAGTTTCCTAAACTTGTGCTTTTCAATTTTCCCTCTCAATCATTATTATTTTTAAGTTCATCATCATGTTTTATTTTTTTTCAGATAAAAAATGAAAGCAGTATACTATTCAATTTTACTGTCGGGTATCTGAACGGCCCTAAAGCTCCTTCATTTGTCAAGATATTTAATGAAGTTAGCACAGATTTTCACATGCCCTCATTCCCAGAAACACTTAAAAGATTGTGACCTCTAGTGCAGTAGACGAGTCTTGCCTTTGTCATAAGACCAAAGCCTTTAAAGTCAAAACTCAGTATCCATTTCCTTTTCAGTCTCCATTCATTAGTGGATATAGACTTTGGCCTTGATGTGCCCCCGTGCTTTGCTGCAGTGGATGTGGGCATTACCTCATTCCCAAACTATTGAGCTAATTATGAAATGTGAGAATGTCTTGCAGAATAGATGCCAGTTACACTGAGGAGAAGAACAGCCTGCTTTACCTCGAATTAACTTAGCTACATTTGCTTTGCACATTTGTAGTTAACTGATGAGAATTGCGTTTTGTGACCCACATCTTTGCAAGAATTTGTCTATAGGAAGTTGGAATATACAACTATTGCATGTTTTTATGTGATCCATTTTACTTATCATATTACTTTACAGGATAACCCTTTGGGCATGGTTATTTATTTGAAAGACTCTTTACTTATACTTTAGGAGACATAGGTCACAGAGTTAACAAATGCAGCTCATCAACAATAATTAGATATTTAACAAAGCAGGGTTTATGTTTCATGTGTATGGGATTGTACCTCTCACAGCACTACAAAAAATACTATTGAACCAGAGCTGAACCAGTGAACTTCTGGATTAGGAATGAATGTGTCCAGGCCTGATACCCATTTCTGAGTAGCGACATTTTGTTCAAAATATCTTTACAGGTATTTAAAACAGTGACATTATACATTTCTTGTTTTAAACAAGTCTTTATTGTTTATGCTATGTTTTAATTTTAATTTAATTCACATCCTTTATTATTTTGTTACCCTTTTAAGGGTGTTCTGCCCAGAACAAAACTTTTGAAAAGGCAAAGAGACTTCCAAGGCCAGATTGTCCTCCTTCTTTCTTAAAGAAAGAAGAAGAAAACACAAGGGGAAGAGTTAAACAAGCCAGAAGAATACAAACATGACAAATACAACCACAGATTCAGAAACAAACAGCTATTTCCAGAAAGTACAGATAAACCACACGGTCCATACTTTTCTTCAGTGACAGCACAAAAATGATTTTGTCAAACCTGCACTCCAGTAGAATGTATCGACTGATTCTAGCCAACGTGCCTATTTTCTCTTGGCTTAGTAGGGATTTACTTTCTCCCACAGACTTGCAGCCATCCTGAGTCTAGGCTCATCTAGCCTGATCCAACCACAGTGGGACTGAACCAACGACCTTCCCAATCTAATACGGCCCACAGCTTCCCAAAACCACCATTGGTTTTGGTCCATCCTCGTGTAATGGGCAGATTAACAACATAACCCCCCTAATCTATTACTCTGCCAACCACCACTGTTTGAAAGCCCCTTCCAATCTGGTACCAGCAAGCTGTTTTTCTTTTTCTTCTCTATCCGCAGGCTTTGTTGGATTGCAATTACCTAGTAAATGGCAGTAAGAGGCTTTTTATTAGTTTGCTGGAGAATAAGCTGAGAGGTGTTCACAGCTCTGCTGATGTTGAGTGCTATCGTTCTGATGGGGAGGAGGCCATTAGGTGGGCAGTCTGGAGAGTATAATAAAGGTGGCCAGACTGACCACCTGTAATGAGTGCTGACCTTCTATAATTCTTTTTAATAAATCGAAGATTACCGAGCAATCCTGCGACATTTGTCAATCAGAGTTGCTGAGCGATATGACATTTGTTCTGAAAACTCCCTCGACCCCAGTCAGGTAATAAAGGCAAAACACAAAAAAATAAGCACTAGGAGTAAGCATTAAATCTATTCGACTGCAGGCATATATTTCCCCCTTTTTAAATGAGGAAACTGCTACAGACAAGTTAATGAAGCAGAAATGTTTTTTAAGCTCCCTAATTATTGTGTGTCTGGAAGATTTTCAAAGGCACATATTTTTCTTCTTATTCTAAATAGCTGGAAGGCATATCTAAATGTACAAAGAGAGATGGAGATAAAAAGAGGGAGGTTTTAACTGTGTTATATAATTTAAGATTGCGTTGAGTCGTACTTCAAAATATTGTACATTGCTTAAACTTTGCTATGTGTGTAAACGTGAATCCGAACTCGGTCGCCAGCCAGTGAACTCTTGCCTGTGGCAGTCTGCTAGCCAGCATATGCCTGAGGGTCTTTCAGTAGGAACAGCAGTTGTTAGTCCCCCCTAAATCGCAGTTGTTCATGAATATGGATTTTTTTTTCAGAAACCCTCAATGGTATCGTTAATGTGCCATGAGTTTAATATAAATGATATCAACATAAAAATTTCAATGCTTTGATATCATTTGTATTAAAATATTTTGATAAAAGGGTAGGAAAATAAAAAGATGCTTGAGAGGGAAAATAATTATAAATTAAAAATCAAACCAATTTCTTTCTTCCTTTTAACATTTTTTTTTTTTTATTTAAAGAACCAGCTACAATATACACTATTCTTATGAGAGTAAAAATCTGAAATATATTGATGTGCTTTGGGGGTAATACCATGTTGTAGATCTAAGGCAGAGCTTTTTAATTGAAATACATTGTTATTGTGATTGATCTGAAAGCTATTATAATTACAATACAGTGTGCTGTGCTATACAACCTGGTATCTACTCTATGAGAGGTTAAAATGGCTACACACAAGTGACTTTGCCATACGTTGGTTTACTGGCAGCTCTCACCTTGAGTGGATGAAAATCAGCTTCCATCTTACACAGCACCCTATATTTTTCATAATGTATAGTTAAATAAAAATATCTAAATAGTATGGCTAATTTTAACGTAACGTTATTTCCGTCTGAAACAAGGCATCTGATTCAAAGAAATGTCAAACTGTATCAGTATGAGGGTCTACTGTATCCTATGTAAAATTACATTTCTTTTACAAATGTTAAACAGCTGTTCAGAAAGAACAGCTGATTTTTGCATTTAAAATGACTTGAAATTATATTATATTGTTCATTTGTGAGAAGAAGTTGAGTACATTTTGCAAAAAATCCTGAGATGTTTGTTTAAAACCTTTTTTCTACATGTTTGCATCGACAATGTATTGAATTCAAACCTAGTGAGCGCAGTATTGTTGCACATTCTTTTTTAATAGTTTAAACCTGTGCACTCTACTTTTATTGAAAGGCGGATTGCAGTGAATTGGGTTTCAAACGTTTCATTTTAGCTGGTGGAACACAAGCTTCCCCTCACGAAAAAGTCTGTAAAAAATATCTGTAGAATACCATTATATTTCACTGTGTTACTGAAGAAATATCAGACCACACATGTAGTACATACAGATGTGTAGTATTCCATCCAATATTGAGAAGATGTTATGAAGGAGTGCTCTTTAACTTGATTTATTACATTACCAGCAATAACAAATGGACTAGGAACAAATACTTGATCTTTCAAGGAGTAACACACTGGCATTACAGTGAGCAGTGCCTTTGTTAAGATCTGCCTGCTTGCCATTATATCACTCCCAAAGTCAAATAGCAGTAGTAAGGTGTAGACATTAAGAAAGTAGTTTGCCTTTCTTCCACATATTAAAAAGCAGCAAATGAGATTAACTGTAAAGGTGGAAGCCCACTGCTCCCCTGTCTCTCACCCTCATCAAAAATGAGCTTTCCATTACCTAATGGCTTGTCATTACTCCGACATAAGAGAGGGGCATTAAACATTCTGGGGAAGCCAACTCATGTAAAGATGACAATCATTATGAAAACCCACTTGATAAAGAGCCTACTCGGCTATACATGTTGCCATCTGCCAAAGGGCTGTCAGAGCTGAATGTTTTGAGTGCTGATTATCAGAACATTTGAGTTTCTTTTACACACAGGTGCCAGGAAAAGACCTGTCACTCTGCCACTAAAGATCTGCAAATTTGCCTGTTATGCTCCTAACCTTTATGTTCATATCAAAGGCAGTTTAATCACTTGTGGACAGTGAAAACGTACTGAGAGTATTTTTTTAAAAACTTTGTTGTAAGACAGGTTGTAATATGAATGGGTGGCTTCTAGCAGTTTGTTTTCTATAGAACTTTGAAAACACATGCCTGTCCGTATATTTGTGCATCTGTATGTTAAACTTACACGCGTATTAAATTGCGATGAAATTAGGGAGTATCAGATTGTGGGGATTTATGGAGGCGTCTCTCTCTGGACATCCGTCTCTGTCACATTTGCATGTATCTTGAGAACACAAGAATGTATTCCACATTCTGTAAATCAGTCATTACTTTACCTTGGTAGTAACACCTAATTTCCTTACCTAATGACATATAGGTCTTAAATACAGCTTATCCAATTTTCATTAAACTTAATTGCCATTTCTTATTCTAATCATTGTATACATACTGATGATAAATGTCAGGGTCATCCACTTTTTTGCAATACTAATGGGTCTGGTCTTGAATTTACAGCTGTGGTGGGGGTGTATGTTACTGGTGTTATTTTAGCTACCTCTTTTGAAATCACATCTAGACATCATGTATCATCAGATGAACTGTAAAGTACTTTGCCTTAACAAAAAGGTACAATATCCTATTGCGACCCCAGGTCAGAATGCATTTTGTATTTGTGAACAGGTGGCTTTGCAGGGGTGACGTCAGACTAGAAACGCAGACTCAAAACAAGTAATGGCGGGGCAAAACTGAAATGCTACGACGTTCAGTTATTTTATTAACAAAAACAAACAGTTTAAACAAAACAAAATACTTAGAAAACAAATGGCACGGGGGCCAAAGTAAAACCGAACAAAACACACTTAATCTTTCCAGAGCGAGTACCTACACGGTCTCGCAGTTGGTAGCAATCATCTTTCTTGTACTCGCAGTACTGTTTCACCTTCCTTCTCTTAGATCTCTCCCCTGACAAAGGATCTCTCCTGACTTTTATAGTTGTGGCTCAATTAATCAATAATTACACTTACTTAATTAAGGCTCCAGCCACATTCTCACATGTATTTTGGCAGGGAGGAATTTAACCCCCTCCCTGCCGATCCAAAACACACAAACGTAAACTCATATTAATAATAAAAGGAACAAATACATATATACATAAAAACAGTACTAAATCATAACAGTACAAAAATATAAATTAATAAGGGGCGGGCACCCCATCACAGTATTGTACAGTGTACAGTATAGGGAGGTTGCAAGATTGTATTGTATTGTATAGAGTTCCCCAGGCTTAATTAATTGGTCATCTTTTCCTTCCAGGCCTTGAGACATGGAGATTAAAGAATTAACAGCTGTGATATGGAGTTGATAAAGCAGTATCTGGAGCCTTTGTCGCACACATTTCTAAAGCAATCACATTATGGCAAATATATAGGGATGCAATGCTCTTTCCAGTATATTTATGTTTTTATTAGGGCATATTAAGGTAACATCATATGTGCCAATTTATCACTAAGTAAACATCTGTCCGTTTTTAACTAGAAAACACAACAACTTTGTCATTATAACTATAAAAAGAAATGTTGTTTATCACATGGGAAAAGGAATTATGATATATTTTCCCTTTGAGCAAGTGTGCAAAAGTCAGCGTCACTCATGTATGTCACATTTCCACATGTTGCTTTTATGTTCCACCTCATTTACTAAGATAATTCCTTTAAAAATAAAAGGAAAACCATTGAGGGTTCTTCACCTGTATACAAGGGAGCAAGGAGAATCTAAGGGCACAAAACATGGCTCCTTGCATCTGTAAGGTATTTTCCTCCAGTATAATCAGTAAAATATATGTTGCATATTCTGTATTAAAAATATGTTGATATATTCAAAATGTGGCATATTTTATTATTTGTAGTTTTAGAAGAAATACAATTAGATAAAATTACAATATAGAAGAACAAAGGAAAATAAATGGATAGACTCAATACCATGATGCCGGAAGGTTTAAATAGAAAGGAATAGTAGATCGTTACATTAACTATGTAGTAAATGACATCACAAAATACATTAATAGATTTAAACATAATGAAACATTGGGAAGTTGGCTCTTTTGTACAAAACACAATATATTTGAATACATTTTTAAACGATAACCCACATGACATTGGGTCCCGATACAGGTAGGGTCCGACCCAGGTAGAGCATGCCAGTGTGAAAGGGGCTTTAGTTATACTTGTGAGGGAGACTGTTGTCCCATAAACACTAAATACGCCCTGTTATTAGAGCTTGTGGCGGAGTGTCCCGCCCCTATTTATTATTATTTGTATTTTTGTTTGCGGCGCGGGTAAAAGCGCCGCGTCTTTTATTGTTATATTTAAAAACCTCGTGAGGATGCATGGCTGATCAGCTACTGATTATTTAACTAGCTGACAGTCATGCATCCTTACCAAACGCGTGCAGACTCTGGCCGGGGGATAATAAGATAATTACCAACTAGTTAAATCCCTCGGCCAGAGTATATAAACCAGCAGCACTCTGCACTCGGGTGTGGAGTGTTCGAGAGTGGAGAACGGGAGAGAGAGAGGAAGAAAACAATTGCTAAAACGTGCTGGAGTATCCAGCACGAAACTTACTTGTTTGTTTATTCGTTCGGCCCTCGTGCCCTTTTGTTTGGTGTTTTGTTAAATCTTTTGTTTTTGTTTTGTTTATTAAATACGCTGAGTGCACCAGCACTCAGCTTCAACCGCCCATCCACTGTTTTGGTTTGAGTTACTTCCTGGTCCGTGACGTCATCCACATCACCACTGCGAGCCAGACTGCCACATATGGTGTCCTGCGTGGGACAAACAACGCCTCCAACAGCCGGACCAGGAACAGCAAAGGAAGTTTTTTTCGTGTTCGTTTTTTCAAATAGTGTTTTTTGTGTTTGAAAAAAAAAAAAAATGGATGAAGTGGACGCCTATATGGAGAGGTGGCATGCGCATCAGAGGGAGTTGAAGGAAGGAGGGGCTACATGGTGCCTCGCCTGCCTGGAGTATGGGCACCTCCCTGAGGTGTGCCCATATGAAGACCCCCTCTTTGTGCAGGCCTTTGATCGAGGTGAGGTGGAGACTGCGGAGGAGTGGATCCACCTGAAGGCCATACCATCGCCGCAGGTGGATCAGGAAACCTGCCTCACCTGCCTCAAAGGGGAGGAGTGGTGCTTTGCCGTCGGCAAGGTCGGGCACAAAGCACCCGACCAACCCCCTCCATGGCAGGAGGTGGAATTGCTGGTCCCGAAGAAGGGAAGGAGGGGCGGTGCTAAGAAGGCAAAGAAGCCCGCACGTCCTGCGCCTGAGTGGGAGGAGCCCGAACGTCCTGCGCCTGAGTGGGAGGAGCCCGAACGTCCTGCGCCTGAGTGGGAGGAGCCCGAACGTCCTGCGCCTGAGTGGGAGGAGCCCGAACGTCCTAAGCCCAAGAGGGGGGAGTCGGTGCATCCACAGCCCAAAAGGGAGGAGTCGGTGCGTCCACAGCCCAAAAGGGAGGAGTCGGTGTGTCCACGGCCCGAAGAGAGGGAAGTCGGGGCTTCCACAGCCCTAGGACCCAAGCTGCAGTCCCAAGAGCCAGAAGGGGAGGAGTTACAGGCTCAACCCCCTGAATTTTTCTGGGGGGGAGAAGGGCAGGATGCTGGTGTTCCCCAGCAGCCTCTATTTATGCTGCTGAAGGGAGCACGGCACACACCAGCCCAGCCGCCACAGCAGAGGGAGCCAGCACCGCCACAGCCTCCCTCTGAGTGGCCAGCATCCGCCCCATCGCCTCTGCCTCCACCACCACCAGGAGCAGAGCAGCAGGAGCTGCCTCTGTCTCCACCACCACCAGGAGCAGAGCAGCAGGAGCTGCTTCTGTCTCCACCATCACCAGGAGCAGAGCAGCAAGAGCTGCCTCTGCCTCCGCTGCCTCAACCGTCGTGGGAGGACTGCTTGCCCCTCCCACCTCCACCAGCAGAGGATGAATGCCTGCTGGTTCTGCCTCAACCGTCGTGGGAGGACTGCTTGCCCCTCCCACCTCCACCAGCAGAGGATGAATGCCTGCTGGTTCTGCCTCAACCGTCGTGGGAGGACTGCTTGCCCCTCCCACCTCCACCAGCAGAGGATGAATACCTGCTGGTTCCGCCTCAGCCGCCGTGGGAGGACTGCTTGCCCCTCCCACCTCCACCAGCAGAGGGTGAATGCCTGCTGGTTCTGCCTCAACCGTCGTGGGAGGACTGCTTGCCCCTCCCACCTCCACCAGCAGAGGGTGAATACCTGCTGGTTCCGCCTCAGCCGCCGTGGGAGGACTGCTTGCCACTCCCAGCTCCACCAGCAGAGGGTGAATACCTGCTGGTTCCGTCTCAGCCGCTGTGGGAGGACTGCTTTCCCCTCCCACCATTGCCATTGCCTGGGGATGGCTGTTCTGCATCGCCTGGGGCTGCCTTTTGTTCTCCACAGGACACAGGGTACGAGGGAGAAGTGGAGCTCCCGCTGCCGCCTCCATGGCCAGGGGCTCCCCTCCCGAGTTCGCCTTCCGAGGGTCCGCTGCGGCTGCCGTCGCCTTCCGAGGGTCCGCTGCTGCTGCCGTCGCCTTCCGAGGGTCAGCTGCTGCTGCCGTCGCCTTCCGAGGGTCCGCTGCTGCTGCCGTCGCCTTCCGAGGGTCCGCTGCTGCTGCCGTCACCTGGGGTCGCCAGGGATCCTGCTTCGCCTGGGGTCGTCGAGGGTCCGGCTTCACCTGGGGTCGCCAGGGATCCTGCTTCGCCTGGGGTCGCTACACGATGGCCGGAGCTCCATGAAAGGGAGCTGCCAGAAATGAAGAAAGGGGGGGAGGTCAGGAGACCAGCTCCCCCAGCCGCACTTTCGCGGCTGGAGATCATGTGGTCAGAGCCCCACGGAGGGGAACTGCTGGCCGTGAAGAGGAGGGGGGAGGTCAGGAGACCAGCTCCCCCAGCCGCACTTTCGCGGCAGGAGTTTGGGTGGTCAGAGCCCCACGGAGGGGAACTGCTGGCCATGAAGAGGAAGGGGAAGGTCAGGAGACCAGCTCCCCCAGCCGCACTTTCGCGGCCGGAGATCATGTGGTCAGAGCCCCACGGAGGGGAACTGCTGGCCGTGAAGAGGAGGGGGGAGGTCAGGAGACCAGCTCCCCCAGCCGCACTTTCGCGGCAGGAAATACTGTGGCTGGAGCCCCATGAAGGGCAGCTGCCAGCCATGAAGAAGGGGGGGGAGGTCAGGAGACCAGCTTCCCCCGCAGCAATTTCGCTGCAGGAGAAAGGGTGGCCGGCCATGAAGAAGGGGGGGCAGGTCTGGAGACCACCCCCAAAATTTTTTTGGCCAGAGGAGCCGGCCGGTGCGCGGGCCATTGGAACGCTACGGCTGTTTGGGTGGGAGGAGGACATCCCACCGTGGCCGCCACCTTTGGTCCGCTGCCGCCCCTGTTCCTGCGCCGGGACTGCTAACCGGGACTTTGGGGACTAAGGGGGGAGGTGGCCGAAAAGGCCATGTGTGCTGCGCACAAGGGGGGGCATGTGTGGCGGAGTGTCCCGCCCCTATTTATTATTATTTGTATTTTTGTTTGCGGCGCGGGTAAAAGCGCCGCGTCTTTTATTGTTATATTTAAAAACCTCGTGAGGATGCATGGCTGATCAGCTACTGATTATTTAACTAGCTGACAGTCATGCATCCTTACCAAACGCGTGCAGACTCTGGCCGGGGGATAATAAGATAATTACCAACTAGTTAAATCCCTCGGCCAGAGTATATAAACCAGCAGCACTCTGCACTCGGGTGTGGAGTGTTCGAGAGTGGAGAACGGGAGAGAGAGAGGAAGAAAACAATTGCTAAAACGTGCTGGAGTATCCAGCACGAAACTTACTTGTTTGTTTATTCGTTCGGCCCTCGTGCCCTTTTGTTTGGTGTTTTGTTAAATCTTTTGTTTTTGTTTTGTTTATTAAATACGCTGAGTGCACCAGCACTCAGCTTCAACCGCCCATCCACTGTTTTGGTTTGAGTTACTTCCTGGTCCGTGACGTCATCCACATCACCACTGCGAGCCAGACTGCCACAGAGCTATTACATGTTTGGTCTCTCCTTGTTGTAAGGTGATGGTTTCCTAATAATAAAAAAATTAAGTACTGATTTAGACTTCAACCCAATCTGTAATTCAGCTCAGACAGGCTTGCCTTTGCTATGTCAATAGACTCTTTATGCTGTTTGTTTCCCCAAAATGTACTATTGGATAACAGGATTTTGAATCCCAATGAAAGTGAATGGCACATTTCTACTTGTCATATAATTCAGTGTAACTGATGGTTAAAAGCCCTAACTGCTCATGAAGACAAGCCTGGCTCTTTTGTGCAGTTGTTAAGATAATGGGGAATGTGCAATAGTTGGTTCAGGCCCAGCCTCCACTCTCTTGGATGTACAGTATGCAGTTGTATATCATATTCAGAATCAAACTGAAGAAACATATTAGTCTAGTAGACAATAATTACATGGGAACCTGTAAAACATTTTACTTTTTAAGCAATGTACAATGGAATCCAGGAAAGTTGAAATAAAAGCAGATCTAAAAAGGAAATATACCAGAACAGAGACTCATGCACATGTATCATCACAGGATCATGAATATGAAATCTGTCATGACTCTTGGAAGTCACTGCAGTAGTGCATGCCTTTGTCTTTGAAAATAGAAAATGCATGCAAAATTTATAAACTATGCAACATTTAAGCACGGTGGGAAAGAATAAAGGCTGCTCCGGTCTGAGGAAGGTTTCATACATCTCTGCTCTTGATTGATTTAACTCTACCATTTTGCAATGGTCCTACCTTAATGAGAACTTTGTTCCAAATGACTTTGGTTTGTAATGAGTTGTTTTGTATGCCCGTTCGGTTTTCACATTCATTGCTTTCTAAGGTCACTGGTTTCAATGAAAATAAATATTGAGGAAGCCTGGGGGTCATTAGAAAATGCTCAGTCTCACAAAGCAGTCATTACTTGAATCAACACCATGATAAAAAGGATAATAATGCACACTAAGATTTCATTCACTCTGCACTGATGCCAGTGCATTCAGAGTAGATTTGTCTAGCTCATTAAAAACCTGGACAGCATGTTGCTTATTCATAGCAACTTAATATATGTGGCAGAAAGGAGTACTAATTTAGTAGAGACAATTAAATGTAATGATTCACAGCAATCAATACTGTAGGTAACAAAGCATCCACCAGATACCATTTATCTACTGCATTTTAGACAGAGTGGTTTCTCATACATTTTGTTGAGCTGTAATTTCTAATTTAATATTCTTTTGTTATGTATTGTAGGATACAAATGTGTGTTTATTGTGGAAGAAATACATATTATACTGATGGGACAAATATGCAAAAACTACTTTGGAAGCCTAAATGGCTATTTTAATAATTGTTCCTGTACAAAATGATTATATTACTGTCAAAAATGAGACCAATAACTAAATGAGATCTGGAAAAAAAGAACCCACATTGTACTCAACTGCACATATGTTCCTCAGATATATATATATATATATATATATATATATATATATATATATATATATATATATATATATATATAGTGATGAAGTTGACTCTTGTACATTCTGTTCTAGGTGTCCGCTCTCACCAGCCGCGTCTTCTTGTGACAAAAAAAGCACTCAAACAATTGCTTTATGTTGAAACAGGACAGTACCTGCGTGTTTATTTATGATTACATCCAAACAAAATAAACAAAACCCAACTCCTCTCCGTAGCTCTCACTAAACTTTTCCCAAGTTTAATGTACCGGATGGCTAAGATGTTTAGTGGTCTCCAAACAAAACAACTGTTTCACCTGGTTTCCTTTGTTCACAGTCGACACACAAACTCTGTTTCCAACATTACTCTCGCAGAAAACAATAATGGCAGGTGACAAACAAACAACAAACAAATTTACAATCCCTTGGAAGGATGAGGAAAACAACAAACATCAGCAACAGCTAAAATGTAAAATTGAAAATGTGATTGAATAGATAAAAATGCAGTAAAGTGCCGAGAGAATTCAAAGTTGAACATTGAAAGTATAAAGACCACAACGGAAGAAGTAGACACGATAGACACATTTAAATATGATAATTTCCGTAATTAACACTGTAATAAGTCATTTTCGTGGGGACAGCATTTATCACTGGAAATGCCAACATGGTCTGTAGGTACTATGCTGACACAGAACGCAAATACAATTTGTGGAAACCAGGTAAAAGTGATCAGATTTTTGCTCCCTTAAATTGATACTGCTCTAGCTGTGCACAACAAGATCGAAGGCTTTACTGTTTTTTAACACATTGTACATTATTATTCTAAAAATACATTCTTCCTTTCCCCTAGTATCCATGACAGCTAGCTTAGCAACAGTACTTTCAACAGTAATACTAATTATTTACTTTTGTTAAACGCAAACGTGCAAGACTGCATAGGTCCCTTCAGGCTGTGTTTTTTTCAGAAGACAGAATTACAACTTAAATTTACTTGGTTTCCTGTGTCAGGTAAAAATTTTGCCAGAAGCCCTGTGGAAGCTTTTGGTTGTGTGTGCAGATTTGAGCACGTTTTCTTTTTTTTTTTTGGTATGCACTCTTTTCTGTCTTCATTGCAGAATGCATGTGATTGACCCCATCTGTGTGTGTAAACATTACATTCTGTGTCCCATACAAATTGTGTGAGACTTAGCAGGTCTGCTTTTGGAACCCATAAAGCTTCAAGAAAAAGACTTACAGTGACAGTGGAGCTGACATTAATTTTTTTAATTTTTTTTTTTAGGTTCACAAAATAGTATAAAAGAAATACTGAATAGGGTGGGACTGACTTTGAAAGTGATTTTAAATCAGACTGGTTTCCATAGAGATCAAATCAGTTTCAAATGGGACTGGGATTGCAGGCTGGCAGACATCGCTCTCTGATGGTAAAGTTACCTAATGAGTGACCAATGAGAAAGAGACCAGAAGCATCTTGAACTAGAGAAAAAAAAAAACCAGAACATGCAGGTCTGTGAATATATTATACTGTCAGGGTACTATTGGTAGGTTGCTAAGCTAATTTTATGCTACCATTAAAAATGCAAAGTAACGATCATTGAAGAGGAGCAGAGCTGTTAACCTTGTTGCTCTGGGAATATTCTCTCGACAAAGAAACAGCACTTCCCTACCCCGACATGGTGCGTTATCCTCTTTAGAGAAGAGCATGAATGCTGAAAAGGCTAGTAAACATAACCTTGAATAATAACAATAATGCTAATTCTAATGATAAAATGCAAGTAAGATTTATTTTTTTTATATCCTGGTGGAGGATTCTTAAAAGTCACCAGCCTGAGGCTAGGAAGATAAGAGCTTCTTAATTCTCCTAATCCAGCCACTGCTGTTCTCTTTTCATTCTTTTCTATAATAATTTAGTTGAAGCGTACGCATCATTGTGGAGAATGCAAGGAAATTACAATAGAGCATTCTGAGATCCAGAACTTCTGTATTGAAAATTCTCAACAAATACAAGAGAATAGGACAAATGTTGATAAATGCATAGCATGTATTTTACATTGACGTTTAACAAAAAAAGTTTTGTAAAACCAGACTACAGTATTTCCAGTATAATATGTATACAGTAACTGTTTCAGATGTGTATGGATCTACAAACAAGGACTACAAAGTTGGCAGCATGCAAGCTATTGTATCCTCATTCAGTCTGGTGCTTCAAATGAGACTGTCAATTTCTTTATTGTGTGGTGTTATTGTTATGTAGATTAATGTCCACTGTGGGATAATTTGTAACCATCAAATCCTATTACAGTAATAAATGTTTAGGGGAAGTTATGAAATGGTAAGAAAAAGAACAGGAAATTATTTTCTAAATTACATATTCAACTAATTTAGTTATAGCTGGAGCTCATTGCTTCTGGAGCCATGGTACACAATGAAGCAACTTGTCCAGTGTTTTGCCAAACAACCAGCAACTGAGGTTATTCAAGTACCACTCATGACTAGAGTCTCTAAAACTGACCATGTCCAACACAAAATTCTGACAAGTGTACAGTGTACAAATTATTAGTATTTTGTTTGATTGTTAATATTCTCTGCAGATTATGGTACTTTAATATCATACTGTACAGATGTTAAGTTCCTCATATTGTATTGAATATAAAGTACTGTAAGTCTGAAAGTAGCATTAACTATATATGTTTAAGTTTAATTGTACAGCTCATACAATTTTACCAATGTATTTTTCTAAAACACATTAAAGGATAAAATCGACATTTACTGGTTGCATTTTGTGAAATGCAATGTACTGGGATATAAAAGCAATAACAATGGTACTGTACATGTGGCAGTGCTTGAAAAAAACACCTTGAGTGGCCACTGCTGGGACCATAGATGGGACCATCCAGCGTATTTCACTGGATTAAAACCAGTGTCTGCTGAGCTGAAAGGCTAGTGATTTACTCACTGGACCCTGTACTGTAGCTCCAAATTAAGAAATGCAATTTACTCAAGCACTGTTTTAAAGTTGCAACTGCTGCTTCCTGGTACTTCCCCTCCTGCCTGGAGATCAGTTAAACTGTGGCTGGGACCATGGGAGTAAGAAGTGTATCAATCCAATGGAACAGGAAGTGATAAGGTACCAGGAAGAAGCAGTTTTAGCTTCTTTAGTGTGGTGCTTGAATTATCTGCATAGCCCACATTTAGGAAGATAATTAGCACAATATTAAAGGAACCAATGAAAGTGTTTCTTAAGTAATGCTAGGTAAGAGAATCACATACAAAGCTTTGACAAATGTGTCCTTTTGTGTGTGTGTGTGTGTGTGTGTGTGTGTGTGCAGCTCTGCGTGTGCAATATACACAACACATTGTCTGGAACAATGGTGAGACACTCAGCTGTATTTGCATAAACCGCAACAATCAAATTGCAATTGTCTACTGATTGATATCGGGAGACGTTGTACACTGTGGTATAAGTGATTCATACCATGTACTGTATCTTGATTATATTATTGTTTTTTCAAATCCAAAGGTCTGTAATCTGTTTTTAATGTATGTGTAAACTGATTCAGTAGTAATTTGGTGAAGCAGGAGATGGTGAAGACAAGAGATTTTAAGAAGGTGGTGCATGTATTGTACTGAGCGATTTGGTATATTTAAGCTTCAGTGCATGTTTTTTTTTTAAACATTTTCTAAGATTTATTCAAAGTACATCAACCATTTTAACTCTTTAAAGCAGGGGTGGACAATTGTGGTACTACAGTTCCATTTCACTCCATTTTTAGAAATATCACAAATAAAGAGTAGTATGTTCAAGGGTCATCCTGTTTATTTTGCTATTTTAAGGAGTATGCAATTCTGGGTGGTTCTAGGTTCTACTGCTCCAAAATCTTTGCATAAGCTTGTGCTGTCCCTACATGTGAGTAGGTAGGGCTGGCAGAGCTGGTAGATCACTTTGTCAAATAGTTTAAACACTCAATACATTATTAATGCATACATGGAAAAGTCCTTGAATTGTTGAAACAATACCCTAGAAAACAAGGTATTGATACGATTCCATATTACAGCATTATTCTTGTGTAGAATTTTTTTTTTTTTATTTATTTTTTACAATAAATGCATTACTTTCTTGAGTTGTGTATTTTATTGTTTTTCTGTTTTTGTTTTTAAAATAAAGCTGCACTTGGTGTATGGTATAGAAAGGAATAATTTGGCATGACATTTTCTGATGTTGATTTTTTTAGTCAACAGAGTATCTTTACCTGTACGCACTGTGGTAATGGAGTCCGTTTCCTGTAGCCATGACAAGCCTTAACCAAATCAGCAAGCATATTTAACATATTAACATTAGCCAAATACATCTTTATTTTAGACCTATAACAATGAATTATAAGGAATGAACAGTAAATAATGGATTATTATAAAAATGACTAATCCTTTCTAGAAAGATGCTGTTCTGTATCTCTTTAATAATGATAATAGAGAAGGATTATAGTTTTGTTTGCGTGTGCTTTATTAAGATGAAACACAAAATAATATAATCCGTGGGTGCAGAACTTCACGCCTCAAAATTATTCATCTCATTAACAGCAAATACATTTTCCCTGATAAATGTCTGAAAACGAGCTGCACTTATTCATAAGGACAATACATCCTTAGGCATAAATGTGATATGCTTTCATCACTACCTTCAGTAGCCAACAAAGCTATGGAAAACTTCTCCTCAATCATTTATTTTGCTGTTCCCCTATATATCTAACTAGGAGGGGACAAGTTTAACAAATTAAATAATGTTTTCCAGATCCTGGCATATTGAATATGTAATACAACCGATTAGGGGAGACAAACACTGCCATGTGTATTCATTTCTATCGGATTTAAATACGAATGGCACAAGGTCATTTAAAGATAGATATTTTTCATTTAGCAAATATGCAAATGAAATTAAGGTCATAAAGGGTTATGTGCAATATGAAGGATTTGGGGAAGGTTATAATGATATCTTTACATCACAAAATGCCTCAGCAGTCTAATGCCGTCTTATCATTTATGTGACAGATAGAGATACACAATATGTTGTCCTAACACCCATGCTGCTCCGCTACCTCCCCAGTCAGTGTGGAGCCCAAATCCTTCTAATGACATCTGCTGCATAATAAACATTTCAGAAATAATTCTGTGATCAGAGTGACACGGAGTGATCATCTTTTGTTCACATTTTGTAATAATTAACAGCATGTTTAAAGCTTTAGTGTACTACACTGTTTAAAAAATAAAGAATATATATATATATATATATATATATATATATATATATATATATATAATATATATATATATATATATATATATATATATATATATATATATATATATATATAATCATATATATATAGTGGATAAAAAATGCAAACACCAATGTAAAGTCACTTAATAGGGTGTTGGGCCACTATGGTATCCCGCTCTGTGGAGTTCTCAGCGGACCGTTTTTGATGAAACTGGCTGCTCGCGCCCCAGGCCGAAATTTGCAGTCAATTGATCTGCAGTTGCTCGCCTGTTTTGCCTTGCACTTCGAATTAATGCATGGGTATCACGATCCTGGAGTGTGCGCTTCCGCCAACTGTTGCCCTTTGCTCATGATGTATTTCCCTCAGAGTTCCATGCCGACATCATATATATATAAAAGATTTAAAGAGAAATACATGTGTGGTTACCATGGCATCAAAAGCCTATAAATACCTCCGGTATATATATATATATACAGTATGTTGCTTTAGATTTTAGTTTAACAAATTAAGTAACAAAATGTAGCTTAAAGGACAGTTTATCAGTAGGAAATGAAAATGGTTGACATTAGAAGTTGTTTTTTGTATGTTTTATATTATATATATATACTGTATATAAATAACGATCGATTTTGCAACTACTGTACCGTAATAAAAAGCTTTATACAAAATCACATTTTACTAGTATTTAGATGTAGGCCTAATGACCTGCTCCCAGTTGTGTATCATTGTATTGTGCTCCTATAGGGATGGAAATGTGGACAACTAATGTTTAAACCTGATTGAGATTTGACCCTCAAGTGTGGAGTTCCCCACAGAGAACAATACAGTAGTTTTCTTAAAAAAAAAAAATAAATAGAAATAAATACTTAAATTAATAAATTTCTACACTTCTCTTAATGCAGTTCACAAAACAGTCCCTGACAACATCATTTGTAAAACAGCCCTTAAAGTTTATAAATAGGGATCTTGGTCTGTTTACCTTCAGGATTTAGATGTATTTATAAAAGTAAAGTACAGTGAATTAAATAGCTTATCTTAAACAATATTATTTGTGGTTTGTTTGTTTCTTAAATTCCATTTCTTAGTTTTACAATCATAAAAACAAACTCAACAGAGTCAATATTGAACAACAAATCACAGTCAAATGCTTCTTATCCAAATACAGAATATTGTTTGTTTTTGTACATGCTGTTCCCCTATGTATTGTAACACTTGAAATGTATTTGCTTACGATTGTAAGTCGCCCTGGATAAGGGCGTCTGCTAAGAAATAAATAATAATAATAAGTAGATGCAATAAGGTATCCCAAAAATAAGCCTGGAATATCAAGTAAGGTTTTAAACTGTATACTCCAAGTGGACCCATTTCCTTTTATTTATTAAAATGAAAGTGTAAATTAATCATTCCTTTTTAAAGGAGTCAGATGGTTATCATTAGCAAATTAAAATTGCAAAGGAGTTTTGCTTAAAACATAATACATTTACAAATCATCTATTTTTTATTTCTAATCTTGCAATTTAAGATTAGGTAGCAAATCCCATCCCCCAAAGACGAACTGACCTAATTTGATAAACTTTTGAGACAATGAAAAACCCTCTCAGGGAATTATAAGTTCATGTTCATAAACTGAGTGAATAAGAACCAATATATATTTTGATTGAATTGACATTGGTGCTATTTCGATTCTATAAAATAAATATTGCTCCAGGTTTCGCAATATGTTACATGGTCCTAATACATGATTGCTCAAAATGATTTTCCTTGGCTAAAAGGGAATTTAATTTAGGGTCCCTAGTGAGTTAGCCTGGCAAGGGTTATACTAGATAAGATAATTGAGGGCGTGACTAGAGTACCATCTCAGAATCTCTGCATGAACAATTTTATTTTATTTGTAATTTATTTTAAGCTGTTAGTGCAGAATATTTATCTACAGCTCCTTGAACATGTTTCATTGTTACACTTCAAGTCAACCTTGTAAGGTTGCATGAAGGAATTCAGTGGAAATTGTAAACATGTCAATCATACAAAAAGCTGTGATTGGTACTCCAAGGCAAGTCAATGAGTCATTGCTTTTGAGTTCTTTTACAGGTTTGAAGAAATGAAATGGCAAATATTTAGAATATATTATTTATTTATTTATTTATTTATTTTTGTGGAAGAGTTATTTTCTTAGAAAACAAAATGTTTGGATTTGTTTTTCGTACAGGGACTCAAACTCCCAGAAGCAACTCTCCTGTGTTGGATGCGTTCCTTCAATGGGAAGTGCAGCATGGAAAAAAGTGCAAGATACGTTTGCCGGTTTTATTAGGTACTTTAAAAATAATGCTATAAAGATAGCGGTGCCATGATTAGGTGCCATGTCATAGCCCCAAAATAGATTTGAAGCTGAAAGAGACTTAAAAAATACCAGAACCATTAACAATACTATGAATCTGAAACAAATATTGCACTATGGCTCTGGTACAGTACCATGCTGGTACTGATGTGGTATAGTACCAACTACCCTACCACTGATTGGTTCATACCATTGTAATTCCATTGAAAAGTCAACATATGAAAAAAAGATACCTGCTGTATACCATCATACCAAGGAGTTGTATCACTGCATGCTGACTGGTTAAAAATAAATAAATAAATAAATGCAGAACTACCTGAATTGCTAACAAGACTATGTCGCATTGTTCGACTTGAAATAGATATGCCTTGTCCAGTGTTGAAAGTTTCTGTGATTTATTCTACTGTAGCATGTCTGTTGCCGACCACAATAATGTGTACATCTGCAGGCTCAATTCTTCATGAGCTGCTTACAATCTTAGTTCTGCTTTCCACCGCTTTCCCATAACTGTTGCTGAATGGTTGCACACACCTCACACACAGTGGTCAGGTGACATGTCACAGGATCTTTAGGTCAAGTGGCTCACATGACACATTACTTGACCACACAAACATGAATATATTGCAGACTATCTGGTTTTCTAATTGTAATTTTTCAAAGCTTTTACACCAGTCATTAATTCATTCCTATTTTTGAAAGGAGGAAAACGTTAGCTCCCCCCCCCGCGAGATTGTTTAAAAAAACCTTGGATTGTATTACATTTGTAAAATTAACAGGCTGTATCGCCTTTCAAAAAAATTGTAGTTAATTAAAGACTGAATAAAATACTTCAATATACAGCTTATCATTGCAGAACCACTGAACTATGTTGTCACTGAAGATCATATCCTGCAGGAGTGTTATCTGAACTGGTGTGATAATTCAAGATCTTCGAGGATAGCTCCCTTTGCCATTCATCCGTGGTTTGAATTTCTTAAAGGGTTCTGTGGCCACAAATACAATATAGTCAGCTTTACTTCTGTCATCTTCTGCTTGTGTGTGGGTTGGAGTGACACTATATGAAGCTGATATTAACACAGTAATGCAATTACAGTTCCACACTGGGTATTGAACTAAATATGTAACTCTGTAATGATTTCAGAATTAAATTATGGCAATATCAGCATTTCAGGCTTTTATCTACCAAAATGTTGAATGTTATACCACTTGACAGGTCAGCAGAATGCTAAATTAATACTAAAAAGGGACTCTTATCCCTCCAGTTATTAGTTCCAGCACCATCTTCTCTCAGTGTAATGTGTAACTAGAGTACATAGCCTGCGAACAGTGAGTAATGAAGGTAATTCTCTTTTTTCCTGTTGAATATTTTATATATGGCTGTGATATTAAGGGCAGTCGGTCAGATAATTAAATTTTCAGTCTTTTGATAAATACAAAGAGAACCTTCTCAGGTCAATATTTATTTTATGTAATATGATACAGTACTATATATTGCATAAATAAAATGTTTATTTATTTCAATTTTAAATATGGATGAGGCATGTTACAGTCCAGTTGGGCTATCCAAGAAATAATTATAAATAACGTTCGCACAATAATACACAATAATATTTTACATTGAGGTTTTTTTTTGTCTACGTTGCTGATCATATCTCGGCCACTACACACACCTATCGATTCCACCTATTTAACATCCGCAAAATACGCCCCTCCATCTCTTTCTCTGCCGCTAAACTTCTGGTTCATGCTCTCATCTTCACCCACCTCGATTACTGCAACTCCCTCCTCATTGGCCTTCCCTCCTACACCTTCACACCACTACAGCAAATTCAAAATGCCTCTGCCCGCATCATTTTCAACCTCCCCCGCTCCTCTCATACCTCCCCTCTTCTCTTTCAGCTACACTGGCTACCTGTTTACTATCGCTGCTTATTCAAATTCCTTACTCTAGTCTATAAATCCCTCCATGGTCTCGCCCCACCCTACCTGGCTGCACTTATCTCTTACTATGCTCCCCCCCGTCCCTTATGCTCTCAAACTCTGTTGTCCCTTTCAGTCCCACCCTCGCCCTGTGCCCAATCCCGTTTCCGTTCCTTCTCCCTCCTGGCTCCCCTTCATTGGAATAAACTCCCACTCCATATAAAACAGTCACCTACACTACGCAGTTTTCGCTCCTCCCTTAAAACACTTTTCACCCCAGTCTATCCCACTGCGTGCCCTAGCCCCTAACTCCCAGTCAGGACCCTGCTTGCTTGCCCAACCCTGCCCTAGTCTCTGTTCTCACAGTAGCACCACTCTTTATTTCCTCACCCTTGCCCAATAAACGTACCTTTTTCCTTCCGCCATTTCTCTTGATTGTACCGCTTAGTCTAATAATTGTAAAGCGCCTTGGTCAAAGGCGCTATATAAATATAAATAAATAAATAAATCATATCATTCATCCAGAACTCTGCTGCCCGCCTGGTGTTCTCTCTGCCTCGCTTCGCCCACGCTACTCCACTACTCCGCTCGCTCCACTGGCTCCCGATCACCGCTCGCATCCAGTTCAAGACTCTTGTACTAGCCTACAGATGCCTTGACCAGACTGCACCCAGCTACCTCCAGACCCTCATCTCTCCCTACACCCCCACTCGACCTCTCCGCTCCGCCTGCACTAGAAGACTAGCTCTACCTCCGCTACGCTCCCCTGCCTCCAGAGCCCGCTCCTTCTCCTCCCTTGCTCCGCAGTGGTGGAATGACCTTCCTACAGATGTCAGGACTACCCAGTCCCTGACCACATTCCGGCGCCTCCTTAAGACTCACCTCTTCAAACAGCACCTGTAGAACTCCTCTGTTTGTATCCTGGGACACTATCACCCTTCATGTAAATGTGCTTTATTTTGCTCTTATCTGCCCCCTATTTTACTGCATTTAATCCTGTACTTCAGAATAATGTAATCTGCCAAGTGTTTAACCTGTAGTACTTTGTATTTAATCACATCCTGATGTAACTATCACTATTTAATCATATCCTGATGTAACTATCACTATTATCTGCTGTATTATTGAATTGTGGTTTGTCACACTTGTACTTTGCTTGAACAAAAGTTATTGTATTTCTTGCTCTTATTGTATTACTTGTATTGTAACACTTGAAATGTATTTGCTTACGATTGTAAGTCGCCCTGGATAAGGGCGTCTGCTAAGAAATAAATAATAATGTGGTTCACTCGTTCAAAACCATTTAGAGACTTCAGTGACAGAATAACATTTCTATTTCGTGGGTCAAATGGAAACAGACTTCTCTGAGGAAAAATCTTATACATTACTGTTACTCAGTTTTTAAAATGCATTTTTTTATTTATTTTGCTAAGTTTTCTTCTGTTATCTTGCTCTAATAATTAGCCTTGCTTAGCCAATCCATCCTGAAATCTTTAGGTCTGAGGAATGTGTTTTGAAAATCTGATGTCGCTGAACATTTTACCATCAGAATGCATGTTCAGTCAGGACAATCTTGCGTTAAATAACCACCTTTATTATAATACAAAATCTTACAAATTTCCAAAAACATTGAACCCAAACGAAGGGTGAATAAAAATAAAAATAAAAATAATTTGAGCACAGCCTCATCCCTTGGAGCATCCCAGTAGCGTCACCAGGGCAGCACTGGAGCGGCACTGGAGTGATGCAAAATACCCAAAGCTTTATGACAAAGGCAAAGATAATATATGGGAGTCCATTTCGATGCAACTGGATAAGCCTGGTGTGTATGATTTATTGCCACATATGTTGAAATACCATCAGAGAAAACACTCATAATTTCCACATCATGTTGACTTATATGTACCAGTCTTGATTATAGTTTTGTCAATATCAATTTTGAACAGTTGTATAGATCTGGCAGTTTTCAAACCTGTCGCATCGCCTCTGTGTCGCTTCTGGTGTGTATGGTCATGTCGCTGCTAAAGTGTCTCATCGGCAATTAACAAATCGCATCACGTTTGATGTGTGGAGACTTTTAGGACAAGGCTGGGAGTGAGGTGGTGGTGGTTGGGGAGGAGGTGATAATAACTCTAAACCACGGATATATATATATATATATATATATATATATATATATATATATATATATATATATATATATATACCTTATAGGTTACTTGGAACTTGCTGGTAATAGGATTGTAGATTAACCAATGAATATACCAGGCACTTCTACTATAGATGTCCTGCCTGAAACCTTGCAAGCTTTCTATTTAATCTTTATTATTGGCAGCAAACCTACTTAACGATAATAAGCTACATTTTCTTGTTAGCAGCATTATCTGTGGTCCACTTTCATTGTGCAGAAGGTCTTTTGTTCCTCTCTTTTTTTCAATATTCAAGATTTTTTTTTTTCTAATAAAGAAACGCAACACTATTTATTCTATTTAAACTGCTGCTTTCAGGTACCTATCATTTCCTGTGTTGTTTATTTCATGTACTTTGGAGTGTGGACTGCTAGTACTTTGCAAATGAACCAAAAGATATTTTGCATGAGAAAGGTTGCCAATGATACTAGTACCAATAACAACATCTTTTTAAATCATTGGGTAGCAATCCTTTAGGTATAGTATCTGCTTTGAACTGTGTTTTTTGTTCCTCACCTATCATGCATAAGTATACACTTACAAAATAAAAAAATAAAAAATAAAACAACAACAATAATGGCATACTAAATGTTAATTTGAAGAGCAGTATACTGTTTTGTAAATTAAATTTTGAAATAATTAATGATATATTCTTTAGTAGTGTAATAATAACTGTGTAGTCTAGGATTTTGGAAAAGTGTGTGTGTATGTTGGGGGGGTGGGGGATGGGTTAAAAAAACTAGGTTAAAAATTAATAGGTTTATAATTAAATCTCCAATAAAATAGTTCAAATTTGCCAACAGCAATTGTTTCTTTAGGCGGAATTCCGCAAATGACTAAGAAAACCTGGCTCCAACATATTAATATTTTATTTAGTAGGCCTGATTTAAAGCAGACAGACTCAATTGGGACAAACATCGGTCACACAGATCTTATTAGCACTCAAGGTCAGGATACGACTGAAAAAGCCTGGTAGGTAGAAATATGCATTCTTGATTAAAGCAGCCCACTGTTCTAATGAAATTATAGACTCCGGGTAGAAACTGATTGTGTCTGTATTAGAAAGAAGGCAGTGGTGTCTCCCGGTTTGATTTCCCAGCTTCCCAGTCTGCCATATGCTGCAGAGTCAGGAAGCTTTTTAGTGAAAAAAAAGAAAGGGAAAAACCCTGGGGTTACAGACATGACACCAAATAAAAAAATAATGAATATGTTAGAGGATTGCACAGGAATTCATTACTGCCTATAACAGACATGCTGGTCTTTCTCTTTTCCCTGTGTCTACAAAACCTCTGCAATGGTATGTGCTTTCTTTCCTATTATGTTATCAATATTCAGGAATTAGTGGATATATGGGGTATAGAGAGACATACATACATACATACATACAGACAGACAGACAGACCAGTATATACTGTATGCATTTTGTAGTTCAATAAGCAGATTTGGTAGCTCAAGATTAAATGCAGGAACAGCTACTCATGTTTTCAATTTTTACATTGTTCTTTAAAAATGTTTTTATTTTTTATTTTTTATTTTTATTAGCAGCAGCCTTTGTATTTAATGCAAAATTAAATCTGTTCAGATTACATTCTGTCTCTGGCATTTCAATCACTGAAGCACTGTTACACCATGAATGTGTTCCATCTAACCCTGAAACATATTCTTCCAAACAATTATGTGAAGGGCTTTAGTACTGTAGGTTCAATTATGCAAATGTGAAACTAGTTTACAACCCAGAGTTAAAGTTGTGTGTATTTGAAATTGACTTTTTTGGTGATATGTCACCCCAGATGCGATGGCTTGTTGACAGGTCTGGAGATTCTATTCCATCTTCACATCAGGCATTGTCAACATGTAGCAATTCCCATGCTACATAATGTGGGTGTAAGTCTCACCCACCTGTCCCTTTAATTAGGGTCAGTAGCCTGGCCAGGTTAAAACTTCATTTCCCATAATCCCTTGCAACCACCCTCTGTTCATCCTCTCTCCCCATTGGCTCATTCAGATTTCCACCCCTCCAATCTCAGAGCTCTTTAGTAGCCAGCACTTGTATTAAAGCTGGCTAATCAGGCCTGAGAGGGACTCCCTTTCTCAGAGGACTCCATTAAACTACAGCATTTTCTCTACTTAAATTTCAGTGAATCCATTAATATCCTTAGATAATTCCAGTGCATCAGTTTATTTTCTTTTGTTGCTGCGCTTTGTCTAAACTCCTCTTTTTGTTTTCACTGTTACTTGTTTAAGTTTAGCTGTTTTTCTAGGTCTGTTTAGTGTTTGTTGTTTTATGTGTGACAGCCTCCATTTTTTCCTGATCCTCCTGATTTTTTCCAAACAACTGTTCACCATTCAACTCAACACTACTGGACAGTCTCAACAATTTCAACGTACTCAATGTTTTCAACCTTCTACAATCACCATCATTTCGGGACACTTTGCTGGACTGCCTTATTTGTGGGTGAGATCATTTCTTTTTTGTTTGGATTTTTTCTACTTTTAATTTGATACTTTGTTTCCTGTATTTTTTGTTATTTTGTTACTTTGTATGGATTTCAATTACCCTGCTATTACTGGACTTGTTGGGCCTACCTGTCATTTTCCCACCATTGCCATAGAGACTGTTAAATGTAATTGTTTCCACAAGTCACTGTTTTTCATCTATCTATTTATTTATCCTTAGTCTTTATCTGTGTGTGTTGTGTTTGTGAGTGTGGGTTTATTGGAGACCCTCCGGACACCATTCATTTCTATTTGGTGATAATGTTTAGCCTTCTGTTTGTCCCTACATACTTATCTGTACCAGCTTTTCTTACCTGTTACCTGCAATTATTTGAATTCCTTTCTTATTATTAATTTCATTCATTTGTTCATTTTTTCATTTGTTGACATTATTGTTCACAATAATAAACCGATTGTTCTTGAAATTGACACCTCTGACGTCCCTGCTTTTGCTGTCTGTCACTCTTGCTGACTTATTTAGCTATAGGAATAGGGCCAGTAGTATCTCCTTAGGGAGGACAGTGCAACTGCTTCTCAGTTGTGCAGAGTGATTGTTACAAACAGAACAACACAAAAGTAACAGCGAAGTCTACGAGTGTGTTGAATAACTTCAGTTTATTCCATGACCTCACGGAGATTGTGATAAGTTTGAGACAACAGCGGAAAGCTTAACAGATATAGAAGCAAATTGAAGATGCATTGACTGGGTTATCTTTGGAATACTACATGGAAGGAAAATGTTGTTGCGCAGATGCCTTGTAACTGTCAGTCTGAGATCAAACCCGGGGGGGGGGGTATTTATACGAAAGCAAAATATAATGTAGTGTGTGATTAAAGCTGACCCTATTTGTGCAGAATACTCTATATTGAAAATGTTGCTTATTCTGTTTTCATTCAAAACTAGCCAAGACAATCTTCTCCTTCACGCGCTGTCAGTTCATATTCTTCTTTCGACACTTTGAAGGGCAGCAATATATGCCCTGTACATACTGTATGTTTAAGTATGTTTGTAAATCTGTTTATATTTTTATTTGTATATAATGCATGCGAGAATGTGTAAAACTAAAATAAATACAGCAGTTTATATTGTTGCTCATAAGGGGGTCTTCTAAAAGCATGAGTACCACCAGCCATCTTTGAAAATGTACCCTACCCTTTTCCTGATGGCTCAATTGTATTAATAGTGCATGCTGACCCCTTTATGTTAATTTCTGTTCTCCTAAAGTAACATTTGATTGACTGAAAGATTCATGATTTGTGCTATTTTGTATTTTTAGCTAAGTTCAAATGTGTAGGATTCAGCGCTTAAAAATAACTAAAACCTGTGTGTCCCATTTCTTTCAGAGTCATTTCGATATTAAAATAAGGAAATCGGCCTTCCCTCTACAAAACCTGATCTACGAGATCAAAGTACCTGTATGCACCTACAACAGCATGTACTTCTGTGCCATTTGCTTCTGTGGAGATATTTAAATACAGTGAGCATCTGTTTTAACATGCATTCATTCCTGATGCAAAAATATATTACTCATTTTCTTTAGATAGGGTAAAATCTGTGCTTATCCAAAGGCAGGAATACCAACTAGGGGGGCTGGTAGATGGGATATGAAAATACTCAGAACTTTAGGCCCATCGGCAAAAGTGCTGCCTACTGTGCCACAACATTAAGGTTTACAATGCAGCACAAAGAAACGCTTTGATTTCCCCCCCCCCCCCCCCCCCCCCCCTTCTCACACCTCTGCATCCCCGCAGCTATTCTTGGAAAAGCAACATATCCAGCATTGCCAGGAGTAGCAATTTCACAAGCTATCCTCCTGAGGAAAGACTGTGTCGCATCTTCACAATGCGCTTCCCTTCCAACACACACACACACCTGTGCCTCGTTTCCTTAGGCCACCAGGTATTCTGCTAATCCAGAATATGGACGGAGTTCCCACTGGGTCTTAGGCTAATACAGGAAATGGAGTTTCCCAACCCCTGCCACCCCCAACACCTGCGTTGCTAGCGGGCAATTGCGTTGACGTGTTTCTGCAGCCTGTCTTTAGCAGCAGAGAGTGGCTGTTAAAAATAAGACTACAGAAATCTCTGTAGCTGCACTCTTCCTTAATCGCACTGTTCCTGCATGTCAGCTCACCTAGTGGAATTTAATTGGCCCCCCTAAAGAAGTTAATCACTGTAAACTTCCATCATAATTGACATTTGTCATGCTTTGCCCATGCTTAATTTTATTATGAATTTACCGTAGCTTTATACAATGCTTTACCATGTGGCAAACATGACATATCGGTACTGTACGTTTAACAGAGAGCCACTTGCGTATAAAAGCTGAACAATTAGCTTGTTGAGGAGGCTTGCTGGAGGTCACTACGGGTGCTGTATGGAGGTTGGCGGTTCCTGTTTGCTATGCAGTCTGGGATGGAAGGCATTGTGTGATGTCATCAGGAAGTTTGGAGCTGAGTGCTGTGACTGATGGCGTGTTCGAACGAAACAATTTTGAAAAGGAAAAAGTTTTCTATATTATCAGCGGCTGCATGAGGAAAACGTTGACTAAACTACTTGCCAAGTATTTGGAACAAACTACGTGCCGGAGGCCAGATGAACAAACAAGGTTAACTAACCTGTTTGTTCCAGCGGAACAGGTCGTACAGCTTTGAAATTGGGGAGTTTGGTTTTAGGTCATTGAAAGGATTCCCGCATCGTTGTTTCGATTGCTAAAGGGAAATTGACATTTTTGTGACTGGTGCAATATCCAATTCAGTCGCTGTAAGGAAGAGAAAATAATTCGAATATAACTGACTTGCAGCATATTAAATGAACATTACTCTGTCTATCAGAACTGCTATAGAATTACCGCCAATCCTTGTGTGTTACAGACTCGTGTGTTATTTTCCGTACTTTATTATTTTTCTTCTATTTATTTATTTTGTTTTGACCAGTAAATAATTATAAATATTGCTTTATAGTTGCTTTGTTGATTAATTGTTGGGTATGTATATTGCGTTGTGTGTGTGTTTGCTGAGACTATTGAAACCCGGCTTGCAGTTTAATAGTGTAAATTGGCTCGTGAGGGTATATTCCCGCAACCACTGGCGTTGATTACTAAAGAGGTGTCTTTGGTAACACGATGGTAAAGTTAGTTTGTCTCTTGGAAGGACCGTATTTAAAGCAGGTTTCCAATAGGGATGAAAAGCTTTTCATTGCTGTGTACTGTTTGTTACTACCATAGCAATTAACTGTTATTTTTATGTTTGGTTAATTAATATTTTGTTCTGTACATGTTTTGTTTCTTTGTTCTGTAAAACTTGTTTTTTTATTGTTTAATTTGGTTTCATTATTTTGGGATAAATGGACTTAAAGCTGGAGCCATCTAAATATATATATATATTTTACCTCATAAGCAACTTGTTTGATCATTCAATTAATTACTAGTCCCCTTTTACTCTGGTTGATATAGGACTTGAATAGGATAATGGGTTTTCTGGTCTTCTGGTCCTGGTAATGTGGTTAAGTTAAATAATTTGATAGGACATTTATTACTATCTGGCACCCCAGAGCTTGACGCCGTTACAACCATGTGATGTTTTTCTTGATATTTCTTCCTATTCTTTCACTTTACTTTTATTTTTCATGATTTTAACTTGGTCTACAGTAGTAAAACTCAATTTCCTAAGAGGTGGACTTAAATAATAAAGCATTGCTTTATGATTTCTGTAGTATTGCCCAGTTTTAAAGATATATTCACTTAAACTTCCAGATAAAGGAGGACATGACACGAAATCAGGAAAAATATGTAACTCTTGAGAATTCTGCATGCGTATAAGAAATACTGTACATATCTAAAGGTACTCCCTTAAATTGTGCCATTGAATAAGAAGCAAGCAGCTACTAATATTGAATTGTTTTTTAGGATCAATTACTCTGCTCTAAGTCAATCCACTGTAGAGAGCTACACTCCTGTATGACTTTGGTCCCTGTTGAACGATGTCAGAGCTAGTGGTAGAATGTCCGCAGTAGGCCTGTGTTTATCTTAATTTCATATTCAGGTAGGAGTGGTCGATTTCAGCATCCATCTAAACAGAATAATTGATGAGTTTCAAAAGTCTGAAAGCTGTTTCCAGGAAAATCCATTGAACTCAAATTAAATCTAACTTTAACATGATCAATTTCCTTCAAATGCAAATTAAGGTTTTACTGTAAACATTACTGCAAGACACAAGACACAGTACATTTAGCTCTGCTGGTGCCACATTTAAGCTTATTAAATAAGATGTTCAGGGTTGAGTTAAGCGATTGAAGAATACAATAGATCTCCTTAAAGCTAATGGAGATTTGATGGTTGTTCAGGAAAAATAATGGAATAATAATAAAAATACTTGATGAAACAGGATGATTTCCCTTTGGTAGGTGGCAGCCAGCAGGCCATAAATTGGATTCCTGACTTGAAGCATTTCTATTTATTTTTATTAAAAGTTTTATTGAAAAACTAAACAAGCCAGCTGTATCTGTATATGAGATTATGCGGCAGACAAATGATATTCACATGGTTATTGTTAATGAAATATTCATCGATCGTACTTGTCTTGTACTTTGTATTCGTTATGTGCAGTTTTTAATATAGCAAACGTGTATTTTATTTAAACAAAAATATATTTGATGCCATTGTAAGTTAAAGATAGCTTTGTCTGCATGCCTTAGTATTGCACTTCCTTGCAATAGTCCCTACCTCTTCAGTGTCTCATTGCCTATTTGCAGCGAGTGACACTTATATGGTGAAAAGCGATACCTAAATGTAAGACAAAACAGAGAAAGTAAGACTTGCAAACAGTTCCTTTATCTATTATGGTACTAGATATAATTTTTTAACGTGCATGTCATTAATATATTTCCTCTATAAAATGGAATAGTGCCCATTATATATGCTGGTAATCAGTTCTATTTTACCTTCCTTTTTGACTGTCTAGAACTGTATGCTTTGAAAGCAATGCTTGAATGTGTGGGATTTATTTTATTATTATTGTTGTTATTGTAATCATTATTATCAAAGATCTCAAGGACTAACATGTCACCCCTTCAGGAGCACTAAAATACAACACTATTTCAGCTAAATATAGCAGACAATATAATTTACATATACATTCCCTGCATGAATTTAGCATGCACGTGTTTGCAAAGGTTAATACTGGAGTTTTCTCATTCAGAGCCCGGCATTAAAGTGGTTGAAATTTCCTGGCTGAACATTGTAATAGCAACTCTTATCAAAACTGGAGTGGATTATTGTTATTAATAATTTAGGAAATAGTTCAACATCCACGGTGAGGCTAGTTTAAAATGCATAGAATTGATTCTGTTCAAATATTGATTTCTTTTTCTTTTTCCTGAACCAAGGTTAATTTGATTTGATATTTACCCTTTTGTCAAGAGGATTAAAAAAAAAAAGGATCTCTCTCTCTCTCTCTCTCCCTCCAATTGTTTGAAACTGGTCTGAATTCAATAGTATTTCAAGTATATTAACTGCTCATATCCTCCCTTTGTCTACGCAGATGCATCATGATGAAGGTACTATAAAGCAAATAATTGGGTCTCTCAGGAAACAGGCAATGGGGTATTACCCTTTCAGCTCTGGCTAACTAGTTTAGATATCCATAAATATGTCCTTTACATATTTACAAACGGGAGGACTGTGTCCCTAAATCTAAAACAGCCTTTTAAGGTGTATAAAAATGGCTCTAAACTAGGCTTGCACAGATACACGAATGTCATGATGCGTAGCACGGTATACAGGTTCTGATACAATCACAATACATGTTGTGTTCCTGAGCTGACTGATGTATAATTAGATCAAATGATCATTAATGCTATTTTGTTAAAAAATAAATTGATAGAGAAGAGACTATATTCAACTATAAAACACACATTATTTCTTCAAGAAGCATTTGGTGAACTACAATGAGCTATGTTATATCTTTATTACAATATGTCATGTAAAGATAAATGATTCGTTATTACACCTGTTAACAAGGTCCATTTACAATCCAAAACCACAACAACACAATTTATTTGCACAATCTTTATACAGGAGTCCAGAGATACAGCAATGCCTCCTGGTACCTCATTGGATACCCAGTGTGTATTGTTCACACCATTGACATATGAAAATGTTATTATTTTCATATGGTTCATGGTTCATACCAATGTAACTACCTTGTGTTACCGTTTTAACATAGTGCAGAACACTACAGCTTTAGAATGAGTTTTGGGGTTTTCGTAAGCTTAGTTCCTGATACCAGTGTTCATTGTTGTTGGTGCTGAAGAGTTAACAAATATTAGACATGTGGTTGCGGAACTGTTTTCCCATCTCCTGACAGGATTATTTCTGGGGGACTGTATTTTGAAGGCACGTTGGAAGGACCTATGTGCATGCGTGTGGATGCTCACATTGCCGTTACTTGGGATACTAGAGGCCTTTTGTCACAAGTGTTTTAAATCTAGTGTCTTCATCAATTTTCACTGAACATTCAAGATTATATAAAATATCCAGCCATGTAAGGATTAAATCATAAGACCTTCGTGCTCCGTTAATGTGATAGTGATAGTTTATAACAACAAACTGATTGCAGACAAGCACTTTAAAAAAGGTCTGACTTGTTACTGCCTTAGACTGTGTTTTGGTCTCTGTGATGTACTGTAACAGCAGATGCTTGCTGCTTTACAGTATCAGAAGCAGTGTTGTGTGATGCATTGTGTTTACAGAGTCTGGCTGTTTTGTACGGAGGGTAAGACACTCCCTTGAGGGGATTGTGGTCACCAATTTGTGCCCAGCCCCTGACCTGTTATATTAAACAAATGTTCAAGAGGGGGTTCACCTGGTAAAAGCATGGCCTTGTGGTGTGCAGGGCGAATCGTGCAGTCAGGGGAGTTCAGGTTCATGTCTGCTGTCAAGTTCCTGGGTGTAAAGAGGCAATTGGCTTGGTCGTGGGATCGAGGGCAACCATTGACCTTCATTTCTCCTGAGCTGTTGTGGACAATTGCTGTGGTGAGGGAACATAATTTGGGATTCTAAATTGGGGGATAAATGGGCACTCCAAATTAAATTTTAAAAAAGGGAGCTCGGAAGCTGGCCATGGTGGTTCAAGGGGCTATAATGCTGGTTGAACAGGTAGTTATGGTGGTTCAATGAACTTTAACAATACAAATACTGCTTTGAAACAATCAACATATTGAATATAATACCTGTACACATGTCCTGTTTTTTATACATTAGCAAAAGTACCTATACGATGTGTATTCCAATTCCCAACTTTCACAGCAATTCTCATCAGTGTAGGTGTACTGCATAATGGGTGCTGTGTGTTTGCTTACTGCTCACCTTGCTGTAGAGTCTAGCAGGTAATTCAAAAGCAGTTTAAATGCTTTAAGGCATAGAAAGTGTTAAAACACAATTAGACAGTTTAATTGATAACGCATTGTAATTGGAAAACTTTCTACAACTGGTAATGCTGTTCTTAGATTGAGTTCTTGACAGTCCACAGTGGTCAATCATAGCTCAAACTGACTGTTAGTAAGGTCATTTACAGAACAGTACCTTGCATTTACAAAACTCTGATACTCACATTTCACAGGAAAGCACCAACATTTTTTTGAAGAGGTCTACAGTACATAATTTTCAAAACTGTGGTTGTTAGTACTGTCAGTCTTTGCCACAACATGTAAGTCAAGGTGTATGGTTTTGGTATGTGTGACAGGGTAGCGTCATGTATTTTGTTTACATAAATACAGACAGGGATATTAACAGCATGCATTTCAAACGGCTTAACACTGTCTGCAGGCCACAACTGATCCTTATATTTTGTGTTTGACAGGAGTCCATACTATTGTGCCAATAGTGGAAATTGTATTTGCAGTATTATAATACTTTTAAAAAAGTCGGTTCCTCCTGGGGATCAGTGGTCTCTGAAGTTTAGAAAAAAAGGTGATATTTAGCAAAATCTGTTTTAATGTTTGTTACTCTTTAAACAACTCTTTTATCACACTTTATTACTTTACTATTTCTGTTTAACCCCCCCCCCCCCCACACACACACACACATCATTCCCATGGGGTAGTGATCTGAACTGCTAATGTTGTTACATTGATTTATCACTTCTGCCATTAAAAGGAGACATGCTTTGTCAGCACTGCATTCAAACGGCATGTCTTTTATTGATGTGATGAGGTCATCCTTTTTTTCACATATATACAAACCAAATGTTTATTAATTTTTTTAAATTCTTACTATTTTGTGATTTCTCTCATTTTGTACTGTTTTAATACATTCCTTTAAGGGATAATCGCATTTAACAATTTAATTCAGATGTGCTGAAAGTGAATAAAAATAGTTAACGCTTCCTTGTCTTTAAGTACAGCATGACACTGACCATTTCATAATTAGTCCCTTTGAGAGCGAGTGGAATTCTGTATTCATCCAGCGAAGCAGCTTCAAACGGTGTAATAGTAAAACACGGTGGCAATTGCTGGCAAAGGCTGTTTTGTTTGTTTTGCCCTGTAGTTAAAGCAGGATGTCAGAGTAGTCCAAATATCTAACATGCACTGTATAGATCAAATTCTGCTGGTTAAACACAGTGATCATCTAGTCAGTAAGTTACACTATAGGTCTGTCTGCTGTAATTTGCCTTTCTTGGGAATGCTGATAACTCAAGCAGTTACTTCTTAGGGGTGTTAATAATAACCCACAATGCCTCTGATCTACTGCAGGCAGTACAGGACTAATATTAATTGATTCTGTGAAATAAATATATAAACTATTTTTTTTTTTGGTTGTTTATTTGACACACACATAATATTTCATTATTCTGCCTGCAATACATACTGAAGAGACATGGTGGGCTTTTTTTATAGAATGTTATAGTAATCTATACCTTGGTGTGCTTGAGGCAAATAAAATAATATATAAAAAAACTATGTATTTTTCATCTATTTTATGTACTGCTGATAAGTGCATGCATTCCTTTTGATGCGCTCCAAGCATCTGTGTGCAATACTATATGTGTTTTGTTTAGATTCTACAAATGAATCTTTGGTTAATCATCATCCTGTTTAGCATCTAAATAATTCATCGGAAATGTAGCGGAAGGCTTCTGCTTTATACAACTCCATGCAGACAACCTTGCAAAAGTAAAACAAAAAAGAAATAAGGCAGTTCAATGTTTCAAACCATTAGATTTTTATCATCTCAGTACTCCCTTGTTATGGTCTGACTTGTATTTAAAAAAAAAAAAATGAAATATTGATGGCAGTGACTTAGTGCAGGGTCCTTACACAATAAAGTACAATTTATTGTCAACATGGCCTAACCGTAACCTAACCCCATATAAAAAAAAACTAAAAAAACACGCATGGGACTGTATTTGTTGTCTGTTTTAATATTATAGTTTTGTTTTAAAATACTATTGAATATTTCATGTTCAGGACCTACTATATTTTACATGGGTGTCGTAGAGGACTGCTTGGTTTACAAGCATACATGCAATGCCAAAAAATTATAATTGATAAAAATCACATTTACACATTGATTAAAAAAAATGAAACTGAACAATACCCAACAACACAACACTCTTTATACTGTCAATAAAGTACAGGATTTCTTTTTATTATCTCAGTGCGTTTGCACATACCAACAACCATCAAAACCCCTTGAGAATGTTGTTGTTATTAACAGAGGATTCAATATACTCAGGCAAGCCTTTTCAATCATAAGATCACCCTTGTCACTTTTACCTTGAATCACAAGGTTGACTTAAGGACTCAAAAGTGTTTTGCAACAGTTGCATTCCACAAACAAACTTTGGCATCAAAGACCTTGATACATTTGTCTCAAGTTCTCTGTCAATTTGAACTGCCACAACCGGTACAATAAGTCCTCAATCAAAGTACTTGGTCATTTCTATTACAGTATGCGGCTTACAGACCAGGACGAAAAGATGTGAGTTTGGAAATGGAATTACCAGCAGAGAGCAGAAGATAAATGAATGGATCATTCATTGTATTACTACTCTGCTTGCCATCAATGCTATATATATATAAAACCTTCACCTCTAGGCCTTTAATCTGCACTTCAACTGACAAAATTCTACTCCTAGGTGATTTCAACATCCATGTCGATTTGCCTTCTTCCCCTCTAGTGACTGACTTTGTCACGCTCCTGGACTGTCTTGGACTCTTTCATTCTGTCAACGTTTCCACTCACACCCGTGGACACACCCCTGATCTGCTCATCACCAGGGGTCTTGATATCTCCAATCTCTGTGTCACGGATATCTCTCTCTGACCATTTCTTAATCACTGCCAATATTAGTCTTCATGCACTTTCATCTACTACTGATACTGTTATTTCCTTCCGTCCCCAAAATTTCTTCTTCCCCTCTGACTGGTACTCTTCCCATCTTCGGTCGATGCTGCGGAGTCCCTCTACAACGCCACCCTTACTCAGATCAATCTTCCTTTTCTCTCCAAAACTCTTGAAAGGGCTGTAGCCAGCCAGCTGATGAAACATCTCACAGATAAGAATCTGCTTGAATCTCTGCAGTCTGGATTACAGCCACATCACAGTACTGCTGTGGTCCGGATTGCAAATGATCTCCTGCTCAATGCTGATGCTGCTGCTCCCTCTGTCCTTGTCCTCCTTGACCTAACTGCTGCTTTTGATACCATAGATCATACTATTCTTGACCCCCTTCAGAAGTATGCTGGGATCTCTAGAACTTGTCTCTCCTGGCTGTCCTCTTACCTATCTGGACGCATGCAGTCTGTTTTCTATGATGTAAGCAGTTTTGTAGTAATCTCCCCTCTCTGATATAGCTCTTGCCAAGGAGAGTGTTGTTACAAAAGCCCATCACACAATAAAAATATTGTAATGGATAGAAAATGTACCCTCGACTGAGCAAGATTGTAGGGCACGATTGATGGAAGTTTAGATTGCAGTTGCCTGTTCTGTACCTGGTTTGTGGATAAATTAAAGACTATTGCCGGATATGCCATTTCATTACATTTACACTAAATCCACCACTGGAATATTAATACAAAGAGATAAGAGATATTTATTTATGTAAACTTATTGTGACAGTTGAATTGTTCAGATCCACATTTACAAATAATAATCTTGAAGAGCATATTGTCAGTGAACCCACTCCAGATTCCTCCACACAGTGACGTTGCTAGAAATTTTATATTGTAGCTAACATTTTTAACCCTATATCTCCACTGCCACTGCCCATCCCATCCTCCACCACCCAAAATACAATCGTTTTTTTACTTCATTAACAATTCATAAATAAAGCGGGGTGGAAAAGTGACTGGGTAGTCCAGGGTAAGAGACACAGCGAGAGTTGGTACGAAACTGACAACTGTACCAATAGATGTTGTATGTGCATTGCAGTACTTCAGGTTTATAACTGTGATGGCAGCAGCTAGTTCTCAACGAGTTATAAGGTTTCCAGATCTAGCTGTGTAGGAATACATCATCTGGTAGGAAAACCCACTAACACGATATGTCCCCTGCTAGGTTAGTCTCTGTTCTGTTCTGTGTTGAGTTGGTTTACTGTCATTTTAGGCTGAGCATGTGGTTTGCCGACAGACAGGGTTGGGTTGGGATCCTGTCTACTGATGGTGCGGTCATGGAGGGACAGTTCATGGCAGCAGAGATTTAACCGGAGCTGGTAGCAGGTGCTAGAGAAGTAGCTATGCAGTTTATTAGAACGGGTAAACTGTAGGAACAATATTTACTGTATTTTTTTATTGGGGTAACATGGAGAATCAAGTTTACTAACAGCAACACCTGTGAGACTCTGGGGCTTGAGCAGCTACAGTCTCGCCCTACAGCCTACAGCAAGTGCCAGTTCCTGGTTTACCTGGGGGTATATATAGGATGAAAAAAACTACTGTAGCATTTGCAATGGTCTGAAGTACTAAAGCAGAGTGATGCTTTTGTATGCTACATGTGCAGGCTCCTAAACTACGTTAGTCATACGGCTCAGCAGGAGCAGGTTTTCACAACAGTCTCAAGAGGATCCACTTAAAACATAGAAGGACATTCAGAAAATGCACAAGGGCCCAATCATCGTGCTTCCATCATGCACTGAAATGGCATATTTCTTGCCTCCTAAGCTATTGTAAATAAAAAAAAAAAAACACACTAAAGTCAGGAACTAAAAGCTGATGGTAGCAAATTCCCTCACTTCACTTTGTTTGCTTAACTGAAGCAGCCTTCTGTAAGAAATTATCTCCAGAAATAACTAATTGGGAGAAAGTGGACAGAATTGAGTTAATTAGGGGCTTGGGGGTAGAATAAGGGGTATTGTGCAGTTACTCAGTTTTGTTACCGAGTGTTGTAATTAACAGCACTGCTTTTATAAATGACTGCAAGGGATGCTTTGCATGCAAAATGAAGCTTTGAATATTCATCAGTTGTTGTTTAAGGCCGAGCCATATAGTATTAAGCACTAATCTTTTGTTATAACAGTTTGGAAGTCCTTGACTATAAGAGGTTTTACAAGCGAAACATAATAATGTTTATTTGAGAATGTTTGGTTTGTTTTTGTAGTACAATGTACGTACAGGCTTGTTCTTTTCAATAAGGATATTGTATTTGTGTGTGCATTTGCTGGTTATGATTCATATGCTAGATCTTAAAGGGTAAGTGTCAACAAAGCCTTTTTTGGGCCCAAGGCTTGCTTGTAAGATTTCTGTAAAAGATTAAATAGTGCATACAGTACTCTATTTCTCCCCCACATCTCATAAATGCTGTTTAAAAATCCTAAAGCATGCTGTCATGACAAAAGCTTGTATGAAGGCATCATAAGAGCACTATGCAATACAATGGGAGGCAAAACAACAAATACAAATACTGTTCATGAAATAACACTCCTTTAAAACTGATTTGTAAAACAACAGAAGATAAAACAACCTCACCAGATGACACAGTATTGACCTTAACCAAACCACCGCCCCACAGATGTCTTCCTCCCAATAAGGTCAGTATCACAATCCAGTAACTCCTCAACTTCCAAGAATTCCTCCAGTAAATTCTATACAATCACCTTTAGCACCTGTGGTTTCCCAAGCAGTTGCTGTCAGCCCCCTCTCCTTTGCCAGCAGCACAGCATGCTTGTGGCTCAGGGGTGCAGCTTTGTAAAGCTCCCCTTTATTTTTCTCTCCTGGTAAAAGATTTCTGCACATTTTCTACTGTCTGCTGCATCACCTAGGGATTTGCAAATTGCAAGTATTGTTGTAGGGACAAGAAATCAAAATCAGTGATTACATAGAGAAGATTCACTACCTCATCCACTTGCAATTTATAGTATTTTAATTAGAAACGGTTGCATTTTGTGGAGGCAATCCAATGAAGCCAGAGGCATGGGGTGGGACATCTGGCCCGAAGAATAGATAACAGATGGAAGAGGCTTGTGACAGAATGGTGGCCAAGGACTGGGACATACTGTAATCGGGAGAAGATACAAGTCAAGGTGATGGACAGATTAATTACAGAAGTGTGTAGGTATCAAATATATAACAATGCAGTAACTGCCAATAGGAATTGCCATCCAGATATAGGGATGCTTCCAAGCTTGGCTCTGTAAAATGACAGGTCGTGCCTAGGTGTTACCGTGAGATGTTTACATGTGTTGCTTACCCCATGAAGATGTTATAATACAGGTTTTAAAAGCATTTTCTTATCTCTTATAACAATAATAATTCTCAGTGTCCCTTACTCTTTTACTGTACATATTTTTTCTTTCTAAACTTTATTTTCACTTTGACTCCTCTGAATCCTTGTTGTCTTTTAGAGTACTGAACTTTTGATGGAAGTACGGGTACCCGATTCACTTCCTGTGTTACATGTGACATACGTGAAAGATTCAGGTGGGGTCCTGTAATAACCCAAGGGAAGTTCACTTTTTATTTTATTTTGTTGTGGAATGAGAAATTGGCTTCTCTTTAGTCAAAGCGAAAATAAATTACAGTATACAATGTTATGCTAATGTGAGGTAAGAATTATTTTTTTAATAATTTGGTTATTTAAATACAGATGTATTAGCAGGTAAATTACAAAGATTTCTTAATACCTATACTGTATTAGCATGTATATGGCCAGTAACCTTAGGTAAGGTAGTCCAAGATTAATGCTAATTGGAGTCTGTGAAACCAGCTGTTAATATACTTTGTGATTTCATTACTGCACATAATAATATTCAGGGGTTTGACAAATGTTAGAAACACTTGCAGTACTATATGTAGCACACACGTTTTTGTATGTTGTAATATATAATGCCTTTGGCATATAAGAATGCACCAACTATTGATGTTTCACTTCAAACAATCTCAACAGTGATGGTTCAATGGGCCATTATGGAGAACAGACCTGCAAAACTCCTTCTACTTCCCTGCAGGAATTGATGAATGGCTTTGTATACTGCAGAACAATAAATCTCCTTAAAGACTTGTGCCTTTGAATCTGACTCTAACCACTATTGACATTGTGTGTTTCAAATACGTTTGTTGAACTGCAATTTGTATGTTGAACATTCATTGTACATGTCACCTTAAGGCGTTTTTTTATATGGTAAAAAGGTGTGTAAATTGTAGTACAGTTTCCCAAACACCACCAACCGCGGTAAAGTTTTTGACTGCGTCTCCACGTATTGCACGTGGCTGAATTCTTTCAAAGTGGTTTTTAAGGTGTTATTAATGTACTGGGTTTGAAGAGCTGAGTTAAAAAAAAAAAATAAATAAATTGAAATCCCCTATGCGCATGTATCAAAGGGGAGTGGTGGTTTAATTGTTGAACTGTTAAACCAACTATTAATAAGCTGTTTTCCCTGAAAATCACCAATTAGCAGCAATTAAAAATGCTGTTGGAGTTTCTTTTGAATCTGCATAATCAGTTTCTTCTTGTTTTAGTGAACGCCTTTGAAATTGCTCCAGTGCGGCCTAATTAAACAACAAACTGAAGGAACGTGCTTCTCAACAGTACTGGTAGCTTTATTTGTATTTTTGTTTCCTTACACTGATATATGACACCAATTGCCACTAAAATGTCTGCAAGTGGCCAACTATTTCATTGCACTAGTGAAGTAATCATTTAGGGCTTGTTATGAATCATATGTCTGTACTAATGTTTCTGCACGGGAGCAAATGATGCCCATTAAATACTGGGGAGCTTCACAAGCTGCCAAGCTTATCCTATAAATTTGTCCTCCCATGTATTAGCATAATTTGTGAATTAAATAATGTTCTGCAGTTTTAACATTCATTCAAAGAGAATGAGCTATGCTACTTCACTATCTTCCTAAGAATTAGTTATAAAAAAGTTCTGAGCCAGCAACTGGGCAGATATCAGCTAGCCCACTGAAAGAGCTTGTGAAGCTAGAAACATGGAGTTTCTTGTTTACAAAGGCGGAAAAAAATGAAATATTTACTATGGTTGTTTTTACCTTTAATTACATGTATTGAATCCTATTTAGGACCACTTGTACAATGTCGCTCTTTTCTCCATTCTATTAACATGAGTGCCATCTTTAAACAATACTTATCACAACTTCATAATGAAAATACACCCTGTGGTAGTTGCATAAAAGGTGAAACGACTTCAGTAGTAAATATTTCATGTTTGGCAGTCGCTTGTAGGTAAATTCCAATATTATCCCTTGTCCTTGTTGGTGACCTGTCAGATCTAATAAGGTTTGTTATAGCATTTTGAAGCCACAATGAACATAATACAGATAGGGAATCCATATTGCTACTGAATCCAGCTTTATTGATGGAAGAGCAAGAGTGTATAGTGCTGAGAAACCTGTATTCAGGGGGTAACAAATCGGTGTTTTTAATCATAGTAAAGATTCAATATAGGTTAAAAGAAAAAAAAACATTTGTATTGCAGGAGTTGTGATTAGTTAAATTCCAAGTGACTGGCACCCTCTCTTAATCTTTTCATTGTTTGTTTCTTGGTAATTGACAAACATCTGAAGTCATTGCAGTTAATTGGATCACCTTTGCCATTTCTGCAATTTGGCTGAGTGAAACCAATACATATTTTTTTTATTTGTCCAAATTAAAAATATTGATTTATTTAGTTTAGACAAAATCCTGATAATCCACTTATTGACAGCTTTCTGATTAACCTTTAGGCCAACAGCATTTCATTAGTAGACTGATTGTTAATTGGCTTTTTTTTATTTTTACAACATGTCATCAAAATAAACAAACATAATTAAATAGCGGAAATTCTTGAGGGACGAAGTCACAGATTAATCTGGTGGGTTAACCAGAGACTTGCGTGACATTTAGGACAGCGAATTTTGATACTATGTTAAGATCTTTTGGCAGTTCAGCGTTGCTATTGTTGCAAGTTAAAGATTGGAGATTTTTATTTGAATGTTCTTAAAATGATATTTTTTGGTTTCACATAAAGGGATAGAACCTCAAAGTTACAAACACACTGGGAATGGAGGGTTCTTAAGTCTGAAATGTCTAACTGCAATTTTCAATGACTTAATATGTGGGTAATGCATTAATAAAAGGAATAACCTGAGGAATAATAACAAGATAGTCTTTTTGTCTGTTACAGTAGCCAGGAGCCCTGTTTCCTGTTTCACATTCTGTGTTTGGTTCATAAATGTGAGGTTTGTAACGCTGAGGTTATACTGTATCTCTGTTATTAATGAGCTAAATCAATTCTTTAAAATTGAACTGGGAACACAAAACACAAGCTTTGGGTGGGGTGGTAGATTGCTGAACTGCAATCTTATTAGATTAAGTTTATACTCCAAATTAGAGGGGGGTTAGACTGATGCACTCTACCTTCTCAACTGCAAGTAATATGTTTGAACTACAGCAGATCCTTGTCTGAAGTTTATAAAAAGAGTTCTGGGTTACATCACGTAATCAGAATTCTTTAAGCAATTTTCCCTGCTAAGAAAAGTATGACACACAGATTGTATGTTTACAAAGAGGTAGAGCAGAGAATATATGAAGACCATTAGGGATAAGAGAACTGACAGAGGCAGTAGGAAAAGGAACAGTAATGATGTCTAGCTATGGGATGTTCATAACATTGGAAGTAATCTGCACTTAATCAAATCAACCGATTTGTTTGTGTAACCCATATTGTTAAGTTCAGCACTCATTTATTTGTCTGATGTGCTCCCTGAATGTTTCAGCCTATGGGAAGAAAAAGCACAGGAGTCTTCAACAAAGAGGACTTCTGAGAGAAATGAATCCCAAGGGAGGAAGGTTTGCAGACAAGTTTTGTGAATCCTATGGCATGGTTTTCAGTCTGGAAGATGCAAAAAGTATGCACATACTCGATAACTGCAGGGCACATCGACTGTACAAGGAGATAACAGTCTTCCAAGTGGATAAAATCCAAGATGAAGTTTAGGATTTTATACTAGAGAGGAAGTTCTTCAAGTACACTAGATGTAAGCTGCTGTTATAGCTATTACATGGCAAGTGTTTTGTTCTTTCTCTTTTTTTAAGGGCAAGGATTTTAATAAAAATGTCAACTTTGTGCAGCTTATGCTCTGATTTTGACTTTGAATCAGGCATGTGGTTCTGTAATTGGCTGCTGTTTCTATGGTCCCTTTAGCATTTGTTTATCCAAAGTGTACCATGTTGTTTTATCACAGGATATCAGGATTTGGAATCGCAATTAAAATGAATGGCAGAGAGATTCCACTTGTCGTTCACTATAGAATATAGTTTCCATCCAGATGTTGCCTGAAAATACCCATAGGAGGTCCAGATTTTTAGTGGGTGAAGATGGCCAGTGCTATGACTTGGCATACACAGTTGAATACACTGTTTTATCAAATAAGTTATAGTGAGTAAAAATAGGTTGGTATGCAACAAACAGTGGAGGTACTGTATATAACTTCTGTATGCAACCAGGTTTCAAAACATACAGTATGGGATACAACAGTAGTGTTCTAGCTGCCTCAATTGCTGGATTGCATTGAGCAATGTGGAGTAGTGGTTAGGGCTCTGGACTCTTGACTGGAGAGTCGTGGGTTCAATCCCAGGTGGGGGACAGTGCTGCTGTACCCTTGAGCAAGGTACTTTACCTAGATTACGCCAGTAAAAATAAATTTTTAAAAAAACTGTATACATGGGTAATTGTATGTAAAAATAATGTAATTAATAAGTAAAAATAATGTGATATATTGTAACAATTATAAGTTGCCCTGGATAAGAGTGTCTAAGAAATTAATAGTATTTAGTGGAGGGTATACTGTACTTATTGGAGGTTAGTGTATGAAATACAACTTGTCTTGTTATTGAACTCAATGCAAATAATTCCCTTGTTATCTGACTTTATCAGAAAAAAACTGATCTTTTTTGGGGTTCTAGCTTGCTTTCTTCCTTCATTATTATTGGTAATTGTAACCTGTATATATGTGACTTTTTATTTTCCAACATAGTCTTTATTAAGGAATATTTGCTTTCAACAAAGTTGTTATTTTAAGTAATTTAATTCATCTATGGTTATACATGTAGAATCATGTAAGGATTTTCAGCAATATGGGAAGATTAAACCTTGTTTCATTGTGGCTCTACTGTACTGTAGCTTCCTTGCATTTGTCTTCTTTTTTTAATTAATCCTTGTTTGTCAGTGTATATATCTTCATACTGGAGTGTGTAGTCAGAATACCTCAATGCAACTGTATCTTCAAACAACAAGTATAAAACGGAACAGAAGTGGTACATTTGTACTGGAATCCGGAGACCATTATGCTATTGTTTATTAGTATGGTAATTCAAGCATTGTGGTTTCATTTAAAACGCATGTTTTGGAGATTGAATGCAGATGGCAGCTAGGCTATGAACCGCATGGTTTGGGCCTTGAAGAGGATCTATGGGTGCGACACAGACTGATTTAGCTCTGGTCTGGAGGTCTGTTAGGCCTGCTCATAGAGTAGTGTGGATCTCTCTTGTCTGTACTATCCTGTCCGCTGTAAATAAAAGCAACAGGTGTCATGTACTTGGTGGTGGGGGATTGTTACATGAAGCCTTGGCCTCTGCCTTCTGATTTATGTGTGGTCAAGAATTTTGTACCAACGGGGGGGCAATGTCCATCCCTTTTGTAAACATGTAAAAGCATGGAAATTGTGTAAGTAAAAGAATGTTATAAATCATTTGCAAAAGTGAGTAAGAAAAGGTTATAATTGAAGGAGAGAGATCAACATTATTATGAAAAAATGTAAGTATTTATGTAGAGACAGACAAGGCGTTAATTTCAATAAAAGATATAATTTCACATTTTGTATTACAATTGGATAAGCGGTTCTCTAGATATATGAGCATTTAAGTATGACATATGGACAGAAATGGTAGTTCTGAAGGTCTGTACATTTCCTTTTTTGGGAAATGATATTTAGAAACATTTATACTAAACATTTGCAAGGATATTTTTTCAGCAGTCATAGTTGGAAGGCCAAACGAGGTCTTAACAACAAGCCTACAATTAAAGCCAGCATTATTGTTCACTCTCTCTTTAATATAATACAGTGGTGGCCAAACCGCGGCTCCCGGGCAGTTCAAGTGTGGCTCCCAGTACAATGCTGGGTGACGCAGACTTTACGGTTCGAATGAACTGAAGAAAGAATAGTAAACAAAAATGAAAAGAGAAAAAGTAAAAATAAACACTAGTTTATTATTTTTGTTCTCTGTATTCATTTGTGATTATTATTCTTTCTTCTCTCCCCAATGGCATTGGGCAAACCATCCACGAGTAATAAACGTCAACCTCTGATCCTCCTGTGTCAGAATTGAGAAGGAACAAACTAGCCTGTTTAAAAGCATGCCTCAGCAGTCAGCAGGTGCTGCTTTTGGCGTTCAGTAAGGAAGCTGATGCAACGACTCAAGCGAGTTTTGTATGGCTGGAGAGGGCTCTCTGTTTTCGGTTTTTATTTTTGGTCAAGTGATGTCCCTTCAAATGGTATATTGAGCCAACTCTGTTTCTTAATTTAACTCTTGGAAAAGTGTTGATTATGAAACAAGATCACTTTAGTTTTTTTCTCCCGAACACAAAAAGCTAGTTCAGTTAAATTGCTTTTCCCGGATTTAAAATGTTATTTCCTGTTTTGCAAATAAGTTTCCTCTTAATTACGATTTAATTAAATCAATTTAGCTACATTCACTGTTTGCTTTTGGTTTGAATTAAAATAAGGAGCTGCCTTTTTTTTTACATTATCAATGAAACAGATTCACATTCTCAATCAAGTTATGGGAGAAAAAACTAGTGAAATAAAAAACCGAAAACTTAGAGCCCTGGGCATGGAATATCGCTTGTGCCAAATGTCCTTTGGCGCTAGACTAGAGAATTAATGTTTAAATGTTATATTGCAGGCCTAAAATGAATATTATATTTACATATCAAGTCTCGTCATAAGCAGGTACTGTAATCCCTTTCAAAATAAATACAGTGCATTTGTCATCCACAAAACTCTCAAAAGTATTCAATACATGCAGCAGTCATACAAAAAACCGAGCATTCACACCTTCAGGGAAGAGCTTACAAAAATGTGTATGTGGTGTTTTATGGTGAAATCAGGGTAGTTACTGTATTTTGCTTCAGAATAACTGAATATATTTTATGTAAAGTATAATACATACAGTATAAACAGACATAATAGTCTAATACACTGTAGATCTACAGTACAATAAATAATACACAGAAACTGTAAAGCTCTGCAATGTTCTCCCTTGTTCTTGTGTACTTTGCTGCCATCAAGATAAAACAACTACTGTACTGCACAGAGTAAGTACAAGATTCCGTTTATAATGTTGGAGAGAATTAAAAAAATGTTTTAATGTTTCACAGTATGTCTCTTGCGGCTCTCTGCCATATGAAAATGTTGGTATGCGGCTCATAGGATCAGGAAGTTTGGCCACCCCTGATATAATATGTGGATTGTGCACATCTCATCTGGTTGTAATGAGTTGTAGACATGGCTTCCTCCTGGCAAGAGCTTCGCGCAATTCATGCTGAATAAATTGTCCTGCAAAATGATCTTATCCATCACATTTTTGTTTTACATAAAAACACTACTGCCGATGAAGCCTAAAGCTTTTCCTGTTGAAAATCGTTTGCTTGAAGTAACTCTTGTCACATTGTCTGCCATTTTAACCTGCTGCCACTCAGTTATAATGATTGAACATGAGTTGGGATAGTGATTTCACTGATTTTGTTTAATATTACAATGTTCCACCTTTTATGTATGTGAGGTTGGCAGCACTATTCCCCTACCTAAAAATATTGTTAGAATACCAGTGTATTGCCCTAAAGAAACCAAAGCAGACCACATCATTATCAGCAGCATTGACAACACAATGGTTGAGCACATATTGCACATATGGTTAGCAATATAGCTTGTATTTCTGTTTGTGTGTAGTACACTGTATGAACGTGTGTATTAAATGTATTGAGCATGCCTATGCAGGCACTCAGCCTGGATTCTGTCTTTTTTATTTTATATTATTCAGGCCTCAACATTACCAGTGTTTATAAACGGCTCAAGGTCTTTTCAGCCAATCAGCGCACAGGTAGCCATTCATTTATCACGCGGCAACAGCACAAATCCAACACAAACTATGTACATATATCCTCAATCATGTAGTTAGATTGTTGAATGTGTAAATATAACTATGGAGTTATACTACAGCCCTGGATTGAAATTTGCATCACAATTGAATTAGACAGAATGTATGTGCCATGGTTCATTTCAAGCACAGCGCATTTCTGTTTCATTCCTAACGTTCCATAGCCTCCACTGTGCCACCTCCTTTAACCTGAACACCTGTCTTTTCTAAAAGGCCACAGATAGAAGGAACTGTAAACTAGTATCAAACCAGTACAAAAATTAAATAATTGAGCAGTGTCAACTGGTAACCTTGGGAAAATATACACTTGAGTGTAAATATTCACTAGGCAACCAGATGCTGCTACTTGATTATTCCATATGTATTGTTTTATATTATTGTAGTTTTATATATTGTAGTTGGTATTGTAGAATGTACCAAAAGGGTTAATTTCAGAACTATGGCATTTAAGTTATGGTGTCTGTGCATTACCATTGACTATTATGTTAGATGTTACTTTCTGTTTAAATTGGTTGGCATTTCAGGTTTCTTCCCCAAAGAGAGATTGAATCATTTTCACCTGAATAAAAACTCCTAGCAACAAGATGGAATATTTTTATGGTCAAACTAGATATATTTTCAGACTCTATTTTGCCTGTGCAATGATAAAGGCACAATTTTAAGTCTATCGTACCTTTCCCCCTACAGTATACAATTAATCTAACTGCTCAGGGGGCAACTGAAATGATACTTTTCGTTGAGTTACAAATAACACAAAATATGAAATACATATTACCCATTCCTCTGATTCCTTATACCGGTCAGAGCCCAAATCTGTGCTGTAATACCCCAAGTGTACAGTGATTTTCATATTTTAAAGCTTGAATTATGCCATTTCTCATAAACTATTAAATACAAAGCTTTTGGAATGTGTAGATTTGATGAATTTTAACAAACATTGTAAATCACCTCAAATAGATAGACAGATTTGTAAAATGAATAAATACATAATAATAAAAAGAAAAGGAACAAAACCTTTTTTGATGTCACTGAGGCAGGTGCTCGAAAAGAAATTGTATTAACACTTGGCTTGAATCAACGGTTAAATTGGGGGGGGTGACAAAAATGCAGAATTCACACTGGTTATGGTAATGTCTTCATGTGATAAAATCAATAGGCTATCCAGCTGTGTTCTTGATGTCTGTACCCTAATCCCATGAGATGAGGGCTGAGAGTGAGATGTTTGTGATAGAAACCTGAGGGACCGTGTGGCATCTTAACACAGTCCCCGAAGACCCTGCTTTTCCTCTGTGCAGGGGTCAAACAATTTATTCAGCCATAAACTGCAATAAATTACTATGGCGAACTTTACTGAATAATCTATTATTGTAGTTTTATATATTGTAGTTGGTATTGTAGAATGTACCAAAAGGGTTAATTTCAGAACTATGGCATTTAAGTTATGGTGTCTGTGCATTACCATTGACTATTATGTTAGATGTTACTTTCTGTTTAAATTGGTTGGCATTTCAGGTTTCTTCCCCAAAGAGAGATTGAATCATTTTCACCTGAATAAAAACTCCTAGCAACAAGATGGAATATTTTTATGGTCAAACTAGATATATTTTCAGACTCTATTTTGCCTGTGCAATGATAAAGGCACAATTTTAAGTCTATCGTACCTTTCCCCCTACAGTATACAATTAATCTAACTGCTCAGGGGGCAACTGAAATGATACTTTTCGTTGAGTTACAAATAACACAAAATATGAAATACATATTACCCATTCCTCTGATTCCTTATACCGGTCAGAGCCCAAATCTGTGCTGTAATACCCCAAGTGTACAGTGATTATATGTAGTTAGTTATATGTTACTGCTATGATGGATTACAGCCCAGGGTTTGTTGTTGGATTGTTGCTTACAAAGAGTAAGACAGATATTTGTTTATTCTTAATTCTGTCAAGCAAAACCCACTTGGAAATTGTTAAAAACAGACTTGGTGGTTTCTCAAAAAGAGGGATTTCTGTATCCAGTCCAACATGAATTAAAGTGATTTCTTTAGTTCATACAGTGTTTTACATCTACCCTGATCAACACTCTGGGTTTAGTCTTACACTTCTACACATGAAGGAGGTCAACTTGTATTATTATTATTATTATTATTATTATTATTATTATTTATTTCTTAGCAGACGCCCTTATCCAGGGCGACTTACAATCGTAAGCAACTTGTAGCACAGCATTTATCCAGGGCGACTTACAATCGTAAGCAACTTGTAGCACAGCATTTATTTAATGTTCATTCTTGGTAATCACTGACACATTTCCTGAAAATGTAGCATGAAGTTGTGACACTGGCCGTGTCGCCTTAGAATTGAACAACTAATAATGTTCAACCTTTGAGTCTGAATTGCATCATACAGAAAGCTGCCATTGGATTGACTACTGCATTGCATTTTGCTGAAATTCACATTGAAGGAATGAGTCTTTTTTGTTTAATCCTGATAGCACACCACATCAAATCTGGTTGAAACCTACTTGGAATACGACCAGTTAAAACACATGTATTCAAATATGGACCAGCTCTGAGGCAGGGCCATTATATGGACTCTTATACTCTTTGCTTAAATAATTGACCGGTCATGTAGGATTTGTGTGCAATCAATCATGTTGGGTGCGCACTGATCTGTGAGTCTGGCCTTTATGAATGATTCACATTCACAAAAGCAGCCATACACCTGACTATGGGTTTTCAAAAGGTTGGTCATATGACTCTCCTGACAGCTGTGCCAGTTCTCATTGGCAATTCCGCTCGCTTTTTTCCTAATGTAGAAAACTGCAAGACGAGGTATGCAGAGCCCAAGGCTTATTGCTTTTATCCTGCCTTTGTATTCATTGGTTGTCTTGTTTACCCTGCTGGGATGGTATGAAAAAAAGGGGTTTGCAATGGCCTGAATGCAGAATACCATTCTTTGCTTTGTAGTGCCTAAAATGTATTCATTCAAATATTAGCCTAACGTTCATTGAGGACCAGGGGGCACTTTCCACAGTGATTTTACATCATATAAACATTGAAAGGTTCTGTATACTTGGTCTCTTCCCATGTTGGTAAATATTTGTGAATGATTTTGTTCCCTAAGGTCAAGGTTTCTGAATGTTCCTAAAACTTTGTAATATTTTTAAAAGCTGAACTTTTTGGCATTGGACTGTGCTCGAAATGATTTTGGTAACCTGTTTATGTGATAAGTGCTACTGTTTCTTACATTTGAAAATGTTAACCTCTCACACAGCTAGACACCCAGAAATCATATAGAGGCTTGTAATAAATTCAAGCAATAAAAAAACACACAGGTATAATGTCACACCGGACTATAAAATCAAGAATTTAACATTAAAACTGTTTTAACATGTTCAAATGTTAAGACCTAAAGGTACTTTTAAGGGACAACTTGCTTGGTTGTTCAATTACACCCCTTTGTGTGAAAAAAAATACATTTATTTGCAGGTGGCTCTCACTAATTTTCTGAAAAAGACCAAATTAATAGATTGATCCAGAAAGCGATTCAGAAAGTGGTTAAATGACAACTTTTGAAATTTTTGATCTCGTATAAAGACTGTGTATGTAAAATTGTAGTAGATGTTCACAAAATGAAATGCATTTGTCAAAATAATTACAATGTTTTTACTGGTTAACATAACAATTAGGAATATCAAAGAGCCAAATTCGTATCCTATAGTCACTTGTCCTATAAGGATTAACAAGAGGAATTGTGACCCTCATCACAAGAACAACCTTTATGACAGACTTTGAATGGAGGCTGATAGTAGCCACTTGATTGGTCAGTGTTTCCATATCCAAGACTGCGTAAATGACCGATGTTTCGCTTGAATAATCATTGTGAAATGGCTTGCTGTAACCCCAGTTTAAGCACCTTGCAGACTTGTCATGTCTAATCAACACCTACAAATGCAATACTACATCGTATGAGTTTTCACAAAACCCTTACTAAAGTGCAGCGTATGGTAAAAGCTTTGTATATAGTAACATAGCATATGAAATCTTAGGCAAGCATCACAGAAGCTTGGTAAAGCATGAGGAAGCATGATAAGTGTGCAGAATTACCATTGCAAAGCACCCTCATTTATCAAGAAAAACTTTCATAAAAGGAAAAATCATTTTCTTTGCTACTGAATTTGAAAGCTATTCCTTGTGTCCTCGTTGCTCTCTAGCAGTACAGAAGTAATCCAGTGGTTCTGGGAAAGGAGGTCCTTTTTATTATGACAGGGATTTCATCAGGGCTTGTCTGAATTTATGTCTTTCGTGATGAAAATTCAGATTGCGTTTTTTTTTTTTTTTGTTTTTTTAGAACTGATTTCTTCTGAAAGCCCGATTGAGATGCAAATTTCATTGGGGATCTTGCTTGTACTCATTAGAGCAGAGGGAAGATGAATGGTTTGGCAAAGTGGAGGTTGGCATTTTAAAAGCTTTTTTATACCATGTTGTGTTTTTCCAAAAGGGGAAAACAGTCATTTGAAGAGCAGCTTGGCATGGGTATAAAAAGCAGTTTGTAGATGTGTTTAGTGAGAAATGCTCCAGGAGTATCTACACAATAAAGTGAGCACATCTACAAAGCTTTTGTGTATAAATGATCACTCTTTCCTCAGGAAAAAATGATAAAAAATAAAAATAATTCAACAAATGTATAGGTTGCTACTGGACTTTTCTGATTTAACATTTCCTTAAACAAATTTTCTGAATTATTAATATAACTACCCTTTTCTCTAACTTAAGGCCAATACAATATTTATCAGTGAAACCCTAGCCAAAGTGCCCTTAGAAAAGTTTACCATAGTAACTGTTTACAACTTGTCCAATAATTATACTATGCATTCATCACTGTAGCTTACCATGATTTGCCATGTTTTTAATAGGCTTTACCACACCTCTCTGGACTTTACAGTGCTTGCCTATGCTTTACCATGCTTTCACTATATTTTATTACAGTTTGTTATGCTTTTAATATAAGGGTAACCACACATTCTAATCTTTTAACTCGTTTTTTGATTTAAAATGAATTAAAAACAAAGTAATACAATAAAATAAAACATAATATTCCCAGTCCCCAGAATTGAACACTGTACACAGTGGAAACTCAGGACAAAACAAAGCAATAACGAAACAAAGCTCTCAAACAAACACAAAACAGAATGCACCCGCAACGCTTATCTCTTAATGTATGTAAGAAATATGTCAGTAAGAAATACCACACTGTATTAATTACATCCACTGGGGACAGAGTATTGCAGATGGACAGTTTAATGGTTACACTCTGGTGTACCAGCTGTACTTAAAAACAAGTGCTCCATTGAGGCCATAGAGTTACTTGGTTGTGATTACTGAAACAGAAAATGATAGACAAAGTGATTCTAAACTACACATTAGTTAAGATAACTGTGATATTTAATTCCTGTACCAAATTGATCTTTAAGTGTAAGAGTGGCCATTTCTGGCATGGTTAACATGTGCTGTAGCTCTGTTTAGCTCAGGTTGGCATACTGCCTTCTGATATCTCTACATTTTTTCTAAACATTTTTTAAAATGTTAGTCTAATTTGTTATTTTTTAATCTGTATTTGTTATTAAATGACATGTATTTCGTCTCTGTCATTGTTTATGTATGTCAAAACCCATTCTGTATCCGATTGGCCTAACAGTGAAAAAGGACTTGTCCTTATTTCAATTGTCAAAATGTCACTATTTCAATTGTATAAGACATAATCTCTGTTTTACAAATACATATGGAAACTTTACCAGCTCCCAGATATCCAACAAAACACATTTTACTCCTGAGAATAACTGTGTTTTTATGTATTTTACTGTTTTAACTAATGCTCTGCGTATGGCACAGTGATTGAAAACACAAGCTTATCAATTAAGCCTCCACAACTAGAAGAATTATTCTTGTGGCCTACGACACCTGTGGCCCCACAAGGGATTAGCCTGCCTGGGTTAGGCCCTACATTTGCAGCAAGAGCGGTTTCATGTAGATTCAGCCAGGGACACGCTCCCATTTGTAAGAAATTACTGCTCCAATTAGGAGCAGTATGAGTGTTTAGGCTTTTATACACAAACCAGCTTTTGCTTTCATACAGAAAAATAAAAGATTACAGCAATAGTGTAAGCATTACTTCATCTTTAATTATGGGCTCGGAGTACAATGTGTAGCCGAACAGTGGTCTATACAAAGTTGTTTACTGTGCAAAATTCTAATTGAATAATCTCCATAGCTTCACATTATGTGCCAGTTTACCGTCTTAACTACATACACAAGCTGTGTGGTCCAGTGGTTAAAGAAACAGGCTAGTAACCAGGAGGTCCCCGGTTCAAATCCCACCTCAGCCACTGACTCATTGTGTGACCCTGAGCAAGTCACTTAACCTCCTTGTGCTCCGTCTTTCGGGTGAGACGTAATTGTAAGTGACTCTGTAGCTGATGCATAGTTCACACACCCTAGTCTCTGTAAGTTGCCTTGGATAAAGGCATCTGCTAAATAAACAAATAATAATAATAATAATAATAATATCATTAGAAACCAGGACTGACATACATTTTCTTTCACACAATGAAGAAAATGGATTTTGCTTTGCAGTGGCCATCAACATTGATATTAAATGCATCCAAATGCGCATCTGTGCTTTCTCATAGTGACAGTGTTGTTTTGACCAGAACAGTGTGTAGGGAGGTTCACAATGTGCGGCTACTTTATTACACATTAATTGGTTTAGTACAGTAGCCTACCGATGAACACACTGATGTACTGTAAATGTGATATTTAAGGAGCTAATTGCAAGATTAGCATTGATGTCCTCAAACAGTAATAATAATGTGCCTAATAGTATGTCGGCTAAAACTTTTTTGATGAGCAGTGACTGTAGGATTTTGGTAAAAGGACCGGGTTCCACTTTCCAAGTGAGTAATCGTGGGTTCCTGTCTGTATCTGCTACAAGGACCACTGGGTCATCTTTAAGGAATGGCAAAGAACCTTCCCAGGGTTACAACATCTTAAAGGTGTCAAAGAACAGATAACTCAAACTCTGAATACAGGTAATGAACAAGCTGTATGAATAACACACCTTATATTACTGTTTTACTGTTTACTGAGCAGATCAGAAGTCAATTTCCTGATGTTCTGGTATGTGCCCTGTCCCCATGAAGGAAGGTGCAAGTTTTTGATATTTTGACTTGAGTATGGAGCCATCAGAGAACCATCAACACCAATGTTAGATGAAAAAAATAGCAAATATATTAAATGATTACTTTTCACAAGTTTTTACAAAGGAGGATACGGGCAGCATACAACGACCTGTTCCTATCCAGTTTTAAATAACTTTAGCATAACAGAGGCAGAAGTGTTAAAGGGACTAGGAGCTCTTAAAATAAACAAATCCCCTGGGCCAGATGAGATCCTCCCAATAGTACCAAGATCATGGAACAGGCTCTTGACACAGCGGTTGTACCAACAGACTGGAGAATTGCAAACGTAAAACCGATCCACAACAAGGGAGACAAAACCGGACCAGGTAACTACAGACCAATAAGCCTGACTTTTATTATATGTAAACTTATGGAAACTATAATAAGATCCAAAATGGAAAATGACCTATATGGTAACAGTATCCTGGGAGACAGTCAGCATGGTTTTAGGAAAGGGAGATCGTGTCTAACTAACCTGCTTGATTTTTTTGAGCAGCATCGACAATGGATAACTGCAAAGCATATGACATAGTTTAGATTTCCAGAAAGCTTTTGACAAAGCCCTGCACAAAGGATTAATTCTCAAACTGAACGCAGTAGGGATTCAAGGAAATGCATGCACATGGATTAGGGAGTGATTAACATGTAGTAAACAAAGTACTGATTAGAGGGGAAACCTCAAAACAGAGCAAGGGAACCGCATTATATCCCATGCACTTATATATACACCAACAATAATACACTACATACAACAGATAAACATAAAATACACACGGGTAGGGCACACTGCCAAGGGTATATATGAACTTACTACTGCATTAATAATAATTTTCGAAAATAACATTTTTTTGGGGGGGGGGGGATGGGGAGAGAGAGAGAGAGGAATGTAATTATTTGTTTTTTTAAAGCAGCGGTTCACATTTAAAAATCTGTACCATCTTAACTTATTTTTCCCCTCTGATATAAGATTCCCTGATGTACCTGGCAAGGACATTTGTTTGCATTGATACTGACAGTTGTAGTGTCAAGAATAAAGGTTAGAACTAGCAAGTCAGGGGAATGTGCTTTTGAATTTCACTGCAAACTCACTGCATTAACCTGAGGGCAATTTGATTTCTCTCCTTGTATCTCAGTCTAAACCAGCTGTATAGCCATGTGCAAGCATTTTTATTCTCCACAGGATTGCATTTCATGAAACTTAATTGATAGTCCACAATTAAAAGTGCCTCACTGATCTGCAGAAGGTTCCAAGTTATTTTTCCTTCATGAAATTGTTACCATCTGGAATATAAGCGAATGCTCATCTACCAGTTTTACATGGTAACAGCGGCTGAAGGTAAAGTTACTAGAAAGCTATTCTTGTGAAAAAAGATGTCTTCCCCCTTCTACTGAGATTCCTATTTATTTGTGAACTCTCCAAAAGGCATGGCAATCGACACAGAGTGATTGTCTAAGGGTTGTGATTGAAGGAGAAGGTGCATATAGACCCATACGAAGCAGGTAGACCGTCAGAAATTGCAATAAGTCTCCAATTTATTGTGAAATCTCCAGGATATCTTGATAATACGTTGCCATTGTGGTCTGTTCACAGTTGTGTATACAGTAACTCCCCAAAGCCCTAAAAACTGTAAACAAGTTTGCAACTCAATGTCTTGTGTCACAGATATAAATTCTAACTTAAATTCAGAATAAAAGTAAGCCAACATATAATGTAATGTTTTTTAGTTTTTACTGAGCTCAGCAAAAAGCAACCACCTTTACATCTGCAAGCAATCTTTTGGATATGATAAACAGGCATGTTTCTGAGGAGACTGCTTTCCCGGGTCCAGACTGTGCTTTTCAATTAGACCGCTCCCCGCTGTGGTTAAATCTATTGTTTTCTCTTGCCCTAGGTACATTTAGTCTTTGGCCTTTTGCTGTTGACTATCAAACTAATTGCATCCATGTTGGTTGGTGGGTAAACAAAGCTCAGTTCGTCTTAAAGAGTGAAAACTCTGCACAGCTAATTAGTACTATTGGGAGGTTTTGTTTTGTTCATTGATCTGATTTTCTGTTTGCAGGTACCTATTTTTTTCCTAGCAGGTAGCTGCCCTTGTGAACTGCAATTCCAGGCACACAACAGCACAGCCAGAAAATATCAATAAAATAGCCCGAGAGCATCACTGCTGATGTATTTTGATAGCAGATTCTTACTTCGGAAGAAGATAAATGACTAGTTGTAGTGACCAATTGACTTAGCAGAATGACAGTAACTGTTTAGGGGCATCTGTAATCCAGCTACTATTTGCACTTTAGCTGTTTGCATACTGATTTCACTTTATATTGCATGTGTTTATAGTTGAATCAAGGGTTGCGTTCAAAGCTGTTTGCTACACAAAATCAGTGTAGTCAATGGCAAGCAGTTGGGCATGTTCTAGGGTCATTCTAAACTCAGTTTAGATAAAATACTTTATCTATATTATTATAGTACTACTTTTCCTTTACTATCTTTGACCCTGTAATTGTTTTATATATTCATATTATTAGTCGCCTTAATATTGAAAAAAGTACATTTGTTGTGGCTTATTTAAAATATATATATTTTACCTTGTTGATGATTCAAGGAAACTGACATTTTTAAAACACAATGTTGGTAACCCTAGTATAGAAGGGGTATCTTAATTGAACACAGGCACTCAAGTCAATACATGTGCTGCATAATTTGCACTGAATTTATTTGAGAGACTAAGGATATGCATTGCTTTTCAGAAAATAGCTACTGTAGCATGCTGGCTTTGTTGTAATGAAAGTTAAACTTTATCTCAACTTCTAATTCAGATAAGTCCACATGAGCTAAGGTTGTGGGTCAATATCATTCATCTCTAACATATGTATTTCTACAAGTAACCAAATTGGGAATTGATAATCTTACAATTAACACATTTCTAACTACAACAGTAACATGTATTAACTAAAGTGGAGTAGCCACCCCATTTTTCTGACCTTGGACATGAACGGGTTCATAGATGGTGGGAAAACCATCTGTCATTAAAAATGCCCTCAGAATAATTTCTCAACAGGGGGTCAGAAAGGCCAAGTGATCCAGCTGTCATTGTTAAAATTGCCCAACTGGACATTGTCTCCCTCAGTCTGCCAGCTTGTAAGTCTGGGAACATTGGCTTTGAGAATGAGTCTAATACATTAGCAAGGAACACCAAATGGACGGAATTTGAAGCATTGTGCTGCATTTGCATGAAGTGCAATGTCACCTGTAACCTTAGCATTACTTTCATTAATTAGGTAGTTAAACTGCCCCACTTTCTTTAAGTAATATGCCTGTTCTGGATTAATCAACCAGTGGCTTATATTGAGACATTAACTGAACCATGAGAGGTAGGGGCAGAACAACCATGGCATTGGTTTAACCTTCAAAATGCAATGTGAAGCTTTGTGAATACAACTCACTAAATAAAAATAAAAACAACTCACTGGAAATTCTTTGGTCATATGAAGAATTTAATATTGAGCATATTCCATCAAAAAATACAACTGCATTAGTTAAAAATGCTTTATTACAACTACTGGAGCAGTCTTTTTGACCGCTATATTAAAATGCATATAAAACTAGTGTAGTGTTGCATGCTATGAAACTGTTTTGCATTATTGTTTGTTTTCCTTCAGGATTATGTTTGTGACACCGGTTTTGCAGCCTGCTTGGGACCCGTGAGGGACACCTGTTACAGCACGAGACTTGGGGGTGGTGTTGGAAGAGCTGACTTTTGGGATGCAGCAGGAGCTTACATCACTGTGGAGCAGTAGAGAATTACAGTGCCCGAGATTTGTTTGTTTGTCTGTTTTATTTAATACAAGTGTTTTCTGTTTACCTATCTTTTATTTTGTGCCTGAGTTCGACTCTTCAAAAGATGGAATGTATAACTGTTATAAATGTGGATTATTTAAATGTTCAAAAGATGGAATGTACAACTCTCTAAGAGTGGAATGGAAAAAAAACATTGCCGTTCATAGCTTAAGACATAGATGTTACTACACTTGCACTTTACTTGTACCAGCTGCTGCAATACAGTTATACTGCAGACTACACTATCCCTGCAGTTTAACTGTATTTTTCCAGATGTGAAGGGCTGGATGTTGACAGGGTTTCAATGTGAGATAGCCTGTTTATAATGAACGTTTTTTTTTTTTGGCACCATGAAACATGTTCTAAATACTATACTATAGTTGCATGTGTTTATTTATACAGTGTATTTGGAAGACGTGTTAATTTCCAAAGAGGCTCTGTCCCCCAATGACCCAGAGATGAAGAAAGAGAATTTTTGAAGAAAAATGATTCCACACCATTGATGTAAACGCCCCTGGTCTTCTTTAACGAATCCTTTGGGATATTTCATGCTTGCAAAGCAGGCAAGACAGTGTGCTTTAGATCTCACCTAACAGTAGGATAGATCAGCCTATCTTCCCTTTGGACCACGGATCATGGTGTGAATGCAAGAAAACTTCTCTTTCTGGCTACCAACAATTGATGCCTGGTCACTCTTGATGTGGACATCATTTATTAAAGTCCACTATAATGGCAAACCATTAGAGCCCCTCTGCACTTAGCATATGAAGAAGTCAAGGAGATGAATTGGGCAGAGCTCGACTGTGATCATCAGACAAAGCACATTTAAGCAGCAAAATCCAATGTCTGCAGATACATTTTGCCTTAGGCTGCATCTAAACTTTTAGCCCTTTTAGTTGTTTGTGAAGACAAGCCTTTCATCCTTGCATTTCAAGCAGGCAAAAGTTGCATCTGACAGCTTAGTGCAGCCTCAACCATGTGTTACAATTACCAAGATATCACTAGCCAACAGATATTTTATTATCAGACTGACATCACTAGAGATTTAAAGGAGTAGTGTCCCATATAAGTGTACTATATATATAAATGAATCCTGTTTTAAATACCATTACACACAGCTGTAACAATTACTATATTCACTAAATTATTGTTTTGAGCTTCAGCTTTTAATAGGGAGCTTCCCTAAATCACTTGTTTAGAAAGATACAGGGTGTTGATGCTTGTGACAGAGTAGCCATCTGCTGTGTGGGTGCGTGCATTTGCTGCCGAGTCACAGGCAGGAGATCGAGATGGAGGTTGAAGCTGATACTCCCCGCAGTATATAGTCTGTGTATATATACTGTATATTTATTTTACTTTATATGCCCAAGGTGAAAACATCTCTGTATGGATGTTGTTTCACAAAAAGCAATACTGTTTGTATTCATGAGCTGGTTTCAATGGGCCTAAAACTTGTGTCCCTATTGTTAAAACTGAATGTAAAATGAACTAGACTTTCAACAGCCTTGTGATAAAATAGACTCAACACATGTACAGTATGTGTTAAATCATTGTACAAGAGAATGGCACATCCATGTAAAAATTGCATGTCCTGTAAAGCCAGATTGGAGTGAGACTTTACATTTCCAAATGTTATTCTGTATTAAATTATAGTGTAGCAGGTTCACCATACTTTATCTGGGATGTACTTCCCCTAACACACACAATAAAACCTATTTTTTTGTGTTTTTTTTTTTTTTACCAAAGTAATTAGTTCAATTTAAAAACTGGGAGTAAGATCTAATGCACTCCCCAATATTTCTCTGGACTGAAGGCGACTGCTTGACTGAGTTTGTTTTGTTGAAACAGCGATGTCAATAGCATACTCAACAGAATAACTTTACTAGGAGCCAATGCATGGACTAGAGCAAAGGAGTTGCAATACATTGACACACCATGCTGTGAGAGAGATGTGTTCAGTGAATTACAAAGGAAATAGAATCATTTAACCTAGAGGCAATAAAAGCATGGATACGTATCTCTGTATCAGCCTGAGACAGCATGACCTTAGTTTTGTAATATATTATGTCTATATATTATCTGCCTTGGAATGCCACATCTCATTTCCAGCCATGGTCAATCTTGTATCTAGTTTTATATCTGGGTGTAGAATGGCTTGTCCCAAAAGGTCACACTCTGAATCAACTAGAGCTAATCTCTTCACTTTATCTGCTTATAATACCATTATTACAAAATACACTTCTCCTGTTTTAAACTAAGTAACTATGTTTTTACAGTGTTGTGCCATACTCAAATGAGGTTATATGGCATGCATATTTAACTATGTATTTGAAGATATTCATACAGTACACCAGTGTTGAGTATGTATGTTTATTTACAAGGCTTGAGCTGCATAAAGTGTTGTACAGTACCGGGGGTCTGGGGTACTAAAAACACTGAAAGGACCCAGTGCCATAGTTTCACAGCCCCTTTCACAAACACCACATGTGGGTATTATTGAATCAGTTCTGGTTAAAAATGACAAAATACAATACCTTCAATGGCAATGCAATTGCACTAGAATGGCATTAGTTTTGTTCTAAATGGTAACACACGGGTATATACAATGGTATGAGTACAATGAAATGTTTGGTAAAAGTTCCAAATCCATGGTGTTGCCATTGCTGATACTAAGGTTTATTTAGTTTAATACTCCTAAATACTATAAGGCAGTGGTTTTAATTAATTTACAGGTCATTTGACAAGAGAAAAATATTGCATTGCATTGAACTGTGAAGAATGTCACTAGATGTTTTAAACAGCAAAATATGTGCCAGCATTTTAGGATAGAAACCATTGCAGGTTTGGCTGCTGGGAGTTGTGAGATTAACGTGGGCCTCACCAGTGCCAATGTAGATGACGCTGGCATAGACTGCATGCTGCTGTAACTTTTTGACTGGCTGCCTTGTGCAGCTAAATACTGCTGCTTTAGGCTTTGAGAATAATTGCAGGACTGGAGCAGCATGTAAAATAAAAGGCCTTTCCAACTCCTGAATGGATTTACTTCCAATTTGCAGACAGAACAGAGAAGTTTGTGAAGTACTGGCATACTGTTGTAAAAAAATGTACCTATGTGAAAACCTTCAGAGAAGGAAACTGTAAAACAGGAGAGGGATACTAATCCAAGAAAAATGTCCACTAAAACACGGTAGTCACATGGAATGAGTGAGCTTTAATTTCATTGGACTGTTAGTGGCCAATCACCTCTGCTGAAGCCCACACATTGGTACAATTATGTCATCCATGACATTCTGGTGTGATTCTTTCTCAAATAAAAGAAACCAATTTGGCCAACCCAAACAAATGATGAATAGTCGGGACAACTTTGATGTTGTCCATAAACACAACCCAGGTATCCTTCCTGTTTTCTTCTTCACATCCCCAGTGCACTCTGGGTGATTCCACTCAGATTTCAACTATTCCACTTTTCGCTGAGCTCTCTTCATTGTATAAATCTAATATTCTCAACTGAAAATGTTTGATTCCTTTATAATTGCTGGAAGTCATAATAGAATAAATTGGAGACACAACAAGCAGGCAGTATTCAAATATCCCACTGACCACATGCAAAGTCAAAGACAATCAGACCATTAGAACTGAGGTCAGGGTCAGTGCTTTGTCCAGCCAGAAGGATGTGGGACAGATTATCAGTGAAGTTGAGTTAAGGTCACTGGGCATTTCAGGTTTTTAGAGTTTAAAAGGTCAAGGTGGAGTATGCTGATTCACTTCAATTCAAGGCCTCTTGGTCTTGGTCCCTGAGAGCTTTTAGATGGACGTCTGTATGTCCCTACGTGAAGTGTGGGTGGAAGTAACCTTTCCAAGGACAATAGCCATTACCTTTGGGACCTGGTTGAAATGCAGTTCTTCTGGCCTAGATCTTAATGGACATTGGGTAACGAAACCACCATAACATATTGTGACAGGGTACCCCCTGCCCCTGTGTGTATGTTGTATTATTTGTATTATTATTATTTTAATGTATGGTTTGGTATGTTGTTGTTGTTGTTGTTGTTATTGTTTTACAGCCTGGATGGAGTTAAAATGCCCCATCCAGATAGGATCGTGAGAATGCGTGGTCAACAGCGAGTAATTATTGACAAAATGGCAGAAAACGTTATTGTAAATATAAAACTGCTGTACAGTGATGCTTCTACTGATGCATATTAAAGGTTTTCTAATTATTATTATTATGATTAGCATTATTATTATAGCTACATAAATATCAAACCTTTATAAGAGTACCATGATGAATGTTTAATCATCGGAAACAATGAAAATAACTCCTTGTATGCTGAGATTAATTACTGCAGTATGCTATAGTCATACGAAGGGATGGGCAGAAAAAAACATGCACTCGTCTGTAGTGTCATCGATACGCAGGCATTAATTGGCGTACAATTAAATCTGTTACTTCTCATTATTCTCGGATTCAAAAAGCATGCAGAGTTCTACATTACCAGAATCCTAATGTGGACATCCTCACTTCAACACAGTAAATTAACGTTTGTATATATAACGTACATTCAATGTATTATAGAAACTGAAAATGGATGTGTTTGGAGGTGTGTTATTTTTACTAACCGAAAATAACCAGTTTTGCCAAATAATAATAAAAACAGTGAGTTATTTAATCTAGACTTCCAAAGCTATATCTTAAGTCATGGTCAGTGTGACAATTTGACTCTCATCTGACAATATATCTGACTCCTTTGTTTTATTTTATTATCCTGTGCCTCTTACTGAATACTTGCAATGGAGGTTGCCAGCTTGGTAGAGCACAGGGAGTGGTGGTCTCTAATAAACAGCTGTTGCTGCAGATGAGAATTAAACCAGTGCATATATTCTTGTTATACAGCAGACACCGCTTCAATAGAACTCTGTGCTGCTGATTGCTCAGTCTGGATCTTTTGCCCCTGGATTTAAAGCAGCTTTTATTTTTCATTCATTTCAAGAACCTGAAGACTCAAGGCAATGTTTTCATTTACAGCTAGCAAAATTCTTGCACTACGTTAGGTGAATTATTACGTTTCCTAAAAGATGAGGTTACTGTAATACTTAAACGTCATTGTTTAAATATCAGCTGAAGTCACTGAAACTCCCCAAAAAAAGTTTCAGTATTGCGTTCACCTTGCACACAGCCATTTCCATTTGTCTTCTAATAATGCTGTAAACATATGCTTATTATCCTTAAAAGTGGTTAGACATGTAATTTAAAATGAATACTGTTCTGTGTAACACTAGAACAGCAGGTCAGCTCCATTGCATTTTGTAATGATGATAGATATAGTTGCTTAAAATCTGTTTTTTAAAATGCAAGTAACAGTTTCAATCAATACCAACAATAATGACTAAATTACTTTCATAATAATGTCTGTGAACTGTACACAGTATCCCAAGGGGACACTCACACTTATGGCAATTTTGCTGGCCTTTGTGGAGGCTGAGCCACCGTATTCAGGTCTGTTCAGCCTCATTAGGGAGTTCATGCATATTAATGAATGCACATCAGAGTGGTGCCTTCTTAGCCTACAGTCACAGCAGGTTAGTAGATTTGGCAGCAGGAGATTATTAGAAATAAATTGCCTTGCAAACTGTGATTGTGGGTGGTTTAGTGGCCCCCCACCCCTCCCTGTAGCTTTTTTGCAACTTGGACCCTAAGTATTGGTGGCCAGTTTCCTCATATGCTCGTTATGCTGGTTATGTTATACAGTAGAAGCTTCTACTGGCAGGACTGGAGTAAAACTGGAAAGCCAAAAGTTCAGTTCTCAGAGGCAATGGTAACACGAAGGTGGCTACAATGATATGAGCCACAGTGGTAACATTTTCATAATATTCGTTGCATATCCAACAACGGTACTGTATTTTGAACCAGTACACTGGTAATCCATGGCTGTACTATGGTGTGATATTAGAACCAGTATAAAGTGTGATTGTTTCAGAGACAACTACGACCATTGTTGGATATTGGTTCCAAATAATACAATGATTTCAAATAGTACCCAAATGGTATTTATTTCTGGAGGTTCATGCACATACAGTCATAACTTTATATCAGTGTCCCCTTATTGTTTAGTGAGGAAAGTACTCTCTCTCTCTCTCTCTCTCTCTCTCTCTCTCTCTCTCTCTCTCTCTCTCTCTCTCTCTCTCTCTCTCTCTCTCTCTCTCTCTCTCTCTCTCTCTCTCTCTCTCTCTCACATAATTGAAGTTTGCAGCACTAGTAACTTCAATAAATATAATGGCATTGACAGCAAGGCATAGACACTTTAAAATGTACAGACACTGTGCTCACTTTGGCCACAACCCATCATTCATTTTTTGCCCATAAAAGGTGTTTTTTTTATACCTTTAACAAAAGTGGTGAAAGTGTTTTTCTCAGCCAAAAAGCTGCCACATGGACAACTGTGAAGGTCTGGTGGATTATATCTGTTGATAGCAACTGTACACTATTCTAGTTGAAGCGGGAGTGTTTGTGTGCTGCGCAGGGAAGAGACCAGATGTTTCATTTCAGAAAAGAAAAAAATCCAAGTGTATTTTAATACAGCAGATCTGATGACCTTTAGGGGTTTTAATAGTCTGGAACTGTATTGTTTCAAAAACAACTGCACTGTAGATCACCAGTTATTCATCAGCATCTAATTGTGTTCGACTGTGAAATTGTTCTTTATTGCTGGGAAGACAAGGGCCGAGTTAAAATGCTATCTCGGCTAAGGACTTGTTGTGTACCCTTGGGACAGGTCCCTTGACCTTTTTGTGTTACAGTCCCACCCAGCTGTTAATCTTGGCCCAATGGAAACAAGTTGTTCAATCTTAGTGCGACTGCACTGGAGATGTACTTTTAAAAAGGCCTAAGTTTTAATCTCCTCATATGAAACTGAGATAGACTGTATCAGAAGTCTTAATCAGAAACCATCATTAAGCCTCAGAAGTATGAAAAGCCTGGCCCTATAAAGGTTCCCTTTTGTTTATTTTTATTAATTCAATTCATTTTAATATTGTATTGTTAACAAAGGAAACAGCAGCAGCATGCAATGACACTTACCGACAAGGACTAAAAAAGGATTATTACAAACATTTATTTTTAGAGATATTGTTAAAAAAAAATCCATAGTCGCTTCCTCATCTCACAACAGCAGTCTCACAATGTCATAAATGCAGTGGTACAACAAATACAGTATTATCAATTTACTACCAATGCAGAACTAAGTGGAACATCAGCCATACTCATCTTAGCAGTCACCATTGCTTTTGATCTTATTTAAATATAATTTTATTTAAATATTTTACCAAACCCTATGATTAATTCAGGATTAATCAAAAAGCTTTATCTACATATAGGAAATACAGTACAGATTCCAAGTATAAATAAACAAATACATACCTATTGTACACATGAGACACATGATAGTGTGAGACATTACTAGACAAGTAAAATAGCACACCTAATGAGGATCAACAACTAGTGAACCAGATATGCTACTAGGATGGGCAGTATCTTATGCACTTGACTAATATACATTGGCCTTTGAAAAAACAAAGCTAAGGTTGCAAATGAGATTTTCTTTGATTGCCCAACTCTTCCCCTGATGTTTTTCAGTGCAATTTGCAGCAAATCATGTTCAGTAGCATCTTCTTCTTCAGTGGTTCATATCCCTTTCCATACTTAAATATCAAAAATGTTAATTTTGAGGCATACTTTTTACCATGTACATGTACAGTATCAGAATATTTAATTGCGTCCATGTATAATGTCTTAAATAACTGTACAGTACTATGTGTGTTTTGTTTACTTTTCTATTGCTGTTCCTGCTTAGATAGTTATTTACCGGGCCAATGTCTTCTTTCAATCCCGGGGTCTGCTTCTGAAAAGACTCCTAAATGCTGATTTTCACACTTGAGGAAATAATCACTTGAAGTGCAACTGAAAGGAAAATCTACAAAAAATAAAAAAATAAATAAGACATTTTTTTCAAACAGTGTCCCAGTGATTAAATGTGGGTATTTATGCTGGAATAGTGTGTTAGCACAGGAGATAATGATCTAAGCAGAAACAATAATAGAGAACACTTACATTAAGATATATAGAGTATTATGAAAATGCAGGTTACTTCAAGCTATCAATTTAAGTATTGGGTGGTAAAATGAAACATTGGACATCAACGCCTTTTATGGGTCAATGGGCAGCAGTGTGGAGTAGCGGTTAGGGCTCTGGACTGCTGCTGTACCCTTGAGCAAGGTACTTTACCTAGATTGCTCCAGTAAAAACCCAACTGTATAAATTAGTAATTATATGTAAAAATAATGTGGTATCTTGTAACAATTGTAAGTCGCCCTGGATAAGGGCATCTGCTAAGAAATAAATAATAATAATAATAATAATAATAATAATAATAATAATAAGTAACACATCCTTTCTCTGACTATACTAAAGACTGCTTGGAGGGGACTGATACCTTGACCCAGGGAACTCCATTTCTCCAGTTGTTACTTCCATTGGGTATTGGGAATAGAAACTGTGTGGAACAACATGGAGACACAGGCTGCTCTGTATGACTTCAAAATTATAGTGTAAGTTTAAAGAAATAACGACATTTAAAGTTCTATGCATGCAAGGTACTTAGATTTGTATGAATTCCACTTCATTCCATGTCTCTCACCATTGTTGCCAGATTTTCAGAGGAGCAGTGTGTTTAACTCAAGGGTGTTGTTGACATCAATAAACCGCAAGAGCAGCGTCTGAGCACTACATAAAGCAGTAAAGGCAGTAAAGCTATGAAAGTGCATTACTTCCGTGTCTGACAATCCTGGGTATTTATTGTTTTCCTTATACTGTATACAGTAGTATCATGTTGCTGCCCTAATGGTATTTCATGCACTTTTCTCAACAACATAGCTTCTAAGGAGATTAATGTCAGTCATCGTTTTGTCAGTGCTGGCATTTTCTTGGTTCACAGCTGAGATTTCTTATAACATATCAGATATTTTTACACCGTTGATCAGTGGAGGTTTGGTAGACATTTTTATTTTCATCTACTTTTTTTTGTTACTCTTGGCATTGGACATTTTATATTCCTTACCTGGGCAAGCAAAAAAAAAAAAAAAGGAATTTATATTTTATGAAACTGCTGATGTTTTTTAGAGCAGACAATTTATATTCCTTGATTTGAAGGTAAAATAAATGCCATTTCTGATTTCCTGTTGGAGATATACATTATGAATGCAGTTCTACTCTTTGACTTTACTCTTATAAAGGGTTTCCAGATGACTGTTCATTATTCATACTTTTAAGGTTAAATGACAATTCACCTTTTTTTTACTGGATTTCTCTATATAGGATACCTGAGGTGTGAGAACACTTCTGTCTTACCAAGGGATTTGTACAAAAATCATTGCCTCAAAAGTCAAATGAAGATCATTCCAGGCACCTCATCTGGGCATAGTTACAAGTTATGGAAATGTCTTGTCTTAACAGAAAAAAGCAATTTATTGAACTGCAGTTTTTTTTGTTTAATTTGCATGTTTTTTAATAGATATGCAGTAGAATATCTTCAAATGTACACCAACTCACTGTAGCTGTGAAATTGCAATTGAGTTCTGGATAAACCATAGCACTTTTTACTATACGCTGCAATTATTACAACACTGCACTATTACATTTGCAGGTGTAAATTACTATTACTATTTCATCTTGTTATACCACTGCAATTGTTTTATTGTGTTTGCGCTAGCTTAAAAAAATAAGGGAATATATTTAAATATCTTTCTAACATGTCTGCTACCAAAGAATGTGCAGCATTAATTAGCATGGTTCATTATTCAGAAATATAGAGTTTGCAAGTGTAAAGTTTACAGTGAGACCCAAAAAATAAACTTTGTGTATTGTCTTACATGTTTATCTGGGTTTAACCACAAAGATCAACAAACAGTTGCACCTTCAAAAAAATGCTGTTGGGATATCATTATAATACCTGTGTGTTGCCTTGAAGAAACCGTAACAGAACCACTGATAGACCAACGCACTATAAGTAATTGGATGTGGAACATACATTGCACACTGTTCCTGATACAAAGCCACACTGCATCGAAAGAGTACCATGCTACTGCAATATATTACTCACATGTATTGGTTTTTACCACTGCGATACCACTGGCCTGAAATATAGAAATGTTACTATCTGTGGTACCATTTTACCATTGTTTCTGCCATTGTGCTACAGGTGTTCCTTGGTATAAAATTGTTAAGGGTGTCTCGGCTGTTGGTTCAAATCATTGGTTCAGATCTACCTCCTTGAGTACACTTGCAAATTTGTAATATTGCCCCTGCTAGGTTGACGGCATCTTTCCCCACCAGTTTGGATATACAGAAGGTGTTGATTCATTTTTTGGTCCCCAAGAGAAAGGAATGAAGGCCCTGACTAGTGCTTTTTGCAAGCTTGTGCTTCTATTTAGCATCCCCCCGAGGCTGACGACCAGGGTGGGTGCAACCCTATTTATTCCCGAGTAGTTTGATGTAGTAAATTGTCCCTCCACTTTGGGAAGTGATTAAAGTGAAATCAGCCTTCAAGATCCAACAGGGTCAGGTGTCAGCAGAGCAATTGAGAAGCTGACGACTGAAGGGGAAAAGAAATCATGAGTGATCAAAGGCATTAGCATCTGCTGGCTGACAGAGAGGTGTCACTTTTAGAAAGAAATGGAAAGCACATTGTATATTCATGTGAAACACTGAAGCGGATTGTTGAATAGATCTGAATCTGCTGTTTAAGTCCATTCACTGCTTTTTTATTTTTTTAAACAGTCACATTCAAAACTTAACCAAATCTTGTTAGTTTTTAGTGAGAGTCCTTTTAGGCGCCAAATACACAATACAGTCCTTTCAGATATGTATTTTTGATATTGTATCTTTTGTGTGTTCCTTGAAAAATGTACAAGGGTTGTAACAGGCCAAAATGAAATAATCAGATCTGAGTCACACGTGTTTAACCATCACTGAAGTCAAAATTTTGTAGGGTCGGATATATGAGTGCTGTCTGTATTTGCTTTTTGATGATGAGCACATTTCTGTGACATATTCTAGAAGAGCTGTCCACTTTGGTTTTGCTCTCTTGAAACGAGCTGTCCTTGTGTAGAGTAATATTCCTGGAGTGTTCCTAAGGTTGAAACCCTTGCAATCTATTTATAATTATATTTTCATGTCTGCTCGTACAAATGGAGTCCACACAGGACATAGTACGCCCCATACTGAGCTTAATTCATTCCGTCCTGCAGTTACATGGACAAACTTTGTTTTGTGGAATCCCATGCATAATTTACAACCTATTCCCTTGGAAGTGGGTGTCCTTTTTGCTCTTATTCTAATGTGTAAGAAACTTCTATGCCAACTGTACTTGAATTGTATGATTATTATTATTTTATTATTATTATTTATTTCTTAGCAGACACCCTTATCCAGGGCGACTTACAATCGTAAGCAAATACATTTCAAGTGTTACAATACAAGTAATACAATAAGAGCAAGAAATACAATAACTTTTGTTCAAGTGTGACAAACCACAATTCAATAATACAGCAGATAATAGTGATAGTTACATCAGGATATGATTAAATACAAAATACTACAGGTTAAACACTTGGCAGATGATAGGGGACAATGGTTTTCAGAGAGCAGAAGAGCCATAACTCTGACATTTAGAAAGTAACCAGACAGTGTTTTAATGTAACATGGCAGTGACTTTGATTGTTTTGCAGTCTTAATGTGAGTAGTGCTATACTTGTTACAGATAGTCATGTATCATCGTTACTCGGCACACTCCCTCATTAATTTCTATTTTAATCACTACATTTTTCTTTCAAGAGTATCTTGAGACAAATTACACATCCGAGAACACACTGATTATATCAAAATGTGCTGATTACAGACAATTTAAACCTTTTGGCTACCTAAGAGTACTATTGCTTTGATAGTTTTTAGAGTTTTAAATACAGTAGTGACATTAAAGAATCATATTTGTGTTGTGTTGTCCAAGTGGCTATATCATGAAATCAAAACTAGGTTTCATGCTGTGTTTTTTTTTTTTTTTTTTTTTTAACAGATTAAGTCCAATATAACATTTTAGATTTTTTGTTGTTGTTGCAATGTTATGAACAGTGTTTAAGATGGAAACTGGTCTACATTACATGGACAAACTAATTTGAAATATTTTACAGCAGTCTTCAGATAATGTAGCTTTCAAATGTAAACTTGTCAGCATACTAAACAATACTTTGCGCATGTTTTTCTTTGGGGGGGGGGGGAGGGGAGGGGGGGGGCTGGCAGCAGGCCTGCTAGTTGGTAAGAGGTTAATTGTTGGAGTTTTAACGATATGTCGATATTTCTACTCCGATTTTGGGATGAAACTGAGAAATATTGGGAGAATTTTCCAATCTATTTTTTTTTGTTTTAGTTTTTTCTTTTTTTATATGCTACTGTAGTGTATGTGGTCTTGTTGCTATTTGTACAGTACCTCAAACAGATTTTGAGACATATTATTATTTATTTGAATGAATTGTGCATGTATTTGCATACTGGAAGCATACAGTATAACAAATAAAAACACAATTTTCTAGCTTTGAACAAATCATGTTATTTTAGAATAAAAAGTGTGGAACAGGATCCTTTTTCTCAAACAAAAGTAAAATATCATGGAGTGACATCTCTGGTGGCTGTAGTACTATTTCAGGAAGGCATGTGAATATTTCAAGCTCTATAAAAGCGTAATCATTTTTTATTACAAAAAGGAAAAAAGTGTACACTGCCCAGCAGAACAAGTTGACCTATAGAGCAAGAACAGAGACCTGCGGTATGCTGTGTTACTCAAAGCATTTCAAGAACCTTGTTTTACTTACTGGCAGCTTTTCCCTTTGAGGGACATGGAGTGAGATGTGTCTGTACCTGGAAAACATGTAAAATAAAGGCTACACACAGCAAAATTGGAATTTGCTATTTTGAAATATACCAATAAGCCAGGGGTTTGATAAAGATTAGGTCATTGCCCTTAAAACAAGGTAATTCACTGAGGGGCAGAGGGGTTTTGAAGACACTGTATACATGGAGGGGAAAGAATGAAAGCCCATGTGTTTCTACTGTATGCGATGAGTGTCTTTACTGATATTCTGCATCTTTCCTAGTTTATCCTCAAGACTGCAAAATAACCCAAGGCATTTGAGAAGGGTGCGGTTGTTGTGGTGGTTTCTGTGTGTTTGTTGGAAGGGGGGTGGTTAGTTGCCAGAAAAGGGTGGAATTGCTAAGTAGGCTGGGGCCATCTGTCCTCCCGGGGAGATGAAAATGTGCATGATTGAGTGACACCTGCTTGTCAAGTGGGGGCCTGCTGGGAAATGTGCTCCTGGATCACTGAATCCTGAGGCTACGGTACTTGCATGTGAATCAGGTGCAGGGTGTCCCAGAAGCCCTGCATGTTTGAGATTATCATAAATTTATCCTGGACTTAATGTGTGTGTTGGCAATTACAGCCGGAGCCCCATATAACTGTTGCGTTGGTTGCGCCTGCTAATTAAATTTCTACATGGCACGCGTGAGCTGCAGCTGATTTAGATCATATGTTAAGAACAGATTTGTCGGTTTGTAGTATTTATGGAAAAAACAAATCTGCTATCATCCTTAGCAAATGATGTATCGTAGCCCTTACAAATGCATCAATCAAGTCCATGCCCTTCGATTAGGCTAGATCAGAAGTGACAATGCCTGGAATAATTTCCGAACAACCTGAAGATTAAATCAACCTACTGACCCCTGGTCAATGAAAGAAACACAACAGAAAGGCCTCCGAATCCATTTATATATAGATAGATTAAATAGATTAACAGATTGCTATATTGTCTGGCTTTGAAGCCAGGTGATCAAATTAGGCATTAATGTACATAAAAAAGAACACTTTGTCTCACCTTGAACACTTAATTTGCAAAACATTTAAAAAAAAGCAATGTTAAATATTTATTCCAAAAGGAAAATAAAATGGCAAACTTTCATTTCAATAGAGTGCATCAGATAAAAAAGAACAGTTCAATTTACAATGAGGTTCAGGACACTACAGTACTTTTACTGTATTATTGAACACAATCTCTTCTCTCTGGCATATATGTGTGCACATATTGTATGCATTATTGAGATGTAGCATTTTCTTCTATTCAACATAGGAAAGCTCCTGTGATGTTACCTACTGGCAGACACAGGAAAACCACTCTTTGCTGTCTCTGCACCCAGATCAGTAGATTAGTAAAGGGCATTTGCTTAAAAGATTTCCAAAGTCCCCGGTTACTGTACCTCCAGTGTGGACAAACACATGATAATGAGTCTTAGAAAAATATGTGGTAAATGGAATACTTATACAGAGTGATGATCTGGAAAGGGATCAGGGTTTTTGTCAGCTGAATGTTACTTTCTATTAGTAAAAGCTACATCTAACAACTTCCTTAGCTATCGAGACCTGTTCCTACTGTAAAGTTTTAGAATGGGTAACATTTGCTTGAATTTTATGCAGAAAAGTGATGTTCAGCTGAAGACCTCCACCTACTTGTTCGGGTGAATTGTCCAGTTAATTAAAGCACTATAACACTGGGATGGGAGAAAAGGGTCGTATGTTGTTATTCAGCCTCCCGACAACAGAGGGCGCTGGGCCAAGACAAGCTCGCAAAGATCACGTGACCGTGACAGAAGTCACGTTTTTCCGGGACACCACCTTTGTGGGGGGCAACAGTGCAGGTACGCTAAACCCGGTCACTCAGTGGAGTCCCTGTCTCTCAACCAGATCCTGTTTTGTTTTGAGTAATCCTCACGCCCCGATCCTGCACATTTTCTTAACTTTTATTTTGTGTAAATAAACTATTACCCTGTCCAGGGGTAATTAAAATGAAATACCTATTTCAAATTTATCCACTCCAATCACAAACACATAAATAAGAAAAGCAACACATATTGAAAGGGGTTTCCATTTCAGTACATTTGTCCATGTACTGCACAGTAGACATCAATGTTAAGTAATGAGTTTGATCTTAACATTACACTACTCAAGTTATGTAGAAATGACAGTATATGCCACACAATTTCTATGTGTGAAACAACTAAGCCATTTTAAAATATGGATTTAGATTTAAGTAGCAAAAAGTAGAAAATTGCAACACATACTAATTTCATATTGGCACAAGACAAATGATTGCTAATGGCAATGCAATTATACCAGAGGTGTAACCTATTTTAGCAAACCAACAATATGACAATTGTATAAACCTATGCACACTTGTAATCTTATTTTTCAAGCCATAATGAAAGCTCATAGTTGCCTACTATCTGGTTTTGGTTTTGTTATCATTGTGCGTCTGGTCCCAGGTCATTGTTTAGTCTTCTTACCAATGCCAGTGACACCTGCAGCATTAAATTTGACACAGAAAGCTTTTAATGAAAACATTATGACAATCACACTGGGAGTGCACCCAACAGGTTTCAACATGCTCACAAACTGCCAAACGGTTTTTGTTCTCTTCCGCTCCTATGCCCAATCAGCTATGGACTAGAAATAGCTGCAGGGGAAAGCAGAGCTTCTGTTTGAATTTGCCAGGTAGTGCCAGCATTGTGAATCCAAGCAGTGTGATACTGTTTTACTGTGGCTTGACCTTCTGTACGCTCTTCTTATAAGTTGGTCTCATGTCAGGGGGCTTCAGCTCATGGTGGGTATTTAGGCTGTTTCCAGGCTTACTTAGGGGAGGTGGGGGGCAGATTTCTTATTGGGGAACAGGGATGGTAACTAGGGCATGAGAAATGTCACACCTGTCGGTCAGAAGAACAGCCGTGAACCCTGTGTGACATAACATGAAGATCCAGGTTAAATAGTATGTGCTGACCTGAGTTACTGGAACTGTTCCTCAAAAAGTATGTGGTTTCGATGGTGAAGCTACTGGGCTTGTTCCCCAGTGCTGGCGCCCATACTCCCCATAAGTAAAAATAGCGGCCATCGCATGAATATTTTGGTTCTTAGAGCTTCTGGAAGAACTTCAGTGAAACCCCTTGTGTGATATAATGGGAAATATAGTGCTTCAACTTTACAGCGAAGTATAACACATATACAATGTACTGTACAGTTTATATTTACATGGAGTGAATTAACCACATTTAAATTGTGAAATATAACAGTACTGAACATGAATAAATGCAAAGTTGTCTATTTTTTTACTTATTTTGTGAAGGAACTAGCCACAATGTTTGTTTTTTTGGAATTGTGTTAACAATTCTTGATTTTGAAAAACTTTGTGGAACTATTACAAACCACACAAATGTCTGCCCACCATTTTATTGATTAATGGAATGGTAATCAAGGTTTTGCAATCAGGCCATGTGACCTACAGCGCTAGTACCCAGCAGTTTATCTGTCAAAAAAAAAAAAACAGGAAACAGTGAGGAAACAGTCAGTTAATAAAGCTTTTAAGGAACGAAAATTGATTTTAAACACTCCTTTTACTCAAATTAGATAACAATTGCAGATTTGTAAGTGTGCCTTTCTATAGTCCGGTGAAACATGTCAGTTCACCATCAGTTTTTTGTCTTGAAGTGCATTAAGTCATGTTTGTTTTGTTTATGAGTGAAGACTTCCTCTGCACATAACCTGGTGACTTTTGATATGGCTTTTAAACAGAGTTAAGTGAAGCCAGTCTAGAAGAACACTCAGCAGAGCAGTTTGGTTTCCTGTTTGAAGACACACAGTTACTTACAATTTCTTAATGTATGTATGTGTCTGCCTAATGTACTATACTATGAAAACTGGAGAAGAGTCACTTAGAATTTACAAATGTGTATACCTAATGCAAACAAAAGGGCATTTCACTTTTTTTTTTTTTTCAAGGCCCTCATTTTTCTAGAGACAGTATTATTATTCCCTGCTGGGAATTAAAGGGGTTATAGTGGAGATGGTTGTATGTATAATGTTTAGAATTTTCCATATACAGCAAGCTATTGAGAGTATTAGATTATGGGCATATATGGAGGAGTCTGCTGTCCATTCATCTCTCTGTCTCTATGTAATATTTTTGCATATATCTGGAGAATCGCTTTGTCAAATTGTGATTAAACATTGAATGGCTAATTCTTATATGTACTATTATGTACATGGCCATTTTCATCATACTGATAGCTCTATTTTTGAAGTATGATATACTTCATATAGTCTTACAACAATGTCTGTCATTTCCTAGTAGAAATGTAGGAGTTTAATTGTTTCTCTTCTTGTGGCTTAGATCTTCTCTGGAAAGTTGGTACAAAAGCCTGCTTTTAAAATGCTGAAGCCATCCTATAGCTTTAATGTATTATTAATGTATTTTTTTTAATCTGTATATCCTGTATTATGCATTTCTCTGTATTTAAAGTATTATGGATTTCTTGTTGTTACTGCATCTTGTAAAGCGCTTTGTGATGGTGGTCCACTATGAAAGACGCTATATAAAATAAAGATTGATTGATTGATTGATTGATTGATTGATTGATAGTTGAAGAGGCTGGAGATGCAACAGGTGTGATACTGTATATGAGAATAATGCTTCTCATTCAATATGATTCCAAGTAATGAATGCAGTGCATGCATTAAAAAATAAGCCCTTTTGTTTAGTTAATGCATCTGCTCCAATCCAAGTTAATATTGATGTTTGTAGTTTTTTTTGTCGTTTAAAGTACGCTCCTTCAGAAAAAAAATAAAAATAAAACATGTGCCAGGCGGCAGCACATGCATAATGCATAGCAGGAATCAAATAATTATGTTACACATTTTATTTCAACTGGAACCTTTAGTGCAATTGGTCCTCAAGTCACTGAAAAAACATGTAATGGCAGATGTTAGACAAATCCCTTTTCTTACTTTTAGAATAAAGTCTCTCATTGGGAAGCTGTCTCCATCTATTCCTTAAGTAGGTCCTCATGAGAATCTTGCACAGCTGAACCCTGTCTTTCATTAAGTGTTGATTGTGTGTAAAACAGGTCCTAACAAAGACCAGAGGACCAGAAGACCGTTTTTTTTAAACACACTGTTTTTCTTCTCTTACAGCCAGATGGACTGCATTGGAAAAGGGTAAATACAACGTCCTCTTACCTTAATTTCTTATCATTTTCAACAAAAGGTAATCCATGTGCTAATAAGTCCCAAGTTAAGAGCCTATTCCAAAATGCAGTGATTATGGTGCTTGACATATACTTTATATGAACTTGCTGATTAGTACTGCTATTGTAAAGCATGGCATACATCAGGAAACCATTTTATTTTTCTATTTTTTTCAGGAAACATGCTATCATTTATGTAAAATGGAGGAAAGTGCTAATATTGAGGTGCTCTACTTTATTTGGTATAATCTTAGTTTAAATCAGTAAAATAACCAATTTATCATGGATAGTTGTCATCTTCCATAGTCACGTTGTCTGCGTCACATGCTGAAAGAATCCTGCTTGGCCACAGGCAATATGTTTCTGGAAACACGTAGAACCCAGATGCAGTGTGAGAACCCTGTTTCTTGAAACAAAGAAACACCTGAATAGATTAGGAAACTTATTTCTGGCAATATTTTTCCTTGATAAAAAAATTAAACATCTAGGAAGCTGTTCAGGTTTGACATTTTTTTTAAATGTTTTAATTTTCAATTTGAGATGAAAAAAAAAACTCAAAACTGGTAATACTGGTAAGCTATGTTAAGATTGGATCTAGGAAAGTTAGGTTAGTAAATCAATAAAAAAAAGACTTGTTCCTAATACGCTTTAACAGTCTTATTGACAGGCAGTTAAACATAAAGTGTTACCCATTTTAGATTGTACTGAAAATATAAGTAAGCATTTTAGAATGTGCAAAAGAAACATGGGAAATGTCAACTATTACAATTTATAAACCCCACAGAAATCACAGTGAAGTATCCTTTCGCTTTATTTTGGGACTGTGGTTGGTGATTCATGACTGAGGGGGATGGATAAAAATTATATTTTACAAAAATAAAGATACAAAAACGTTTTAAAGCTATGCCTAAGTACAATCTTATTCTGTTTGATTTATAATAAGTTAATACATAATGTCTAGGGTGTATCTTATTGTATAAGAGATGTCCTTTCACACAGTTTGAGCTTCGCTTTGCAGTGCTCTCACCCAAACTGCATGTAATGATATGTTATACAATAAGAGATGACCCACATACAGTGATTAACTTATAGAATGTTAAAATAAATTAGTTAACATGGGGTTACACTACAACACCTGGACACAGAATGACTCAATGTGTGATTGTCATGCATTGATCTGGTCAGACACAAAATGAAACATACAGACACAAGTGATCTATTCACCTGTGTTTTGGTTACCAAGCCCTAGTGTTGTTTGTGAAGCACCATACAATAAATATGGATCTTTGAAGTGGTTAAGACCTAGTAGTTATATTGCTATTATAGCTTCATCATTTTTCTGGGAAGCTATTTAGAAGATATTCATTTCAAATCTATGCAGGTAAAAAACACCCCTTGGCCAATGTGGTTATGATGACTACCAGGTGATAAACCACCAGCTCACACATGACATGACAACCGCCAAGCACACATGACTCTGAATCAGAACTGCGGTTTACCTATTATATATTCCAATGGGTTATTATTCCTCACTCTGAACTTCAACCTTTCTGATATTTAATTTGCTAAATTCTCCACATTCTCTAAACAAATGAGAGTACGCAATTATAACTATAACAGGGAAGCAAATGAAGGAATGCAACACTACCTAACCTAGTTAAAATCTTGCCATTTGTAGTGCTGGGTGAGTCATTCAAGCATGGTCTACATTGCCGATCTTGACTGGAGAACCAGAGTGAACACTGCAATAGCCTTTGCACTCCCGTGGAGTTAGGGAGGACATTTGTTGAGACATTATTCTAGGGCTGTGTCCGAAAGTTTGAAGGTTCTTTTGCTAGCCAGGGATTATTATTATTTATTATTATTTATTTCTTAGCAGACGCCCTTATCCAGGGCGACTTACAATTGTTACAAGATATCACATTATACATTATTTCACATTATACAGATATCACATTATTTTACATACAATTACCCATTTATACAGTTGGGTTTTTACTGGAGCAATCTAGGTAAAGTACCTTGCTCAAGGGTACAACAGCAGTGTCCCCCACTGGGGATTGAACCCACAACCCTCCGGTCAAGAGTCCAGAGCCCTAACCACTACTCCACACAGATTTTGTATTCAAAGATTGTTTTAACCTTTGGGTTCGTCAGACGGGTTCACACACTTGTTTTTTTTGTGGTTTTTTAGTGTTAACAGAAACTGTTTGACAATGTGTGAATACTATAAAAAAAAAAAAAGTTGAATGCAAACTGTGGAATGGTGACTGTTAAATAAAGTTGGTGCTGATGAAATGCTTTCATAATATCACAAGCAGGCTCAATTACGTGTAAATAAATAAAGTGTATTTTTATTTAAATTATAAAAACGTGATTATTGTTCTATATAATGTATTTTTAAACTGCATGTGAATGTTTTCTTCCATTAATATGGATTACCTGTAAAATAATAGGATTTTCAATCAAATATAAACAAGTAGTATGATGACGTCACCAAAAATTATGCAAATGAGTACCATCGAAGGTTCGAACCTTCCTTCGGTAATATGTTCCGAACCTTCGAAGATCAAAATGTATCCTTCGTTGCAGCCTTATTCACCTCATTGCGCCACCCCTAGTCTAGACAGAGACTTCCAAGTCTGGGCCCTCACCTTCAGGGTTCAGTAGTTTTTTAACACTCATTTAGGTTTGGTGTGTAAAAAGAGGCTGTTGGGTTGACAGCAAGTACAGTAGCCTGTTATCTATCATGTGTTTACTAAATTCACTAGCAAAGAAAATAAAGAAAGGATCAAATAAAAAATAAAAATACTTAGCTCAATAATGTTTTGCTCATTAGTCTCCCCATTTATTATTTTCTAAGCTAATCATTAAACAATTTGCATACCTTCATTTTATCAATATTTAATGTGCACCGGCTGCAAGAGGTTTTTCGTTTCTAGAGTGGACCGTCTGTGGCTTTTTGATGTTGTTGCTCTGAAACATGACAGAGACTAACAATCTGGCAGGCTTTTGAAGTGTAAAGAGGCAGAGAGAGAAGAGAGGAGAGAGTGTGTGTAGGAGGGTTGTCTTGCTCCTTGGTTAAGACCATTAGGGACTGTTGGTCTCAGTAAATGACCTACAGCTGGCTAGCTGAAGGAGAAGCATGGAGATGAATTTTAATGACAGATGAAGACGAATGAGCTGACTTCACCACACAATTAGGGGAAAGCGCTGGTAGGTGTCGCCTCTAAATGAGGGACATGATCATCTCTTGACTCCCAGTGTAGCAAACGTCTGCCCTTGGGAGACCCTAATGATGATTTGGGGAGTCTGGGGGAGGGGGAAGTAACAGTCTTCAATATCAAGTCTTACAGGAAGGATAACTTTTAGATTTTACATTTAATAAAACTGTTGGTAGACTTTTTCATTTTCTTGTAACCTCAATTTAAAATGTGGTAGCTTGTTTGGCTTATTTCATCCAATTTTAATTTTGAGCTTGTATTATTATTATTATTATTATTATTATTATTATTATTATTATTATTATAAATTGTATTTAGTGAAGTCAATAAGAGGTTGCACAGCATCATTAAGATTAAAAGGAGTGCTAATGTTTTTACCTCATTAGCTTTATGTGCCCCCCTTTTTATTGTGCTGAATATCGTGATTCTCCATTTCAAATACAACACCTTAGACTGCTGCTGGTCCCATGGATTGCAATGAGACCTCTGCAGTGATTTTGAACTACATGTTAACACATAGAGTCATTATGTACCAGGAAGAAGCATGAACAATAGTGTTGACTTTGAGATATCTGCATTTTCCAAATTGAATTACAAAATACAAGCAAAGAATCTAAATATCTTCAATAGAATTGATTTCAGAACCTTACCCTTTGTAAAAGCGGGCAGGATTTAGAGCTGCTGCTGTTCACAGGCCAATAGTCAAAAGCACAATAATATAATTTAAATATAATTTCACAAGCCCATGTACAGAGAATGGATGCATCCTAAAATAAATCAATTATGACAGTTTCTTAGAAAAACTACCAGCATTAACCCACATGATGAAATCTGCCGTCTGTTAACATTTAAATGATCTTTCATATACAGAGATAATATTATCAGGGCGAAATGAAAAATGATTGTAATTTGAAGCGCTTAAACGGATTAAATTAACTTTGCTTCTGTGTAAGCATTTAATGAAATCTATCGACTTTAATTAACGTTAATCAGTTCTTCTGCGGCACCCATTCTTTTAAGATTGTTCTTATATTGTAGATTGTATATTACATGTTATGGAGATTAAATTATCTGTATACCTTGAGTGAATTACTTTTTTTTGGAAGGATCACTCTCTTTTTTCTCTTTTTCAATAGAAACTTATTTGCTTAAAGTATTCTGTGTTATTGGGCTAGGGTTCAATTGAATTGAAGTGCATAAATTCTGGAACTGTCATGCAGTTATAACAGGCTGCAACTCTGGAGGGTAAAACAATTCAGAACATTACTGCTGATGTATGGTATTTGCTTCAATCCCAAACCAGTCTAAAACTTGTAACAGCTCCTGCTTTGAGGCATAAAATCTCTTCTGTTTTCAGGGAGTTCCAAGTCCCAACAGTGAGGATATTTATTTTATTCACATCATTCACTTCTGACACTAGAGAGTATCAGTTGTTGGTCAAATGCAATACATAGTGATACAATAAGTTGATATTGGCAAAAGTCTGTGAATTTAACCCCTCCCCCCCCCCTCCCGCCCTTAAAAAAAGAAATCAACACTGATCTTTAATATATGGTAAGTTAAGAGAATCCATGAACAGCATTTTAATTTTAAGTCACTTGAATCAAGGCACTGTAACTATAAAGCCACCAAATGCAAACATTGGGTAAGTTACAAAAACACCTGTAAAGGTGTGTGAACAGGCTGACTGGTGGTGATGTCAGACCTGGAAGAGAATGGACATACGGTCAGTACTGCAGGGTATGAAAGCGCTGATGCGCGATTTAATAATTAAATAAATCAAATGTTTGAACTAAACAGGAAACAAAACACTAAACACAAACAAAATGGCACGGTGGCCAAAACAAACCAAGACAAAACCAGACAAGTGTCGTGCTGGTATAAAACCAGCATGGATAGCAATTGTTAGTTATCTAGACTCTCTTATCTCACGACTCTCTCATTTCATCTCTGAACACACTCAAACTCGATCAGCCAAAGCTGCGGGTTTTTATACATGTGACTGTCTCCAAATTAGTAATAAATTAATCCTTCTGGAGACGGTCACATTCTGCACGAGTTTAGCATGGATGGAGAAGTTTAACCCCATCCATGCTGCAAAACAATTAACAATAAAATAACGTGTTTTTACACATATAAACAATACATTCAAATAATAATAATACAAAACCATACAATACACACAGGGGCAGGGTGTACCCCATCACAAGGTGTTTCCCAGATTCTTTCTCATGTTCCTTCTTTGATTTCCCTTTAAAATGTGGCATGCAAAGCAATACAATAGATAATAAACTGTCTGAATTATTAAGACAAAAACCAACTAAACAAAAAAACTCTCTGAATTAGTATGCAAGCCTTTTTCACAGAGGTATTTCAAATGATCAGCCTATTTGCATGACAGAAAATGAAACTGTGTCAAACACTTGTATGGGCATGTCGTGAATGTTAAGAAGCTTGCATAATTAGATCATACAGCTGTGAACGAATCATGTTATAATTTAGTAGACTGGGAAGCTCAGGCCTGTGATACTGCCAACAGGAAAAGAGGGATGTTGTCAGGTGCTGAAGTGAGTGACTGTGACTTGATGTAAAAGTCTGCATGCTCATCCTTGAGACAGAAGGTGGCAGGTTCATAGTCTTGCCTTGGGGTGACCTGGTCGTTCTCCATTTACCAATGCCCTGGCTTTGAACTGTTTTGATTCTAGTGCTAAAGCTGCATTTCAAGATCTTTTTGATACGATTGAAGACACTGTTCCTGAAGTATTAAAATGTATTTCCCTGTTCCCAATTTGCTTAGCTGCCCTCTAGTCATCGACACATTTTCATTGCCAATACATTTTCTTAAATGTAATCTATAAAGGTACAATACAATTAGAGCAGTCGTGTGTTGGTCTGCAGGTACAGTATTAGTCCCCCAGTGCTCTATATGGTCGAAATACAGGTTGATAATAAAGTAGGGTCGATTTAGCATGATGTAACAGAAAATATATGCTGAACAAGGTAGTTTCCACAAGAGCTACCAGCAGAGGACCGTCTTGTTTATTTTGTCAGGTTGTAGCTATGGGAATTTTTTAATAATGTTGCAGCAGTTATGTTTTCAAACCACTGCAGTAAAAATACATCCCATATTACAAAATAATTCTGACAGAAATCCTATAATATTCAAATACTATATGTTAATGGGTAGTATGGTATTTTTTAAGAAGGGATACAAAATCTGATATTTACTCACATGTATAATGTACTTGACTGAGCAGTCTTTATTACCTGTATAATGTAAAAAAACCAAACAAACACTGTTGTTTACTATGTAGAAGCTTGTTTATACTATAATGCAAGTATGCTGCATACCTCATGTAAGACGCAGGCTGTACTGTACATTTAAATTTGTAAGAGAGCGTGTTGAAGCACAATATCCATTTTACATTTTCTATAAAAGGACTCTCAACATAAAGTGCTTACACAGGACAGCATGCTGGGGTGTTAGAAGATAAGATGACAGTCCAACTTATGTTCAAAACATCAAACCTTTGAAAAGACTAACTCAATGTTAAGTAACATAGCGAAAAGTCTTGGGAAGTTTTACAAAGATTATACACCTGGTAAGGTTCTAGTTAAACCACAATTATGCTGCCTCCAGATTTGGACACCGCATTAGAGTTAGGGGACAGAGAAGGATAACTATGAGACTAACCCCTGGGACTAGGACTAAATGGTATGAGTATTAGGAAAGGCTCAAAAAATGTAATCAGTCTGGAGGAAAAGGATTTAATGGCTAAAAATTCAAGTAGCTAATTCCAGCATAGAGAGTTAGACCAGAGATCACACACATATGTTCGGTAATAGCAAGAGAGGAAGGCATGATGTAATACACACAGGCATTTATTAGTGCACCAGGTGAAATTGTAACAGCTGGAAAAACAAAACAAAACAATTAGATACAGTACTACCCTGGGGTAAATAAAAGGATGAGTCTCAATGGGCCAAACATTTCCTCTCAATACCTATGTGTTCATCCTTTGCTTCAAACGTTTAATAATACATTCTGCGGTAAATCTACAGGAAACAAGCCTGTTGGTTAACGCTTTAGTCAGACACTTCAAAACGTTTATTTAGTAGACCCTAGATGTTTATTTAGGTAGGTCCAAAACAGACAGAATCTCAGACAGGGACAGCAGACTTGCACTGGTATTCCTCGGTTTGCTTGATGAATGGGTGCACATGCTGGACACGGGTCTGAAATTGAAAATAAATCTTGTTTTCTTATTATGAGAGACAAATCCGCTGAGCAGAAAGCATATGTTCTGCTCTGGACCCCATGCTGGCACACAAGGAGCCCTCAAGTCTCACGCCAATCAGCCTCTTCACACAATAGCCAGTAGCCACCTGAGACATGTGGAATGGAAAGAGGGGGGTGCTTCCCTTAGTCTTGACTGTAGATGGCCTTTAGTGCCAAAATGTCACAAGGGGTTGGGCAGCGGGGGTAATCAATAACTATTGATCTGTTTGTATTGGAATAGGAAAATAGAGGACAATTATGCGTGCCTCCCTGATAAAGACATGGTGATTGAAATGAAGAGGGGGGTGCGCTGAGTGGGCCACACTGACTATAAATATAGTTAAAATGCTGCAATGCAGTGGAAATGGAATCTCGATAAAAAAAAGTATGGAAAGTATTGATCTGCATTAGAAATGATAATTAGTTTTTAAATTTTCTTTTGTCCTACATGGCTTACATATTTTAGCCACTGCACGCTGGACACACTCCTCGCAGTAGATCTTTAATTCTTAATTCATATTTTCAAATTTTATTAAATGCATTTATTTATTTACAAGCAGGTCCTCCACCATTTAATAGCACATGCACCCACGAACCATAACCTCAGCTGACTGATATTCCACGTCACTTTAAACAAGACATTGTCAATAGGTTTTCTTCCCCAGTATCAAAAAGAAAAAGAATTATAAGTATGAAAATTAGAATTTTCAACCAATAAAAGACACACTGATTAGCTTTGAGCAATTCCAGAAACTGCTTAGCAGAGAGCCCTGATTACAAGTATTCTCTATTATTTAAGAGAGGCATGCAAACCTGATTAGTATGTTTCTCCATGGCAGTTCTTCATATTTACACAATGGTACGTAAATGTCTGACAATCACAAAAGCAGATAAACAGATAAACTATAGGGTGGGGTTTCTCAATGGTTGCTACGCTGCATGTACTTAAACATGTCTTGAACATTTCAGGGACAAGGAGATGCAATGAGACCATTGGGTGCCCATTGGGTGTTGTAATTGTAATTAGTTGATCTTGACTTATTCCCAACAGACTAGTACAGGCAAGAACTAGAAAGTCCCAGGTTTGAATTATGATATCCTGATTTATCCCCTTATATGAGCTGTAATTTTACTATGAACAAAATAAATAACAACTAAAAACAGCCTTAGCCCATCAAATCTTCCTCAAAATGCATGGATCCCTTAAAATTGTAACTGTAATTATGTGTATAATATGCATTTACTTAGCATGCTTTACAGTGGTATTTTGTATTTTATTTTAATATCCTTCAATTCTGACATTATTAATGGGCGTGGTATTTAAATCACAGGGGATTCCTGCGATCCTGAAGCTGCAAGACCACATCTTTTTAAATTCAACATTTACAATAACCTATGCTAATTGTGTACTGAATAGATTCCATTGCTTTTGGAGACTTGTTTTGTCACAGCATGTTTACTGAAGTGTTGAGCTATTGTTTAAACACCTGGCAAGCAATGCCACAATTCAGCAGTCTGTTGAGCATACCTGTCAGATTTCTAGTAATAAATGTTATGAAGCTATCAGCTGATTATTGGCATTTTAGAAAATGTTTTGCTATAGTAATTCTACTAAATATTGCATACAAATATATTGCAGAATTTGTATGTTTTCAACGCGTTAGTATTTACCTTAATGCTGCAGCATGATGGACGAAAGTGTGAATGTGTATTGTAGCTTGACTACAATTCATTTTTAAAACAATGTACCTTTATAACAGTGCTATTCCATGACTGCCTTGCTGAAGTCCTGGCATTAAATCCTTTTAAATGTGTGTTACTATTAGTATACTTTGTTAATGAAAGAAAGAAAGAAAGAAAGAAAGAAAGAAAGAAAGAAAGAAGGAAAAAAGAATGTTATGGTAGTTCAATTTCAGGTTACTTATTCATGTAAAAATAAGCTTTTGTCAACATGGTACCATTGTACTAATAAAATCATTGTATATCCTTTGCCCCTTAGTACAGAACCACTGCACTGAAATGGACAATCATTTTGTCAGGGTTTGGAAAACAAAAAGAATGTGCCAGAAAAACAAACCAGGATCAGTACTCCAAATAGCTACCTCCGGTACAAGCAACATTATCTGCCTTGGGTCAAATTGAGACTCCCTACTGTAACTGAAGCTAATTGAACAAAACTTTCCAGGGACATTTTGACATGCTTAAGGTAGCTAAACAGCAGGACTGTTTCCAGGAATGTTGAAATAAATGTAGGCCTGTCCAAATACTAATGAATCACATTGACAGGTTCTTGGTCCTTAACCCTTTCTCAATTCAAAATGTCTGCTAGCAGAAGTTTTATTTTTAATCACGTAGAAGAAATCAATGGCAGCTAGATAATTCCAATACCTTTTATGTTTACTAGCAGCTTTAATCTTCATTTTCATGATTTATAATAAACTAATAAAGATATCTTATTAATACATGAATGACCTTTCACCCAAATGGACGCTTTAGCGCTTTAGCCAGCATTTTTAGCTTTTGACATACTTTAAATAAAACAGCGTTTTTAATTGACAGGTGGATGCTACAGTACATCTATAATTTCACCAAAATGTACATTAAACATTAGTTAAGAGGTTAAGGTGTTAATAAAGTTAATTTGCGTGTGCATAGCTGTGAGATTATTCACCCCCTGCCTCTTGTAATTTTATAGCAGTCATTTGATATTATCACTTTCACATAAATGAGATGAAATCATGCTTATCAGACCTTTTAATTGGGGAATTTCTGCTTTAGGCTAGTTTTAAATGTCAGGAAGTTAGATCATTCTGCACTTTTCATTAGAAACCGATTCAAAATAAATTAGTACAGCCTTTACAATTTTTTTCTCACATAGGTAGAACATTTGTAAGGTGAACAAAGGGTTTCAGTATATATTCTGTCTATATAACCCCAAATGATTAGGTTATAGTAGTAGGATTTACAAAGCTTTAACTCATGACTATATATATATATATATATATATATATATATATATATATATATATATATATATATAATTAGTTTTCTTCTTTGTAATAGTCTGTTTTTAGGAATACAATAAAATGTGATATTCATGAAATCACTGTGAAATTACTGTTGAATTCCTCTAATATAAATATTCTTATCCTTAGTCAGCTTATCCTTAATTATTCTGCACACACCTACCCTATTATGTTATTGGGTCCCCTGTACCTTGGGGATGTTACAAACAGTGTAAAGGTGTCTTGTTTTCAGGGGCAAAATAAGTACATACCAAAATGTAATTATGCAACAATTTTGTGCATAATCTGGGAACCATCAAAACTGGAGACCCATACCGTGCATTATATAATATATATTCTGTCTTGTAGTCATGAGATTTAGTTTGGTATATATATATATATATATATATATATATATATATATATATATCACTTAAGTGATGTGTTAATTGAATTGAGTCTTTCACAATTGTAGAAATTGCTGGATACTGTATAAACAACATTTTTTTATGCTTGAACAGAGGAACTTGTATTTTTACATTTATTGTCACTTATGGTGTGTTTTTTACTTACAATTTTCAGTACTGCTGTTTATAAAACCGTTTCTAAATATAAATATCTAATATGTGTATTTCCAATTCATATTTTGTTATTATTGAATTTTTGAACTCCTCATGGAGCAAATCTACAGGCAAGTATTGCTGGGGGACAGGTTAATGGTTACATTACACTACAGCAGAGGACTGAAAAAAGAAAATTATAATACATTGCCCTTTCAGGTTTCTTGATGGTAATACAGTGTAGTGGTGGCAGAGGTATACAAAGACGGGACAGGCTTTATAGAGATGGGCCAGCTGACAGCATTCGAATACTGAGCTTAAGATTTAAATCAGCCTAATCCTAACCCTAACCCTAACCCAAACCCTAACCATAATTGAAATAATGTATTACAGTTTTACATTGTCCTGTCTTTCTGCACCAGGTAAAGAGCGTGGCCCGTCTTACTGCCCCTATGCCATAGTGGTAGTACAATGGATTTTTTCAAACCTGAATGCTAGTATTCAGATATGCCTGGCATTTTCCAAAACAAACTCAATTAATCAAAAATAAAAGTGAAAATTAGGATTACAAAAGTCAGTAAACGTGTGTTGTGGAAAGCATTTAAGAACTGTTCTCTTGGTATGGAAGCCATCTGTATAGCTTGCTTTGTTTATAGAGGTCAAAGCAAAAGGCAATATTGTAAATAAAATGAACATCTTGTTGATGTTATTATCAAGCCCACAATATGTGGCTGATATACTCTGCTGTGTTCTTGTTAAGTTGCAATGTAAACCAAAATAATTACATTCAATTATAAGCAGCTTATAGTACCCACAAATGAAACACTGATCATAGAAAACACTTATGCCATGGAACCTATTAGTCTAATGCTGATAGCCTCATTATCAAGCCTAGCCGTGGTAGCTCCCTGCACGTTTTAAGTTACATGGCAAACATAAAAACTGATTACACCCACTTGTAAGCAGCTTAAAACAAAAAGGAATGTGATTGCTTTAGTGACCTTGTTTAAACCTAACAGCCCATGGTAGCCTTAAGTTACCCTGTAAAAGGACGCATTACACAGATGCTTGAGCTAAAATAATGAATCCAATGTCAACTACTCCAGCTTAACCAGTCCAGTGATTTACTGTGGTACTGTAACTGTAACTTTTTTTTCAGTTACAATGTATTTCACCTGGGTAGCTTTCTGTATTACTTTGTAGAATGTGATATGATCTTTGTCTTGATTCTGGTTGTGTGACTTGTGAAAATATACATTACATGAAAACACATATAGTATCCCAGCAGTTAATTTGAACTACTTCGGCCTTCGGATGAGACGTAAAACTGAGGTCCCATTTTAAGTGACTCTGCAGCAACAGTTGTGATGCATAGTTCACTCCCTAGTCGCTGTAAGTCAATTTGGATAAAAGCATCTGCTAAAAGCCAATTAATAATAGTTTTGGAATCGAACTGAGAAATGTGAGAACATAATCATTATTTATTTATTTATTTATTTATTTATTTATTTTGTTCAAATCCAGATTAAATAGTAAGTGATATGGGTTTGGTTGTTCCATGTTAGTCCTCAGAAAGTGATCAGTCCACATCACAAAAAGACCATAATTTAACATAGTTTTGATAGCTTCTTTCTCCTACATGTTCACATTTCTCTAAAAGCCAAATTTAATCAATCAAGAGAAAATGCTCTACATTACACCACTGTTAATGTTACCCTTCAATTTAGGTACCATAAAAATGTTATACTTAATAGGTATCTCCATTCTAATGTTTGTGGAGAAGACTGATTTGTTTCCTCTAGTTTGCTAAGCACCACCCAAAAACATTTTCTCTTTTTTATGATTTTTTTTTTATAAACATTTAAATAAAGGCATCTAATTGCTTACATGTTTAATTTGAAATTTCTGAAAAGCGAGTCCTTTGCAATGAACATTAGACAACAATCATATACTGTTATGCAAGGGTGAATTAAACAGGACTGACATGTGCATTACTCTTTGGTCTGATGAAAAGGGATACATTTGCTTAAGGAAAGAAACTTAGAAACATTTTATATATTTACCACATATGAACAAGTAAGGAAGTTGGTTATTTATCATGAGTTATACCATCGATGGTCTGTCATGTAAGGAAAATGTTTTTTAATGTTTAGATTAATTATTGATCAAAGGGGCCTACCTCCAATTGCTCTATCATGTCTGTTGACATAAAGGCCACAATACGCCTCATATCATTAGGAATCTGTCTCTGTAGACATCAATGGCCTCCAATCTATCATTTTATATTGAGAGCTGCTGAAAGAATAGATTTATTCAAGGCTTCTGTTCTGGTTCTCCCAATGCTTGCTGCCTGCTGTGTCCCACACGGGGGTCCCGAGAGAGCTTTAATTTAACCAGTCACCATATAAAGGGCATTACAAACCCTAGGTTTATTTAATGAATATCCACATGCGTCTTGAAGAGATATCACGTCATGTCAAATGATTTCAATTCATATCATATTATGTCAGCATCTAACCTTGTATTGTGTATTATATTTATTTCTTGTAAATGTATTGCTCATAAAGGGAAGGGACAAATGGCTACCAATATGATTAATGCAGTCCTCTCTCCAGTAGGTGCTGCCAATCCTGTGGTGGTGTTGAAATGGGGACTTATGTTCAGACAACTAAACTTATTTCACATGTGACTTGAACGTGATTTAAGCCCAAGCCTCCAGAGGTGAAAGTCCAATTAATTGCCAACTGCACCACCATACTGTATTAATATATAGTATGGTAGATAACACTAGTTCACTGTTGTGCAGAGTAGCATTAAGAAGTGCATGTTAACTATTGTGCAGGATACAGTACAGTGCACATGGCGTAGACAGAAGAAAAAAAATCAAAAAGAAATGTTCAAAATGGTAAAGATGTGCTAACCATGCAACACATTGTACATCACCTGCTTATTATTACCTATGAAAAAACCCAACAACAACTGTATGAATATGTACAATATGCATGGTAAAATGAGCAGCACATGCTATATAGATATCTTGCTGTCCATGGAAACCCATCCTCTGTTGATGTGTTAGGCAGGTGTGAGGAAGCTTGAGATAACAACTCCCAGCGTTCCAGTCCCACGACGATAGAAACTAACATTTTTAATAAATAGAAACTCCCTTTTAAGAAGAGAATGTACAGTGATACACAGAAAGCTGTATTGGGAAGCAAGCCGTGGATACACACAGTATTGTCGGTTTCCTTTTGTTTTCTGTCATATAGACTTTGCCAAGTGGTTTGTATGCTGCCTGCATCACATTATACAGTACCATACTTTTCTCACCAGACTGAAACCCCCCTTGCTAACTAACAAGATCTCAGTAGCAACCTCACATCAAAGCCTCACCTTGTCCATAATGGCCGATCCATGGTGGCAATATACAGAACTGTATGCCAACTTGTTCTGGTTAATGTATGATCTTGAAATTATATTTGTTTACATGTTTTCTTACATGTTTCAACAACAGTGTTGAAAGCATCAATGACAATTCTGTAGAGTAGTTGATTATTGTGCTTTCATTTTTTGATCTTGAGACACTGGTAGTATAGCAATGGTATGAACTAATACACACTAGTAATACATTGTATTTTCCAACATTTTCTATAAATTCTCCACATCTTTACCCTGCTGAATATGTTACTTTAAACTGCCATATAATAAAGTACATTTTATTGAGTCTATCAAATGGATGCAGGTTATTTTTGGTGTCATACTTCAGCTGGTCTGTGATCCATAGAACCATTAGGGAACTTTCTTTCAGACAGACACTGTGGTAAACATGTTGGCTTTTGCTTTTTTAATCCTCCCTCATCCTAAACCACTCTGTATCACTTTACCAGATTTAAGTGGGCTGCACAGGGCTTGGGGTGATTTAAGACATTAATTAACAAGTCTTTTTTTTCCATTGCTGTCTACAGTTGGCTGAAAACAGCTTTATGTGTACTGTATCAAACTTAATTTTATTTATAAAAAAAGATTATCGAAATGACTCACAAGTCTGGGTCTGTTCTTTCTTTACTAAAGATCTCACAGGGGGTGTTACATTGACCTTGTCGCTTCACCAGCTTGGGAAGGTAAAATCAGCAGGGACTGTTTCACCTTGCCATGCTACAGTGGCCCCTACTGGCCAGGGGTGTAGTTAGCTTGAGCGTACACCTGCAGTTCTGGCCTTTGTCATCCTGGGAGGGATAGCATGCTGGAAACCACTGTGGCAGTCCCGGGTGTAAAGAGGCAATTGACTTGCTGATAGAATTGGAGGACACCCGTCAATTCTCCTGAGCCCTTGTGAGGAATTGTTTCTGTGAGGTATTATAATTGGACATGCTAAATTAGAGAGAAACATGAGGGTAAACCAATTGGACACTTGTATAAAAATAAAGAACCATGAGACACTTTGAAATCGTTTTGCATCAGTTGAGTGATTATAAGAATGTGTCATATTCAGGGGCATTAATAGAATTGGGTTGTGTACACCATTCTTACTCTTTGTAACCCCTTAGTAAATTACCCCAAAATAGTGTTCAATTGTTAGCATTTAAGATAACACACTGGTTCATACATATTCAATTTTACAACAAAAGATAATAGAATAGCTGCACATTAACAAATTCAAACAATTAAACATGTATTTCAAATATATTTCATATTCCCAGAGACATTCATATATGTTGATCAATATAGCAGGGATGCAAATATGCAGCCATTGTGTCAACCCAGATTTGTATGTATTGTCTATACTAACTATTTGATTAGATCATATAAGAACTTGTATTTCTTATCTGGTAGTTTTGTGGGGCTGAGAAGATTGTGCAAAGATCAACGATACAAATCTCAAAGCAAGATTCTTAAATTACTGTATTTTGCAAGATTTGATTGCCTTTCTCTGTGCTTAACCCTGTGACCAGAAAACAACCACTGCTTCATACGCCATGACTTTTTTAATATCATCTCCACTTACTGTTGCTAGGGTTGCCCCTTCTGATATACAAAAACTAGTGTACAATAATGCAACTGCAGCACCATGGATAATATTTTGACCTCTACTGCCAGTTAATATTGCATGTGTCTCGCTGCTGCAAGAAATGTTGTACATTGGTTTATCTAAATAGAGTAGACCTCTGTTGATGCTCTACTTAGTTATGGATCTGGATACAAAGTATACCTCTCAGCAGGGTTCCTCAAGTGAAGAGCAAGCAATTTGAATTAGCAATGATGCAGTAGTGTGAAAAACAAGGACATATGGAAAGGAATGAAATGTGCACTATTATGTCACATGTGTGTAAATTCAACAGACTGTCATATGATAGATAAGAGAGCCTGCAGTTATACACTGTTCTGTTGTGAAATCGTTGTAAATGCATTATGATGTGCAGAGCAGGAGCAACACGGTGTGTACAATTAAAACCCAGTATTAGTTTCACTGGAAGGCATACACAAATCTCTGAGAACCTGTCTTAAAACTGGAATGATCTGGAGAAAAAAAAAACTAATAATATTAATTAATAAACCATTGTGGAATTGCTGTACTAATTTTGTATTCTTCTACAATGAGTCCAGAAATCAGCATAGAAAGTGTAGACACTTCTCTGTTTTAATTTCAGACTGGGGAGGGACATTTTTTGCATAGCAGTTCATGGCTGCATGACTCACGTTAACAGTACTAGTTGTTAACTGTAACTTGAATTTCCTAGTAATCATTTAATGGATAAAGACATTAAGATAACCGAGATTGTGAGTGATTTTGACTGATAGAGAGAGAGAACATTTAATTCAAGAACAGGAATGAAACAATGAAAAACTTTAGTAATATAAATTTAATAAGAAAGTACAATTCTATATAAGTTCTAGAAAACAAAGAATTTTAGGAAATAATCTTTTGTAGCAAAAGTTTTGCTTTTGTGGAAATTGATGTCTACAATTATTTATTTCAATTATTTTAATTTTTTTTTTAGCAAAACTCCAAAACTGCTAATTCAAAAGTATTCATACCCTGACAAGGACAATGAAATTAATAGCTTGTTGAGGCACCTTTACCAATAAAAACCTCTTTTAAATGATTAGGATAATTGTCAATGCACTTTTTAGCATGATCTAAAATGATCTTCAACGCAAAATTGTTCCAGTTCATTCAAATTCTGAGTACTTCTTTTGTGCACAGCCTTCTTCAGCTCATACCAAAGATTCTCAATCAGATCTAGATTGGGAACTTAGACAAGGTCATTCCAGAACCTTGATTTTATTCTTCTTTAACCATTCTGAAGTAGATTTTGATGTGTGCTTTGCATCGTTGTCATGTTGGAACATCCAGTTGTGCTTTTGTTTTGTAGCTGAGGGTTTCAGATGATTGGCCAATATCTTTTGGTATGCTTTGAAATCCATTTTACCATCGATTGGAACTAAATTTCCTGTGCCATTAGAGAAAAAAAACAGCCCCAGCTTGATAGTAGGTATGGTGTTCTTTTCTTTGTACGCCTCACCAGACTTTCTCCAAACGTAACAACTATCAGCATGACCAAATAGCTCGTTTTTGTTTCATCACTCCACAAAACTTTTGACCAGAACTCATATCCATCATTCAAATGCTGTTTTGCAAACTTTAAGCAATTGTACTTGTGAAGTTTTCCAAAGAGTGGCTTTTTCCTTGGCCTGTGACCATTGAGACCTTCACCATGCAATACTCGACCTATGGTTGAAATGGAAACCCCAATCCCACTTGCATCGAATTCACTTTGAATATCTTTGGCAGTCAATCTCGGATCGTTATTAATTCTTCTACTTGTTCTTGGTGAAAGAACCTACTTTCTTCTAGACCAAGAGAGCATTGTGACAGTACCATGAGTCTTGTACTTGTATTGTTTTAATATAGTTTTAATAATTGGGATATTCAGATGCTTGGAAATCTTCTTGTATCCTTCTCCAGCTTTATGACAATAAATCATTTTCTGCTTAAGGTCTTCAGATAGCTCTGCACTTTTTCCCATATTGACTTATTGGTAATGACAGTAATCATTCTATGCCTAACCCTTTTATACTCACCAAGAATGTTCACCTACAATCCAGCATTTTCTAGAATTAGGTTCTGCATTATCATATTGAAATTTCTAGAAATTATACATTTCCATTGGGGTATGTAAACTTTTGACTATATATATATATATATATATATATATATCCTTTATCGGCTGAATACAAAAAAACAGCGCTTTAAGAAGTTGATAAAAAACAAACAAGTAGTCTTTTAAACAAAATTCCAGAATGTTGATGATGATGATGATGATGATGATGATGATGATGATGACCTCAGAATAGAATGTTCATTCCAAATGGCTCCAAAGTACCTAGTTTGAAAATAAGTTCACATTCCTTTTGTTTCCTGACAGCATTAGTTCCATAGCATTGAACCATCCCACAAATTGTGATGTCTTCTATAGTGTGGTCATTTCTTTTAAGCTTGCTTTAGGATTTATTTGCACATTTTCCTAAAATCATTTCAATTTTCTTTTTTCTTGCATTCAAGTACCAGCAAATGTATTTTCTACCTAGGAAACTGGGCTAATTTCATATGATATGTTGCTCTTCGGGATATAGCTTTGGAACCCAAATAAAATTTCCCTTTTTTTGTCCCAAAGATAGCATGTTTATATTGTTACCAAACAAAATCATTTAAAAATTGATCATTTACCCCCGTATTAAATCATATAGTTTTGATGCAATGATGAAAAAAAGACCTGCCAAAGTAATAAACTAAATAGTCAACAAAACATCCAGTTATAATGGCTTACCTGCCTGGTTTTCAAGCCTTGCATACAACATGATTTTCTGTAAAACCACTTGCATATTGTGACTTCAAAAGCAGTGCACTGAAACAGGGCTAAACTACAGTGCACGTAGAAGGGAGCGGTCAATAGTGACACTAAAATATTAATACGTTTTGTTTTGTCCTTAATTCAAGGGTTAGTTACAGGCAAAGCAAAGCACAGCATACTGAAATAATGTGTTTGTTCCATTTGGATAAGACTTTGTACACATCACTGTAGGAATGAACTTCTCAGAAATCCATTAAGTAGGTCATGCCCGTGTTCTTCATAAGGAACAGTGTTAGATACATGATGATGTTGTCCATATGCTGCAAGATATTAGATGCGGATACATGATTCTAGTTCAAGCATTATTATCCATTGTGGCTAGATAACTGGCCACATACTCCTCAAGCTAACATGTCAGAATACAGGCAATGCCGTATAAGATCAATTTCAATTCAGTGACCTGAGCACAAATAGAGGGTTTAAGTAAATATGAATCTTCCCAATCTTGAAGTTTGGTATTTGCTGCTGGGATTCTTTGTAAAGAAAGGTCTATAGCCATGAAGCAAATGTAGGCAATGCTAATTGTAAATGCATATGAACTCCAGCTAATGCCATGGGTCAGTCATCGACTAGGTGGCAGGAGAAGTCATCTAGTGTTGATGTAAATGTCAACAATGCTTGTGTTTTAATAGCAGGGCGGATTTTAATCTATTTAAAATGTCAGCGCCAGGAAGGTGAAATCTGAGGTGTTCTGCCTTCCAGTGTCTAGAAACAGACACATGTGTAGACGTTTCCAATGATACAAGATATAGCAAGTATATAGTATTCTTTTGATTCTTATACATCGATGTAAACTGGTTTACGGTGTGCGTGATGAATTTGGTTTGGCATGGGGATGGGCCACTATCTTAATGTACTTGTTCATTGTTTATTCAATGATCACATTTGCATACTGCATATAGTGAAGTTTAAGACTGTATTTTATGTTGGCAGTTGTACAATACACACTGCCACAATTTAAATGATCAAAATAGATCCTGTTGTTACCAAGGGGATGAAAACTGTGTATTTTGTCTGTAAATGTATGTAAATCATCAGAAAGGGCCATGTATATCAGTTTAATAGTTAAAATAAGAGCCCATTATGCATCCTTTAACAGTTGTTGCATGAGCCATCTCATATCCCAACTCACACAATTCCTTTATTACAGCATAGCTGTTCAATGGTTTTTCATCCTCAATATCTGTCTGCAATATTCTGGTCTTTACCTTTTCTACTGGTATTTAATGCATTTCTGGCATATACTATCCTACTGTATAGTGTTGAGTACTGTCTATGATATTTATGTTTAAAGAAAGTTAGAAAGTATTTCCAGTCTCTTTTTTTATATACTTCATTTGACATTGTCACAAAGACGGCCGGAGTGGGTGGTGTCAGACCAGATGCAGGAAATAAAACAACAGAGAGGTGTGGTTTGGTGGAGCTGAGCGAATGGTTTCGCTCAGCATTTAATAAACAGCACAGAAAATAAAAGGTTTGAACACAAAACAGGACACGGCACTTGTAGCCAAAACAAAAAAAGACAAACAAAACGGACTAGACAGACAAACACGGTGAGCAGATACGTTTAACTGTTATTATTATTATTATTATTATTATTATTATTATTACCTCCGTCTCCAATCCCGTTCTCCACTCACTGAACACCCAACCACGAGTGAAAGAAAATGTGTCTATATATACTGTTGTGCTGGGATTCAATTACTAATTAATTATTCACTTGAATCCCAGCACGTGAATTAATTCTGTGCAACCCCGTGCTTACATATTACATTTAACCAGCACGTGAAGTGATTTGTGCCCTCCTCGTGCCTAAATACAAATCTACACTTTTTAAATACACGTGAAACACAGACCCGTTTATATCCCGTGTACCAATGACTATACACCAACATTAACACACGCAACATACAACATATAACAAATAATATGCACACAGGGGCGGGGCACATTGCCACAGACATACAGCCACAATATTTACTTAGGCTTATCAAATGTATTGTGTGTCATGAAATACATATTCACGTGGAATAGCCAAAGCATTGTAGTGAAGATTAGAAAAAGACATATAAAATGTGTGACTATTTATGTCCCAAAGACAAGCTCTCAAGAACTGCTGACTGTCCAACAAGTCGTGTTTAATTAAATGTAAGGTTGCCTTTGGCACGTCACTGGCTCTCCAGGGAGCTATAATTGAGAACTATTTTGTTTTGTGAAGATAAACATTTGAAATGAGATTCGTTAAGTGTCATTTAAAAGTGTGGTACCCTTTATATTCTCGCCTTTTCAGCTGACAGTTCAGATTCTATTGTACGCCATGCAGGCAAGACACGAAAAGACATGCGAGAAAATTGCTTTAGCGCTTTGATTGTATTAAGGATACCCTTTTAATAGAAGATTGATTAACCCTAATGGGCTATTGATTGAAGCAAGTGGAATGTAAATTGTTTGCCGCAGCATTTTGTTTCAGACACTGTCGTTATGATTGCGTTTAATACAGTGATTTAAATGTCTTTCAGAGCCAGTTGCTTGTTGTCCCTTTTCTAATGTTCTTTATCATTATTATCTTTGTGTTGTTATTTCCCTCTGGCAACTGGGGCACTGAAGCTCATCATTTTAATAAGCAATCGTTAGAACCAGTGTACGGCTGCAGAACAATATAAATGATCATTTTCATCTGTCTTTATTTCCCATTAATACTGCATAATGTTCTGAAGATTGTGCTGTCTAACTTTTTATTCTTGTTCAGACTACAAATCGTGTTGGCTTAATTTATTCTAAACAATGCCCAGGGCCTCAGTCCTGAATCTGATACACTGAACAGCTCACAGTGCTACCCCTCTATTTGTTTCTATTTCAATGACTGTAACAATTAAAAAATGACAGGTGAATAGGTGCAGGCTAGGGAGCTGTCTAATGCATACATGCCAACAGTCCCTATATGGTCAGGACAGTCCCGATTTCACAGCAAATGTCCCGCGTCCCGATACATAGGAAGAAAGTCCCTATATTTACACATAGAAAAAAATTCATTTATTCTGCACAGTAGAGTTAGTGAAAACCACATGCTCTTCGTTCTCAAAGGTAAGAACACTTCATCGTGTCTTTGTTTACTGTCATGCTGGTTGTGTGGTGTTGAGTTGAGGGGATACGTCTATTATTATATGATAGTGATTTTTGCATATGACCCCTCCCATGTATATGATATGTATAACACCATTTGTTTGCTAATTAGTCTGCTGAAAAGCATAATGATTTAGAGTACAGTAAAAAGCTATCAGCTGTCTAGCATGTGGTGTATTATCTCCGTTTTCTTGGCTAATTTTTCTTTTCTTTTCTTTTTTCCTTCTAGTATTCATATTAGGATAGGCTTATGTGACAAAACAGCTCTTTTTCAATATACTCTCTTTTTTTAATGCAGACACTATAAATCTAATACAATTGTCTCAGTCCTGGCATGCACCACGTGTATATGAACATGGATTTAAACCCCCTTGTGGTATAAGCGTTGCTTTGTATTGTTGAATACTTGCGAGTTGGATTAACACGCTGTCATGATGCGTTACTGTTCGGTCAGTTCAGCATAGGCTGGGTTGGTGCTGTTCTCTCTAGAGGAAAGATCACTAATCCACTGTGACTTGTATACTTGAGGTTTAAAATATGAATGGTGTGATCTTCATAGTCTTCCACACTGGATCTACATTTTAATAGGCTAATTATTAGCATGCCTATAAGGGGACATCTGAATGAGTTTCCTTTTAAAAAGGAAACCTTGCTTAAAATAAATGGGAAAATTCTGCTTTAATCCAATTTTCTAGGCACATATGACACTGTGTGAATGGGACGTGCAGCACATGTGACATAAGGAAGGCCCATTTTGATTCCTAGACATGCCAATACTACCATAAAGGAAAAAAGAATGCATATATCTGGTCAAAGGGCTTCCTATACCACCATCAATTATGACATTATTATTATTATTATTATTATTAGTAGTAGTAGTAGTAGTAGTAGTAGTAGTAGTAGTAGTATGTTCATGCACCTTTTGAATATCTTGCAAATAAATATCTCTGTTTCATGCCTCATCCATGCTGGAGTGCTAGGAGGAGGGGTAAGACCTTATTTTGTCCTGAGCAGGGTTAATTATGACCCTCTTGGTCAGAGGTGACTGTGCTGAGCATTAAGCTACTTATCACCCTAAATGTAATTTTGGTTTATCTGTTAAAAAAAAAATGTGTTCAGTTTTTGAGGATCAAGTTAAACATAATGGTCTCCATGAGCTTCAGGATACCATACAACTCTAATTTCATGATCTTCACAAGGCTGCTTTAGCAACTATTCTATATGCTATACTGTACATGTCCCTTCCAGATGCTGTACTGTTTCGTCAGTCCTAAATTAAAACACATTTGAACCGGACTGTGGCCATTTTGGACAAAAGTGGAAGAGAAGCAGCACTGGAGTCTAAACAACAAATACATTGAAGAGAAGCAGATGGAAATAAACTGGTACAACTAAATGCAGTGAAGACTCTAGGGTACAGAAAAAAAAATTAAGTACTCTTTACATTGTTGAGACTAAGAGAATACTGTTTAACAACAGACTGCGAGTATAACTTGTGTTGTTTATGTAAGCATCCCTTTTGATGGGTGCTAGTGTTCTAATTATTGTTAACTGTTACACGACTCTAGTACATAGTGACTGTGAATGGAGTAAGTATACTGTTGGACTGGAAGATATCTTTATTGTGTTATGAGTGCTGATGCATTGTAGTTTTGTCTGTCTCCAGGGCTTGTCTTCTCTCTCCCTCCGTTCCAGAAGAAGGATTGCAGAGAAAATTGACTGCTGATTTACCTGCAGAGACACCCCGATAAGAGAGGCTCTCACCTACTAGAGTTAATTATCAGTAGCCAATGCTCTTGTAGGGAGGGGCCAAATGTGGGTTGTGTGAATTAGCCCCGCTCAGAGAGTGAGATGGAGTGGGGAGAGCGAGTATTAAGGACGGATTGTTTTCATTGTTTCTCCAGGATCAATGTCGCGGAGGGAGGGAGGGAGGAATCACCCCCTGGAGGCGGGTGTGGGACCTGGATGCAAAGTATTGGCAGGGAGCCAGTTGGACTTTCGTGGACAAAATAAAGTGCCAGCATTATGGAGAAGACCACTTTGGAGAAGATTGATTTTTGTCCTTTGAGGAATGAGACACTCTGCAGCCATTGAAGGTCAGGTGACACTAATGGTATTGTGGACAGAGTTAATCTACCTTCTAAACAGTGTGGGATATTCTGAAATCCTCCGATGGGACCAAACTATACTGTTTACTTACCTGAATACTTACTGTGTGGATATTAAATTATAGCATCCCTGGTAAAAACCATTGTTGTTTTAGGGGGTATAGATGATCCTGTTGTTGACATTTCTGTGTGGGAAAAAAACTGTGTTCTATTGATTTTTGTTTGACATAATAAAACACAACCATTTTACATACCTGTCTGTGTGGTTCCTGTGTGCTCCTGAGGAGGTCAGTTGGTCAGTCTGAGATCCAAACAACCTGGGGGGTATCAAAGAGAAGGTTATTATAAAAAATATATACTTGCCTGTAAAGTCACACAAACATAACCCCTGCCATTTAATTACCATGACTCCAAATATAAGCAGAAGTGTGACATATAGATGGATGGATGAACAGACAGATGCCTCCATAGATCCCCATAATCTGATATTCTCACTAACATCAGCTAAATATTAATACCAAGTTTCATAACAACTGGCAAAAGTGGTTCTGCAGATACATAGAAAAATGTGACGTGTGACATACATTACATGTGCACCTTTTTATTTGGGGGAGGGGGGGGGGGGGGCAGAGTACTGATGTATAACCCTGAAGAAATCAAAGTGATCTTTCAGGATCTGAAAGCTCTGTTTCTGTAACTGAAGATAAAATGCAGTCAAAAACTCTCCGGCTGCTATAATTGTATGACATGCAATCTGAAATCTATAGTTTATCCCTTTTTTAATGTTTTCTCCCTGATCAAATTTGTTCTTAACTGCTGCGTGACCATTTCTCAAAAATTACGTTCTCTAATTCTGAACTGCTGGAATGGTAATCTACAATGAAATAAGTTCTCCAGACCGGGTCATAGAATCATCACTTTTGAGAGTTCCCCTGTACATGCGTATATTCATACAGTACATACATAGATCTTCCAATTTTCCCTTTCAAAAACTGACATTGGCATCATTTGCAAACATGAACACTATATAATATTCTCAGTAAAATAAACAATAATATTGGCTCTTAATTCAAATTTCAGTTTTCATGTTCCCTTAAATATACTAACTCAAGTACTATTTGTTCTTGGCAATCTGAATGATCGTTTAGGCCAGCATGGTGATATGTTGAGATGTCAAAAACAATAAACATCCAAATCTGATTAAAGGTATAGAATACAGAAAACACTTGACCTTTGCCTGATGCTTGTGTGATATGCATGCCAGCATCACAGTTATGCAGCTAGAAAGATAATTTGGCACAAACTGAATTGGGGATGATTCAATTCCAGGGCAGCATCTATTCAATTGTAAATGTTATTTTAAAACATCAGACTTCACACACAATTCATGTTTAGGGAATATTCAGACTTCTACCTGGAGGTAAAATCCAGACTGCCATACAAAGTAGCCACATTAAGAATAAGACACAAATAAACTGTACTGCATGCAGGTCTAATCAAACCGAGAAGTGCAAGACATATGTACAAATCTATTTGGTGTCACACTTACATTAGCAGCCCTGTACCACAAAGAGACTTGAATATCAGTAAGATAGATACTGTACATTTATTAAAGAAGGACCCTTAAAGACAGAGACTTGAATATCAGTAAGATAGATACTGTACATTTATTAAAGAAGGACCCTTAAAGACAGTATCTATATGCTCTAAATGATCTTATTTATTGAGGGATTTCCAGCATTTCTATGAGAACCAGGGGAGCCTCCCTATTAATGTTCTTTTGTAAATGCAAAACGGTTTGTTTTGAAGCATTGTAGAAGTGATAATCTGACAAAAATAACCAAAAAACTAAACTATAACAAGAGCCACAGCACACAGAGTATATGCTTTAGCAGCCTTCCTTATGATGAGGAATACAGTATATATTAAACCTAGACCAATAACACTATAGCAGGATAATAAGCTCATTCCAAGCACTGACCAGGTTTAATTTGGTTCAAGGTGTTGAAATCCACGACACACTACTTACCGTGCTGTATTCGTTGGAGCAGGCCGTATCTTGAGAAATTAAACATTCTCACATGTGATGGTGTTTACTTGCGTGTGAGTTCATATTAAAATCAGTCATTCAAAGGCTGTATCTAGCACCTCAGTCTTATGATTGCAGCAGTGTTGTAGATAATCGACGGTTAAGATCTTCTGATGTGAATGGAAGCTGGAGTTCATTTGTGGTATAATTCAATATTATAAAATAAAATACAGACAAATGACCTACCTATGTATAAATTTAAAGGAAAAGGCTACTATTTACCTTCTTCAGTATGTGTGTGCACATGTCTTTACACACAGCATCATTTGTTTTTTGCATCCTGCTTCCACCAAAAACTACAAATGGTCCAGCTTTCACCCCTAAATAATAATAATAAGAAAAAGATCCAAATAGTGGATAAAATATGGCTGAAGAGCAATCTTTTTCCCTGGTGTGAAACCCTGGGCGTGTCCCTAAAACCTGCCACAGTATAAATATTCTTTGAATGCAACATTTTTTACTACATGTCTGAATGTCTGGAGCCCACTTTCATCATTGCAGTGAGAACAGTGATAGAGAATCTATACCAGCGCTACCTGGCTCCAGGCTACTTTTCCATGTATAATAACATTTATTCCCAAGGCAAACCTACCAGTAATTCGACTGTAATGAAAACAGAAGGAGTTTCATTTATTGTAGATTAACCAGGCTTAATTAAACTTCTGTAATAGTGTTAAAAATAACATGACACAACCAATAACAGTCCTTCACTTATCATATGCCGTTATTGTTTTTTAATTATTATTGTAATCTCCTGATGTTACATCAAAATGCAGAATTATTGCAGACACACAGCACTGTATCATATAACTGGAACGCTATACAGTAACAAATATCTGGAAATCAACATCTCATTTTCATATACAGTATATATATATATATATATATATATATATATATATATATATATCTATTATACACCTCTCAACAACAGGTTAAAAAAAATTCTAAAGAAAATACTTGAATAAACAATTCAAAATACATCACATAGGAAGATTGATTAAAAAGATTAAATAAGTTATTTGTTGAGCAGGAAAGAAGATACACAACACTATAAATTATTTTTAAAAAGAAAGAAAGAAGACAGATCATATTTTTGTAGGGAAAACTGAATCACTGGAGACCTAGAAACAGTATAAAAAACTCGCTGTCTACGTCTAATCATTTTCTTTACATTAAATATTAGTTCCCATCTAATTTTCAATGAATAAGAATTACTTGACTGCCATGTTTCAGTCAGCTAGGATTGAGCCTACCATCAGCCTTCTGACTACTTAAACGTTCACGCTTTCATCACCTCTAACACAATGAGCAGGAGCTTATGTACGCTGGATATATTATGTAGCTTGCTTTATTGCTTTGCATGGATTTTGAGCCTTAGGGCTTGGAAATGAACTGCCTTGGAATGAGGGACCCCTTGCATCCTCGACACCAGGAATTCAGATTAACAAACAACAGTTCAATTTCATTTGAAGTAGGTGGCCAATAAAGCTGTTTGCTCCCAGCCACAAGAAGGAATGAAAGGGTTCTGTGCAGGCTGACTACTGTAAATGAAATTGAAAGTCTTTTTGTATTTTTTTTTTCCTTAGAATAAGGTATTAAGGCCAGCAGAATCGGAAACAACAATGTATTTCCTATCCATCTTGATTTTTGTTAATACAATATATTTTGAAGGGAATTCCCTTAGGAAGAGCTGGTAACAAGCAGGCAAGCATGACTATAAAGTTAATGTAGCTATTTTTTTACTTACAGTTTTACTCAAACATCCTTACGTACCTGTGGCAGTCTGGCTCGCAGTGGTGTGGTGGATGACGTCACGGACCAGGAAGTAACTGACTCCAAAACAGTGGATGGGCGGGTGAAACCGAGTGCAAAAGCACTCAGCGTATTTAATAATAAACAAACAAAAGATTTAAACAAAATACAAACAAAAGGGCACGAGGACCAAACGAATAAATAAACAAACAAGTAAGTGCCGTGCTGGATAATCCAGCACGTATTAGCAATTGTTTTTTAAATGTTATTCCTTCTCTCCGCTCCCCGTACTCTCTACTCCAACACCCCAACATCAAGTGCAGAGAGCTGCAGGTTTATATACTCTGGCCGAGGGATTAACTAGTTGTTAATTATCTTATTATCCCCCGGCCAGAGTCTGCACGCGTTTGGTAAGGATGCATGACTGTCAGCTATTTAAATAATCAGTAGCTGATCAGCCATGCATCCTCACGGGGTTTTTAAATAATAATAAAAGACGCGGCGCTTTTACCCGCGCCGCAAACAAAAATACAAATAATAATAAATAGGGGCGGGACACTCCGCCACAGTACCATTTCTTTCTTTTTTTTTTTTTAATAAATATACAATTTAAAGATTATGCCATAAAATATGTGCTTTGTGGTTCTAATAAGAGACTCCTTAAAGAAAAGTTTGAAAAATACCATTGGGATGCCGCCAGCGGCCCAGATAATCCGAAATACGCAACAAATTAAAATTGAACGCGTCAAAATATGCATAGCGATTTTGCTGCACAGCTTGTCTGCCTCCCCTCCCGCCTCCCCTAAAACTTCCACTAACAACTACATCTATCAGAATACAATGTCTACACTTACTAGGAAATTGTAACCCACCAAACATCCAATCTGCAGCCAATCATAGTAAGAATTTGATGCTACACAGGTTGAAGTGTAAACCCCCAGTCCAGCTACAAATCCAACTGGAACCACCGTCAGAGGCAACCGTTAAAAAAAGGTGCATATAATATTAAACAAACTGTTTTATAACTTATGAATGCATTTTCTTTATTTTATGTATCAGTATGGCTTTACATTGAAGTTTTAACATGTTCACTGAGTTTAAGAATTTAATGTTAAAATAAGTAATGTAATTAATTTGCAGAGTCAGTGTGATACCTCAAAAAAATGCATTGAGTCGATATAGAACCTTTTAAAACACACGCGTGGTTGTACAGTAGTTCAAGTAAATTTGCAGTTAAAATGGAAGGCTCTTTTTTAATGCCTACTCCATTACCATTAAAGATTGTACAGTATTTATTGAGAATACTCATGACTTCAAGGTAATGTTATATTGTACCCCCTGAAAATACATTTTACTCTCTGTGTTAAAATTAGATGGTAAGTTATTCCCAGACCCAAAACCTTATCTGGAGCTCTGGTTGCTGGTATATTAGTAGTTTCTTACCCTAAACCCTAGCAGAACCATAGTGGTACTAGCAATGACAACAGTACAGTAATAGATTTTGAAACAGAGGCCAGTGATGTCAAAGTGGCCATCACTGCCAATAAAACAGGCTTCCCACTGTGTATTGGTTCAAAACATTATGATATCATTATTATGTAAACATATGGCATGACCAGCTACCCTTGTGCTCCCATATTGCCCCTTAGTACTACATTGCCATTTGGTAAGGGGAATAAATGTTGGTCATCATGAAAAGTATGCTTGAGAAAAGGGGTGCAGTTCAGTTATTCTGTTTTTGATGTGCTCAAGGGAGCTCTTGTTCAGGAGCCATTTGTCTTAAAAGATCCAGGAGAAATAGAGAGTTTGAGGAAGAAGTGTTTAATGGTCTCAAGGATTATCAAGATCAAGCAAGGGGACAAAAGCATAATAAATATTTATACATAAATAAATCTCCACAGGTAATCTGTAATATCTGTTGTAATGGTTACAATGGCACAATGAGATGAGTTTTCTATGTAATCATTTTATTCCTTCACAAATTCATCTTCGACTGTAATAGTCTTGTAAGGATGTCAGCAAGGTTGGTTGCTCTCTGTGCTGTCTTCAGCCAAGGCTATTGTGCAGAATAAATAATCAAAATGCAATTTATTCTGCTCTGTGAAGGTTCAACACCTCTCTCGCTGATCTGTGACGACCATTATCATATTTACTGTCAGCATTACACACATAAGTGTGCGAGTGATGCATTGTGAGTATTTCAAACTGATAAAGCCATCAATATTTCTTTTCTGGGACCTGTTCGCTTCCTCGAGCCCACGCAGGAAGCTGGCAGAGAGGAATTGACAGAGTGCCAGATTTAAAAACAGTTTGACTGGATAGGGGATGCTATGAGTGACTAGCTCCATACTCCCCCCCCAACCCCCTTCCAAAAAAGGAAATAATAATGCCAGCCAGCATGCTCAGACTTGCCCCAGTTATCAGTGGACTTGAGTTATGACCTCTGACATTTACTACCGTATCATCTAGATTTAATTCATTTTTACCATGATTAAATTGAAAAATGAAATAAAAAGGGTATTTTACTGCAGTGTGGCTTACCAAAGTAAAATTGGTGGTATTAATTAGTATGTTCAAGAGGTTTAACAAGGTTTGAAGTCTAAGGAAACTGCATTGTTGTTTGCTTGAATATACCTCGTGTAGGCTATATTTTCTTGTTGTGGTAAGACATGTTTGACAAAGATCAGTTTCCATTTCCTAGGCCCCATTCAAGTCTAACATTAACATTTTATCGGATTTTGTAAGAATTAACCAATTGCAAATGGTTCCTACTGTTTTTCAAAAACTACCCTCTGTGGCAATGTGCCCCGCCCCTGTGTGCATTTGTGTGTTAAGTGTTGTATGTTGCGTGTGTTAAATGTTGGTGTATAGAGATTGGTACACGGGATCTAAACGGGTCTGTGTTTCACGTGTATTTAAAAATGTAGATTTATATTTAGGCACGAGGAGGGCACAAATCACTTCACGTGCTGGTTAAATGTAATATGTGAGCGTGGGGTTGCACGTAATGAATTCACGTGCTGGGATTCAAGTGAATAATTAATTAGTAATTGAACCCCAGCACAACAGTATATATAGATGCACATTTCATTCAGTCGGGGTTGGGTGTTCGAGAGTGGAGAACGGGTGTGGAGAAGGAGAAACTAAATAGTGAAAGAAAGCGTAACTATAAGTGTTGTACTCACCGTGTTTGTTTGTCTCTCCGTGCACCGTTTGTTAAGTGTTTAGTACGTTTTGTTTGTCTATTTATTTTGGCTACCAGTGCCGTGTCCTGTTTTTGTGTTCCAACCTTTTATTTTCTGTTCTGTTCTGTTTAATTATTAAATGCTGAGCGCAATCACGCGCTCAGCTTTACCAAAACCCCATCTCTCTGTTTATTTATTTCCTGCATCTGGTCTGACGCCACCCACTCCGGCCGTCTTTGTGACACCCTCCTATAAATTATACTGGGTTATAAAATGGGCTGTTATTTTAACACAAGATAAGGTTTGCCTCATTGAGAAAATAAATATCTGTGAAAAGCCACATACAATGTACTGTTTTTTCATCTATAGAAAATGATGGTTGTCAACACTTTGCACAAATAGCCTTCTGGGCAAAAATAATGTCACAAACCTCTTTAAACATTAAAAAGTAGTGCCATTTAGTGCTATTTTTCCCATGTCCAGTGCAAAATATTGCTGCACCCGGCATTTAGTTGCTTGTTTAAGGGATTGTAGCTCACAAAATAATTCCATCAATTTTACCTGTTGTGCACGTCCAAATGTATTTTTATTTAAAAAACATATTATCTGTAACTGCATTTAGTTTAAAAAACCTGATATCAATGCTTTCAGATAGTGGTGCACTTGCTTGGTCATTTCACCTCTTCAATGGCTTCTTTCCTGTCAATAACCAATCAGATGCTTCTCTACTGACTGACAACCTAAAGTTCCTGTAACCTACACAAATCATGTTTTAAAATGAAAATACATGTTTGATGTAACATGTGTTTCTTTTAAAGCTGCACATTGGAGACCTATGCAGCTAATGGAAGAGAATAACAGGTAAGATTTATGTAACTGTTTTGTCAGCTACAATTACTTTAAGGAGGAAGGGTTGATTTAGTCGTTAACATCGTAGTCAGAAACTGCACGAGAAGTTCCACTATAAACAGAATTAAACACAATATACAACTGGCTGGCTGGTCGGTGATGTAGTTCAAAATACACGTCACTTTTCATGCCTTTCATCTAGACCTAGGTTTCAAATACGACTCAGGTCACAAGTGAAATGAGTTTGGTGATCTTAACTTAGCCCCTAGTGGTCCACATCACAAAACCATCACATCATTTAACACAGTTGGCAGCCTCTGCTAGAAGGGCCTTGCATTGAATGACAGGAGGTGTTCAGGTCTGCTTTGAGGTGCGCTTGCAGGGCTTCTCTCTGAGAAGAAGCTTCCGGGATGCCTGTCTGTAGCCAGTGAGAGCTTATGAAATATGTTAGCTAAAAATAAATGGTCCTTTTCTTTTTCTTAAAGATCAATATAAGTTATAAAAGTGTATTCCTGTAATAATAATAATAATAATAATAATAAGAAGAAGAAGAAGAAGAAGAAGAAGAAGAAGAAGAAGAAGAAGAAGAAGAAGAAGTAGTAGTCCCTTTCTGAATTATTATTATTATTATTATTATTATTATTATTATTATTATTATTATTATTATTATTATTATTATTAACGGTGAGGTTGAAATGTAATTTATAACAATTATAATAAGGATTTCTGAAATGTGTTACATATAAACCGGTTATACTTGCTGCCATCTGTAGCAGTGTGATAGGGAATGCTCTTTCGAGAAAGCTTTTGGAGAAAGACAGTCCCTCCGGGCTAGCTAGCAGCCTGGCTATGTGGGAAATGGTTACTGAGGGTCAGGGCAATACATTCTCCATCAGCTAATGGGCTTGCGCTACTGATGGAGGTTCTTACCAGGATAAGTAGTTTTTTTTTATTTTTTCAAAGCGAGCAGCTTGTATTTCCTGGAAGTAAATAAGAAAATACAACTGGGTGTTTTGTCCTTTTTACTGGTATAGGAACCAGCTTACAGAGAGAGTGTTTGTGCTACAAAAATGTATTTGTGTAACTGGATTACTTCAGCCTTACAAGATTACCTGAAAACTATATCGTTGTGCTTTATTCTTTCTTGAATATAATTTGCTATGTTCTTTGTTGAAGTCTTATTTTGTATAATAAATGTTACTCATACAGTATGTTTGATATTTATTTGGAAAAAATAGATACGTAATGAAAAAGATAATCGAAAGTGTACATCACTGAAACTGCAGAGCTAATTGTTTTACAGAATGCTTTGGCTTTCCATGAAAGGGAGGCAATGTTGGTTATGTTAGTATGTTACTTTTTAATTAAATGCTATCCTTTCATTTGATATGTTCGGCTTTGTAAAAGAGACCATAGAAAAAGAATTACAGTAAAATCTTGTTTTAAAGTTGCAATGCTAAATGCCTAGTATGATTATGGGGATGATTGCAAATTTCCATCTTTTGTGTATTCATACACTGTACAGTTAAGACTTCTAATAGAACCACTTAAACCCAGAATACTACTGGCTAATAATTCTGCATGGTCGAGTATATATTAATATATGCACAGTACCCCAAACCAGGAACAACTACTGGACACATTTGAGAGAGGAGTGTTGGTTAGACCTCTGTTCCAGCATGCCTGCAGCCAGTTATGTGAAAACAAAAGCTCACCCCATATGGTATTAAAACCCAGTGTAAACCTTGGATTGGATCTCAAACTTATCCCAGGAAAGATACAAGGTCACGGTTCAAGGGTCCATGTAGGTTTGAGGAACAAAATGAAACACCTCTGGGCTGTCTTTCTATAAAACAATGCAAGGTCTTAACAGCACAATGTGCCAGATACTTGCAGTACTGCAGCAAATGTCTATAAAGAGTACAGGCAGTTACATATTTCAGGTATTTTATTTTGGAATGCAAAAGGATATTTTATACACTACAACATATACAAAAAAAGATACTTTCCTTAATCCTTTTCCTCCATAGTAAAATGTATAGAGCCACTGTCTGACAATGGGAGTGGACAGCACTGTGAAAACTATATGAACTTGATAGCATGGCCAGTTAAGGTGTTGCAACCATTCTCATGAGTGCATAGAAATCAGACTGAATGTGGTAAAATATGTCATTTACATACTGTAGAAAAAATTGCAATTTTAGCAGAGTTGGTAAAATGCTGGACTGTGATCTTATAATGCGGCAGTATAAATGTTCATTGTCAGTTACCTGGAGGAAACCATATGTATCGTTTCATTTCACTTCCTCCCTTCATATGTCAAAGCCCCAGAGAAGCCTGTGAAAGTGGGACAGGCAGGATACAGATGAGATCAACCAACATCTTAGTACTTGATTGAGGGGATCAACAGCTTAGTGAAGTTTCATTTAGGTAGAGCCGCTTTAGGACCATAAATCTTTGCAATGCCATGTCCTTGAAATGGAGAAAGGAATGCGTCGGTGAACATCACTCATAATCATAATTAAAACCAGTTCCCATTTTTAATAAAGAGTTGTCCTGGATTGGGGTCTTTTCCTCGTTTGGCATGTTGCTAACCAGGGCAATTGAAGGCAACCAATGTATTTATAATTGAATCATATATTACCAGTACAAATATTATTGAGACATAATTATCTTATCTCCAGAGATAAAAAATGCATTTGGTAAGATCCAGAGGTGTGAAGAGTAATGTATATATATATATATATATTGCTCCAATGAGAAACTGAGTTTCCCTGTTCAGCCCGCAAGTCATTTGAGGTGACATTAGAGAGAAGCGACAGAGGAAACCAAGAACTGTTACCTGTTTTAGGTAACAGGGGGCAAGATTACTTGTGTGCAACAGAGACAACTCTCATGAAGGTCTGCTACTGTGTCGGTTAGTAAATTATTTTATTTTGAAAAAACACATGTGTCCTTTGTTTGACCTCATTTGTATGTGAAGATGCAATACATCAATACCTATTTACCTAAATACCTAAGTACAGAGGTTCTGAAATGATGCACCCTTCACATACTAGTTCCTCAGATTCCTGTTTTTGTAAGTTGGGAAATCCCAATGTGTTTTGTGTTTAGTGCCTGATAAATGATTAAGAAGGGGTTTAAATATTTGATCACATCCATCTGTTTCAAGTCCCTTATGCAAATTAATATCCAACTTGCTTAATCATTTTTTATCCAGTTAGGACTGAAGTTCTCACCTTGTGTGTAATAAAAAATCCTCTAATAGGATTCACAGCTTTCCAGTGATCTGATTGAACACGGATATGCGGTACGGGATCAAGCAGCCGTGTTTTGCCCTTGAAATGTAGTCTGCATCTGAGTTTACTCATGACACTCACTAAATCAAGCACTATATAACTACCATATATGGTTTGTCTTCGATTGAAAAAGGGACAGCTTTTTCTCTGTGTGATCTTTGTGGATATTGAAAAGCTGAAGAAAATACCTACAAAGACATTTCACACTGCTGGCGCTGTAACTAAAACTGGCAGTTTTGTACCAAGATTATTATTTAACATTCTCATGGATACACACATTCGTATAAAGCATTACCCCGATAAATGTAAAATCAGTTGCTGTACTAAATACCTTTTGCACAAAAAAAAAAATTAGCAAGCTGCAGAGATCCATTATTTGATGCAGTCAAATATTCAATTGGATACAGTAGCAATATACCCTTCCTAGGAGATAACATATTGTTCCTGGCAGATTATTACATTCCTCCACAGTTCTTCTGTGCACTCTCCATGATAACCAGGGGCTTGTTTCTAAATTGTGAGATCGCAAGTTCAAATACAATAGGTCTTTCGTCCAGTTATCACCTGCTATTTCTATCAGTTATCACCTATTTCCATATTCCAGTCGAATTGTCGACAGGTAGGCTAGCAAATCGTACCCCCATGTTTGAAAATGCATCAACTATGCAACACCACGTATTTCGAATGGTCTTGGGAATCACATTTGCGTAATCATTGGTCATATACGAAACATAAACTATAGGTTTAGTGACCTAGCACCATTTTCTATCTAATTTATGCTGTATATGTAATTATAAATTGTATATATTCCTATGTACATATATTCTGCTCCCGACATCGTACTAGCCTGAAACGACATCGTATTGGTATATTGAAATGAGCCCCAGGCCTTGTTGGCTTACCAGTTTTACACACTCTAAAGTCAGCTGCAGACACAGTTATCCCTCTTGCCACTCTGTCAGTCTAAAATAAAGTGACATGCTCTTGACCGCAACAACCTACAGCATGTGGGGGTGTCAAGTACTTTTGTAGCTCACGGAAAAATGTAAACAAAGGAAAAGAGAGCGGACCGCCTTTATTCCAAATTATGTTTTTATGTTATGATAACATTTCACAGGAAACACCTACCAAGCTTTTACTCTCAATAAAATTACGTTATAACTATATGGGGCACTGCACATTAATGGAATAGATGGCTGAAATAATAAGAATACGTCTAAATAGCTTAATTGTTCCATAATCCCTGAAATGGAATTTTAAAACTGGTAGGGGATGTAGGTGGTGCAGCAACATGTATCATCACAAAACTACCACACAATCTGTCAGTCATTGCTTGAGAGAAGCCCAGAACTGAATGGGAGGCCAGGGTGGAGATGCACTCAACAAAGGTTGTTAGGGGTAGCTCTCATGTACTTCAAGCAATGTACTTGGCTGTAGCCAGCACCATTATCCTTCATTATCATGTACACTAAAGTTCAATACTAAAAAGGACAGAGTAATAATATGGTTCACTCTGCCTCCAAGTGCAACATCTGAAGTTAGTCTTTCTCTTCTCAATCCTTTAAATTATATGCTGTGATGTCCAACACAGGTTTAAATAATTAATACAGCACTAATTAAAAAGATGTATTAAGTCTCTGTGATTTTATCAATGCCTTTATAGAGCTTATTGGATGCTGCCCTAGCTGCAACCCCATCCAGCTCTTGCTGGAATGGGATGTAGAGCTGCGGTAATGGTAACTAAGTGTGGTAGGAGCAGCAGATTAATTTCAGACACTTCATTCTCAAAGGCCAGCACTAGGTTAGAAAAGCATCAACATAATGGTTTCACTGAAATAAAGAGGTAGTTATTTGACCAATGAAAAGCTTTCAGTGGAAGTTTATTTTTCTCTTTGAGCACTCATGTTTAAACTACCTGTAATGGAAGTCGGCAGACCAAATTAAAAAAAGTGGGTTTAATAGAAAGCAAAGGTCTGTTTAATAGAAACCTTTTTTTTTTTTTTTTTTTTCCGACAGTGCACAGAGGACTTCTTACTTAAATTGTCAGTTTCTCCCAGATAAATAAGTTGCATAATTTGGTTTGCATTTAACATGTAAATAACGTGTCTGTGGTCTATGTGACATTATGCTTTAGTAAGAACAAAGCAATTAACCAACCAAAATCCAATAATTGGTCACCAAAACACGTTTACCTCTGTCATTCACTTTTATTGAGGAAAAAATATTTTCTGAAGTAAGCCATCTAACATAATATCCAAATATATTATTCAAGCAAGTAATACAATTTACACTGATGATGATTGTGAAGTCTTTAAGTTGATACAAATCCAGCTGCTTTCTTGCTTCATAATGTTCCCTTAGGAGCACAATGCTGTTAACATTTTTGTAATATCCACTTCTGAGCATCATTAAAAAGCACTTAAACTACTTTTAAATCTTTTAAATCTGCAAATAGGCCTCTGCATTCCTTTAATTTATATTGCTGAGTTTATTTTTTCTTTGCTTTAGCAGTGCTTTTATAGAAAGACAATAAAGTATGAGACGTTATGCCATACGACATAGAGCTTCTGCGATGCAGCTTCCCAGCATGGATTGAGCTGAAAACTCTAAACTCAGTTTACTTCCCAGACAGAATCATAAGGTGCAAGTACACTGGTTTAAAACCCCACTTCAGAGCAATATCCAGACCCCTAACGTGACATCCAATGGCTTTGAATAACTGTATGACTGATGCTACGGGACATCTACTGGATCAACCTTAGATCCCATAGCATGAGCTGACATTGTGACAATTAAATGCCTGTCATGTATGTATTGCCTTCTATGAATCTGTCGACCCAGTGACTTACGTCCATTCTCCAAGCCTCATAGTGGGCTGTTTTTTTTTTTTTGTTTTTTTTTTATTATTAAGTTTGCTTGATAACCTCTTCTGTTATGATCCAGACTTGCTCTGGGGAAACTGCTCTGATACAATACATTCCCTGTGATAACAAAGAAAGCAAGAGCTAAAATGCTCTGTGCTGAGCTGTAAGAATAATGGCCACCCACACAGAAATAAGTTATATTTCACAGATATAAAAAACAATATATGTTACAGTTATATACTGTTATTTCTCGTCATTTGTTTTTTATCTGTACACATATATGTTCATATATAAATTACATACGGATTGGTTATGAAATTGGCCCGATTTTATAGTATTTTCAATATAAGGATTTTATGTGAGTATATGTAACATATATTGCTCTCCATGTTTTTTATCCTCCAAATATGTGTCTTTATACTTTAAATATATGTTTTTTATAATCTAAATATGTCTTTTTATACTCTAAATGTTTTTTTTATAATGAAAATATACCCCTTCATTTGGTGAATTTTTTATACAAATGACTACATATGTTCATATATTATCCATTGTCCAATTAAGAAAAATGTGAAAATGAATATTAGAATATACACACAATGTATATACACTTACACACTGTAACCAGAATATAAAATGTGACACTATAACACTTTCATATAAATATCATTTCTAGGATTTGTCCTTTACAGAAGAGACAACACAAGATGTATACAAAAAATAAAATGTGCCCCAAAGTATTGTATAACTGATAGCCCCATTTTCACATAGGGCAGCAGTGTGGAGTAGTGGTTAGGGCTCTGGACTCTTGAGCGGAGGGTTGTGGGTTCAATCCCCAGTGGGGGACACTGCTGTTGTACCCTTGAGCAAGGTACTTTACCTAGATTGCTCCAGTAAAAACCCAACTGTATAAATGGGGAATTGTATGTAAAAATAATGTGATATCTGTATAATGTGAAAATAATGTATATTTATAATAATAATAAAATCTAATATTTGTTCAAGGGCTGTTCCCTGGTAAAATGTCACAATGAGGTGATATGGGTGCTAAGGTAGCTTTTATTGTGTCTTGTGTAACTAAGCTACCTTGTATCTTATATAACCTGCAAAAAGCAGCTTTAAGCAGAAAGTGATTTTATGCTATTTACAAAAATATTTATGGTGTGTGATAAAAATAGAAATTGATATTTTTTTTATAATTTTTTTTGTAATGAAAAAAAACCTTGTAATTCTTATTGTCATTATTTTCATATTTGGATTCAGTACATTAACTCACATTTTTGTATATAAACATGTACAACATTTTTGTGAACATTTTTAACGTATTCCTTATTTGCTCTATCTGACTATACACACACACACACACATTCATCAATCTTTTTATGGCATACAAATCAAGTTGCATGATATCATTAATTTTGATCATGGATGTTCCTGTTTTGCTTATATTTAAAAGACATTAAGAACATATGTACATCAATATATGGATATGTGATTCTATATGGGCAGAGATGCTCTCCCTCTGTGGAGCAGAGTTATATTCTAACAACATCTCCCACAGGGGCAAGGCAGTTGAAAGTACTTATAATGATTATGATTAATGTCACCAGCTCTCAGTTCACTTTAATATTTTCTTTCTCTTTTTTTCTCCTCGCTGTGTGTGAGAAGAGATCATTTTTCTCACAGTGTAAATCCACTATGACAGTTCAATAGGCTCAAACATGCACAAGTCTAAAATTAATCTGTATTGTTAATACACTATTGACCGTCTATGGATTAGGCAAAACTGGGCGAATTGTAAGACAGAGAATGACTGTATAGGGCAAAGAGATATTGCTAGCTTGTTCCTCAAGGCTGCAAGTTAAATACTCTCTTTGTTTGCCATTTAAGAAAAAAAGCTGTTTTCGGTTAATCCAATCACATATGTATCTCGTTATGTGTCTGAGCTCATTTCAGTTCAGACATTCTTGCTTTCCTACAAAAAAACACGTTTTTTTCATCCCTGTTTCACTCAGAAAGTCAGCCTTTTTACCTGGAGATTATTCAAAGATTATAAGAACAGAGGAGGAACTGTGCATCCTGTGTGGTGTTGGAGAGGGTGAACCAACAGAGCATGACATACCACACTGAAACAGTGTGCAACACAGTTAAAAATGCCAATCTTTATTAGCTAAAGAGTTAGCCAAAGTTAAGTTTGCCTGCTCCTCGCCATACATAATACAGTACACATAGCTTTGGTTTAACCCTATGTTCCATCAACATTCTTTTTTGTACTTTTAGCTCTTCCAGTTTTCAATAAAGACCTGCTTTGTTGGATTTGTCATTTTTGCTGTTTTGGTTTCACAGTGTGCTACACTAGGTTCATGTTTCACGCAATAAATGGCCCCACTATCACACTGCTGGGGAAAAGGTTGAGTGCCCTCATCTGGTCCTGTGTGGTCTCCCACCCAAGTACTAACATGGCCAACAGCTGCTTGGCTTTTAGGAGTCAATGAATCTAAGGTGGTGTAATGATGTTATGCTCAGAAGGCTTAACAAGAAATGTCATGGTAAAGTTGTTTTGTTTAGTGCTCATGTATGATTGTTTTGTTTCTGTAAAACAATTTGTATTCTATACCAAGGGTGCCCTATCTAGGTTATGGTTCCAAGCTCCTTCTAACTTGTTTAATTGAACCAATTAAACCTCCATCCAGGTCCATATGATCACATTAGCAGAGTCTATAGAGCAAATACATTTTTGTTTATTAATTCCTGCATCACAGCATAGCCTGTATCAACAGGAATTATGTGTATTAAAGTGTCTATCAAACAGTGGGAAAATGTGTCAATTACGTCTGGTCTCTTTATTTAAAAAACAGGTCAAATTGCCATTAATATCATCATTGTACCATGTCCCCTGGTGATGTTACAGGGACATAAGCACTAATCTGATTGACTGTAGGTGGATGTATGTGACTACTTCTGCCTAACATACAGTATGCACCTGGAAGTCACTGGGATCAGAGAGCTGAATGGAACTCTTGAGTTATAATGCATAGTGTGTTTCCAATTATTTTATTGCAGAATGCTGGTATTGCTTGTAACAATAGCCCTCTTACATTTTTTTTAGTCTAGTGTGACAATTTTACTTTTTTTTTTTTAAGCAGATGAAGTATGGGTACTTGTACCAAACACCATTCTGGTTAGCAAAGGCCCTTTTAAACTGGAAGGTTGTGGTTTCAGAGTACACAGCTGGGGATGACTCAGCTCAAATGTGAATAGGAAATGAGAGCTCTTGGGTGGGCTGTCCAACAGACAGGTAAACTTGCTTCAAAGTAGAACCTGCAGTACACATTATAATTAAAAACATCTGGGATTTAGCACCCAATGGTGCAGCATACAGCTTATGTGGTTCACCACAGTGATTTCCCTACCTCTTGTTTTTATTTCATGTAAAAACAGTTACTGTACAGTTACAGATAGTGTAAACAGAATACCAGTGCATATTGGTATGTCAAAATATGAAAATGTTACCACTGTGACATTGTACAGAACAATTGCATTTTCATGCTAGTACTGGTAACAGTTAACAAATGCTTTACATTATTTTGACCATATACCTATACATATACATATTACATAATACATATTTACGATAGAAGTTGTTTCACCATTAAATTTTAAATAAAATTAACTTGCCCACTTGTGCAATTTTGCAAAATGTAAAGTGTTACTTTTTTTCAACTTTGCATACACTTTATTTTTTGTGTGCACCATCTTTAAGTAATATCTTTTAATATTGATCACGTCCCAAACTTGAGACTGCAGATAGCACTCATAATAAAAATGGATACAAATTAGGAAAGAATTCTTATAGACAATTGCACTTTGCTTTTGCATTTTCCTGTAATATGCTGTGTATGTGCAGGAAGCCAAACCCCAAACTGTACTGAATTGCGATTAGATTTGGGGGAGGATTATAATTTATCCATCTGGAGTGCCCAGTACACTGGACAGAATCACAAAAACATCACTAGAGTTCAGAAGAGTGCTCCTTCCAGTGTGTTAAACAACTGAGTTGTATATTTTTATTTCATTTTTTGTCCAATTCATATTGGCAGTGGCGGTCCTTTCATATTAATATCAGTAAAATCATTCATTTTAATTTGCTTTTATATAAAAAAAAGTATTCTGTCACTCTCTTTCATAGCAGCCACGCTTTTAATTACTGGTAATTATCATTTGCATAAAGCTTTTTAACAAATAATTCCTGAAGCACTTGTAATAATAATACATGGAAATTATGGAAAGCTGATTGAAAATGAGCATAAAAGCATGGGAAAGGAGAGAGCTTCCCGATACATCAGATAAATAGAGGTCATACTTAGATAATAAAGATGTCCATCAATGAATATTCCACCCGTGTGGAATGTTAGGGTCCTTGTAAATACAAAAACGTGATCTGAAAATATCAAGGGATATAATTAAACTCTCCAAACATGAGGAAGGGAACACTGGTATGCATAACTAATTACCAGTATACTTACTTTAGCAATTATTAGCATGCTGAATTGATTGTATTCCATGCTGGTGTCTTAACTACCACTTACACTGTACTTTGAGATAGACAACATTGTGTATTCAGGAACTGAATCATTGATAAACACAGACAAACCCTTGTTCTGTGAACCACCTCTATCAGAGCTGCCCTCTTAACTGAGTTGCAGGAGTGTCTGCCAGCATTTTCTACCAGGAAAGACTGGTGGGCAATAACTGGCCTACAGCAGCAAGCAACAAATGTTACATACTGGTTTACTGTTATCCAACAAAAGTAAACCAAAAAAAAGTCCATCATTATGGTGTAAGTAAGTGTTCCTTGCTTTTACATGGAATAACCCCTGAATGAATAGAATCGGTAGATATTTGACCAGACTTGTTTTTGAAAACCAAAACATATAGAACAGGATATTATTCTGAAGTTCAAAGCCAAAAATAATAATAGTCCAAGTAACCACTGCTATGTTGCACTGCCCTCGTTAAGGAAGGACCATTAGTCACTGGGATATACGGATGAGTGATTTATGAACCGCAGACAAGCTCTGTCTACCTGATCTGAATATTTATTTACTGTCAAAGCGTCAAACAAACGGCCCTCAGTTCAAAAATGATGACTGCATAATGAATTGCTAGGGATCAACTGAGTACCATTTAAAAGGCAATGTCGTTTGCTTTTACATTGGGGAGACATTTGGACCAATTTACTTAGCTTTTACAACCATGCCAAATGTGCATCCCTGTGGTGCACTGCAATGCTGAAGTTTAAACAGAGGTGCTGACCAATATAAGGTAATGTCTACATTGAAAGGAATTGTCTCTGTCGGTTTACAAAAACATGTTGGAAATGATTACTCAAACCTTGGCTGGGACCAAATCAAAACTTTGACAACCCGCTAATCGCACTTAACAAAACTATATTTAATAGTGTTTTCTTTTTATGAGTAGAAGAAATGAGAAACAAAAAAAGAAAACGCTATTAAATACAGTTTTGTTAAGTGCGATTAGCGGGTAGTCAAAGTTTTTATTTGGTCCCAGCCCTTGTTTCCTTGTGGTTCAGAGTTGTAGAGACAAGGTAGGTTGCACACTTAGTGATTGTTCTTCAGGTGATCCACACTATTCAAAGGTTTAGCGTTTTTTTTTTTTTTCATTTTATTGAACAAGCATAAATTATATTAAAACAAACATATCCATGTGCACAATGTGTTTTGACTCAATGAGTCTTTGTCAGGTGGTGAACATTATATATATAAAGTATTGATTAAAATGACCAAAACTGGAAGTTACATTATTTTGTTTTTATGAGTGCAGGTTTTACCTCATTGCAAATAAATCAATTTCATACAGTAAATATTACCCTTCGTTTAATCAGGGTATTTGAATTTAAACCAATGGGCATTCAATAATGGTTCATTATGATGTGAAGGAATTCTGAGTTGACACATTTGTTTGGGATTGCAGAGGAGTTTTTAAGCTTATTTTATATAAACATGAAAGATTGAACAGCAAACTGGTACAGTTGTAAAATATCAGTTATTTTATGATAATCCTATTAACCCAGTTCTTCTTTAATTTGTTTAGATTCCCTGCATTTTTTTTTCTTTCATTCATCACATTCTGGTGTCTTTTTTAAAACTCATCAGTTTAAAGCACCCCTGTGACCTCAATAAAACTCTCAAACATGTCATGACTCATAAGTACAGCAGTAATGTTCTGCCCTTAGTGGATGTAAGAAATACATCAGTAAAAAACATCACTTAAACAATACACAACAACTTTGTTGCAGTAAGTCACAGTTCGGTGTTTGTCCTGCGTTGTTTCTTGCAATTATTATTCCTCACTGAATACTACTAACACTAGTTCTAATTATTATTAGGTGTGTACATTTACTTTACATAGATAATGTTTGTCTTATTTGATTTTGATTCATGATCACTTAATTCCACACAGGGCTTAATTGATAAAAAGTACTCAGAAGTACTTTTTATCAATTAACCCCCCCCCCCCCAAACATTCTTTTTTTCTGCTCTCTGCTAGATTGTAGTACAGCTTCAAGTGACTGATCTGGGGCCAGGCCCACTTATCTACCCTCTGTTTTTTTCCCAGACAAAAGGACATCTGGAGTTTGAGTACAAATACATACTTTTTGTGTGAATGGGTTTCACTTGATATTCGGTAATAAGTAAAAGCTGGGTCTTATAGTTTCCAGTCAGTCAATCAGCAGGCCTGACAGTCTTTGGTAAAGAGCCGACAGTGCTCAGTTAGCATGTGTTTTGTATCCAAGAAGAATGCATACATTACTGATATATCAATAGGAATGGTCTCATAAATAATGACAACCCCAAAACCTTGGTTGCTGCTAAAGGTTGTTTAGTTTTCATACAACCCTGTAGAAATCTCCCTAAGACTATTGCCACACATTACTGATTCACTGATTCAATGTTCTAAACCATATTAAACACCTATTTATTTTAAATACCCAACAAGGTTATGTACTACTTGTGGAATAATGATATTTTGTCTTTTCAAACACACATATGTTGTGTTATTTAAATGTTTTACAGATTCCTTTCAAAATTAATAGTAAGTTTGTATCTAACTGTAAATTTGTACAACTTTATCATTTGATCCAAATCAGTAGTTTGGTAGGGGTGAAAAATGAGGATGGTCTTATTTTTGATGTCATGAAGCCATACTCCAAATTTACTTAAAATACAATTGAACCAAAGTTTGTACCTAACTAAATAATGGTTCTACACCTATTGGGAGAACATTGAAAACAGAGGTTTTGCCTGATATTCCATGACCTTGATGTTAAAGGCTTCCTTTAATCCCTGTTTCACATAGTTTACCTGTGTGCAATAATCTCCATGACATACTAGTATAGACAAAAAGCATAATTTTGCTGGCTTTATACATGTAAATGTGTTGGTCTGACTCTGGAAGAGAGTTGAATAACAAATAAATGAAAGTTCAACAAGAAACCTCATTGCAATAATGACCAGGATGCAGCCAGCATTGCCATAAATAAAAGCCCTGATGTTAAAAAATACCTTAGATATTGCTTACCAATGTAATGATTTGGGTTCTGATAAATACAGTTTTGTTTTAACCAACCTTTTACTTAGAGTACATCTCATATATCTGACTATTCAACGTTTCTCACAGCCCACAGCACAATACTTTGGTTGCACTTTTGCTGAAACCTTATTTACCCCTTTCAAAATATTCTGAGGACTAATTTGGCAATAGCACATAACATTGTTTATTTAATGGTTTTAAACAATTTTGTAAAAAAAAAAAAGAATATTTCCATAATGTGTATCTTCTAGTAAACCTACACAAGTTAGACTGCAGTTCACTTTTTCAGTGCCCTCCTCTGGACCACTTCCAATCATAAAACATGAGCTCTATTGTTAACAATAAAGCCCTCTAGGCAACATAAAGGGCCTGCTAGGGCCAAAAATCGGGAGATCATTTCCATAGCAATGTTGTTTTTTAGGTGAAAGACACAGTTGTATCCCACCACTAAAAAACAAGGCCTAAAATTACTAAATATCACAGTGCATTTGTGAACAGTATATTGTAGTTTGTATGTTGCACTCGGAATTTATTGTTTATAGGGATGTTATATCAGATTGTTTGAGCAACATCAAAATAAATAGATACAGTAGGTGTATTATTCTCCGAAAAATAAACACTCCCTAAAAAATGTTTGATCAATGCTTGGAAAATCAAAATTGGCACATACAAATTTTAATACCAGCATATTATTGTAAACATTAGCAACATCTTTAGCAGATCATGCCATTACCAGCAATGACAATACAATGTCTTTGTAACAAATGTTGCAGAGTCATCCTGATACTGTACTATAATATTTTACCAGTTTATATTGATTCCTACCATATATATAAAAATTGGATTTTTTTTCTACCATAGTACCAATCTGCCAATAGCATATGCCATTGTAATATTGACACTGTAGTGCCACTGGATTACTATTGGTTTTCATTTGATATTTAAGTATTTAAAATACCCATTTTATAAAATATTGTAATTCTTCACATTCTGACATCTTTGGAAATGATGCTGCTTGAATGACATAAATATGTTCATATACAGTACATTTTGTTCCAGAAAACATGCAGCTGTTGGTGTTTTTTTAAACAGAATATAATGCAGGGTCCCTTAATGATCGAAACAGATTTTAGTTGGAGAGGTCTCCATCAAACTAGTGTTTTTTTTGTTTTTTTTTAAAGAAACTAATTTTGGATTTCAGATTATTTTAGTTAATTATTTTCTTAATTGTTTGAAAAATCAATATTGCGATCTTAATTGGAATTACACTAGGCTGCTTTGCTTGTTATCTGTGGCAGGCATTAAGATTCGAATTACTGACAATCATCCACTTCACAATCAAGTGCATGTTAAAGCCCTTCTATTGACAGCCAATCATCCAGGAGCTCTATGGGGCTGGTATTGAACACCAAACAGCAGTCACTTACAGTATAGTATGGTGCATATCATTTGACGACTACAGCGTTTGTACCTATAACATTTTGATCAATACTCTAAAGAGGAGATGGGTGCTCCTAGCCTGAGTTTGTGATTTAAGAGTTGAATCTTTACACATAAAAAAGTTTTTACCATTAATGTTAGATATAAACAAAGTAGATATACTGATCTATCATCTTTTGTATTTTATTTAGAGACTAATAAATTACTCTTTGGGACATTAGAGACTTTGGGTGATGGTGTTTAGATACTCTGCTGATAAGATCAGTAAAATACACCTCTAAGGTACTTTTAATGTATTTGTACATTAATGAATACTTTATCTATTTTGTTTTTGATGTGTTCTCTCAAAACATCAGATTATAGAAATATATGGATCAAACAATCAAAGGTTTACCTCTACCATTTCAATACTAAGTTTACCTAGAGACTTGAAAGTATTTCAATCTTCCCCTGTATTTGCCAGCTTTCAGTGGTGCTGGACTATATTACAGATAATAATGACACCTATGAGACTTATTGAAACAAAATGTGTCTATTAAAAGATTTATCATTCTCAAATCCACATGTATGCACTGTTTAAAGCATATCACCACTCTAAATACATTTTATTCCCACTCATGTAATGTAATATTTCAGAAAGGGGTATAATATGTACCCCTTTTGCTCACATGAGAATTAGATGATGGATGTCATAGCATGTGGAAATTGTATTATTGAGCTGGTAAATGGATGTTTTTATTTTCTGTGTGTGGTTCCCACATGAGTCTTTAGCCAGAATTATTGGTAGAGCAGGAGCCCACATCACATAGCGGTCACCCTGTGTGAATAGGTATAGTTTACATTCCTGAAGTTCAATCGCTGTTAAATAACTATGATATGTTTGTGAAAAGTGTGTTTTTGGTTGTTAAAGTACCTTATGAAAATCCACAAGTTCCCTGATAACTAATAATTTTACTGTGGAATGTGTAATTACAAAACCGTAGTAGAACATTCTGTTTCAGCCTGAAAAATCCATGGGCACTGATAGTTAATAGAGCACAGTAATTGTTGTGTAAGTTTAGAATTCAGAGGGAGTATACTAAAGAGGCCCTGCACTGTTGCTGTCTGTCATACCTGATTCTGAGTAAAATGCATTCTTTTGGGTCTTGTTTGGCAAGAGCTTAATGAGTAATGAAGACCACCCACAACTTTAACCTGGATTAGATCCCATTTATTTATGGCAAATCACGAAGCAGAATTATTTTTAACTGTCAAAATGAATACATTTGATGTGATAGAGTACTGCATAAATACTGTTTGTGAAGTGAACCTAATCCTAGAGTTTGGTTTGTTTAATCATTTATAAAAAAAATAGATATTTCAAGCAGTCTCGTAATAATGTAGTCTCATTTTAGAATTTGGAGCTCTGCTTGATCTTATTTAGGGTGAATTTTTAGCAGAAAGTAGCTTTAAATTGATATATAATAAACATTTCATCCTATTAAAAACAACTATTAAAAAATTAAGTATTTCAAGACTTTAAACAACAACCTGTTTTTTTTTTTTAATAAACTGAATAAACTAGAAAAGGAATAGCAGTCTGTAACAGTTTCAATAACACATCAAACTGATTTAATTGTTTAAATAACTCAATAGTTAAACATTTGTGAAGGGCCCTTCAATATCACTGCATTGGTTATACAGTATGTAATATTCCACATTGTGAATCTCATTGGGGCAATTTCCATGGGAAAAGAAAAAATAAGTGTCACTTTTTTCTCACTCTGTTTTGATAGTACTTTCAGGTTGTGTGCTTCCATGTAGTTTTCTTTTAGCCAGATAAATTCTCATTCCAAATGCAAATAACCTAATTAATATTAAGATACGGAAACGTATATTTAAATGTTTGTGTCTGAGTTCGAATTTGGCCTTATGCGACTTACTGATATCATACAACTTTCTTAAACTGGGTTTCCACAAAGTGTTTAGGCTGTGTTAAAACACTGAAAGTGCAGCCTGCCTCATTTGGCCACCAAAAAAAATACAACAAAAAAACCCAGAAGAACAGCCTGAAGGTAGGCTGGTCCAACTCCATTTAGCGCTTTATAAACAGTGCAAAGGATTTTAAAATCTATTCTCTCAAGGACTGGGAGCCAGTGTAGCTCCCTCTGAACCAAAGTGATGTGGGGCACAGCGGAGTCCCAGACAGAAGGCCAGCTGCCATGTTTTGAATCTGGACCATAGAAAGCCTGAATAAATCTGAAATTATGGGAATCATTTTCCAAATACTTTTGTCTGTGACTATGTAGGTAGATAGATTTGGTCATCGTTTACCATTGCCAGATGTTTAGTATATGGCACCACAGTCTAAACATGTTCAGCTCATACACATTTTCATTGTCTGACCATGGAGTTTAAGAATATGGTCACCACAACCAGGTGTTATGTAATGAGTGATCATGAGCAACCATGGTCAACAATGGTACCATGGTTTATACATTTCTGGGATGTTACCTGATTTGTTTTCCTTTGTCAGTTGAGAAAAAAAAAAAGTATTGTATTACAGTAGCCAAGAAATATAGCTGAATTCAGAACAGGTACTGTATTGGTGCCTTGGAAATCGAAAGACAAACCACATTGTATTGAAAATATTTACCACCATTGGAATAAATATGGTTTTCTTTATTGAATTGTTTTTAAATTTTTAACCAAGATGAACTTTAAGTTTCCTAAACTAACTATGCAGAGTGATCAATTTTAATATTGGTGGAAAACAATATGTAGTCTACTGCATATCCACTTTTACAAATAGTGTTCATATACAGGCAATTATTGCAATGAGTGTAAAGAGGGATGGGAAAATTAAGAATATTTTATCATTATAAATAGTATACAGTATATATGTTTTGAGCCACACTGTTTTTTAGGACAAGGCCAAAATACAGTAGTCTAAAAGTAAAAAGTGTTTATTAAAGAAGGGTTGAAAAAAATGTATATTATTAAAATTGTAACATACTACTACCCATAATTTGTTAAAAAAAAAAAACAACTAATTAGTAAGTAAGGTTTGATACTTTGCATATCTATCCTAATAAGGTGACCCATCAAAATGTACAACTGTACTTACCCTTACACTTATGCAGAAATACACAAACAATACAGTTACCGTATATATTTTAAATACCATTTTATTGTTGAAATTCAGAAAAGCGCCATTTGGAAGTAGTTTCTCTCAAACACGGTCTATCGATCAATAATTGTTTGTGTCATTCATCAATTACCCAATGCTATGATAATCTAAATGCTTCAATTAATCCTGTAAATATTGATTTAGTAAGAGTATGATAAAAAATGAGTCAGACATTGTCATGTGGCATGAAGTCTGGTAGTATTGACTGATTTGCCTCATCAACTCCAATTACAAATCCCTTTAGGTTACATTAAGGGTCTCTTCCATCATTTCACTGAAGCAACACCAAAAATGTTATCTTAATATTTCCCAGTGTATGAACCGGAGAGCCTACATAATGCATCACCTGTTTTTTTTTTCACAACTAAGGCTTTTAACACACATGAAGTAAAGTGAAATGAGACCCAAACAATCTATAGTATTGTTAAATAGCATCAGGATGTTGCACATTTGCTTCTTTGATGTATTTCTGTAAAAGAAAATCATTTAAATCAAGGAGCGGAAGGTTAAAGAAGGACTGTCTCAGCAGCATCCTTGATCAAAACTGGAGCACTGGGAAGAAATCTCACTGATCTAAAATGAATCAAAGACAAATTACCTCAGTACATTTTCTGTTCTCCCCTGTTCTGTTTACATATTGTCCTGCAAGGTCCCTTTATTTTCAACCCACCATGCAGCAGTTCTCTATTCCCAGTTCCCCAGTGGGTGCTGAGTCTTCCCCATTGCCTGGACTTCAGACTTACCTGTGAGGACAACCCTAATTCCCCTTAAACATTTCGATCAGAAAACTGCAAAGCAGCAGGCTGCTGCAGCTCAACCTGGATTCCGTGCTGCACCGAGTGACACACGCAAGAGAAAACGTATGTTACTTTCATTTTAAATTAAAAAAAAAAAATTTTGTTTTTAAAGTTTTGCATGTACATATACCTGTTTACACACTAGTTTCTTTTGAAAGGTTTATTTTATTATAGTTTTTCATTTTTTGAAGTAGTGCTTTATATGTGGTAAGTTAGAAAATAAAGACTTTTATGTTTAATTTTTCATTTAAATACGACATTTCGGCTGTGCAGATGTTTGATATGACGTGCTTGAATAACACTTTTGAGTTGTATCCGATACCTTGTCTTTCATTTTAATATTGGTGTTGTTTAAAATGTAACCGTCGTAATGACTGCCTGCTTCAGTTTTAGGTATGAGTATAACCGCGGCGGATCTAGTGTTAAATACTAATGTGTTAGTACACTAGTTTTTAACAGTTAATGAATCAAAAAGTACCCATTATTTTTATTATCATATATATTTTTTTATCGCTAAGGGATTTCTATCAAAAATACAGTACTGCTATCAATACCTTACTGATTTAATCAATCCTCTTAGTGTTAGCTTCATTTTGTATGCAGTCGAATTTGATTAAATACAGCTGGAAAACAGATACCGCAAACTGTATCTTGCTTTAAAATATGCTGTTAAACTTAGTATTGTTATCAGTTATACAACAAATCCATAATTACAAACATAAACCACATAAGTGAATTGAAAGATGACCTGCTTTATTTAAAGTAATTCAAATATATTCTGAAAACAGTGTTCTGTGTGCTAAAATTAGTTTCACAAATGGTGGTAACATTTAGAGCTGAAAAGGGCAGCTACCTTGTTCCTACTAGAAGTGATTGATGACCAAGACCAAAGGCTACATTTCACTTTCCTGCTATTATAATTGTGATTGGTGGATGATCAAGATGGCAGCTTAGAAATGAGTCTTTTTTTTTGTTTTGTTTACATAGATTTCAGGGACAACCAAGGAGAGTGTATGATTATGTCCAGGGAAACCACGATTATTGAACAATTTAAAGGTTCTTTAAGTGACCTCCTCAGCCTTTAGAGTCTAATGAGTTTTAATGAAGTAACTTAAGGTCAAAGTTAATTGTGCAATCATATTTACTTGTGTACAATATGTGGCGGAATGCTGTGCATAAATTGTGGGCAGGGGTCTGAAACCTGAAGCTTATGTATGTATGTGTTTATGAGGCATGCATAATAAAGAAACACTATGGCTGTGTCATGTTGAATGTCAAAGGTCAGTCATTTCCCGCTGTATATATAAATAAACCAAAGTTATTGTATTTATCTTGCTCTTAATTGTATTATTACTTGTACTGTGATTCTGAAATGTATTTGCTTACGATTGTAAGTCGTCTTGGATAAGGGCGTCTGCTAAGAAATAAATAATAATACTAATAAACATCAGACAGTGGTGTACGCTCTCAGATTTAGATAACAATTGTAGGTGGTTCAGGAAGAAAAATGTGCTCTGGACAGGCATGTCACATATATGATACAAGGAAATAGACAAATTCATCTCTGCAAATATATTCTATGCAAATTCCATTAAAAACACGTCCATATTTTTTATTTTTTTTGCTGTCGTTGTCCCATAGTTGTTTTCAGCAGTCTATCTAAAAATTGCAAAAAAGAAAAAGGTTGTGTAGCGTTAACACAACCTTGGATACAACAATGCATTTCTTTGGAGTCTGACATCTTGGCAAGACTGTAAGAAAACATCATTAGTTGATACTCCTAGAGGCTGTGAACTTTCCACATCTCCCCTTTAGTTTTGAAGACTAGTCAACCTATTCTTGGTAGTTCACTTTTCAAACACAGGAGGGTTATGCAGGCACTGTCTCCAGTGGGATTCGCACAATGCTGCTTCTGTACTAAAGCAAGCTATCTTATAAGAGGCCCTTTTACAGTGTCTCATTTGCAATGGATAAATGCCAACAACATTGAAGACTCTCCTTTGAGATTGCAAATATCCTTTCTTATCTTGCTCTTTATTAAAGTAACAGTCATCAACATGGCTGATAATCAAAATGATGTCTGCATTCATGTTTTTTTTTTATTTTACTATTTTTATCTGCAAGTAAGTCATGGAGGACATTGTTCCACAGGTAAACTAACGTACAAAGATCATTGGAAACCTTGAAGTTCAAGGTCACGGAATACCAGGTCATTTCTCTGTTGCCAGCATGGATAAACCTTTGTACAGTTACACAGTACAAAAAGTAGAACTACAACCATGCTTACTACTGTGTTTGAAGCAGGTCTGAAAGTTGTTTTGAAAATGGGTGCTAAACGGATTGGAAAGTTTAGCACCAGAGAGCCTCCTGGTGCTAAATTATCTAACCCTGCCCTAATAAAGCCCCCCACACAACTTCCCATGTGACACAAACCTCTCCTGTGTATGTGGATGAGTGTGGGTGTGTCATGTGAGTAGTCCAGACCCAATGAGTAACTATCATCATCTGTGGTTGCTAAGGAATTGAATGTTGTTGGCACTAAATGGGTTACCCTTGGCGCTAGAATGTAGCATCATAGCACCAATTTTGCACCCCTAGTTTGAAGTAAATTTGTAAAATGCCAAAAGAATGTAGTAATCATCCAAACTAGGCCCGTCCTCCCTAAAGTAGGACTAGAACTGATGATCTGGTTTGTGCTGCTAAAATGCAGTTACTGCAGTTACTGTAGGTATTAGCTTGGTTTCAATTAATTTGCCAGGCATGATGCAGGCGCTATGACCTCTCAAAGATAAGGGACAATGGCAGGCTCTAGGAGAACTTCCCTCATAGCTCTGAACCGACTTAAAACTCCTTGTCGGGATCCTCTCTCAAGCAGAAACAGCTAGTTGTGCTAAATTGTACCAAATTGGGTGGTGTTGTGCCGTTGTGCACTGATGTCAACTTGAAGGGTACTGCACTCATTCCACTTGTGAAGTGAGACAGATGCAAACCGAGGAAGGGGAAATGTATGAAAGCTAGTGAATTAGCCCCCAGCATGCCTGTATCTCTTTCTATCCATAGGCACCTACTGTACACCACATCACAGATTGTCTCTGTATGCCAGCAGACTGCTGTGTCATGCAGGCCTGTTTGACAAGTATCGGCACAGGCGTCTCTAGTGACTTTTGCTTATCTAATGACCCCGGCATTGTTATTTTTCATCATTCTCTAGGGCTCATGCAGTAGCTCTGTATTTATTACTCTTTGTTTTAAATTAAATCTCCGGTGGCATCCATCTATCATTGGAGGCAATGACCTTTACAAGAGCAGATAACTTGTTAAACAGTAGAGACAGTTCCAAATTAAAGAAGCTGACCTTACTGGAGGAGTTAGGCAAGTCCTATAGCAGAAGGGGCTGATTTACATGAACAGAAAAATGGTTTTGTCAGACACGGAGCACCACATGGAATTCACTTTTCTCTCATTCTTTTTTTGTTACTATTGATTATCTGATTGTTCTAGTAATGCTTTACACTTTTCCCAGCATAACAGTAATATTCAATAGACCATATATAATCTATAGAAGTGAAGAGGTAGTCAATACCAGTTGAAATTATGTTCTCACAAGTTATCATCTACAGTAGATCGTTACTCACAGAACTGGCATCTACTACACAGTGCCTATATTATTAACTCCATAACCCTGACAGTAAAGAAGGCCCATGTTAAAGCAGAAACAACAGATGTTTTTTATAAGTTGCAATAGAGAGTAAGTACAATGTAAACTTTAAATACGTAATTATAAAATCTGGTGGTATAATAACACTGATGTAGTTATTTGCCTTGTGTTTCTTTAAGGTTTATTCAGATTTTAAAAGTTGTGGATGAAACCAGTAATAATGATATCCTTAAAACTGCAAGGGATAGTATATTTAAAACTGATAAGTCCCTGTGGCAGGCTGGCTCGCAGTGGTGACGTCACGGACCAAGAAGTACAGAAACCAAAACAATGGATGGGCGGGTGAAGCTGAGTGCAACAGCACTCAGCGTATTTATTAATAAACAAAACAAAAATAAAAGATTTAAACAAACAACAAAACAAAAAGGCGCGTTGGCCAAACAAATAAACAGCAACAAGTATATTAAATCTAGCAATTATTTTTGCTCGCTCTCCCGTGTTCTCCCGTACTCTCCTCTGTACACTCCACCCCTGCAGAACGGACAGCTGTAGGTTCTTATACTCTGGCCGCGTTTGGTAAGGATGCATGACTGTCAGCTAGTTAAATAATCAGTAGCTGATCAGTCATGCATCCTCACAGGGTTTTTAAATATAAATAATAAAAAAACAATAACAAAAAGACGCTGCGCTTTTATCCGCGCCGCAAACAAAAATACAAATAATAATACATAGGGGCGGGACACTCCGCCACAGTCCCCTACTACAAATGTGTTTTCTGACTCAAATATTGTCATTGAATGAACTTTCATTTTGCGTGTTTGGCCTTGTCTAATGTCTAAACCAGGGTTTTTATAGAAAATGCAAAGTATTTTTCTTAAAACATTTATTTTACTATAAAATGCCTTTCTTAGGCTATACAGCGTTTTGTGACTGATTGCTTCCTGTACAAGTGCTGTCTGAATCAGAACATAATACTATTGTATTGTGATACATCTTTTCTCAATTTGTTTTTGGTATGCTATGAATTCTACCTAATTTTGAATGTCTAGCAGCCATTTAAGTAATTACTATAGTATGTACTTAAATGGCTGCTAATTTTGCAGTAACTGTATATTATGCAATACATTCATTTTACAATTTTTTGTTCTCATTTTTAGTTTCTTTAAAATCACTGCAGATATAGATGGCATACAGTATATTACCTTATAGCCAGCATATGTCTGCCTTTTAAAATTGTTTTTGCTTTATGAGAGTGTACTTCATTCCTGGGAGTAAAAACTTCACATGAGATCTCAGTAACTCATTTTCAGAGCTATAAAGGAATATGGAATTGATACTGGCTATACTTTTTTTTAAATATAGATTTTGTAAAGGCTATAGGGAATGTAAGACGCTTATTAAATGACTGAATTAAAGCACGTTCCCACTAAACATTTTTATGTAAATAGATTCTAAAATGAAATCTGAAATGGAATTGTTAACTGTGAACTTGTATTGTATTGTTCATGTCAGTATAATTACTACTCTAATGGTTCTAAAGTGCAGGCATTGTATTACATTATCCTGAAACACATTACTGAGTTAAGAATATCACCAGTAAAGCTCTATGCACCCAAGTGTCTCATATAATCTATTTATCTCCATCAGTTATCTGTCATGTGCATATCACCCTGAACAGTAAACCAATAATTATGCTGGGTGTTTATTTTTCAGCGCGCTGCTCACAACTGGATCTGCATTGTAAAAAATAATAATAATAATATCTTACTCTGTTTGTATTTTAATTAATTAAGGACCTATTTAAGGGTTTTGAATGTAGTTTAAATTATAGGTAAGGGGTCTTCAGTGTGTGGGTTATAGGTGGGATCTCTTTCACAGTACCAACAAACCTACCAATGCCACTGCTTCTTGGGTTGAGTCAAGGAGGCTCTCAGTTGTCATGGAAACCATTATCAAAAAACATTTTAGAGGAGGATGTCTACAAGTCAACCCAACTACACAATGTTAATACATTAAATGAAGCAAAATATAAAAAAAATTTAAAAAAACTGAAGCGGTTTATTGTTTTTCATTTTATTTGCAGAGATAATTACCTCTGTTTTGGGTATTTCTTTTTTTAATAATCATAAAAGTGAATTTCCATGTATAGGCCCTTTTAGTGCTGCTTCTCCATCAGTGCACACATGGCTAATAAATACCCAAAGGCATGGCTGTCAGTCCAACACTTTTCCATTTGTGGTATCAGCACTTTTTTTTACAGCTAATTCCCTTTCTCATAAAAAAAAAGTATATATAATAAAAATCGCACCTAAATGAGTCTATTTTTTATGAGACAAGAGTCCATTGGCCAGAACTTGGTTTTCAAGGTTGTAAGAATTGAGAATCTGAAAAGGTGTGCAATATAAAGTTATTGTGCCACATGCTTCTAGTTTGGGTCTGGACTGAAATAAATGTTAAACACAGAATAAGAACATGTGGTACTCAAAGCGAAAGGCAAGGTCAGGCTTCTCAAATATATATATATATATATATATATATATATATATATACACACACACACACACACACACACACACACACACACACAAACACACAAAGGAAGACTGTGCCTTGATTTCATATTCCTATTGTTATTTCCTTACTTTAGGAATCGGAGATCAAATTCTACAATTCCTTTTTATGCTTGATTTTTGTTCCTGGGATTCTCAAGGAGTTCAAAGAGAGGAAATGTAAATGATAACCATGGTCTCAACTAGGGTACTTGGAAGAGAAGTTTTTTCCAGTCAAGCTGGCAGGAATTTGCATATTGCAGATCACTGCATCAACTCTCTTTCACAGTCAGCTGTGTTGTAATCCAGCAATGCTAAGGTGACCATATGGCTCCGTGTTCAGCGGGACAGTTTGGGATAGTTCAGTCTTTTCAATTCGCAACCCAATACATTCTGGTACGTTTTACCTGTCTCAGGTACCATTCTTACCTTTAAGAGAAGCAGGACTACGCTAACCAGAATGCATTGGGTTGTGAGTTGAAAAGCCAGAACTATCCCAAACTGTCCCGCTGAACACAAAGCCATATGGTCACCTTAAGCAATGCAGACGGATCAAAGGGCAGTACCCTGCCAAGTAATTCCTGTGTAGATTTTAGAAAAAAAAAGTTTCTTGCCATGGGGTCTCCCAGGCTGTATGCTGCAGTATCTATTTCAACATAACAGTGGCAGTTTTGCTATTATTCAGTTCTGGCATGCAACTGTACACATTCAATACATATTATTCATGTGCTGATTTTCCCCACAACTCGATGGTTAACAGCATGGTTGTATACATGCACACCAGGGATGAGCATGTTTAGCTGAAAGACTTTCCTGGTTACTAAACAGTGTTGAATGGAATGTTTCCCACTGTGTAAATAGTTAAATAATAATGCTTAAAACGATGAGGGAACGTACTGTACCAGTACTATTAAATTACATCACAGTACTAACAAATCATCATGCTGTTTCCATGACACATGATTTACTCATGCTCTAGAAGGTGCCTCTGGGATCCTAAGAAAAGATTCCACCAGATTTAGAATAAGGATCCCAACTGAGCATCTTAATGTTCTCCCTATGTGTCCTGTAACCATGATTAAGAAGCAAACTACTTAGAATACCTACATAATTGCAGTCCTCTCAGGAAACATTGACATTTAGGTCTGTGACTTACCATTCGGCTTCTTACGAAAGGGATTATTGTAGCTGGAGACAAACTACATATAAAAAGACAGTTACTGTGATTGTTTTTTCCTAAGAAAAAACTAAAGTTGGCTACAGGTATCCCCAGATTCTAATACTCTCATTAATTAAAGAATTTACTAAACGCTATCACATTTGAAAAAGCGCTTTCGTAGATTAACGTATAACTCAATCAAATGTACAGCCACTGTGGGATAATAAGGACCATCAATGGTAGTGCAGTGTTCAAAAAGAAAATACACAGGTTGGATATACTGGAACACTATCAGCATCCACCATAGGCAACTAGGACAACACTGAGTGTGACAAGTCTGAAATGTATTTAAATTGTCCCAGAGGTATATGAGACAATTCCTAAATAATTATCAACTCTAATTCCTTCAAGGAGATGCAGCTTTTCTATATGATGGAATACATGTCAGGGATGCAATTTCTATAAAAGTATTTACTTCAGTCTTGAATTAACTCCTATTTTATTAAAGGAGAAAATGTCACGTAAATGATACAAAAATAAGAGGCAGGCAGCTTTAGAGTTCTTGAAAGGCCATTAATAGTAATGCTTAAGGTGTATCATTCTATTTCTTTTAATCAGCAGCTTTTTTCTGAATTAAAGACCAGAGTAAGCGTGTGCTGCATACCGAATGCATTTCTATTACACTTATATCAGGAAAAGTGTTAAACCCGAAATGTTGTATTCCAATATGTTTGTTTGTTTGTTTGTTTTGTGTTAGGATGGTTATTTCCCCCTCCATGTTCTGGATCAGTATCTGCTTATTTTCTTACAAAGTATTCTCAGTAATTATTCTGCACATCTTTACAGGGTGTTCCTTCTCCATCTTTAACTCTGGAAAAACACATTTTTTTTATTACTTTGTGCATTACATGTATGTGTAAAAGGGGTTGTAAACTGCAAATACATTGTATTGACCTATATAGAGTTAACTAAATTAAGTACTAGGGAACAGGAGCTTGAACAGGGAGATGAGTTGCTACCTGGTATGAATATGTAAGGTTACTTACTAAAGAATCTCAAAATGCATAGCAAATACTGTGTGCTGATAAGTGTTCTGTTGAGTTAAGGACCCCAAAATGGTTAGAAAATGTGGGGAATACCCCAGGCAACAGTATAACACATAGTTTAACTCGTTTTAGTGCAGTATTTTGTTTTATTGCCGAAGTATGTGCCAAAAAGAATATAAATTACAGCAGCATACACATTTTCATCCCTATTAAACAAGTTATTCGTTACATTTTATGGAAATGTATATATTATTTATTTCTTAGCCAACATCCTTATCCAGGGCGATTTACAATTGTTACAAGATATCACTTGTTTTTTATATACAATTACCCATTTATACAGTTGGGATTTTACTGGAGCAATCTAGGTAAAGTACCTTGCTCAAGGGTACAGCAGCACTGTTCCCCACCTGGGATTGAACCCACGACCCTCCGGTCAAGAGTCCAGAGCCCTAACCACTACTCCACACTGCTATAACCTATTGCGTGTTATAGCACGTTCCTAATTTTTTGTTCAATCCCTGTATATTATTTTTCTATTTATTGTATAATGTATATGTATATTATGAAAAACACATGCTTTTGAAAATGTGCAAAATGGACAAATTCCTTGAATCTGTCTTTTGTGTGAAAACACAAGCAGGGGGATGTAGTGAAAAAATTAAGCTGACAACTGTTTTGTGATTCAAAAACACTTTATATAGAAGGCTTCGATCAGTACAGCTCAGTGCATGATATGTTTGTATCAGAAAGCACGGATATCCATGGAGTCAATTCGAAAGAGATGAAAAGTCTTTACAATGTTTGATATTTATATCTTTGTAAGCAATTGTAGACTCCCCTTCAACCCGACTGGTTTCTGTCCAATAATCGAGGTAGTCATTCTCTTATTACACACGGCTAGCCTACCACATACTTCCTCTGTGGGAAAGGGGGTGGTGCTCTCTGACCTTATGTTCCGCCGTGTGCTACATTCAGCAGGGCGCATCCATCTCAAAATACCTCCCTCCCGTTTCAGGGTCAGCCATGTGTAATGAGAGAATTCTAAACCTGGACAATACTGCATTAAAATGACTATAAAGCACATTCACACACAATTTAAACATACTGATGTAAAATGTAACACAATTAATACCTCATGCAGAAAGCCATTACTACAGGGACATGAAGACATAATTGACACGTAAAACAAAAGCCATATTTCCTCAATGCAACAAAGGAGTGGTACTCTCAAAAAGGTTTGCAGCTAAAATATCTATATTATTTAATCAAGCAATAAAACACTGTAAAAATACACATTGAAAACTAAGTAAGCCGTAATAATTAAAAATGCTAAAAGGGGCAGTGCTGTCGCAGTGGGAATTAATTATGGTCCATATGTGACAAGCAGTCTGCCCTACAGACTGGAAATGTCACCAAAAACTTCAGAGTGACAGCTTAGCACTTGCAGGTGCAAATATACTTATCATAATGAGGTGCTATGCATATATTTACAATGCAAATGATACATTGGCAACTGCGTTATCTACGTCGCATTCATCTTTTTCGGTATTAGAAGGTGTAACAGATTTATTAGTATTGGAAATCTTCGGAAACTATTAGAACTGTGTAAGCTATTACCCACATGTAATGTCTTTAAGATAAACTATTTTAATGTTTTTTCTTTGTTTTTTTTGCCAGATTCCTTAGCTCACTGGAGCCTTTTGGTTCCTTGATGGTAGTTATTGGAGAGTATTATGTTTTGTTTGTTTGGTTGTTTTTTGGTTTTTTTGGTAGTCCAGAACCTGGAAAAACCACACAAGACTGAGGATCTAAGAAGTTTTAAAGAGCCATAATAGTAGTTATATGCACCTTATCAGAACTGCCAACTTGATAACTTCAAATAAGATGTTTGTTCTTTATACTGTATATGGAGTGGTGAATTTTACACATGATTCCGGTTTCATTCTGAGTTTAACCAATTTCACATTGCACAAACAAAGCCATGTAGAGAAATAATAAAACTGAGGTACAAGATCTTAGGATGCATACAAGATAGCGTAGGCTGCACTGAGCGATTTATCTCACTGCAGCCATTCAAGGTTCAATACATACCTTTGGTATTGTCAGGACAAGATGATTAGAACATGGTTTCTGTTGGAAAGTGATTTGAAATGGCTGGGGGACATATACACTGTAATATACATTTGACCAAAGATCTAATACTGTAAGTCAGGAAAGATATACATACCTGTTATTAATATGGAATTGCAATGGAGCTACTGCTGTAATGTAGATTGATTTGATAACAGGAATATGGGTGCATTCTTTACTTGGAACTGGATAAGTAACAGTGAATTACCTCTCTAGAGCGATGCATTATCTACTGTAAAGTGTAAGCGAGCTTTAATCTTTATTGAACAGTCCACGTGATACATGAGTGATGAATTGTATCGCAGGTCTTGCCTGTAAAAAAATATTGAAGCTATCAGAGGAAATACATGTCATCTAGACTAGATTTCTCAAAGGCTTGCACGAAAGTTAATTAAACATTTGTTATAGAAGTCAAGTTTCATGTGTCAAGGTACCATTCCTCCAAGCAGAATCTGCTCACAGCAGCAAGAATCTGACAAAAGCTATTTTCTCAGTTTCAAATTGTGGTGGTGATGTGTTGGATTAAAAAACCAATGCTTTTTTGTTAAATGGTTGTTTTTGTATGTGGTAACTGAGGTATTGTGGTTCTTCTGAAGATGGTCTATATTTAGGCAATAAGGCATTGTAATGTCTGGTACCTCTGTTAGTTTTAGATAGGTATAGGTACATTTTGTAAGCCTAACTGGAAGCTTAACCAGATAGATGGGTCAGTGAAAGACGATGGGCTAGCTTCTCAAAACTGTTTACTCCAAATTTCTAAAGGAAAAACGCACCCAACAAATCAGAAATAAACAACTCAAACGTGCAATGCTGGGGCTGGGTAATACAAGACATTTTTTGTGTTTTTGTCTGGTCCCTAGCAGCCACGTATGCACTTATTATATGTGTACTCTTCATTTGATAGGAATACCTGCAGGGCATAATGCGAGGTCTGAAATCCAGCAATTAACGAATACCACTCCTTCAGGCTCTACCTTGATAGCTCATGATTCCTCATTTTCATTGTCCCTACACTTGAACTGTGTTCCCATAAAGTCACAGTAGACATGCATGACTACTGTATGTGATGGAAACCTGCCATGAAAGTAACCCTATTTGTTTCTGAATATTAACTTGTATCCCTTTAGAAACTGCTTCAAAGATGCTCTTGGGTAACAAAGAATCATAGCATAGGTGTAAAGCTACATTTTCAACTGCGCAATAAGTATAATTTAAGAGGAGCAGGCACTGCACACAGTGTTCCAATGCAACAGACATGTAGGAGAACTGCCTTTTTCTATCCCTGGGACCTAAAGTGTAACACTGTTGCCATGTTTATAAGAAACACATCATGTTACCTTTGTTGTATCCTGTGAGGTTCCTATTACAGCAAAATATTTTTAAACATAATTCCAATTGTTTTTATGTTTTTATTCACATAAATAACCTGGAGAATACCTTACTCAACTTGTACTGTACTTGGAAACATACACCAGAGAGAAAGAGAATTTCTCTTAAAAACATGTCCAGATCTTGCTCCAATGCTTGCTTTCCCATCACTCATTTCAATCCGAGCACCAGCATTGTTAAAGGAGGGAGCATGATATGAATGTACTAGGATGCTTTTAAGTCAGGAGAAACTTTCTTTCTAGTAGATAAATATATTTCCCAGGTGATGTATGACCCATGATGTGTGAATAAAAAAATATCAAAACAATCAGGATTAGATTGAGAAATGTATTGCAGCAATACGGACAACATGGGATACAAACAAGGTAAAGTAATATGTTTCTTGTAAACACTACAGGATGTTCTGTAACTCTGAGGGTGATTGTATGGATTATTTTTATATTGAAACTGCCTGCATTTAATGAAAACTCATGTTCACATACTTAAAGAGCTGTCAGAAGAATTGGAGCTCTTACATTAGTAATTTACAGCCTAATGTGTAGATGTATTTCTTTCGGCTTTTTTTTTTTTTTTTTTTTTTAACGAAATGTGCATGTTTTGTTTTTATTATTATATTTTTAGCTCAACGGACCCCACACTGTAAAAAAATAAATAAAATACTACGTTCAGCTCCTACTAGATGACAGTGTACAAGTTTTTGGCCCTCCTGTCAAGTAACTACTGCATACCAAACATTTAACCAGTGATTCATAAATGGAATTTACTTTCATAAATAAAGTTTGAATCACGACGTTAGGATAACATGCCATTGGAGACCAATGTTCTCATTAGCATATATTTAATCTGATTCATAAAGGTGGGTATGGTGCTGTGTGGCAAAGTGGTTTGCATTGTGCAGGTGTAGATGTGATGCAATGCTTAAACAGATGACAGACAACAAAGTTCATGGTCCAAACAATCATATATTTGTTTTTATAATCTGGGTTGTTTGGCGACCATAAATAATAATCCCTGGCAATACACAGCAATGTGAACTGCACAGTGAAACCATGGGTTACAGTCCTGAAATAATAAACACAGTATAAACACACACAGAACACAAACAAGATCACAACTCCAGAGTGAGTGCTAACAATCAAGTGGTGAAATACAATTTATTAGTGCACAGTGGTGCAGTGTTGTCCAGGTTGGTGCTGGCCTTTAGCGACAGCTCCCGGTATGTGTTAGCCATTTAACAAGAACAAACGAGTAGAATTAGAACAACAAACAAAGAAACACAAAACACTCACGGTCCTTCAGCAGGTCTCGCACAACCATAACAAAAGAATAGTTCGCTTTACCACATCTCCTTTTGTACATTCAGCCACGCCCCCTTGGTTAGCGAGTGCAATCGCTTTTCCTCCAATCCGCGATTGCCACATCGCCTCCCATCTGGGGCGATGACTTGGTGTACCATGGCTCCGCCCTCTTTCTACATGGCCAGCTTCCACCTTTCCCTGGAATGAATTGCCAAACCATCCAGTCCAGGGCACACTGTTCCCTTTATACAGCACCCTCACAGGTCAGGAGGTTTATAACCAAGATTCATTCTTTTTCTGTAACATGCTGTTTATTTACTTTTCAGCATCAACATCATAATTACAACATACCTCAGACCACACAGGGAATTGTTCAGTCTAATGTAATTCATGTTTACCCCTAAAATAACTGATGTGTTATCAGTGGAATCCTGAGAACAATTATTTGCCAACTTTCTTGCTCATGTCATTAGCACCTACAATCCCACAATCCCCTCTATTGTTTCAGTGTGTAATAATATCCATTGTTATTATTATTATTATTATTATTATTATTATTATTATTATTATTTTTACTGCCCGGAAAATGCTGTTGTCTTTTATGCATATGACCATTTTTTTCAATCAAGTTACACATTTCTTTACTCTACATTTGTCTTCCCTTATTAGTATGCAAAAAAAAAAAAAGATTGCTAGCCTCTTTATTTTGAATGCCAACAACGTTTTGAATTAAACCAAGATCCATATCTTTCTTGCTTCCCAAATCATCCATATTGTAGTAAAATATAAAGTATCTTACTTTTCTTCAAATGTCTCTGTGCAGACAATAAAAAAAATATCTGTTTCTTCTATCCACTTGCCTTGTCAAATTTTCAGCTGTCATGTGCCATATGAACTGGCTGAAGAAATTACTCCTCTTTTTCCTTCGACCCTTGAAGCTAGGATTTCATTCTCCGGAGGCCTACAAAATATATTAATTGAAAGGTCAAAAATGAAAAGGAATGATGTTATACCCTGTATATAGGGAGCAGATTTCTGCTACTGATGGATCTGCTCCAAAACATACCAGAATCCCAATATCTTTCTCAATTCCCAAGTCAGTACATTTCAGTCTTGATCAGGATAATGAGGTAATACAGATTTTATTATCTATATACAACATACAGTATACAGCTCCTAGGAATACAAGTTAGAAATAATGGACTGTATGGTTGAATAGATTTAAAATGGAGTAAGAAAAAAACATTGTGCTGAAATAAGACTAGTATCAATCTTATTTGAGTTTATTGAAAACTGGAACTGAATCTGTTTTCATAGGAAACAATAGTTTTAAATTAGTTTCAGAGATTGTTTCCACATCCAGTAGAATTCTCCTTCAGACCAATTTTATTTTACAGCTTTCACACAACAGATTCAAATCCAGGATCTCCCAAGCCTCTGTCCTTTCAGCATCCTCCAGCTCGGACCCTGGATCAAGGTACATCAAAACCATCCCACATCCACTAGGAAAGAAACCTAACAATTTCTAATTTAAGTAGTAGATTTGTCAGAATTTAATAAGGTAATAACTCTCCCAAATATCTAGGGGGAACCTGCATGTACCCAATTAAGAACTGCTGGAAATGTGTTGCTGTAAGGGTTTCCCAGTGAGTCAGTTAACAGTATATCATCTGGCTGCTATTCAGATCTATGAAAATGCATTAATAAATGTGCTCATGGCATCAACAATTCATCCTTTATCATTTTACTTTTGCTATGGTAATGTTCAAAATCTGAATCCATTATATTTTAGCATACTGATCTGGCCTATCTTGCTTTAACCCTGTCTAGGTGCAGAAATGACAGACAGATTGGGTTTGTGGCCAGTTTATATATATATATATATATATATATATATATATATATATATATATATATATATATATATATATATATATATATTAGGTAAGAAATGTATTAATGGTATCACAAACATTTTCATGGTATAATGATGATGCATAAGAGGAATGAAAGTACAGGCAAACAGGCTTACAGCGTAAGTTCTAAAAAAGATCCAACCTGCCTAATATTTTCACTGCCAATGTTTATTTTATTAAAATCTTTGTTTAAGCATTTTTAGAATTATATAACATGATATTATTGATATAAATGCAGTGCAGTTGAGGAGTTGCAGTATATTGTTGAGTAGATCTGCTGTTATACTTTTACAAGGGTTATACTAACTGTTTTCCGACGTAGGCCGCTGAAAAATCTATTCAGATCAGACTGGTCAATTCCATATCTGTATGATTTAAACTTATCTCACCTAGTAGAAGCACTGCTGCTTGGAATGCAAGATTAGTCATCCGAACGTGAGGGTCTTGGCTGGGCTCTTGCCTCCAGGGTTTAGTAACTTAGTAACATCCACTGCTTATGTTCAGCAAGTGACTGGCTAAGCAGTGGGAAGTGTTCGAATTGAGCAGATCAAATTGGGTAGAAAACAGGGGTAAAACTGATAGCTGATAAAACAAAGACCTATGATACTTGAGGTGGGACATTTAAAGCTATGAGGCATTACTGATGCATAGAGGGCTTTCCCACTGTTCCCTACAATGACTGCAAATGTTGTATGGCATGCTTCAGGTTTTGTGCCAGCTGTAAGTATTAATCTGTAGAACACAATGAATTCAGTGCTGTCACACTCGCAAGGGAGCCAGTGCTAGATTTAGTATTATTTCCCAACTGTTGCTATTAAGCAGCTGTGGAACACAGATTACTGTAATGTACTGTAAATATATGATTACATCATTGATAGTTTACTCTTTTTTATTGCTGTTTTTGGGACATTATGCCCTGTAAGTGTTTTATTTTACTGCTCAGAACATGAATAACACATGAAGTTGATAATTTGTTAATGTGTAATGGTTCCCTGACTGCAGAGCTGAAAGCTACAAACGTTCCTTAGTCTAAAATATTTGTAGTCCTAAAAGAGAAATTAATGATTTACAAACTAAGAGGCAATGGCAATACAATCTGAAATATCAGTTGGATATGTTAAGGCCAATATTATTGAAATTCTAGTAACATCACAGCTACCATTCAGAGGGTCATTTTTGGAATGGCAGAAAGAAAGGTGTCCAGTCTGGTTTTATGATGGTCACAGCTGTTCTGGATTTTATCTTGTAAATATTTAATTTGTATGATGTATTTTGAATACAGCCTAGACCAGACAAGGTGACAAAAAGCTGTGGGTAACAGTACAAACCTGTGTTGTGAAGAGTGAGTCAGACAGTGAGGGGAGCATAGGTTTGCGTTCTGGCTGTGCGGAGTTGTTGGTCTACTCTGTGGATTCCACAGGGAGTGGTGTATTTGATGAAGAATATAGTGTTTCAATTAGTTTAGAGCAGACATTTTGAAAAGAGTCTTTAAAGTTATAAGTGTAAAAAGTTGTCAGGACGTTAACAATGAAATGAAAAATTGCAGCTTTGTTATTTAAACAGTTGAAGCAACATGTGGGGACGTGTAACACTGTATTTTCTGGAACCCCGCTACTTAATGGATAGTTTTATTAGATGGTATTTTCAGCGCAGTACTGTAGCCCATTTAGTCACAGTCATCTGCATGAACCTGTATCACCCCTGTACTGTAGGTCATCTTTGGGGAATGTTATTATTCTCACATTCTTCTGGATTACAATAGACATATAATACAAATGCATTCCCCTGTATAAATACCTAGCAGAACCACTGGCAAGCCACACCATCATAAAGAACTGAGTCCAGATATTGCAGTTGTTTTAAATTGGTAACACACTGGTACTTTCTACCAATGTTTGTAACCATACTATTGCCATTCCATTTTCCCACTGCAGTTATAGTAATAGTGGCCCAAACAGCCAATCCACCCCCCCCCCCCCCCCCCCCCACTCAAAAAAAGTTATCACCGAAAGAAAATGTTTAACATGATGAAAAAAGAATATCTATGCCTATTGAAAATATAACATGAAAAAATGTATTGTAATCCAGATAGGTATCATTGCCATACTTTTAAAAGTCTCCACTGTTTAGCCTAAAGGCTAAAGACATACAACAAAGCTGTTCATTTTTAAGCATACAGTTCTCAAAAAGAGTGACACGTCCATACACGTCTTTTGTTTTGGAGCCCTAATTGAGATAGGCAATGGTAAGAGGCCTATTGTGAATAATAAATGGCAAGCTGTCAGTCTGTGAACTTAGTTTTCAAGACCTTGTTCAAATTAATGCTACATTTTGAACAGGCCTCCCCTATTGTTCTGTGCTGTGTATGCTCGACAGAGAGTGTTTATCCCTGACATTATTATCTGTACCCTACAGCTGAGTGAATTCCCAACAAAAGGATTTGTGAGGAGGCTGAATAATTTGTACGTGAATGTGTCTCTAGCAGAACATGAGATGGGTCTTATCTGATCTGGCAAGCTTCCCTGTGTATCTGTGGTTGCAACTCTGGCACTGACGGAAGTAAGTGTTTTATTTTTTTCTTTATGAAGAACCTGCTCTTCATTCTGTCAGGTCCTATGAAGTGGTGGCAGTTTTATAATGTGTAGCCTGCTTTTTAACATTGATTACTGAAATCCCATTACAGAGCAGATGATAAGCCTCCAATTCGCATATACTGTAACTGCAATTCTCTGCAATGATTTTATGACCTTTTGGTAAAGACATGGCCATACATTTTTATTACTGGTAACCTTGAAACAACCCTTTGGATGTGATCTATGCCATTGATTTTACATGGATACTATTATACTACCTATTGCAACTACAAATCGCTTTCTATTCAATATTAGTCATTCTTCGCCTTAGCAATATAGTTGCATCTTAGAGGGGTAGTTGTATGAAAATCCACATCCTACAGTGTTCACTAACAGTCAAATGTTTGTTTCAACATTAAATAATTACCATCTGAAGAGTCCTATTTCATGCACTGCAATGCATCACATATTTAATCTAATAAAAATACAGTAATTCAGTTAAAATTGACCTTTAAGTCATTCCTTATGAAAACACCCATAACGGCAAACATGATATTTTAATGCAAATAGGATAGCTCTAGAAACTGTCCTATTACTTCTTACTGAAACCCACTTCACTACTTCATGGGTTCATTCAACTTCATCATCAATGTGTTCTGGGTTCAAAAATCTAAGCGGGCTTTCACAACTAAATTAATTGTATACCGGTTTGAACCCAGATCACAATGCTGATGCAGCTCACCTCAGAAAGAATAAGTTGTGAAAAATGTGTTAGAAAGGTTTGAAATCGCTGTCGTCTTTCTTATGTTATGTTTTAAAATCTAAATCAGTTTTGCATGATGTCTGTTGCTTTCAAACTTTGAATCTGAGACTAACGTAAAACGTTTATCAGATCGGTAATCTAGGCCATGTCTTGGGTAAGCTCCTTTTGTATGACTTATTTCCATTTAAGACATGCAACCCTTTAATTAGTTATAATAAAGTTGTTTTTTTTGCAAAGTTATTTGTTCACTAAGATTTAATATAAACATTATTATCCAGGTTCCAGGGGACTGCAGTTAGTAACCATTGTCAATAAAGTATCTCTTTAAAAAACACTTCTTTTAATATGTTGTCTATGCCTCATTATTGCAGCGCCACATCATTTAGGCTGGCAGAAGGCAGGGCTGTGTAAGGATAGCAATTGAAAGTGCCATACAAGAGGTGGGGTGATTATTTTAAAAACTGTTTTGACCTAGATTTTGTATAAACACATCATACAACCTAGCTTTGAGAGCATGCTTGCTTTGGAGGCCTTCCAAATTTGCGAATGTGCTTTCTATCTCTCGCCAAACCTGAGTCACTTATAATCTGAATCTGGCACAAGGAGCTGCAATTGTGTGTTATGGCCTAGGTGGCACAGATGAATTCCAGCATTGGCAATAAGAAGATGGCACTGCTACAGGAACGTTAACCAGGGAGAAGTGGACAGCTGCCTGGATTGCTCGGAACACTAGTGTGCTAATTCGTTAACCCTTTCGTGTCTGTAGATTGTGAGTTTGCATACCAGCAGTAATTGGGTTGGGATTTGTGCCCTCCCCTGCAATGCAACAGCTTCCCATTTCTGAAGGAAAGGGGGTGGTATTCATGTTAATGGAGTGTGCAATTAGCCTCTGGATATACCGGGGAGAAACCTGATTTGCATTTTAGATACTTTTCTGTCTAGCTAATATGGGGCACACTGCTGACCCCTTTTATATACTGTACAGCACTTAAAACTGGATGAAAGGCATAATGTTTAGATTAGGAGGCTTTGTAGTGGGGCAGAAGTGCTAGCTGGGGTTCAGATAATTATAATAATTATGAAAATGAGTTATCCAAGCTGGTCACATGTTATTTTTAAATTTAAAAAAATGTGAAATTAATCATATTGCATCCAAGTTTAAAGAGGGTTTTTATTATGATGGTCTTTTTAGAGAGGTTTTTTTTTGGACTGCAGATGGTGGCCCTAATACTGAATAAAGGGATGGACATTTACAGTATATTTACAGTATATTGTCTTCAATTGGAGCAAATTGGGACTGTAAAAAAGTGGGCTTAATTGTTGGCTTTTTTACTGAGATTCCTGGTTGGAATGAGAATTCTATATATGTAGACTTTTATATGACATATTCTTTTATTCAGCTTTGCTCCATATTTGAGGATGCATGCATTTGTGTCTACTACTCCCATGAAATGATGCTTCCCTTTCTGACAGACCACAGCTAACCTCTGCAGGGATTACTGAGGACCCCCACACTCCTTGTTTGAAGATATTTATGCTGAGTTTCCATTTAAATATTCATGCACACTTCCAAGGAAACCCTGTACACATGCTGCAGTGTGAAGATGCGCCTTCCTAGGGGAATTTGGCTGAAGGACAGCAGTGAGTATCCACCGTGTTCTTTGATGAGTGGCATGGGATATTTAATGTACCTTAAGTAAATCGGTCCTTGGGCTTCTGTCTTTTTTGAAGGATTTATTTTTTATTTTTTATAGGGAACCGGATTTGTCATTGTCCAGTGGCATTACTAAGATTTCCGTACTGTGAGTCACAATCCTACAACTCTGACACCCCCCTCCCCCTACCCCACATAATTCCTTTGTAACACAGTGGACCAGAGTTCTTGTTTCAAGAGTTTGCACTGTGCCTTTAAGAGACAGTATTAGCATGTGAGGTTCTTGAAGTAAGTGCAGTGGCTGTTATTGATGAAGATGTAAGGGTGAGAAGTTGTTTTAACTTGTTTGAGTTCCTGCAGTTGTATGCTCAGTACAGAGTTTCCAGTAAAGCGCTTGTTAAAGTAAGACACTGGTCAGTGTTGATTGTATTAGTTAGTCACAACAGAAGGTTACAGTTAGGGTTAGGGTTAGGGTTAGTATAGTAAGTTATAAACTGTAGTAACAACAATCAAGACAAGAGGCACCAACATAATTATTTGGCAGTCATCTGGTGTTGCTATTGCATTACAGGGGAAACTAGTATAACTGTATAACTCAGGTCAGGTTTGGATTGGTCTTGTATTTGAAATAGCCTTTTTTCAGTTTTGTATCACAACTTTTCATTTAGGATATTGAGTTAGTTAATCCATCTAGTCATGGGTATCTCCCAAGAGAGTACAGTGCAGTGAAGAAGAGAATCAGGTTCAGCTCACTGTACCCAAGACATGACATTAAGCTAGTGTCTATCTTCTGTATGTTTATTATTCCACAGCTCAAACTGGGTGTAAATATTAATCTTGATTTCACATGAATCTCATTTTACAGTTCAATAGAAACATGAAATATGTCATTGAGATCTTTCACTTCTCAGAGAAATGCTTGTCTCAATGTTTCTCCTAACACCATTAATAGAGAAACAAGAGAAGTAAAGTACTCTGTTGCTTCTGCAACTATGTCTTGTTTGCTTACAATTGGTACCTTACCATACCAATTTCATTTTTTCTAATGTCCTTCATGTACAATCATCCTAGAACTAAAAATAACTCTAAACTGATCACAAGGCCAAATAAAGCTGTTTATATTGATTGAACTAGCATTCTGGATGGAACCTGGACTTCCATGAGACCGTTATTGACATAGAAGCAATATTTTAATATCAATACATTGCTTCACTGGATGCCAATGTTATTACCTTAAAACTGAGGAAATGAGACAGGTAGACTTGGTAGATGCAAGTATTCTGGCTACAGCGTTTTGAACTAGCTGCAACCTATTCAGTTATTACAATAACACTTGAGGTTACAAAAATGTGAACTAATGTCTCAGTGTCATCTTGGGACAGTTTCAACTACGTACACACAAGCTTCCTCCCTCTTTGAGGTACTTCTTCCCATTGTTTCACTTTCTGAAACTACCTAACAGCAAGTTTTGGCTATTCATAAAGTTCAGAGAACAGAAGTCTTGTATCTATGGAAGAAGGTATTAAACTGGCAACAAATCATTATTTCTTAGTGTTAAATATGATAGTGGCGCACTGCAGCTTTAAATTTGATAACCCTGCTGGTGTACCGCTGAGCTCTCCAGGTGCCCAGCCAGTAGGGTGCGCTGTAGTCCATGCTGTTTTTTGAGAAAAAATACTAATTTTAAAAGGCATGTATTGGCAAATATTGGTTAGAGGTATACAATACATTCAATTTTAATTAAACTGTCCAATGTCATTAAAGTAAGCAGCATACCAGAGTATTATTCAGTCACATGTAATATCTGTTATTAAAAATACGTATATGGAGAACATTTTATATACAGTGCCCTCGCTATAAGGCTCTCGCTTATAACGCACCTCGGATATAACGCTCCTACAGCATGTCCCCCAATTCCCTATACTAATGATTCATGCAACATTTCTACAGTAAATACAGTACTGGTGTTATTCAAACTGTAAACAACTTATCAGTTTATAACAAATGCATTTGCTTTTTTGCTGCAAGAGGAGCTGCGGCTTTCTCTGGGAGACGAGCCGCTTCAGCTTCTCTTCAGCCTCGCTCCGGCAGCCGAACCTGGGGCGAGCCCATTCCCTCTTCTCCTCTCCCGACCCGCTCCCCTCGAACATGGTTTGCTTGCCTGTTGCTTCGAACTGAACTCCTGACCGCCGTTCAGCCGGGCTATAGATAGTTTAAAAACTGCTAAGTAAAATGATCCATGAGTGGGAATGTTACCTTTTTTTTTTTTTTTTTTTGTAAACAATATAGCATTGATTGCATTTTGCATGGTTAAATTCACAGAAAGGTACATTTTTACTTCACTATATGTGGATTATAGAGGGGGGGTTATTTTATTTAGTATTTTAGTCAAATGTGTTATGTGTCCCGCGGCGCCCCCTACCCCTTCCCCCGTTTATAACGCTCTTCGGTTATAACGCTTATATTGTGCGTTCCCCAAGACCCGCGTTATAGCGAAGGAGCACTGTGTATATATATAGTTCAATTCGAGAGAAGTTTATAGTACATGTAAAATGAAAACTTTATATTTAAACACAAATAATGATTGGATGTGTGTTTTGTAGGTGTAGGTTTACTTTCCTATGTATACAGTTAATGAGAACAACCTCCTTTTTCAGTTGACTGGTGAAAACATTTTACACCTTGCAAATGGCATTTCAAAATATAGAAGATAATGTTACCAATCTTTGTTGCAAATGAGGTACAGATCATCATCATTAAACATTAACATAGTGCCATATGTGTTGCCTTCAAAAAGGCATTATGGTGAAAGAGCTGTATTTGTTTTATTTGTTTACACAAATTAAGTACCAGTAGATCATTATCTTGATGTTGTTCTAATTGTATTTGATTGAGTTTTACATAGATGAATGTTTGCAGGAAGCAACTATAAGCAAAATGAAGTATGTTTGGAGGTATTGTTTAATTCTGGATTAAACCTGAATGTAATGCAGTTGCTGGAATTGCATTTGTCAAATCATCATTTTTCAGATGGCCCACAATCATGTTCAATTTTACACTAAAATAGGTTCCACCTGAAGAGAGAAATTGTCCCCACCCCTTCAGGGCCTTCTTTCCTGTCAGTAACCAACCAGCTACTTCCCCTAATGACTGACATGCTTTGCAACCAGTTAGATGGTTTGACCTCTGGGTGGAAATAGCCAAGGGAGTAAAGGAGTAATAAACTTCCTGTAAGGCAAGGCAAGCCAACTAAGCACTTTCTTTCCCAAGTGCCAGGACCAGATGTTGTGTTTTTAAAATTAAAATACCTTTACCACTAGGGGTGGGCAACTGCCACCCTCAGCAACTGTTAGTTAGTAAATGGAAAATCTCAATACAAAATAGTTTGAGAGGAAACCATCACAGCTGCACACAGCTAGTAGTCATTTTTAAAACTACCTCACTTTAGACATTCAGATTGTATGAGTCTTTTCAGAAGCAGACACAGTGGCTGAAAAAAAAAGTAGTAGAAATAACAATAGTGGATCATAGACAATGCACATAATATTATATTAACGGTAGAATATAAATATTTAGAAATATATAAGATATCCATTTAGGCTGTATTAAAGCCTTTTCTATATGGGCACTGTAAAATGTGGTCTGTTGAGTTAAGTGTTTAGATGACATCCAGGAGTGCTTGCTGCAATCACACAGCTCCCTTGTGTCACCCCACAGACTAGACTACATATTTTTCAAACCCTTTAGGGTGGTTCATATGTAATTATTGTATTGTTTTGTGTCATATAGCTTGTGACAGGAATGACGATGGTCTGACGTCAGGCAGAAGCAGGAAGGGAAAATAAAACTGACACCGGGGAAGTACTGCAGTTCAAAGTAAGACGCGGCTGGCTGCCGTTTTTATTAATAAACAAAAATAAATAAAATATTTTAAACAGAACACTTGCGCTCACAGAGCAAAATAAAAGGGTTAACAAAAGCAAATCACGAACACTACAACCCGTCAGGCTGGGCAATCGCCTTCACTGACACTATCCTTGGTTAGTTTCGTTTCTTAAATAAATTTCTCTCGCTCTCCGTCTCTCTACTTGCTCTCTCCTCTTTAACACCCAACCCCGAGCTGGAGAGCTGCAGGCTTTTTATATTCAGGTGACCATCTCCCGATTAGCAACAAAATTAATCACTTAATTAATTCGGGAGATGGCCACCTTCTGCACGAGTTTTTTTTTTCATTACTCCTGGCAGAGGACGAGCACCGATCTCGCCTCTGCCAGGACACGTTTTAAAAAATAAACAAAACAATAACACGGCGGTGCACCGTCACAAATTACAATAAATAAATCATAATATAAAACAAATACAAAATACACTGCACAGGGGCGGAGGGGGAGACCCCGATCTAAAAATAAATAAACAAAACAATGTACAGGGCTTCTCGCCCTGTTACATATCTGTATAAGCATGATTCATAAGTTCCAGTGTTCTTATGGAGATAGAATAGGTCTTATCCACGTTTCCTTGAATAACCTTCTCCAGTTGTTGATATTTCTGGAGCATTAATTCGCAAATGTAACTAACGGCAACCAACTTTCATGTATACTCAGATTAATTAAAAACAGCTGAAGAATGGTGTTCCAGCACTTTTCAGTAATAAATAATAAAAATGTATTTTCAAATTTGAAATGAATCAGTTTGTATACCATTGTGCCTCAATGTATTGGCTGCCACACTTCAAAAGAAAAACATCAAGCGTCTTGCTGTTTCTCTGTCAAAAGCGAATACTCCTTTTCTTCCTTTCAACAGACAACTAAGACAGTTTTGGTATGCACAAAATAATGACATTGTTAGCATCAAACAACATAGAAATGTTCACTGCTTTTTATAGTTTAACTGACATTTGAACCTGCTTTTAGTTAACTATACTAGAGCCCTGTGTTTAAAATCAAACAAAATGCAACATGTAAAACGAAATAAAAATGAAAAACCATTATAAAGCAAACATAGAATGACATTTTTAAATTAGGAGGTTTATACAAAAACAATTTAAATAAATACTTGCCATCATAGTTGTCATGACTCCGCCATTACCATAGACACGGTCTGAAGGGAAACGGAAGCTCTGATAAGCACTTGCGCAGATGTATAGTTTGGAGTGAGTCGTTTGGGAATTCAAATTGTGATGGAAGAGAAGAGACATTTGTTTCTAAAATGCCTAAAGCGTGCATAACAATTAAACAACGCTGCAAAGAGGGGATGTATGCAGCTGACGGTGACAAAATAATGATGTGCAGATTTTGCAACTGTCAGCTGGAATGGGAGTCGAAGATACCATCGTTAAGCATTCGCTGTTTATTCCTTTTGGGGAAAATATGGCTTGTTTGCTTATATTTTGTATTAGTAAGCTAATTCTTTGTTTTATTTCAAGTGGTGCTAACTTTGCACTATACAAAATACAATATAGTTTCAGGTACCAATCTGCCACCTCAAATGGTCAGACATAAAGGGATAATACCCTAACAAGTGCAGCAAATAATTGGAAATAGTTATGCATTTGCCAGAAATGATTGCATAAGAGTATTTGGTTTTGGATGTTTAACAATAAAGGCATGCTTATAAGCAACACAATTACAGACAAATGAGATTATTTTATGGATACTGTGTCCATTTTTTAAAAATAGCCTTGTGGTAATGTGCCCCGCCCCTGTGTGCGTTTGTGTGTTATGTGTTGTATGGTGCGTGTGTTAATGTTGGTGTATAGTCATTGGTAAACGGGATATAAACGGGTCTGTGTTTCACGTGTATTTAAAAATGTAGATTTGTATTTAGGCACGAGGATGGATCACTTCACGTGCATTTAAAGTATGTAATATGTGAGCACGGGGTTGCACGTAATTCATTCACGTGCTGGGATTCAAGTGAATAATTAATTAGTAATTGAATCCCAGCACAACAGTATATATAGACACATTTTCATTCACTCGGTGTTGTGTGTTCGGTGAGTGGAGAACGGGATTGGAGACGGAGGTAAAGAGAAGAATAATAATAGTAATAATCGTTAAAAGAAGCTCACCGTGTTTTGTCTGTTTGGTCCGTTTTGTTTGTCTCTTTATTTTGGCTTGAAGTGCCGTGTCCTGTTTTGTGTTCTGTTTAAACCTTTTACTTTGTTAATAAACGCTGAGTGCTACCATTTGCACTCAGCTCCTCATCAACACCGTCTCTCTGTGTGTTTCTCTCTCTGGTCTGAGTTCCTCCCTGCAGCCAGCCTGTCACAAGCCTAAACCCATAAAATCAGGAAAATATCAACAAGTGCCGATAATGGTCATTAAAAATGTTGTTTGAAACATTTTGATACTTGCCAAAATATACTAGCTTGGTGTAAATCTTTATTATAAAGTCATTTTAGTTTATATGTTGTTTTCAGTATGTTTTCAGGTTGTTCCATTGACTTAACCCTTTCTTCTTTAGAAACTATAAAAAGGCGATACAAAAATAGCATCTATTCAGTCAGGACAATCTTGCGTTAAATAACCATCTTTATTATAATACAAAATGTTGTAGATTTCCAAAACATTGAACCCCAAAAATGGTTGAAGAAAAATAAAAAGTAGAATAAAAATTGTTGGAGCACAGCCTCATCCTTCGGAGCGTTACAGTGCCGCCTGCTAAAAAACAAATAATAAAATAAAGAATCTATGTGATGCGTTCATACCGGTGAACAAAAAATATTAGGCAGAGGAGCATCGTATACTCCAACCCCCCCCGACAAGGCTGGGAGTGAGAGGTTGTGGTAGTTGGGGAGGAGGTCGTAAATCGAAGCACGGCAGAACTGCGTTTGTGAAGTAGGTTTATATACCTAATAGGTTGATCGGAACTTGCCGGTAATTGGCTTGTAGATTGACCAATGAATAAATGTGATGTACTAGGAACTGTACTATTGATACTATAGATTTCCTGCCAGAAAACCTTGCAAGCTTTATATTCAGGGAGCTGCGAGGTAATCACAATCTATGACAAACCTACTGTATTAGAAGTGGAAAACCCTGGGATTTAGGCTGAACCCTTTAAACTCTATGCTTGTTGTTTCTTGAATTGGCTACTAACTGCTAGCACTATGCAACTGAAGGCTACTCTCTTATAACCTGGGTATTCACTGGGAGTGTGCACAAAGGTGAAACCAAAACCCAGGTATCTAAACCAAACCTGAAATTTTGGCTTTCCTCTGTCAGCTTTTTATATTGGATTATTGATTAAAAAGATGGAATACTGTCTGTAGAAGAAGCTGTTTGTATAGAAGCTGGACCTTCCTCTACACAACTAACTGGTCAGCACTCTTAGCAAAAAATAATTTTGACAGCCCTCTCCCTCAGCCTCTTAGTTCTATTAAAGCAAATTGAACACACCCTTTGAGCATTGCTTCACCACCGCAACCTACTTATCAACCAAGTGGACTGCAGATCCTTATTGAATGCTCTATACTATAACACCTTATACTGAGAGGGCTAATTTGGGGGGCATATCTCATTTTAGATTTTGTACTTCAAATCCTATTTGCAACACCAATTGCATTTGTCTAGTTAATACGCCTCTTGTGCTATTATTTTTTTTTTTTTTAAGAACTAAATCATACATGCTTAAAGTTTTAAGTACAGTATGTGTCACTTTTTTGGCAGACATGCTTTTTGGAAAGCACTGAAATGAAAACCAAGCCTTGACAGAATGTATTTATGTGCATTTGTTGAAAGCTGTGCCCAAACATGCAACTGCTTAAAAATAATCGTTATTGCTTTATTGTATTACAGTGTATTTTAATTAGAATATTCTCAGGACTAGAACATTATATATCAAATTTTTTATGTTTTTTCTTATTATTTGCACACCTTTTTGGTAGCATTGTTCAATGGTCTAGACTTGAAAAATACACATGCTGCCAATCTTTGCGCGAATCAAGAATTGCATTATGGGCAGCTCTCAACAAAGTAGGGGAAAGCTGAGACTGTACATTAAAAAAAAAAAAAAGCATGGCAAGAGCAAAGACAAAAATGTGTTAGATAATGGATGGCTTCTTTCCTGTAACTATTGGACAGGCACAGTGTCACTAACACCACAGATACAACCACAACACACACACACACACACTGCAGTACAGTAATGGTATGCTAAATGTTTTGAGATTAATGCTATTTTTTAATGGTGAAATTCCTCAATTGTGTTATAAGCCACTATTAAAGCTACTGTCACTGATATGATTGAAAAAAACAGGTTTATCCTCCATTCAGTCCGACTGGTAAATGTATGCCTTGTTAAAATCCCTGTTGTAATCAGCCAGTAGATTTTTTTACCACTGTTTTAATTTGCAGTAATGCTGGGGAGACAGAAGGGCAAATTTTGTTGAGCAGCACAAGGTAAGCAAGACAGGAGACAATTCAGGCCCCTCCATTTGAATACCCATCCCCTAGCACAACTATTGCCTTTGATTATATCTTAATCTCATATACATAAACAGCTAGCCAACATGCATGTACTGTAACAACCTCCAATATTTTTTGCAGTAATTATAGTTTTCAAAACTCTGACTAGCTTAATATGGTATGCAATCCTTAGAAACATACACAATACCCTGAGCCCAAAGAATAAAGAATAATTTGTGGTAACTGACCTTAATCCATGACAATTATCTATTTTTATATGTAATTCACAGCTGAGAGTAATATACAGTTGAGTTCAGTTATATAAGGCCATGTCTGTCTGTTCTGCAAAGGGAATCTGGCTCTTTTGGTTTTAATAGGCAACTTGTTAATAAGTAAACCTGGTGACAGTGTCTATCCCTCCATCACCTTGATATGCAGTCATGCAAAGTATGCTGATATGCCTTTCCAGACGTTCCTACACACATTCTAGATCTTTCATTTTTCTCAGTCACTTTGCATTCTGATTATTTGTATATTCTGTGGTTGAGTGGGTTCTCTTGCTGCAGTTAAGGCTCAGTGTGGAAAATGATTGCCCCAAGTGTCACGACAGACAGTGGGCAATATTGTTCAGAGGAACCCACCTTTTCAAGACAAGAGAAACAGTTTTCCACCATAAGGTGAAAACTACATCAAAGTCTGCTTAGTCTTATTCTTTAAACTCTTATTAAAAATGAACCATCCATACTAAAATGTGTTGCTGCAGCTGGCCTGCCATTTGGTAGGGTGGCCTCAGAAGGCACTGCTGACATCTTTACTACAAACTGCAAGCAAAACTATTTTTGGTCATGTGACCCTGCATTATTCAATTGGGATACAAGTTTCATTAATTTAGAACAACAAAATAAAGCCACCCAACATGTCTTGAGCTCAAAACATCCAGCAAAACAGATGTGCAACATACAGCAGAAGGGGCTAACATTATGTAAGGCTAAACCCTTATTATTAATAGGTTCTTTTCCACACGCACACCCCCATCTTCGTGTGTGGTTCTTAGATATGCATCTGTCTCATACGCATGCCTTAAGGTCAAAAAAGCAGCAAACTCCATTACGCCAGCTAACACCTAACCTGTTATGAAAACATGTTATGTGTAGCACATGCTAAAGTTCAAGAAAAGGAAAACAAAATAATTAAAACAATAAAAGGTAGGATTTATCTACTGAAACCAATGTAAGTGATACAAAGCAAAGACCTCTGAGGGTTTTTTAGCTCTTGTCAGATGGAACACAAAGGCGGTCATTACTCTTATCTTCTTATCTGATGTTGATGGTGGTGGAGGTGTAATTCAGGCAGAAAACAGGATACAGCTGATTCAATACCCTTTTGAAGCCAACATTCAGATTAAATGTTTCATATCCAGTGTTTAAAAATAGGGCTATTCATATTATTATTATTATTGGACCGTACTGTACTGGTTTGTGGTTGCACATTATTTCATTGTAATGAATCCATTCACAGCTTATTGTACAGTGATATATATATATATATATATATATATATATATATATATATATATATATATATATATATATATATATATATATATATATATATATATATATATATTGTAAGGCCAGGATTAATATGTCATAGCATAGAATGTATACCTTTGTATCCCCTGGTACAGTATGAGTTTAATAAAGGGAGGTTTACTATAGTTTTAACAGCAAGGCTACTATTCAATCCACTATTCAATCTCAAGTAGTATTGGACATATCAACTACTAATACATCTGGCTAATGTGCTGAATTTAACAACTACTTCAGAAAATAACCTAGATGAGGCATTCTAGTGAATGATGACTGCAATCTGTGCTATAGTCAATAGGATATCAACAGTCCCAATATTGCACTGATTGATTACCTTCTTTGAGGAAAATTCCCCAGTGTTGTGGGTCTTCAATGCTGCAGTTCCATCACCTTTGGAGTCTTCTTGTCTACCCTTTATCAGCTTCTGAAAAATGTCCCTGCCTAGTCTAATGTATTTTCTTCAGTTTGAAAAGTCTCTAAAGGCACAACACAGCCTGCCCAATGTTGATTTGCACCTATGCAGCCTTTGCTAAATAGAAAGAGTCCCTTTCCAATTAGAACTGTTTAACTAATACTGGAGCATAAGTGTTTAATCCAGTCTTTACGTAAGTCCTGTTTTTTGATGGGAGAAAAGCACCTGCTCATTTTAAGGATGTGTTTTGAGAAGAGGAAACTCTTCCAAAAATACATTGGTTAGAAAATATATATATATATATATATATATATATATATATATATATATATATATATATATATATATATATATATACACTGTATGTATGTGTATATATATATATATACACACAAACACACACACACATACACCCTATTAGTTCTACCTTAATCCCCGCTGACAAACTAAGATTTATGCTAATCAAAAAAAAATGCTGTAACTCTGTAGCATTTCATCCATTTAAATCTGATGAAATAAAATGACCCGATGAAAGGCAGCAACACATGATTCATAACTGGTTCATTGTGGATATATCCAGTAAATTATAGTGAGTTCTACATCTAAGCAGAATTGACATTTCTTAAAATCTATGATGGCATGTGGAACATGAAGTAGCTGTCTCATGCAGTTAGTTTGAAACTGAATTGATTAAATGCTATACAGCTAAATGTATTGCAGCAATACTAAAAAATATATCTTACAGTGATAAATAGTTTCAATTAAATTGTAAAATACATACATAACTTATCCATAAATACATGTCTCAATGCAGCTGGATGCAAATTAGTCTGGTTTATCACATAAAAAATGAAAGCTCACAACAAGCCACTTTCTTTTTTTCTCTTGAAAATAGCAAACAAAGGAATACCATGCACTATCCTGTGTGTCAGGAGCTCAACATTTCAAAACATTATAGATCTTGACGGTTTTAAATGTTGAGGCTCAGTGATAATTTACCTCATGATCTTTACATAAGAAAGGACAAAGGTCTTTTGCATACGACTGACTGTCACAAATTAAATATTTACTAAAATGGGACCACCACAGGGCAGTATGCAGACATTAATATGTCTATTGCCACATTATACTTTCCCTCGTGTATTAAATCATCTGTAGGTCCACAATTTTGGTCATTTTAATGTAAACATTGTCGCCGTCCATAAATGTGGCAATAAATTAATTTCTGCAAATATACACTATGGTAGTTCCATTAAAGGTGAAACAACGTCCAGAATAAATATACATGTTTTTGGTTGCAACTTGTAGGCAAAATTCTCATTTTATAGAGTTTTTGGTAACACTTTATATTAAGGTACTGCTTATTAATATTATATAAATGTTTATACATATATAATAGATGTCTAATAACTGTGTTATAGAGTGTTAATAAAGCATTTAGATGGTTTATAACCATGCAATAGCCACAGACAGAATTATGTTTTTATAAAGGGGACATTTTTTAGACACATATTCTACTTTGGGATGTTTAACCATGCAATAGCCTTAGGCGGAATTACGTTTTTATAAAGGGGGCAGTTTTTAGCCACCTATTGATGTTTAAACGTAATTCTGTCTATGGCTATTTAATGGTTATAAACCGTCTATAATGCTCCATTAACATTAAAACATAGTTATTAAGCATCAATTATTAGGGGTCTACTTAAATCGCGGTTAATTTACGTATTTTTCACGGGTATGTTGCAGAATAAAATTAGGATTTCGCGGACATTTCGCGGATGTGTTTAAACATTAAATAAACCTAAGTAGACAGTATTTCAGAGCACTATAAAAGCCTAAAAATAGTGGTACTTGCTTCCTTACTAAAACAGAGTGCTGTCATTTGTTAAAGGCGAGTATGCAGCATCCCCCAGCAGTTGACTTGTCTATACAGAGACTGCACGTCTGCATCCACTGAATTGGTTGGAAGATAAGGCAAAGCTTTGCCAAGTTATACAGATGTGGAAATCGATTAGAAACAGCCCAAAAACCCGGTTACACAAGGGAATCTGGCATACTTTAATAAAGTCAATGTATGCAGTACGTTCGTTGTCATGTTATTTGTCCCATCCAATAATTTATTTTATTAGTACCGAGTCAAAACAAAGAAGACGTGGCTATTCGGGTCTAAAATTACAACTAAGCAGCAGGTTGAAGTGAGGTGGCTGTGCTGGATCGTTTTAGTACTGATTTAACTTGCAGACAGGAATACTTTTAGTCTGGACTGACTTTCCAGTTTGGTTTCTGAAAGCTGTTTATTTTACGTTCTGTTCAGCAGCCTCTGTGGTAGCCTTTTGTTTAATGTGTGATTCTGAATCTAAATAGCGATCGATCGTATTTTCTCCAAATACACATTAAGATATGGAAAACAATTACCTCAGTCTGCATGTACAGTTTCTCTGGGAAATATCTTGAAACTATCATCATCTGAAATATACTTTGCTTTTTTTGTTGTCCATTTCTACTATTTTACCTCCAATGCTGAAAACTAGATTTTAGCAACCTAAATCAAAACAATGCAGCACCAACCTTGTCCCACCCCCTACTGCAGCAGTGTGGAGTAGTGGTTAGAGCTCTGGACTCTTGACCGGAGGGTTGTGGGTTCAATCCCCAGTGGGGGACACTGCTGTTGTACCCTTGAGCAAGGTACTTTACCTAGATTGCTCCAGTAAAAACCCAACTGTAAAAATGGGTAATTGTATGTAAAATAATGTGATATCTGTATAATGTGAAATAATGTATAATGTGATATCTTGTTACAATTGTAAGTCGCCCTGGATAAGGGCGTCTGCTAAGAAATAAATAATAATAAATAATAATACTGCACAGTACTACAGATCACATAAAAGCAGTGAAGACGCACTGATAGGCTAATTAAAACTTTGTCATTTGAATAGCAAACAAGAACGTCAACTGCTTTGGAGAATTTTTTTGTGTAAATGTTATTTGTGGATGTTTTCTGTTTGTTTGTTTTTTGCTTAAGTGCAATGCACACGGGACGGCGAAGGAATAAAAACAGGCTATCTAAACAAGTAAGATACGTAGTTTGCGTCACTTGCATTGTGCAGTAGTTCATTTAAACGCGGTTTCTTTTTTTTTTTTTTCCTCTCCGTACTTGTTTGTATGCATTGTCCCCTAAGGTGAATTTCGCAGTGATCCCTCAATTTCACGATTTCCGCGAAATCCGCGAAATCGCGATTTAGGTAGGTCCATATCTATTATATATTTATAAAACACTAATAAGCAGCACCTTAATATAATGTGTTACCATTTTCTTTTGTATAGCTATTTAAATGTAAAAGTTATTTAATTGTTTTGTTTTTTTCAGGTTTTTTGGTTTTACAAATAAAATACTTCACTAGAGATTCAACAAACTGTTCTAGAATGTTGCTGCCTTCACAATGTGTCTAGCAGTCACACTGTTCAATACCACTCATTTTATCAAAATAATTACTGTACAAGGACAAAAGCATTTATTTAATAGCTTTCTGTAGTTTTCTTATATAACATTCAGTTCCATTTGAAAACAAAGACATCAATCTGACTACACTGAAACATGTAGAGTTCTTAATAATAATATAAGGAACTGTACGCAGTAAAGGTGTAATTTCATTGAGGTTTCTGAAGACATGATAATGGAATAATATATGCCAACAGCAAAAGTACTGCTATCAGTTCATGGATATCCAAATGGCTAAGAAAAAAAGGCTTTTGTATTATTTTGCTCCTCTATGTATGTCTCCCTGTCTTCCTTAAATACATTTTTGTTTTTCTTTTTCTTTTTTGAAGGTTTAAATGTCCCCAGTACTCTGGTAACTCCAGTATCCTCTGACAAACACCTCGATCATTAGTTATTGTTGTATAAACAGAATACTCCATGAATATTCTCAGAGTGCTTTGGTTCTTTCACTCGTGACAATAGCCATAAACAACCCACTCGACCCCTTTAGGTTATTCAGCTTTCCTCATCTGTCGAATAACTACAGTACCCTGTGAACATGCATGGGGTATCCTCTATTTATTTGATTAATATTTGTGAAATTACTTTTTACGTGTTGTAAGATTCGTCTTCTTCAGGTAACTTCAATCAAAAGAGTTTTATTCAGGAACAAAGCAAATCCAAAGACAGTACATGACGTAATCACAGGATAATACTGTAAGCAAAGTTACAGGTCTCAGCAAATGGAATCTTGAGCAACAAAGCTGCAGGTAAACCTACAGGTCTCGACAGTGGTTTTCGAAAGCACAGCGCGCCATCCTTAGCAGAAGTTTGTGGATTAGAGCCAGTTTTAGCTGGGTTGATTGTGGTTTGTACCAATGACCCTCAGATATGAGGGCACCTCGAGCAGTGTACAGTTAAAGAGCCACAAGGACAGGACAACGCTAAGCAGTAGATTTGAAAAACTTTACATTAAACACAGGAAAAGCACAAAATGTTCAGAGTTGCAATGATGCAATGAGACAGCTTAGAAAATTGAAATACACTATAATGTGTGTGTGTCTTCACTTCACATTATCTGCAATGGAAATGAAGAGTGTGTGTCTTCACTACACATTATCTGCAATGGAAATGAAGAGATTATCCGAATCGTGAGGCAAGGCTTCCACTGCATAATTGGAGCATTAAAAAGTAAATTACCTGCAGCTGTAAGCGACAAAAAAACGCATACTTACTCAAGCATTATGAGGTCAGGGCAGTTTTGGAGGGAATGCAGTCAACGTAAAAGCAAATTTAAAATTCAAAACTGTTCAACTGCCGAATCTGAGAGCTCCTGCTGAGAAAAGAAAATGACCTAATCTCTTTATCTTGCTGTCACTTAAAGATGTATCTAATGAATTGAAATAAACAGAAAGAGATCAGCTAAGGAAATGATTATCATCAAACTCAATTCGCCCCTGCTTCTAAATAGAGGAATGCTTCATAGCTCAATAGTTGTATTTCTTTTATTGAAAGGCTTTTCTGAGACAAACGGGACATTCAACCTCATAAAATAGAAAAGGATAAGTTTGTTCTCTTTACAAGTGATTGACAGAAATGACATATTTACTATGGAAATTGTTTTTATCATTAATGGAACTACCATAGGATGGATTTACAGTCTAGTGTCCCATTCTTTTTTGTTTCAATGTATATCTCATGTAGTATTTAATGTAGGCCAATATTGTTCAATTTTAAATACATTTTCCTACTTTGCATCCATTTTTTCCAATGTGAGTGCCATCTTTAAACAATATAATATTTGAATATCTAGCTCATTGGTTACTGAGACGGAGAGGCAAAGTGTGTTGTTACTGTGGCGCACGGGTGTTTTTAGAAAGAAACTGCAGAAATTCAGAATAATCATGATTGTATAATGGTGGCAGATTCCGGCACAGATAAATCTATTGTATATCTTATTTTATGTGTTAAATTGTTTCCAGTAAGTAAGGGATATTGACTTGTCAGTAAATAATTTAACATTTTACAAGTTTGACATCAATTTTCCATATATATATTTTTTATATATTGAAGTGACTCACAGTGCTTTACAAAGCAAGGTGCCGGAACTGCAGTTGGCAATGGTGACAGCTATTATGCTCTCAGCAAACATGCTCACATAGTTCATAATGCTCACCTTCAAGTTCTTTAATGCAAATATAAGACTGCTTAGCTACATATTAATGACCTCACGGATTGTTTCAGCCAATCAGTTTCTGAGTAGAGCAGCCAGTATCCTATGCTATTGAAGGTGACAGAAATTTGAAGCAGCCTAAGCGACCCAGACCTAAATATAAAAACACATTTTAAAAATGTCTACAAATATAAAAACATGTATTCAGTTATGCTATAATGTTATCCTTCACAGTAAACATTACTTGTAGATTATCGACTTTGCCTTCCGTTAAGTGTCTAACACATACCTTGTACATGTAAATGGTTTTGCAAATCTATTTTTTTATATAGTAGTTAGTCATGAAAAGATTATGAAGAAGGCATGTTTCTTAAAAAGCAGATTTTTAAACAGGATCTCTATATGTAGAGGTCGATACTTCCAATAAATCTTTGGATTGTACTAGGTTCATGCCCTGACAATTCTGTGCTTGTTAGCCAGCAACATGTTTAGGTTTGTCAAAAATGATTTTTTTAAATGTTTTAAATGGCACAAGGATCAGTGGTTGGCACAAGATTCTGGCACCAGAAAGTTGTTTGTTTGGATTACCATGCCAGTATGCAATAGCCGTTAACCATATACTGTACTGTCTACAGTGTGCCAATCACTACTCCAACATGAATTGATCAGGATTGTAGATAATTAAGGCACAGCAGATGTATTTTTTTACTTATAAAATGCTGATAAACTTGCCGTAATAGTATGCTGGCACCAGCGCCCCTCTATAGATCATTATTGTTATGTTGCGTTGAGCAGCCAAGCACCGATCATTCATTATCAGTGTCTCTTACAGATCAAAGTATCATCCATTACTGCATGTGAATGTAGTGAGATGGAAACCCAGAAGGCACTCAGTTGAATGCGGTTCTGTGTTAATGGGCTGTGTGTATGCAAGGAAGAACTGGCCATGACCCAGATGTCTCAGAGGCATACCGAAGAGCAAACAGGAAATGCTTTCTCCAACTCCCAATTGTCAACTTATTGATTAGAGTGTCTAATAAGGTCTCCAGATTAGCTGCAGGTGGTGCTTCATGTACTCTGTTGTCTGAAACATAAGCGACTTCCAGAGGAAAACAGTACTGATGTGTAAGCCCTTTCCCCAGTGGCTGTGGTGGCTGTTTGATCCAGGCTATGTACTTTTTACTCTATATTTTATTAAAGAGGTGCAACCTATGGAGAACCAATCATCCTGACAAAACATGTCTTCTTTTCGTTGAACATTAGAATATAAGAAACATTTGGGAACAAGAAGAGACTGGGTCTATGTTTTGAACTTTTACTCAGCTTCCACGTGTGCCCTTGCATGCTAATCTCTGTCTCTGAAGTAGTGACTTAACTATACAGTATTCAAACTACAATTCAATTCCTTATTTCCTGTCTTTTTATAAGAGATTTAATTACTTTAATCAGTCCTCATTACTCCTGCCATTAAGTCCCAGAAACAGCCTAGTTGCCCTTCTTTGTACCTTCTTTTTTGTAGAGGTACCAAAACTCAATATCAAGTATTTTTAAGTGGGGTTTAACTAGAGTATAATATAGTTTTAGCATAACTTCCCTAGACTTGTATTCCACACCTGGCAACGTAAGCTAACATTCTAGTTGCCTTTTTAATTGCATTTCCACATTTAAAGATGTGTCTACTACAACCCCAAAGCGCTTTTTAAAGTTGTTGTTCCCTATTTCCCATTCATTTTGCACATTCATATGTGCACGCCCCAATAAACAATACTTTACATCAATTAGTGTACAGGGCACTGCAGGTATTGCCAGGATACAAATGGTTAATGGTTCTTGTTTATTTGTTTCTCTGTAATCAGAATTTAAAATATAAAATATAATAGCATTTAAATAAATAATAAAAAAGAGTGTCACCAATGATGTTCATAACTATGGACTACAGGCTTAAACTCATGAGTTATTTAAATAATTTCTGTATAGAAACGTTTTTTCTGTCTAGACTGTTTTTTTTTACTCAGCAATTAAATAAAAAAACCTAATTATGCTTTTTTATTTTATTCAGTGTGCTACAGTATGAACCCCTTTGATACTTCGAATTATGTATTTTTAGCAGTATCTCTGACTGTTGTCTAAGCAGAAATCTGGCCAATTGTTAAACGATTGGTTTCTAAGTTAAATAAGAAATATGTTACGAATATTACAATATTCCATTGTATTGAACAAAATAAACAGGCTTGCTCTCTAACATGCTTTATGAATATGATTCTATGCTCTGTATATTTAAACCACAAACTAACATGATCAGCCATTGCCAGAAGTTTGCATGAATTCAATGTTAGTAATTTAACAGTATGTTTTCTCTGTATATACATATCTCCACTCCAAAAACAAAAAAGTTTGCTTTCCAATTTGGCTGGCGTGACTCAAGATTATATTCCAGCATATGTTCTGCAAGTAAGTCTTTCATGGGTCTGGAACTCTCGATAAGGCCAAAAGTAATATGGGTGTAAAGCTACCAAAATATGAATGCACTGGCTATATTCCATCAGATGATGCTCTTGCAGTAATGTTTAATTTAATCAAACTGGTCCGCTATTGAATATCACTGAAGTGGCCTGACTTTATTCTGGGAATGTGGATTTTCTTCCGAGATCAAATCCATACCTTCACTTTAGTTTGGAGAGTTTCAACCAGAAAGGTTGCACCCGTAGGGATATACAGTTTCAGGGTTGAGGTCACTCCACTAATACGGAAGCCAGTAACTGGTTTATCTATGAGGATTATCCGATTATAAAGTAGTGTTTTACCATACAGCATATCAGGTCCCATACTTATCTGTCTGTTTTTAGATTACTGGTTTGGGGCAAAGCCAATACTAAACAAACGCCTGTATACTGATGTCCTAAACCCTTTTTTAACACAAATGACTCAAATGAGTTAATGAAGCCCTAAGTCAAATGACAAGGTTTAAATCAGGGGGGTAGGATGTTAATCCCATAGCTCGACTGGGACAGATCATCGCTTTGTGTAATAGTTTTTACAGCATTATATTTCAGAGCTATTACTCAAGCATTATGCTTGTTTATGGATCCAGTCTTCTGGAATCAAGTGATGCATAAAATGATTGTTCCTCTTTTTTCATGAACCATATTAATCAGGTATTTTAATTTGAACAGGTGCAAAGAATGGCTTACAATACGGGACTTTTTTTCCATGCCCAAATTGAAAAAAAATACTTTGCAGACATGCAGTGTCATGTGTACTATGGAGGAAAATAACATCATCACGTGATGTAGTTGGGCCTACCTGTTATGTCGTGGACTGTCGATCACAACCAGCAGGTGGATTGCTTAATCATCTTCACTGCAAGTTACCTATTTCACAGTAGAACCCCTTTTGCAAACATTACTAAATGGCAACACGTAGGCCTCATGGTTAAAGGGATGTACATCATTGTCTTTCTGATGCTGCCAACAGTCACTCACTGGGTTGACATTCAGGTTAATGGGGGACAGTGCCTAATGCAGCACTTGGAAACATAATTTTCTTTTTAACAACATTGTGGACCAACACAAGCCATCTTTTGAGTTAAGCATGTCTGTCGAAGGGCTGTCCATTATATTTTAACTGGTATTCAACATACTCTCCATACCCCTTTTCAGCAACATGGCTACTGTAAATGTAAAAGATAGACATGTTTTAGGTGTGCTAATACAACTACAAGTATGCATTCAGTTCATTTTTCAGTATGTAAATGATATTACTGGTTGAGTTAATTATTAGTGTTAAATACTGTGCGTGAAAAAAATATTTTGAATCGGTACAAAACAACAACATATATAGACTGGGTTTTGAGCAACCCTCTGTTAAAAAATGTATTTACTGTATCCTTTACTACCCAGTAAAAGACCTATATTTTGGGGGGCTGTGGCGGAGTGTCCCGCCCCTATTTATTATTATTTGTATTTTTGTTTGCGGCGCGGGTAAAAGCGCCGCGTCTTTTATTATTATATTTAAAAACCCCGTGAGGATGCATGGCTGATCAGCTACTGATTATTTAACTAGCTGACAGTCATGCATCCTTACCAAACGCGTGCAGACTCTGGCCGAGGGATAATAAGATAATTACCAACTAGTTAATCCCTCGGCCAGAGTATATAAACCTGCAGCTCTCTGCACTCGAGGTTGTTGGGTGTACAGAGGAGAGTACAGGGAGCGGAGAGAGCGAGTCACATTTAAAAAAACAATTGCTAAAACGTGCTGGATTCTCCAGCACGACACTTACTTGTTTGTTTGTTGATTCGTTTGGCCCTCGTGCCCTTTTGTTTTGTGTTTTGTTGTTTTGTTTAAATCATTTGTTTGTTTATTAAATACGCTGAACGCAATTGCGTTCAGCTTCACCCGCCCATCCACTGTTTTGGTGTCAGTTACTTCCTGGTCCGTGACGTCATCCACCACCACTGAGAGCCAGACTGCCACAGGGGCATTTTCAATTATTTCTGAAAAAAAAGTGTAGTGGTGCATAGTATGGAGCTGTAATCATTTTTGACAAAATAAAATTGTTATTTTAAATGAAAAGCCAGTATTGTTCTGGGAGTTGCAACCTGCAGAGTAGGTCAGGCAATGACAGCGCAAAATACAATAGTTCTGTGAGGAGCGCAATAGCTTGTCGCCACGGTGCTTCTCAGTGATGGACCTTGCCTCATGTTTGCATTGACGAGGAGTGTTACCAATAACATTGACTAGCACAAATGTAATGATGTATTGAGGGATAGGTGGGAGTAGAGGGATTGATACAGATGTCAGGACTGCCTTCCTACAGATGTCAGGACTGCCCAGTCCCTGACCACATTCCGGCGCCTCCTTAAGACTCACCTCTTCAAACAGCACCTGTAGAACTCCTCTGTTGTATCCTGGGACACTATCACCCTTCATTTAAATATGCTTTATTTTGCTCTTATCTGCCCCCTATTTTACTGCATTTAATCCTGTACCTCAGAATATTGTAATCTGCCAAGTGTTTAATCTGTAGTATTTTGTACTTAATCATATCCTGATGTAACTATCACTACTTAATCATATCCTGATGTAACTTTCACTATTATCTGCTGTATTATTGAATTGTGGTTTGTCACACTTGAGAATTATTGTATTTCTTGTTCTTATTGTATGACTTATATTGTAACACTTGAATGTATTTGTATTTGCTTGCGATTGTAAGTCGCCCTGGATAAGGGCGTCTGCTAAGAAATAAATAATAATAATAATAAAGATAATGGCATTTGCCTCTTGCCGATATGCCTTTATTAAAATGAAAAAGCCAGTGGTTTCAAAGCCTATTCCAACACATTTGAAGTATCTATGACTATAGATTATAAAAACAAGATGTTTTGCTATTGCTTCTCAAACTAGATAATATTTAAGTTTTTTTTTTTTTTTTTAAGTAAATATAGTACATTAAAAAGTTTTTAGATGCAGACTTCATTTTTGGATACTAACGACTTCTGTGTCTACCACATCATTTTGTTATATATATATATATATATATATATATATATATATATATATATATATATATATATAGTGACCAAGTAGTACCCGTCTGAGTAAAGCTTGTACACAAATCGGCTCAGGAGACAAGACACTTGTTTTGCTATATATATAGATATAGATATATAAAAAAAATCCTGCATGTGCATTAATGAAACTTTACATTTATTTCTTCAAACATCCACATTTTGTCAGCTAATTCTCAGGTCTGGTTTGAGTTTGATAAGACTCTTCCCTGTGCTGAAATTATAGATAAGCTCAGCTTTTGATTGGAATGTGCCACTGCAACTTGCATTATTTGGCATTTTATGCACAGACTGTAAAATATTTTTCATATCAATATAAAATAAATAATTGCGAATGAGGCATGTTTCAAAACAGAAAAGCACAAGATACTGATACCTTTCAAATGTAATAACAGTAAGGATTGTTACAGGTGCTGTAGCTAACATAATAATAATAATAATAATAATAATAATAATAATAATAATAATAATAATAATAATAATAATAATAATAATAATAATAATAACACCGTTTTTCAGTTACAGTATAAAGTCCTTTCTATGCTAACACTTTCCATTATTCCTATATTTAACTGAGAGGTTTTTACAAATTGTGTTTTTGTTACAGTGACAATGTTTAACAGGAATAAGGTAACATGTTCCTAAATGTGGAAAAAAAAAATTTAAACCTGTACGGGGAACTATATCCTTAAATCAACCCTTTTAAAAGCTGAGTTTAATATCTGTTTGCCACTGCTTTCTGCACCTGTGTGAGGCCATAAATAAGTGTCTGTGCCTTTGGCTGCCATCTGAATGTCAGCCTAGTAATACTCTGTAAGGGCACAGTAATAATCATCTATGTTTTATTGGTAATTAAACTCACCTGTCCAAGTAACATGGGGTGGGGGCGGATAAAGCAGGCAATACATCATGTTCTGTCAACTGTAGCAGGGTCCATGGCCATAGTGTAAACATGTCACATGTTTTATTTATGTCAAAAAAATAAAGGAAGGCTATGACCTGGCCTACCTATTATTCAGTAAGGAATGCTGTAACAAATAATGGTATTTATAAAAAATGAAGTCTGTTTAATTAATACTAAATATTTTAATGTCTGTTTTCCTCAGATATTTGATTACGGTGAACTTTGTCTTTATTGTATTTATTCTCTGTTTCATAGCATCTCAATTACTGTAGTAAACAATCCAGTCACATTTTGTTGCCTTCATAGAGGAATGGGAAAGAAAATAAGTCAGACGGGCAAAATGGGGCTTTAAATAGTGGGGGATCATAATATCGTCAACCCGAAATGTGTAAACCTGTCCCTATCATGGACCACTTAAAAGTGTATTTTTTATTATGTTTTCTGATGATAATAAAGGGGTCAATAATACATAAAAACACCAGCAGGATTAATATATAGTTCTACCACACTCAGTACCATTCAAATAAACCCCATGGACAAAAAAAAAATTAACAAAACAACAAGATTCATTCCTATAACATATTCATGTTAGATTTATTTGAACCAGTACAGTAACATCTATCTGTATGAATTGAGGTATAAATCATTCCATAGTTATAACAGATGGTAAATGAGCCAATAAGGGTTTATACTGTTTTATCAATACGTATCAATATTTAATATCTCAAGGAGAGAAGAATAAGAACACCACTATGTCAGATTGATCCATTTTGCTACACAAATGTATATAGCTAGAAGCATGAGCTCTAAATAATCTGGTAAATAATCACTTATTCTAAGTAACGTATTTTTTCTCTGGAGGTGACTAATGGTGGTGAAACTGCCCCTGAAGCATTGCTGAGTTCACACGTCAAAAATAAAAAGCACCAAGAACCACAGGAAACGTGACATGCTTTTGCATTTACACAGCGGGGTGTATTCACAGAGATGCCAAAGTTAGATGATCTCAAAGAGTGAGACTTTTACTGGAAGCTGTAAATGCTGAAGGTGCATGGTAAACTGACAAAACCAGGAGGCAATAGTTTTAAACTGAGCTGTTTTATTATCATTAAACCAAAATACAGACACTGGCTACGTTTACAGTGACTTTTGGCAACCAGAATGGAATGTTCTTTTTTTTTTATTTGTGATGTCATCATACCATCATCAGTTTTAGATTGTGTAAAAGCGCATTACAAGTGTGGAACACCTGGAGGGGGTAGCAGTGCCAGATTGCTTATCTTGTGTTAAGAAATTATTATTGTCCAACTTCAAAACAAACGCAAAGGCCAGTGAAACTGAAAAAAGTGGCAGTGTCAAGTGGCAGTGTCAAAAGATAAGCAGGCCACTTATTTACAGATGAGAACAGTATACTGTATTTTACTGAGCTGCCCCTTCGGCAGCAAAGACTTTATTTACAGTCCAGTTGCTGACAGTATTTTTACTGGTTGTGTCCACACCAGAGTTAAGTAATGCCTTATTTTTACAGCTTTATTGATATAGTAATACTGTACAGGGAGATTGTCGCTCAATCTTCTTTATGTCCCCACATCTCTTAGTTTATCATGTTATTACTGAATCCCAGTAAGTTGCTCCCTTGGTTGTTGTTGCTGTGACCTTCTCTCCTTCATTGATTGTTCCTGGACTACACACATGATGTTCTGCACCAAGGGCATCGATGAAAGAAAGAGTAGTAAAGTATATATTCTTCCTTTTTCTGAAAAAAATATAACTATAAGTATTTATCCTGTTTTCATTGATCAGTAAATTATTGTAAAGGATTTGTAATTAACCTCTATATGCTAAGATTGTGTATTAAGCGATTTACAATTAAAGCAATCTGTTCAAATCTATGTAATCTTAAATTATCTTGGATTGAATTGAAGACTTTGATAGTCAAATCCACAACAGTGCAATAATCGAAAAGCAAGCGCTCACTTTTTCATTCTCCGTATAACTGATAAACAATCACTTGTAAAGTTGTTTGACTCTTCAATAAATCACAGCTCTGGACTATAGCTACTATAGGCTTTCATGTGGTGTTTAAGCCTCAGTGAAGGCAACAGTAGTCTGTCCTAATATATTAAAGACTGTTTGAAAACTCAAACCCCTTTTAGAAACATTACATACGGTATATTTGTGTATACAGTAACAATGCTTGTAAAAGAAAGGGGTGACTGTCACTCGGTTGGTTTTAAGATTTCATAGAGAGGTGAAAAATGCAGCACTGAAGACATTCATAAAGACCTTAGTGAAAATGTGTTTTAATGTACTTGTTGCACAGTGCTAAAATCTGACAGCAGCATAAGTGAGCTAGGTACAAACTGCAGTTTTGAGTTCTGTGTATGTGTGTGTGTGTCCTATGATATTACTATGGAATAACATGTTTGGCTGTTTACCAGTGTTAAACTTAAATTAATTGATAATGTTGCTGTTTTTTTTTTTTTGTAGGTCTGTAGTACATGTTATATATGGTACTATACATAAGGCCACCTACAGTGATCAAGCACATATCACCTTGTCAGCCAACTAAAAGGATTGTCTTCCATGATTCCATAATTTGGTATGATGGTGATCCTTTATTACTATCTATTACAGCCACTGTAAGTGTATGCTAAAACTGGAATTAAATTAACAGGAGTGAGATTTAAGTGTGTAACCACTCATCAACTGTACTCACTGCATAACGTGAACTGCTATACAGTAGTTATCCAGTCATTGAATTTCACCGTAATACAGTCAGCTAGGAAAGGGTTTCATTCCTTTGGGTCTCAATGTTAAATTGTGGTGATATAGCATGGAGGTCGCCAATGAGGTGGGGCAAGGCCTATAAATCATCCAGCATCTGTTTCCAGCTGCTTCATATTGTCAGCATGGAAGTCTTTCATCCAGTGGCATTCTCAATTCAGAAGGGCCAGTGAAGACATGACCTGGATTATTTATGATCCTGGGGAGGCTTTGGGGTCTGTTGCCTATCCACTTTGCAGCACTGCTGCCACATAGCATAGTCTGTGTTGCTGTTTACAAGTTAGATAATAAATTTGAAGTGTAATGTAATCACCCAGTGCACTATAAAGCCAGAATGATTACATTCTGGCTTTATAGTGATTTTTTTTGTGCAAATGTATCATATTTCAATATTTTTCAAGTACACCAGCGTTAACACGTGGCATGGAAATAGTTCATTTTTGAAAGACAACACCTGTAATGGAAATATGAAAACAATGGGGCTATTCACAAAGCTTTATAGTTTTTCTGGTTGATTTGTGGAGACTGCATGTGTTTGTCTAATCCATGGGAAGGCCCCCTCGCTAAATGAATCCCTGTGGTTTGCTTTATGTTATTGGGTTGCTTTGGATCTTACTGTTGTTGGTTGGACTGTGATGTCAGTCAAAGGGGGAGGGGGTTAGGAAAGGTATAATATCGAGCCAGGTTTTGCCCAGGTGGAATTCAACTTATGTATTTAGCACTATTGGGATCTATCTATTTTCAGATCAGTCTGAATATTTTTGTATCTACTGAAGATCAACATGATTAACACTGGACAGTACCATTGCCTCTGATGCTATCCACAGCAATTCAAACACAATGTAGTTATATTTTGATACTGGTATTATGTTAGAACAATTAGAAACACTTGGACACATTTTAGACCTAACTCAGTCACGGATACCACTTATAAGCTTTGACAAACAAGATCTCTACCAAAGCCTGTCTGTATGATTCTTAGAGATGCCACTGCCTTCATTACCACTATTAAGTATGTTCTCTGTTCTCTTGGGGAGCACATCAGTGCAGGTGTTTGCAGATGACTGATATTTATAGCCTTCAGTATCTAGGGTATAGTGAAGTCCTCAAATTGTCCTTCAGATAGGTGACAGAATACATACTGTACAGCATTAATTCCTATAATTAGTAATCTTCTATGCTGAGTTTTATAACTGTACCGAGCAGCCACGGCTGCCACCTCACAAATAACGAGTAAAGCAACAATAACCTCCTCCTTTGACACAAGTGAGCCCTTTTGAAGAAAAAAGGAGGCAGGGTAATTTGGTTATGAGAAATAATCTATCTGGTCACGACAGAGTTGCATGATTTTCATTATGCAAAGCACCATCACTTAGAGGATTATTTCTTACAATCCATCAACGCCTGTCTTATTTTCCTCTATAGAGAACCCACTTGTGTCAATGGGGCGGGTTGTTACAGCGTTACTAATAATTTAGAGGGAAATCCAGGGCATTGCCATACATTTTATACAATAGTTAAGGAAAAATGATTTACCATCATTTTTTTATTATACATTTTTCAGCTACTGTATAACAAAATGTAAAAATACTACATAGGCAGTGCATCATACAACACATCAATACATACTATAAATCAAGTATGAGAATTCCCACGAATCACTGTTAAGGATTTGTAAACATTTCACATTATCCTGTGTACAGATGCCAACCACAGTTTGAGCAGACTGAAGCTTCATGAGATGGCATCTGTTATACAATAAGAGACACAGCATATTGACATACTGTATACATTACATGCATAACTAAGTATTACATATATACACTAAAATGCAATTTAAATTTATAACGAAGGCTTTAAATCAGCTAATACTCTGGGAATGAGATACAGGTTGTAAAAGTTTTGACCACGTCCAGATTGAACAGTCAGGTTTACTGTAAAGATCGGTAAAGTATTCTGTAGCAGCAGGTAAACATTCTTTTAAGGGGATCAATTATTGAAATGATGTGGTTTCTGTCAGAACATTGCCCTAGGAAGTATAGAGGGATCAAAGTGAAGTAGCTTGGAGTGCTTTCCCCAGACCCCTACAATGGGTCAATATGCTCTCAGCTGTATTCCACAGAGGCCGGATACTTGAGACAGGGTCCATGGCAAATAAGCCTCTGTTTCCAGGGGTTTCGCTACCGCTAACCTTTAACCCTTGCAGGAGTGTGTCAACATCAGGCCTGTTTGTGTGAATACCACAGTTGTTAGTGCTTGGCTGTTGTTAGCTTTTCTGTTACATTCTGGTTAAGAGAAGAAAAAAAAAGAATACAGTATGAGCTGCTTGCAGTACAGTGCAAATTTCATAGCATTGTACAACACCTGAAAGTTCACTGTTACCCACTTCATTGTCCAGTCAGGGCATTTCTAGGTACTTAAAGTAAGGATCAAAGGTAATCATGTATTTTCTTTTAATTTGAACACCGTGTTTTTTTAGTGCTTGGCTCTTGTTAGCATCTACAAAACTGTTCTGTGTTTCTTACTTTAAATGGCTAAGCAAACAGAAGTCAAGAATGTCCTTGGGAGATTGGCGATTGAATTATGTTTAACAATGATGGAATTCAAATGATCATAGGACTGGGAGATGTAAGCTATTGCTATTCAAAGTGGTATGTGCAACTTGAGGTACTGTGTAACGACGCAGATAATAATCTGCAATCTAAAATAATATTAGAACCCTAGATATTGAAATATTGATTTACAAAGAATGCAACATGAGCTAATCAGGTGATGCAACATTTTCCAGTATTTTAACTCTCAGAAGGAACAACTCTAAAACTGCATTTGTGTTTTTGTTAGATGTGGCAGTCCAGGTGCCAAATCTAAGGATGCCATGTAACCAATCTCTGCAAACCACTGGCAACAACATTATGTGAACCTTAATCATATGTTACACAAGTCCGAAATATCTTCCCATGGAAATAATAACATGTACTATATGTTTCTAAGTGTCCCAAGTCTTCTTGTGTCAGGATTGCAAGTGAAACAAAAAAAAACACTATAATAGTCATTAAATCTAAAAAGAAAATAAGGTGCTAAAACTTATATATTCAACTAAAACTATGCTTTTGTGTTCTGTCAAGGTCAAAGCTGTGAAGATACAATATAGTATTATTATGGTAATACAGTATAGTTTTAGTGCAGTAAACGATTTGCCATGCTGAAGGAGGATAAGGCAGTTTTGATAATTAATTGAATCCTTGTTAAATTAATCTGAAAAATCAACATTTTTGTGCCCTGCCTAGTGCTTTAATTGGAAAACCAATAAATTTTTGACACTTACACAGAGATAAAGCCTGTGTCACATTTATGACTGATGACTTCCACAATGCCAGAGTGAAAAATATGCTGGAATAGAAGACTCTATTAAATTATACCAGCACAGATGTGCGGCAGGCAGCTTGCTTGCTGAAGCATGTGTGTGGAAACACCCCTTAAGTAATGTCTTTTAAGATAGTTGTAAAGAATGTTCAATGTGTTAAACTTTTCAGAGTGTGAGACCCAGCTAAGCAAAATTATAAGTGATAATGTTATAATGATGAAGTGACTGACTTATAAAGTTAAATGGAAACATTGGTAGTTAGTCTAAGGTGCAAGTGTACTAGGCAGTGGGGTAGCAGAGCTCAGTGGAGAGCACTGAGAAAAGATAAACGAGCATCAGATACACTTTTTCTAGAATAAAAAACAGTGTTGCCCTCTTGACTCACATATTTACAGGGCAGCAGAAGCAACACTGTATTTAATGAAACACTTGATAGCCTTCACGAAACAACAAACGAGAAACTAACGAGAGAGGCCAGGCCTTTAGTGAATTTGCGTTCAAATGTGTGTCAGACGGGAGTGGAGTATTCCCACATGGCTGTGGAGGCTCAACCAAGACTGATACATATGTGTTTATCAAGGGAGAAGTGGGAAAGCTTCTATACGGGGCAAAAGAATGGCTGCAAACAGTGCCGTTGGAGACTGAATTAAGATTCATGAAATATTCCTAGGGGTCGTTGCTGTGGCCTAGTGGCATGATACGAAAATGGTGATGAAAACAGAGGTACATCAGCAGAATGTGAATTATCGGCTTTCACTCGAGCTGTGTGCCCCAAGGCTATGTCTAAGCCTTTCTGTTTTGGGTAAAAAGCAACACATTTCACATTAGCTGTTCACAGAGCCCAAGGGATGATCAGCACAGAGGGGGAAAAAGCAGTAATTGGAAAGCTAACACAGAATAGCCTGCTGAAAAGTGCATTACGACTGTTTGTCATAAATTGGAAATTGGCTTACTCTGGTGGTATTGTTTATTGATATAGCGTTCGTTAGGAGTGAACTTCAAAGGTGGGATGATGGGTTGAAGCTGATTGGATTTTTTTTTTTTTTAAATCAGTTTTAATGCTTTTGCATTAAGATACATCTATTAAAGAAATGGAAAAGAAAGTTATATATTCTTTCAATAATAAGAATGACCCGGAAAGGATGTTTTGCCAGCATTATATTTATTATATTGGTACCATTGTCCTTTCTATTGATAACATTTTGTTTTTTCCCAGACTGCACTGAAAATCATTTCTAAATGTCCTACTTCTTTAGACAGAAAATATACAATCTGCCTGATTTATGAGGATACACTGAAGATGTTGATAACCTGAGGACAGTTTTTTTTTTTCATTTTCAAATATGTACAAGAAGGTCCTACTTCAATTACCGTTTTCAGCTAGGAACATGTATTTTGGGTTGTTCATGTAATTTACTAAATTAATGTTTGTTGGTGTTCACGGGATGCTTTCACTGTAAAGGCATACCAGCTTTAGAGTGCAGCCATCTTGAGAAGGTCACATGTCACAAGCTGCATTCCATTTCAAGTAGCTATTTCAGTGGTATGCCACTTAACTGTTTTCTGTTTCTTATGAACACTTTTTAAAAAATATTTCAGTAGATATAGATAGGCCAAATTAGTTACTGGTATTCCTTAGTACAAAGTGAGTCATATCATAGATAGCTGTTCAATGGGCTCACTGATGCTGTTGTATAGAGGGCAATACCTTGGTGACCCTTCAATGTGTCTAAAGCTCTGATTGCAAGCTTAGATATCAAAAGAATCAGTGGATGTGTGACCAGACTTCATCAGTTTTCTATGTTCAACTCATAGATCTTGGAAATGTGTCCCCTTTAAAAGTGACAAGCATAAGCCAACGTACCAGGATAAAAGGTTCATTTGATAATTGTTTTATTGTACAAAGGTTACAGCAAAAGAAATATTTTTTTTCTGTAATTGATTTGATGCAACCATTTGTTGATGTTTTTTTTAAGTGCAATTATGTGTTGGAAAGATGTGCTGCTGAAAACAGAAAATAATCAAAAGCTAACATCAGACAGCTGACATCAGACATTCTGAAAAGTAAACTGAGGAACATTGTTAATTGAGTGAAAAAAATGTCAGGGTTTACTCTTATATACTGTTCATTCCAGGTAAGTATAAGGTTTTAATTATTTTTATAACCCTTTGCCCACAGGTTGTTTTGGATTTCAAACTGACCACTCTGACCTACCCAATGAGTGTACATGAACCACACAAACCAGTAAAATAATGATTTCTTTATTACAGTAAACTTAGACAATCAAATGCAACTTATTTTATCAGACATTTTCCAACCTCCCTCCTTTCAACCCTTGCACATCTTCTCCATACAAAACCTATTTATATTAAAAAAAAAACACCTAACACCAAGTAAAACCAATAAAACCTTCCATAAAATATTTGAATAGGCTACTGTTGACTTCAGGGGCTATTATCACAACACAGTCCCAAATATAAGCAGCAGTTTGGTGAAACGATGGTTCCAGTATGTAGGTCCTGTACTTAATCCAAGTCGCCAAACACTCCTGGTAGAAACACCAACAAGGAAAGATAAAGTTCAAGGCGACCGATCCAAGAACATCCTAATCCTTTGGTTTGTTCCCGGTGTAAGGATTGCATTTAGCTTCCTTCAGGCTCGGTCCCTCTTCTCCAGCACCACAACGCAGAATCCTGAAACGGAAGAACAAACAGCACTAGATCTCCACACTCCCTCTGTCCCTGGTCATTCACCACGTACACCCCGATCTTGGCACTCCCTACTCTGGTTTGATCTTCCGATCCAGCCACTGGTACTTAACCTAGGTAGGGTAGGACCTTACGCCTCAGGTGTGTACAGGGTGCTGGCCGTCCCTCCCTTGGCTGGTGCCTGTTTGCTCTTCCAGGGCGTGAGTCATGGAGTGGGGTACCTTGAAAGGAAGCAATACAACACCTTGTCATAAACCACCATTAATACTGGCAATCTAAATATTTCTGCCAAGTGTATTTACTTCTGAAGTATTTGTCAAATGGCGTACTATTATTAACAGTCCTCTTAATACAAAAAGAGCTACTTCAACAGTAGAATTCAAAGATAAATACTTCGCTTTGCTATCAGTTTCTGACCGGTCCTTCCTTCCATCTGGCTGCCGTGTCTATCTTTCTGTATTCACTTTAACGTGAATACATCCAAACGATCGTTGTTGTTCACCATTCAAGTCAGTCAGTCAGTCAGTCAGTCAGTCAGTCAGTCAGTCAGTCAGTCAAAATGGCCAACTCCCTGTGTCCTCCATTAAGTTCCCCCTGGAACCACACACTCCCCTCCCTGTTCTTTTGGTTCCCTTTTTATAATGGACTGTCAATGACAGTTAATTGGTGCAAATTGAAAACCTGGCTGCATTTGGAATTGGGGAATGGTACTGATTTATCCTTCTATTCACCTACAAAAATACAAAATAAGCAACAAAAATCCCTCCATTTGGGTAGTGAACAAAAATACAGTGTGAAACGTAACAAGTGCAAATGAAACCAAATGAATATAATAAATACAAAAGCAAAACATAATGTGCACAACCCCAACTAATTAGTCACTCGTGACATAAAGTTACACGGAAGTGATTCGATCAATCAGTTTATTTTTAAATATACAGTGCATTAGGCTGTATCGACTGAAATTTTCAAAACATAAAAATCAGTTGCTATGCAATACAGATGGTTGCCACGGAAGAAAACTTCAAAATAAACAATATCAGCCTTCAGTTTTCATGTTTTCTCTGCGTAAGATGTGGAGCAATATCATCAAGAAGCAACATGATACAATGATGCACATTGGTGAAGAGACTTTACTCAATGTTAATATTGATGGCTAAAATGTTCAGTACTGTCTCTGGGTGTATTTGTCAGCCTTAGGATTGATGCTGGCGTGGGGCCATTGAGTATTCTATTCTTCCTGAAACATTTTGCTTTTTGGTCTTGTATCCCTCCTAAATCAAAATGAACAGAATCTCTTTTATTAAGAGGCTTAGCTGAGGTGTATTTGTCATTTCCAGGCATTCAGGGAACTTGCACTTCAGAGCACTGTTATTTTGGCATCAGCTCAGCCTCTTCTAATAATGGAGCCCCCAGATTTACTTCATAGAGAACAGAAAACTTCTTTCTGTGATTCAAACTGCTGAAAAGTCATCCTTCTGTGAACTGTGCCTAATCAAAACCTTTGAACATTATATGGTCTGCCCCATTAGGGTTGCCAGATTTCCAAAAACAAATTACTTACTGTAATCTCTAGCCTGATGTATGCAGCCGAGAACAATGGCTGAGCTTGACAGAACTGTCACTATAGGAGATTTATAGGGTGCAGCTGAGCAAACTTCATTTTACACGTTATATCCTAAAGTGCTCATGAACCTGACCCCTGACCCTAAGATATTAATAACGTTTATCTTTTGTTTTAAAGCAAATATAGCGAAATAAAGTGGTAAAGTTGACTTTCAAGAATATAGTTTATTATGTCTCAAAGACAGGATTATAATAAATGGAATGGAAAAAGTTAATTTGTTCTTGTGTTTCACATGGCAATGGATGATAATTGAAAAACCAAATGCTCATTTTTTTTTCAACAAGTTGTTTGAGCTGGTTCTTTGAAATTAGAATCTTACTCTTCTCTGTTTAAACAAATTGCACTGCTCACAAATAGACACTGCTGTGAACCTGGTTTTAAACAACAACAACAACATCATCATCATCATCATCATCATCATCATCATCATCATCATCATCATCATCATCATCATCATCATCATCATCATAATAATAATAATAATAATAATACCAGAACGAATATTTATGTTTTTTCATGTTTAAATATTCTTTCAAAAAGTAAACAAACATTCTTTAATTTAGAATTAGGAAAAAAAAGGAGTAAAATATAACACTGTATCCCATCAAATCATCTATAAGGAGAGAAACGCTGTTCTGTACAGTACAATGTGTGTTATTTATTTCATGTGCAATTTTTGTATTGGTTTCCTTTGCATAATAATTGTTGAACAAGTCATGTTACATGAATGAATAAAAACATGGACATTTTTGCCACTGAATACATTTCAAGCAGCATTTGTTAGAATATTGTAATATTTTTTCCCAGCATTTAATAATAATAACCGATAAACAAGACATATTATAATTTATGCCACTTTTTCATTTTAATTTATTATTCAGAAATATATTTCAGTGTACATGCTGGTCTTAAACTAAACCCCACAAAATATTATTTAAATATTGATATGCAGCACAGCTCTACACCCAGCTCAACGGAAGAGAGAAGTACCTTTTGTAATGTATGGTTTATTGTAATATTTAGTTCTGTTATCACTGTTTTAAAGACATGGTTGGCAGCTAACAAAAACCATTCAAGTAATAAAAATATGATTATCAGGCGAATTAGTTTGCAAACCTGTCACTGCATAAATAATAATTTCCTCACACTGTTTGCTTTGCACGATAATTGCTCATCAGTGTAGCAATATTTCATAACCAATTTGCAGCACAGTTGGTTCATTCATCAGTTTTCACCAATAAATCTTTCTTAATATCCATAATTATTGAAGCAGAAATATGGGATTGAAATGTGAACTGTAGTGTTGCTTGTGGAAGTTGTATCAGATTACTTAAATCAGCTGCAGTGCTCGCATTTTTCTGCCTTGATTCCTTCTGCACCTAACAAGAATTCCCTTTCAATCAAATTCATTTTATAAACACATTTATTTCTTGATGAGCTCTTTTTTGAATGCATATGATACTTGTATTTATTGCAGCACATTGTTTTAGCATTTTAGTACTATGTTATAAGAACTGATATTCTGGGAATGCATTGCAAAGTGTACATATGAATTACAGATCCTTGTTGTACTGTAGGGCCTGTACTAAACAGGAACTTATTTAGTTATAACATTTCCAAATAACATTATGTAGACCACGTTTAACATTGGATGCTACTTTAGACTGCATGCTAGGTAATAAAATACATATATTTTGTGCCACACATTGTTGGAACAGATATGGGCTAAGGAATACCATTACTGGGTAGGGGCTTTGGGTTTGGCAAAAGGAACATAAGGCTGAATGTCATTGTCATTGAGCTTTTTTTCTGATTCATTACTCGTGATAGCACTTTTTGTTAGGGCTCAATTAAGACAGTGCCTATTGAACCCTGTTTGACGCCTCAGTTGTCAGACATTTCTCAATCTGCACTTATTATATTAGTAATGTTTTGTTTGGGTTTCTAATTTGGTTTTTGACTTTAGACAGTTATTACTTTTCTTTTCATTTAAATATTTTTTTTTTTTTCTCAGCTAGACAGTTATCTAGCAGAAAATGTTATTTCACCATTTGTATTAAATTGGCTGATGCTGAATTGGTTCAAAAGCACATACTGGTTTCACTACATCACCAAGCCTGTCTGGAATACAACATTAGGTGAACATCTCTGTGAACAGACTGGCTTGGTGGGTGACGTCAGACCAGGGAGGAGACAGACACAGACAGCACTGAGGTATGAATGAATGCGCTGTGAAATAAAAATAAAATTACAATCCTAATTGTAAAATAAATAAAAGTTTTGAACAAAACAGAAACACCGAACAAACAAAATGGCACGTTGACCAAAATAAATATACAGACAAACAAACAGTTGACGAACCAAAACAAGTATCGTGCAGGAATTGTTATATTTTAAATTCTTTCTCCCGACTCTCTCCACACTGAACACCAACCCTGTGTGCGTGAAAATGGACTCTTTTATGCGGCTGTGATGGGACTCGCTTGCTAATCAATCATTCACTTGAATCCCAGCACAGTCTGCCCTTGAACTAATTGTGTGCTCCCCGTGCCCCCATACACATACCCACTTCAATCTGCATGTGAAGTGATTGTGCAGTCCCTGTGCCTAAATACAAATATATATTTTACATCACCTGTGCTACATAACCCACACTTCGTGCGCCACTACACACATACATATAAACATCCCACAAACAACATAAAACACAATATACACACAGGGGCAGGGCACCCCACCACAATCGCATTTCAAGTTTGCTGTTAATGTGTTTATGTATACTAATAAATGCTTATAAGACAAATATACAGACAGCTGACTTTTGGAATTAGTGAATTGTAAACCCACAACCATATGTTTTTTTTTTGTTTTTTTTTCAAGTATGTTCACAATGGGACTAAAAGAGCAGCACTTTTAATCCTGGATATATAATTATGCTTAATTCTTTAAAGATTGTTAAAATCTGAACACTTTATTTGATTGTGACTTCTACCTGTACTGGAAAGCCAGTACCGCTGCTTTTCAAACTGATGCTGCTCCATGGTTACCATGGGATGTAAAAGCCTTAAGACAACCTGCACTTGTCTAAAATAGCTTTGAACTGATTGAGACAGCTCCTGAGATTGCCAGGAAGTTGTTTGCATTACACAGCAGAAGAATCTGAACTTGCTGTTGTCAAGAGGCTCCAGAATGACAGGAGTGGGGGGTTCAAATAAAAGCTAGGGGGGAGGCTAGCAAGATTCAAACCCCCAAAGGTGCCCTAGATGGCTTTCATGCTAAAACTTATAAATATTTCAAAGTCAGATTCACACAGAAACAGTGGCAATCATTGTGCAGGCACATCTTCTTTTTAAAGACATTTCAATGTGTCCTTTTCAATAATGATTTACCATTCAGAAGATATTCTTGAAGGGATTGTAATACTGGCACTTGGGGGTGAGTTTTTGCAACAGTAATACCAAGGTATTTTGCAATAAACTTCACAAGCAGATTACACATTTCCCCTTTGTTACAGAAGATGCTCTGGCAGTTAATGTTTTCCCTATAGAGAACATACATTTACACACTGATTGAATAAGTATGTCATCATCATGGCAATTGACAACTGTAGGCTTTGTAAAGTTGTTGTGTTTTGAAATACAGTATGCATATTGTCAAATGGACAATCCAAGTAGTATCTATAGCCTACTTTACCTCAGACACATCTTGAATGATATTAGCTCAAAAAAAAAAAATAGTCTTATAAATAATGATCACAGATGTAGCGAAGCAAATCTGAAAAGAAACATTATGCTTCTGTGTAAATAATGAGCCATCTTAAGAGTTATGTCTGGTAATAACCATCTTTTATTATCCTTGTCTGGAGATGTCATATCAATTATTATTATTGTGTATGTACTGTATATACAGTATGTGTGGTAAGATTATTATTTATTTATTAGCAGACGCCCTTATCCAGGGCGACTTACAATTATTACAAGATATCACATTATTTTTACATACATTTACCCATTTATACAGTTGGTTTTTTACTGGAGCAATCTAGGTAAAGTACCTTGCTCAAGGGTACAGCAGCAGTGTCCCCACCTGGGATTGAAACTACGACCCTCTGGTCAAGAGTCCAGAGCCCTAACCACTACTCCACACTCCTTGCCCCAAGATGTAATACCTTTATCTGCTAATAATGTTTAATAACTTATATCTAGTATAATCATTACATTTGTATTTCTTCGCTGGGTTTGCTTTATTTTTTAGTAGGTAATGCAGTTAAAACCCTAGTGTTTCAATCAAGAGATATGCTATCCCTTCTAAGCGCTAACCATAGTTTATCATGGTTTGCCATGTTTGTTTATTAAATATTTGTTTTACCATACTCCTCTGGACTTAAGAATGCTTACCTTTGCTTTCACTATTCTTTATTACACTAAGGGCCTGATTTTCCAAAGTTGGTAAATTACTCAGTCAGGGTTAGTAACCTACGTTGAAAGTTCAGTATGTTCTTTACATTACAATTCTTCCATTGATAGTCGTGACACTTTACTGTTGAGTAAGTGTCTTCTAATTCAAAGTAAAATCTCCTGCCCCACCCTGTAATCAATAATAATTTATGGGTGTGCAAAACAGTTAAGTTATATTTTTAAGTGATCACTATGAATTACAGGATTGATGTTTCCACGTACGCAAATGCTATACGCAAACGTGAAATGCAGCAGAACAACGTTTCACAATTAAAAAAAGAAAAATTAAAACAAAAATCCCCAGGAAGCGCAGAAGTGTATAGAGCATGAAGATAACTTCCCCGAGCTCACTGAAATTGATGAAGAAAGAAAATACGATAAAAACCGAAAAAATCGGAGTGAAAAATACACGACTTCAAAAGTCCATATTATTTTAAATAATAAAATAAAATATCAGCGTGTATTATTTGGTGAAGGAAAAGAAAAATTCATTAGAGAAATGTTTTTTGTAAGGCACCAATGCTGGTTAATTTGTAAAATATTGATGTATTGTAATTTAAAGAAAAATGACCAGTACATGACAAATACATCTGGGTTGTTTGTGTGTATTTTATTTGTGCACATCTGATGACAAGTGCCTTTTACGAAAATGCATTTTCTATTATTCTCTGTCTGATTGTGTGGCTTGCATGGGTGGCTGATCTCTGTTAAGCTGAACATATGGGTCCTCCAAAGCTTGTATTTGTCTTCTGTTCCTCTTCAAGATGTGTGGGGCATTTCTAGTTATTGCTATATTGTGCAACATAGCACACAAGGTTCACTCTGTTGTAAAATGAAAGAATCATGACACGATCTGGAGAAATTAGAAAATACATTTGTGATACAGCAATGAGCATCACGGATGAACTGGACATTTAAGGAGAGGAATTTTTTCTTCTTTCTAAAAACCACTTCAGACTGCAGGAGGTTTTATTGCTACATGTGTACGATCAATTAGTCCAGTTATCTGAGGCATTCCTGCATCTTGATAAAAATCAAATTTAATTTACTGTTGCTCAGCCACTGATGGTGGGAATCTAATAAAAGCAGAAGCTCTTTGTATCAAGCCTTCAGTTACATCATTAATGATCTTGCATACTGAAGACTGGGATACTCCCTGCCTTGGACATCTGTGCTAGTGCATAGCCAGAACAATGTAGGGCCAAAGTGACTTTGGTTAATACTGGAATTGGGTGTGTTCTGTTGATGGAAGCTTCCAAATCCACCTTAAGTAATTCCCAAAGATCATAAAGGATTTGCTTATCAAATTGATAATGCCTAAAAATGTGTTCATTGGTGGCATCCATAAAGGTGAACCTGGAATGAACAATTTGTTCAGCAGGGTATGGCTCGGTCCTCTGTTGTTCTCTCCTCTTCTGCAACTAAAGCATCAAAACCATCTCGCCTTTCTCTGATCAAAAATCCCAGTTTCAGCAGGGGTTTATATAATACACGTACATATACACCATTAATTTCATGGTATAAATGTACACATTGAAATTACATGAAGCTTGAAAAATCACTTTGTACGTTTAGTAAAACTCAAAAAGGTAAAATTACTTGGTGTGAGCAGGCAATTAGTAAAATACATTTACTCCAAATAAATGAATGTAAAGTATAACTTTACCTTGGAAAATTGTAAAAATGAGTACATTTACTCAAAACAGTCCTTACTTATGAGTAAACACCTTTACTAACTTTGGACAACTTTACGTATGCTTTTACTATGGGGTGTGATAGAAGGTTATGACCATTATAAATATGTAACAATATTAAATTACACCTGGGCTTTGGGTTTATGTAAGAAAAGGTGTATCATTTTCCAGGACGATATGTTTACATTTTGTTGACAGTCAGATATACAATAGGCTATTTATAATGTGTTTGGATTTGCAGACGCTTTAGGCTATAGTACCACTCATTTGTACAATTGCTATCTCAAACAAATCAAGATAAACACTTAATGATAAGTAAATTAGGAAGTCTGTAAGTCAATGAATGGTAGGGAAACTGCACCAGTACCTGCTTTCTTTACATTGGAGTGCTAAAACTGAAACTGCACTGTGCAATGTTTCAATCCATACAAGTGCCATATTAACCTGAAAACCTGGCAGAAAATGCTGAGAAAAGTGTCAGCAATGAGTGCATTTAGGTCTTGCATGCCTACAGTACTTCAGTCCTGTCCTGGGCAAGCACTACAAGACTATGTAACAATGTGTGTGGTGGTTTCATGTGGTGCACTAATATCCACTTGGAGCTAGGTTTAGAAATCCAAACACCTTTCACTTGTGACCTGAGTTACTGTACATTCAAATCAATGCCAACAGTGGTGAAAGGCATGATATGCTATTGAATTAGCCTGCATGGGCAAGCTAATTGGGTGTAAACTTTTAAAAGGTATAAAAATGGCAAGGGTAAAAAAAAAATGTGTATTAGAAGCAGTTTGGTTCCTAATCAATCACTTTATTTATAACAGTACACTGTAAAGTTATTACAGTACCCTTGGTAATAAACTACATTCATAAATACTTGATAAGGTACTTATAGCAGACCTTTACAATAAAAGTGTTGCCAAAGTGTTTGTAGAACAGAGTTTAACTGCAGCCTCAGCCATTGTTTCCCTTAGTTTAATCTGATTTACTGCTTAATTGATTTAGCAGTTTCTGAAATACAATGGAGCTTTTATGCTACCAAATGGAGGTCCTCTTTACAAATCCGCACTCATAAATCAGCATCATGAATAATGCCATGGGATATGGCATATTTTTTCAATTGTGAACTTTCAACATTAATTAATAAATGCCACATATTATATGAAGCTTAAAAATATAGCCTGTGCTTTACCCTTTGTCTGTAGTGTTACAGTGTCCAAGGTGAGGGGGGTGCAAGAATGCAGTTCTACCTGCTTTAAATACATCTGTTTTTTAGAGTTTATCCCAATTTAACATGTAATTCATTCATTTGTTTGTCATTAGAAACCAGGGATGTGTTATTAACCAAAGATCAGTATACTTTTTTAATATGTGTATAAATAGAAGTGTAATTAAAACATACATATTCCTGTGATTAACATGAATAGAGAGAGGAATAAAACAGCAAAATCAGACTCCATATAAATATTGAAAAATTGAATATTACCTATGCCCTCAAGAGCAATGGTCTGTCACTTAGGCATCAGGCAATGCAGCTTATTAGCCCTGTGATACTGTGTGTGCTGAGGACTGGGAGTAAGTGATCAGAGGTTCCCAATCTATAAAACAGTTCAAGGACATAACCTGTTGGGCTTAAGGTATCTTCTTGATCTTTCCCATCCTCTTCATGGATGACCTTGGCTCAATAGAAGATGTATAAAGTTAGCAATAACTAGCTGAAAAAAACGAATGCATTGGCACATGCCTTGGCAGTATTTAATACGATTATGAACATAGCGTGAGAAAGAGCAAGATGAAGTGTGTACAAAACCTACCGTGAACATCCTTGAAACATAATATAGTAGAGAAATATACCTAACAGTCAATCCTGGAAATCTTCTGTTCTAGTATCATTATTTATAGCTTGATAATAAGTCTCAAAATGAGTGGTCCGTTAATTACAGATGAAATGAAAAGCACAATAAGAGCAAAAGGTCAATCACTTCCAAAGACAAAGGGACACCATGAAAAATGATGTAAATTAAATGGGAAGGACACACATGTTTAAAAATATATATATCTTGCATTAGTTAATTAAATTAAAATGTCCAAGTAACAAAGACCAACATTTATATATATTGTGACAAAGCATCTTTATACAGTATAACTGAATACAGTTCTGGATTCCTAACACTGTCTTTGGTGGATAAAGTACTCTTGACAATAAAGGATGGGTTTAAACAAGACGGTACCTGTATGTTTATTGGTTGCTTTAATGTACCAAATAAACCATGTGGGTGTGGTTTCTTATTTTACTATAAGTTTTACAAGCAGCTCTGTTCAACCTGTTCATTGGCATGGGGGAATGCCTCGGGAGCGGCTGTGTGTTGAGCAGTCCTGGGCAGCTCCTGTCAGAGCAGATTAAATAAAACACTTGGTGTGCCCAAAAATTCGTGCTTATATTTATAGTTAAATATTTGTAGATAGATAAATTGAAGATCAGGTTTAAATGCACATGGTCAAACCAGAATTGTGTGCTAGCCTCATACTAGTAAATAGTATCATATTCTAGAAACCATCCATAAATCTAAAGTTACAGTACTAGAACTGCTGATCTTGAATTTGCAGATCTTTAATTTGTCCCTCATGACTCCAAAGTGAGCTCTAGGACACAGAATGGCCTGTATACTGTGTCTCATTGCCATACAGCACATTTTTAATCTGTTTTGAAGTACACAGCTGGCTTAGTGATCAATCAAGTTTCTTCTGGTGCACACGGATATTACTTACAGTTGCTGGTGATCTCAGGCAGGTTAAAAAGATGTATTGAAATGTTTTTAAACATTCAGCTTGAGTTTATTTTTTTACAACTATAATAATGGCTTGAAAATACTGGTCCAAAATATGTTTAAGGTATTGGCAGTGGCACTATAATGGCCATGCAATATCAGTACCAGTGAGCAATTGTATTACTATGTGTTATTTGTTCCGAATCAGTAGTGTTACCATTGCACAATGAAGAGTGGAGTTAATACTGTGGTCTGTCCATTGGTCTGCTTGGGTTTATTCAGTATCCCTACCTGTCTACCAAGACTGCTACAACCTGCAATTACTTTCTTAGCAGTCACCATTGCAGGCACTTGTTTAGGGGTGTAAAATGAAGAAATATTCCACCTATACATTCTGCATTGGTAGTAACTGGATAACGTTTCATGTACGACTTGCTTATATTTAAATGTATCTTATTGAGGAACTAGCCACCTGAAAGCCCAGGTTTAATTTTTTTGGTAGGCAGGATATGTCAGGTTACTTTTAATTATTGTTATGCTTTATTGTAAGTGAGTCAGTTTTGCCCTTCATTTCATCCCTTGTTCTGGACCAATTGTGCTATTACTTGGCTTAATGATGAGGTAATACACAGACTGATTAAGAGTATTATTGACCCATTTGGGCATGCTTAATTTGTTATCTCTTAACAACTGATATCTTACTAACATAAGTAAGATATCATTTTTTATTTATTTTTTCTTTGTTAATGGTTTATACCTACTAACATAGTTCTGTGAACTAATAAAAAAAGGTCCAACTATGTTAAACGTATAGCAATGAAGACATATGTGAATAAAAAATAAAAACAGGTAACCAAAAACAACAAAAACATTAACACATATTAAAATAACAAACAAACATTAACAATTTGTATTCATATATGTGCTTATTTGTTTGTTCAAAGATAAACAAAATGCATCTGTTAAAAAATAATAATTATACAAAATAGTTCCTTTTTCACTCTTCTGGAACTGTTCATTTAATAACAGTGTGGCTTTCCTAGCCTTACTGTGAGTTCTGCTCTGTTTCTACCCTTTCACTTTACACAATATTGGAGATCAAATAGTGTTCCCCAGAAACCTATCTGGCACTTAATTGAGCAATCCTATTACTCGCAGGCTTCTTCTGGCTGAGCTTTACAGCATTTGTGGTTCAATCTAATTCTGCCTTGCTCAATGCATCACCACCTACCAGATCCATCAGGTGAAATCTTCAAGACAGTCCACCTAATCCAATTCTGTAAATGAACCCCCTCAGCCTGGTTGAAAGCAGCCAGTGGGAGAAATACCTAATTTACTATTTAAAACAACAACAACAAAACAAAACAAAAAAAACACTTTACACCCATTACAAGTCTGCTTAAGTCATTCAAAATATTATCCCACCATAAATGTCTGCCAGTGCTCTGGAATCATGGGATTTTTAACTACATATATATTTTTAATGTATGAATTATTTAAGCTGTTTTAGTGGTTAGTACTGTACCTTATTCCCTGTCAACAGCAACTGACTAAGCAATATACAGTACACCTTTTCAACTTGATCTGAAGATCTTCCTCTGTTAGGATCAGCTCTTTATTATGACCATTTTAGTCCTGTTAGTGGACATAATAGATGGACTCCACTGTACAGGCATTGTACAACCAAATTATATGTACAGCCAGTAATAGTGTGGGCAGGAGGCTGTCAAATCACCTGGGTAGTGTGTAAAAGACTACTGTCTACTAAAGAGTACGCTGAGAACTCCAGATGGAGCTTACTTGTGATATGACCCTGATTTACCTACAGTCACTGGCTAGTGCATCAGGAAACTTTGGGCTAGATTCTCAAAGTTAGCATGTACTCCAAATCATCATAGTATATATTTTTTTGCAAAAAATAGTTCATAGTACAAACCATGCATTCAATAAATATACTAAAAAAAGAAATAAACAACTCACACATTTCATTAAAAACTCAAGGATTACGAATTAATAATTCTGGTAATCTTTGAAGAAAATAGCTTTGAGAATCTTGCTCTTTGTTACAGTGAAAACCTCCTATGTGATCCTGTTTGTGTACCTAATTACATAAAGTGGTAGATTTTCAAATGGTTGAACAACAGTAGTTAAATCAACCAGTCATTCCTTTAAGTGGTTCCATTATCTCTTATAAAAAAATCCCATTGACAGAGTGCCGAGTACCGGCAATACAATAGCCTGTACTGGTGGGGAGGTACAGTAGAGTCAACACAAGGTTTTCATACATGTAGCTGTGATGAATAAGTCAAAAACAGCCCATTTAAAAACATATCTGTAAAGTTGATCTAGTATGTTCAGGGACATTCATTTACAAAATCTATATATGTTATCACAATAACACAGGGAAGTAAATTGCATACTACTGTCAAATGACAAATTGTTTTGTAATTCATCTATACACATTTTGGCACCTGCATGACTAAACTGTACCAGAACATCAATGTTCAAGGTTTTTGGCAAAATCGTTCTGCTCCTGAATTAATCAAGCACAGTATGGCATTCCACAGTGAGCCACTGGAAAATGACATCTTATTGAAACTGCCTGGCATTTTAGCAATGCAACACCTGCTCCACAAGCAAATGCCAACACATTGTTAGTCTAAACAATACACCTTAATGAAACGTGTTCTGCTACACCACAGAGCTACTATCTGTATGGATAATATTATAAAACATTACAGAAATCCAGCCTGAGAACGACACCTGCCATTAGTTCCGTGTAACAAAAATGATATGTTATAATATAAATATATAATTTATTTCTTAGCAGACGCCCTTATCCAGGGCGACTTACAAGATATCACATTATTTTTACATACAATTACCCATTTATACAGTTGGGTTTTAACTGGAGCAATCTAGGTAAAGTACCTTGCTCAAGGGTACAGCAGCAGTGTCCCCACCGGGGATTGAACCCATGACCCTCCGGTCAAGAGTCCAGAGCCCTAACCACTACTCCACACTGCTGCCCGTGTATCCTGCTAATATCCTGCTCTAATATCCTGCTCTGTGTCATAATGCATTGAAGTTTACACAGAACAGTCATGCAATACCTCTCTAAATATGTGCCATAGTTGTCTGTATCTCATTGCAAGATCCCATAACCAGTTTCATTGTACTTTGTTGCTAGAAGGAGGTGTGTTTGTAAAACCATCTGTAATATTTCAACATCTGGACAAAAAGGAACTAAAGAACAGTGGAAAGAATATGAACTAGGCCATATTGTATAAAAGTTACACAGTGTGTCACACATTGCAGCCTTCACCATAAACTACCCCTCTTGGGCCTAATGATATTGCCTGCAATCATGGATCTCCCTATTAATGTGGGTGTTATGTTTCTTTGGCTAATCATAGCTGGTAACACCAGCTAGCAATGTAAGTGATTCTATTTATTTCCTAGCAGTGAGATTAACAGCTTCTGGTTTCAGAAAAACAAACACGATGCTTTGGGAACCAGGGAGGTGTTGAAATGATATCTTGTAGCCGGCATTTTTATTCCTTTGATAACATTGTTTAATGCTCACCATCCCCAGTGCATCTGCTACTGCAGCTGGTCTGCTTACAACCTCCCAAGTCTTCACAGCCAGCCATCGCTGTTACTGTTATTTCATTTTGCCTTGGATCCCCCCCCAAGTCATAGCCAATTGGTTTTTATGGAAACTGTAGTGGCTTCCATTTCAGGAAAGTGGGCAGCTGGTTTATACAGTATGTATGTGGATGGGAAACCAACTAAGGTGCTGTCGGTTGTTAGTAAAGATAAGTGTTTTTAACAAGCACCTTTTGTAAAGGCCCTGCAGTTCATGTTTAAGTGCTTATTTTGTTTTTTCCTGGTGTGCTTGGATTGAGAAAATTGCAGTACATAACATTTAATTTTCACTTCAAAGGATAAGAAACCTACTACAGGAAAGTGTCCATAGTTCAAAACAACAACAAAAAAAATGTTTTTCACTTGCTGCAGGGTTATGAGCCCCCTTTTCCTTTTTTAAAGCATTCTGGTCCAAGACAGAAATATACACTTGAGTGTGTAATGGCTTTAACAATACATGCGTGTCACCTTCGCATTAAATTAAAGTCAATTGAATAATTAGATGATTTGGAGGGTCAGTTGCACGTATTTAGAACCATCATCTACAAGCCATGTGTGTGTGAGACAGAAGGATCTATTGTTTGTAGACTGTCGCACTAAAGGGAATGTACTGTATTCAGAAATAGCTGTATTTTTTGTGTTCTGGCAGGATGGACCAGAGTCTTGGCTTTTTCATTGTTATTAACCCTGGGCAAGATGGCATGTGATGATATACAAACTTCCTTACTGTGATTAGGCCTACACACAGCTTCTTCTTTTATTTAACATAGCTTCAAATAAGATGATCTTAGTTTTTAGTTTTACTGTGCCCTTATCTTTTTATAATGTTTGCAATCATTATGAGTGGTTCTTATTGTAATTACTCAAATACTTTTTGATAAGTCTATGCTAAGGTGTTTTAATTTGATTTTAAAGTTTCTTTCTTGAAGAGCCAGAACCATCTAGTGATCTGCAAGTTTACTTTTGTTTTGCTGTCAAATCAATGCTATGCACTAGATGGTGCTGGTATTTACTAATATACATATATATATTAAAAAAAAAGTATTAGCGTTTTTCCTCCAGTTAAGGGTATCTTTCCGTGAAATACCAAAAAACATGTATGTAAATAATAATATGATTTTAACCAGGTTATATACACTTTGTATTATTTGGACTACAGTTCACGTTAAAGTGTTTATAGTGAACAAAATAATTTCTGAACTCTTTACTGTCTTGCACTTTCATTCAATATATTCATCACAGTATGTCTCACATGTGAACAGGTGAAATGACCAGGAAAGAGCAAAACTGTCTGAAAGAAAAGCCTGCAAACAGAGATTTGTTTAACCTAGTGGAGTAGCAGATATGATTTAAAATGAAAATACATGTTTGCTAAAACACAGTTTTCTTTCAAAACTACACATTTGAGTGCAATAAAGTGAATGGATGTGCATAGCATGCACATATTTAGTTGTTTACAGTCACTTTAAGTTATACACATTGGAAAACACAGTTCTGGTTCGGATCTGACTTTCTCCTAATCTTGCTACATCTCAGTCTTTTGCTTCACAGAAAAACAGACCCCCTTAGCTAACCGTGTTGTAATTACATCATCAAATTCTAATGACTTTGGTCTTACTCACTGGAACAGTTCTGTATATAAATGTCAAATAAGACTTTTCCTTCACTGCAAATTACCTTTCCATTATTAGATAATCAGAATGCACAGTTTTTAAATGTTGTTACTTTCCAGTCAAGTTCACTACACATAGACTTCACTTAAATACATTTAGGTTTTGTGTCAATCATGTTGTTGGGTCAATATCCACATGCTCTTGAAACAGATTTTCTTATTTATACATACAAAGAGTAGTAGTTGAGTCAAATTAGGATGCCACGTTGTGGCAAAGTGGATGGTAAGGGGAACAGGTGTAGCGGTGATGCGATGCAGGAGTGACAGACAGACAACGATAATTCGGTGAACAAGTGTTTATTGTGCTGTTTCCAGGTCTGGCAACCGTCAAATAATAAATCCCCGGCAGTACACAACAATGTGTAAAGCACGGGGAGCGTGAATAATCCCACACAGTCCTGAACAGAAAAACAAATGCACGGTCACCAGTCCTGGGTGAACTCAGTCGTGCAGGTGCTCTGTGCAGTGGTGCTCCGGATAGTGCTTTTGTGGCGACAGCTCCGGAGGTGTGCTTTAACTGTCTAGTAGTGCGACAAAAGACAGACAATTATAGACAGACAGAAATAACACACAACACGTAACACTTATTCCTTCTTTTATATTTCTGAGAGCTCCCCTCTCAGTCCTTCTCTCCTCCTGTTTAACCCAAACGAAGGAAAAGAACAGCGTTACCCTGGCCCCTATATGTAATCCCGCATGATATCTAGGTAAACGGTTGCAGCTGCCTTATTACTTGCAGCTGCCCCTTGTTTACCTGTCAGATCAATACGGTCTTACAACAGAGTCTCGCTTCCTTCCAGGCTGACCCACTTTCCGGTCCCGGAAACGAACTGTCAGGCCAGCCCTTCCAGATACTTCTCCTCCCGTTCTTTAGCGCCCTCACAGGTCGGGAGGAAGATTTATCACCAGAACTCATTGTATTTCTGTCACATATCCCACCGCTCAGAGTGGAGCCGAAGGAACACTCGGCTAAATCTACCTTTCCCATTGCTCCCCCCTCCCGGGAAAAATAATCCGCATTTTGGTGGTCTTTCCCCGCACGGTGTACCATATGGTACATGAAGGGCTGCAATGCCAGATACCACCGAGTTATCCGGGCATTGCTGTCCTTCATTGTGCTTAACCACTGGAGTGGGGCGTGGTCTGTGACCAGATCAAATGAGTGTCCCAGCAGGTAGTATCGTAAAGAGTGAGTAGCCCATTTAATGGCCAAACACTCTTTTTCGACTACGGAGTAGTTACGCTCCCGAGGTAACATTTTTTTGCTCAGGTACAATATCGGGTGTTCTACTCCAGCTACTTTTTGGGACAAGACTGCACCCAACCCTACATCCGAGGCGTCGGTGTGGAGGATGAATCTCTTGGTGAAATCTGGGGTAATAAGAGTGGGGGCCTGGCAAAGTTTACGCTTAATCGTATCAAACGCCCCCTGACACTCAGCTGACCATTTAATTAAATTTGGCGCACTCTTTTTGGTGAGGTCGACTAACGGGTTAACCACTGTGGCGTACTCGGGGATGAAGCGGCGGTAATAACCGGCTAAGCCCAGTAGTGACCTCACCTGAGTCTTGGTTTTGGGGATCGCTGCATCAACCAAAGCCTGGATTTTGGTGACCACAGGTCTCACCCTTCCATTTCCCATTAAAAATCCCAAATATTGAGTCTCTGTCTTGGCAAACGCACATTTCCTCAAGTTAGCTGTCAGCCCGGCTGCCCTTAGAGACTGAAGAACGGCTGCAACCCTAGCCAAATGCTCTCGCCAGGTGGAGCTGTAAATCACCACGTCATCAATATACGCTGCTGCATATTCATGATGTGGGCGTAAAACCTGGTCCATCAGTCTCTGAAAGGCAGCGGGCGCACCATGTAGCCCAAACGGCATGGTTTTAAAGTGGAACAGCCCCTCTGGTGTTGAAAATGCGGTTTTCTCTCTGGAGCTGCGGGTTAGAGGGATTTGCCAGTATCCCTTCGTCAGGTCCAGAGTGGAAATAAACCTCGCTTTTCCCAGTCTGTCTAAAAGTTCGTCGACCCGAGGCATGGGATACGCATCGAACTTGGCAATAGCATTCACCTTTCTGAAATCTACGCAGAAGCGGTTGGTGCCGTCCTTCTTAGCCACTATTACAATAGGACTGCACCACTCGCTCCTGGAAGGTTCAATTACTCCAAGCTCGAGCATATCCCGTACCTCTTTGCGAACGCCGCTTCGTCGACTTTCCGGGATCCGGTACGGTCTTTCTCGCACTGTGACACCTGGAGGAGAGATAATGTCATATTCAACTAAGTTCGTCCTGCCGGGCACATCAGAAAAAACATCACTGAACTCCTCAATAAGCTTACGCAGCTCTCTTTGCTGATCCGGAACTAATTGCTCCCCCATTGAAATCGCTCTTGTGCTCGGGGTCTCTGGACAGGGACCTAAATCATCCTCCATATTGCCTGGGGCTATAAATAAGACCTCTCTTGCCTGCCAGGGCTTCAACAAATTAATGTGGTAAATTTCACGTTCATTCCGGCGATCGGGCTGTCTAATTTCATAATTTACTTTCCCTATAGCCCGAATCACCTCATACGGCCCCTGCCATTTAGCACACAGTTTTGACTCTGATGAGGGAAGTAGCAGCATTACCTTGTCCCCTGGTCGAAAGGTTCGAATCCGTGCATTTTTGTTATAATGCTGCTCTTGTCGGTGCTGAGCCGATCTGAGGTTGTCTTGGGCCAAACGACCGACCAAGTCCAGGCGATCTCTGAGTAGGAGCACATACTTCACTACATTTTTGGACGAGCCTTTGTGCTCCTCCCACCCCTCTCTCAGCAGGTCGAGAATGCCGCGAGGCTGCCGGCCGTACAGGAGCTCAAAGGGGGAGAACCCTGTTGAACTCTGCGGCACTTCTCTCACTGCAAAAAGGAGGTAGGGGAGAAGTGATGCCCAATGTTTCTGCTCTTGTGTTACAAATCGCCTCAGCATCGACTTTAAGGTCTGATTAAAACGTTCCACCAGACCGTCCGATTGTGGATGATAAACGGACGTCCTGATGGGACGTATTTTTAATATTTTGTACACCTGCTGTAACGTATTGGACAAAAAATTAGTTCCGTGATCGGTCAAAATCTCCTTGGGGATCCCTACTCTGGCCATAATCTGGGCTAACTCGGTGGCTATTGCAGCGGCACTAGTGGACCTCAATGGAACTGCCTCCGGGTATCGCGTTGCATAATCCACCACTACTAAAATGTGCGTATACCCGGAGTCAGAAGGTAGCAAAGGGCCGACTATGTCCATTGCAATGCGCTCGAAAGGAGTGGAAATAATCGGCAGTGGGACCAAAGGGGCGGGGCGCACTCGACCCGGCGCTACTCGCTGGCAGTCTGGGCAGGTGGCTACATATTTCGACACATCAGTATGAAGACCTACCCAATAGAATCGAGCCAATATCCGCTCCCTCGTCTTCTCGGCTCCGAGGTGCCCCACAAAAGGGATATCATGCGCCAGCCTCATGACCTCCAGCCGACAAGACGGGGGAACCAATAATTGTGTTACAGGCTGTCCTGTGCCCGCGGCTAGGTTTACCCTATACAGTAATTGCCCCTTGATACTGAAATGTGGATATACTAGCGCTCCAGCGCCGTCAACATCCTTACCTTCAATGGACCGGACCTGTCCCCAAGCGTGCACCAGTGACGGGTCGTTTTGTTGGCCCCACACTAGGTCCGCGCTTGAGTACCACGGGTCCGGTACATTGAGAGGGGCTGGAATAACATCTGCTCTAGTCGGTCCAGTAACCTCGCTCTCTCGGTCACACTGCGTTCCCACTCCCTTCGACTGGCGTTTGTTACCATTGCAGCACTCTCCCACCAGACCCCAGCCTTGTCTCAACAACGCTCCCTCCCATTTTGCGGTCCGTCTCTCCTTATTCGTTTTTCTAGGACGGAAAAGAGGGGAAAACATTTCAGTGTGAAAAGGAAACACATCACCAATCCGTTCCTTTTTTTTTTTTTTTTCTGCCACGTTTACGTGTGTGGCTGAGACTGCCATTTCTTTAATCAATTCTTTGAATTTTGGCCAGTCTCGGCCCAGAATAACTGGGTGTGGCAACCTTTCCGCCACCCCGACTACAAGGTGACGTTTTATCGGTCCTACCGATAAATATACTTTTAATGTGGGGTATGCCGCCGTGTCTCCATGGATACAGGAGATGGCCACCTGACCTCGTGGCCGCCACGACACACCGCCCAGGAGAGCTGTCTTAATCAAGGTTTGCTCACACCCTGTGTCCACTAACGCGTGGGTTTTCACATTCCCTAACACCACATTAATCAGACAAGGCCCCTCCCGATCATTTTCCCCCCGCTTACCAGTCTCAGGTGCCCAATTGCACGCGGCCACGTCACACTCCATGGCAGCGGGGCATGACCTGGCCAGATGTCCCGGCTGGTGGCACCTAAAACAGATAGGAGGGACAGAGGGGGCATGGGTTAGAAATCTGTCCCGCTGCTGGTATGGCAACGGGGCAGGGGCAGCACCTCTACCCCAGCTGGGGGCCAACCTTGGTCTCCATGGGGGGGAGGCAAGGGGGCCCAATGGGGCCGGTGCTCTGGGAGGTCTGGGTCCCGGGAACGAGGAGGGTGGTGGTGATGACGTTGGAGGAGAGGGAGAGAGAGCGCGGCTGCTTCGAAGGGCATGGGCGAATAGGATCCCAATCCGGGCAGAGGTCAGGGAGTCCTCAAAATCTTCGGCCAATTTGACCGCCTCCTCCAGGGTGTCGGGGTTGTGGCGCCGTATCCACATGGTAGAACTGTTCTACCACAATGGCTTCCCCCATCTGCTGGGCGGTCTTCTTCCCGGGGGTCAGCCAATGCACCATGTGGTCGCACAACCTCTCCGCAACCACCCTGGGGCGTGTCTCCGGGGCTCTCCGGTACTCCCGAAACCGCGCCCGGTGGGTCTCGGTAGTAATATTGAGCCGGCGGAGGATAGCCTGCTTGACTAGGTCATACTCGGTGGCGTGCTGGTCGCTCATAGCCTGGTAAGCTGCCTGAGCCTCCCCAATCAGGCAGGGTCCCAGCTGGCTGGCCCAGAACTCCCGCGGCCAAGCCGCCGCGGTAGCCAGCCGCTCGAATGCCACCAAGTACGCCTCCGGGTCATCCTCCGCCGACATCTTCATCGCCCGTGCCTTCGGGGGCGACATCACCGGTATTGTCGTCGGGGTCGCTACTGCAGCCACGGCCAGTCCTACCCGTTCAATGAGCGCTGTATAGCGCTCCTCCCTCCTTCTCTCCTCTGCGTCCCGTCTGCTCTCCAGTGCCTGTAGCAGCTCCGCCAGCGCGTTGCGGTCCATGATCCCGTTTCTGACACCACGTGTGGCAAAGTGGATGGTAAGGGGAACAGGTGTAGCGGTGATGCGATGCAGGAGTGACAGACAGACAACGATAATTCGGTGAACAAGTGTTTATTGTGCTGTTTCCAGGTCTGGCGACCGTCAAATAATAAATCCCCGGCAGTACACAACAATGTGTAAAGCACGGGGAGCGTGAATAATCCCACACAGTCCTGAACAGAAAAACAAATGCACGGTCACCAGTCCTGGGTGAACTCAGTCGTGCAGGTGCTCTGTGCAGTGGTGCTCCGGATAGTGCTTTTGTGGCGACAGCTCCGGAGGTGTGCTTTAACTGTCTAGTAGTGCGACAAAAGACAGACAATTATAGACAGACAGAAATAACACACAACACGTAACACTTATTCCTTCTTTTATATTTCTGAGAGCTCCCCTCTCAGTCCTTCTCTCCTCCTGTTTAACCCAAACGAAGGAAAAGAACAGCGTTACCCTGGCCCCTATATGTAATCCCGCATGATATCTAGGTAAACGGTTGCAGCTGCCTTATTACTTGCAGCTGCCCCTTGTTTACCTGTCAGATCAATACGGTCTTACAACAGAGTCTCGCTTCCTTCCAGGCTGACCCACTTTCCGGTCCCGGAAACGAACTGTCAGGCCAGCCCTTCCAGATACTTCTCCTCCCGTTCTTTAGCGCCCTCACAGGTCGGGAGGAAGATTTATCACCAGAACTCATTGTATTTCTGTCACACACGTATACTGCAGTCAGCTGGCTGCTGAGTGATTCAAGATCTCATTTAGGGATCTTGCTGTACATTTATGTTCAAAACAATTACTTTTCTCTTTATCTTCCTGAGATGCTGAAGGTAAAAGTGACACATTGATTTGGTCATTCTCGAAGTGTAGCTAAAAAAAACCCCATTGAATTCTATCTATTGTCCATTCATTATGTATAGGTCTCAAATGTGCAGTTTTGAAAGAAATGTTATAATAAACATCTGTTTTATTTTAAAACATGATATCTGGTACTTTAATAGGGTAAGGCTATCATGTCTGCAAGCTATGCTTTCAGATTGTGTTGCTCTTCTTTAGCCATTTCACCTGGAAGGTGAAATTGCTCCCACCCTTTCAACGGCTTCTTTCCTGTCATTAACCAACAAACTGCTTCCCCTATTTGCTTTGACCCAGAAGACACTACTGAGATGTCTCAGAAAGTGCAAGCGATACCATGTTTAAAATGAAAATCCATTGCAGATTTGAGACCTATGAAGCTAATGGAAATGCAAAACAGGTAACATTTACGGAATTATTTTCTTTAATTATTTCTTTAAAGCTACAATCGCTTTAAATTTGAAACATTCTCTGTATTTGCTGCTGTAAAACTGATACACGTTGAACAATCATTTTTGGATATATTGCTTATTACTTTCAGATTTTTTAATTCAGGATGGCTGACGGCTTAGTTGAATTGTTACGGTAAGAAAGCCCAGAGGATTGCATTTGTAAATTGGGGGCATATGCTAATCTCAATAGGATCTGGGTGGCCATCATTATGGTACACACACTTAAATTGCATTCAACACATGGGAAAATTGTAATAGAATGCTTTAACAGATCGCTGTGGCATTCAAAATGAATAGAGCCAGATCTGTTTCATTCCCTGTACTCGCAAGAATAGGACTGTTTTTAAAATCCTTGTGGGACGCATTACTGTGGAAATCCAGGGTTTAGTAATGTGCCCTTGGTCTGATGCCATCATTTTTTATTGTCATATAAATTATTATGATGTTGTGAACTAGTCTTATTCCTAGGGTACTGTTTATTAAGCAGGCTACACTCCCACTTTGCATAATTCAACAGCCTTGATTAGTTTCTCTTTTTAATGTGTTTATACCAATTAAATTCCATATAAAATAGCACCACAATGCTGATGGTACGGCCTTGCTTATTGTTCTCAATTAGAAATGAGAAAATGAATCAGTCCCTGAGGTTGAAAAATAACAAGCCTGGTAATGATCCAAGTACAAAAAGACAACTACAATATATGCAAAACACATAATATTATATTAAACAGTTAAGGGATGCACTATTTCAAACATATAGAGTGTGAGCTTCAAAATTATATTAATATTTACAATAACTTCTACTACTGGATTCACCTGGTCAACACCTATTTGTTTGCTGCCACATATGAGTCTTTAGAAATTATAAATATGCACCCTGTGTGTAGATTCCCATATGTTGTTTTTTTTAGCACCACTGTAAGGATCATTCTAGCGAAGCTGGATGTTTATGGAAATATTTATTCATATAAGTTTGATCCAAGGTACTGCAGGAGAACGAAATACACTGAATAGCTGCTACTCCCAGAAAATATGGGAAATAAATACACAGAGGAGGACATGACGACTGTTTTAATTTAGGGATTACTCTTCCCTTAGCTATAAGTACATGCTTATTTTTCATTGATATATATATATATATATATATATATATATATATATATATATATATATATATATATATATATATATATATTAGACTTTTAACCACTGTATGTTATCAAAACATGAAGGAATTTGTTTATGAATTACGAGGAGATGTTTTGTCATGTAACCTGTAGGCCAACAAGCCAAAAGCAGAAGATTTTAAATGCCGATCATTCTGCTTTCCAACTGTAGAAAGCAGATAAATTTTTATTAATGTGCCCCACAACTTGTCAGTGTATAGCACGCTACTTTATTTGAATGCATATGCTCCATAGGCATTGCTATTGTCATGCTGCACTTGCTGTTAGTAAGAGGGACTGTTTGTTTTTTCTCCTGACATGAATCTGAATGTAATTGCATCATTCTAAACGTGTTACAGCTATACTTAGCACAGTAACCATGAATGTATGACTGTAACATTAGATTGAGCATTATTTATACCAGTTTCTTGTTAGTTTCATCATCCTCCGGAGTGTGTCATAGTTTTCAAAGTTTACTTTATGTTATATACTTTTACTAAAAACAATATATATAATACAATCCCTGGGAACTTACAAGGTGCATATGATGTTCATAAAGTTAAAGTTAGGATTCAGGTTTTATGTAATTTTTATACCACATCCTAAAAAATTGCCATTGCGTTATGTTGCTGTTGTTATTGGTTTGGATTGTGTTAAAATACATAACACAAAGGCGTGTGTGTGTGTGTGTGTGTGTGTGTGTGTGTGTGTGTGTGTGTGTGTGTGTGTGTGTGTGTGTGTGTGGCATAATCAGCTCCTCAAACCTTCAGGGTTCTAATCAATAGCAGTGCAGGGCAAACTCCACAGGGAAGCAAATCTGTATAAGAAGCAAGCATAGAGCTAAATTTGCTGACAGGTTTTGGTTCACTGGTTTAAAAAAAAAAGAAAAAAGTCTGTTTCCTATTGTAAAGCTGTAGCATATCATACCTTCAGGTTTAAGTATTTAAGTAGTTTTTACTTCTGTGTTTTAAGACCTTGTTGGCTTTTCAGTTTACTGCAGGCTCATATTCTTCTTCACTCTTCCTGTCAGTCACAATGGGGGCTAAAAGCCATTATCCTGCTGATACCTACAGCAGCTGGAGGTTAGAAATGACATGCTGTATCTCAGTCTATCAAAACATAAATGTAAAAAAAGATGACATTTTTTTTTTGTATCATAAATAACCAAGTATGCTAGATGTTGTTAAAATGTTTTAGTGCCTTCAGCCAAATGTGGACGAGATGGAATAGTTTGTGCACATGAGTGGCTGATACTTGAAATCTATTTTTATTAGGGTCCTCATTCAAAATATGCACCCTTATATCTGTCTTTCACTCTCTACATGGTGAATTTGATGAGTGCCTTGAAGTTTTATTGTAAACTCCTTGCCTCTTAAAGATCAGTGTTTATTTGAGTTCAATATGTTATCTTCATATTCTACTGCCCATCTTACTGTGCTCTTGTTTACAAATACATATCCAAGTATCTAGTATCCAATTTATACATAGTTATGTGGTTATGAGAACACTCTATGTATTGTGCACTGGTTATACTATAGATGTATTGCTTTACCATTCTTTATCTTATGTCACTATGATTTATATTTTTCACTTCACCATGCTTTTACTGCATCTCAGTATAATTTCTGAGGGGAAAAAAAACTCTTTTCTGTTCAGATATTGGTATGGTAGCATGGTTTTCGAATTGGGAGCTTCAATCTAGTTTCATATATTCTGGTTACAGATGCTACATTTATAAAATGTATTGGTGCGATCTAGTTTATCATAAAATAGCATTACTTTGTGGGGCACAATCTTGCTCCCTACATGTAACCTGCTTTTTACCACACCACTCTGTAGGTCTCTCTCTCTCTCTCTCTCTCTCTCTCTCTCTCTCTCTCTCTCTCTCTCTTTCTCACAGGGGGACGGGGTCTCTCTTATTCTTATTCTGTTTAGCCATATTTTTATTGATTGAGACATACCATGAGCCAGTTTGTAGCTGGGATGAAGAAACGTTTGCTCTAATCAACATTTGGGCTGACGGTTCAATCCAGAGAAGCTTGGATGCTGCTTCTGGGACATTGATACTCACATTGTGTACTTGCGTCTGTCACCAGGGTCAACCCTGCTTTATCAAAAACAGTGTGAAATCGAATAGCCAACCCGCATGACACTGGGTCCTGACCCGGGTAGGTTCCTACCCTGGTAGAGCATGCAAGTGTGAAAGGGGCTTTAGTCAGGCAGGCATACACACAAAGGGTTGACCTAATAAAAGCAGAAGCAAAATCCGAGTCAGGTATTGGAGCAGTCTTGGACTTCCTGCACTACATGATGGTCTTCTAAACTACACGGGGGGGGAAATAGAAAGATGCCAATTCTGCGTCAAGCATTGTGACAGGCAACTCAACTATACATTACGCTTCTGGGGCGCTTGCACAGCGAGGGTCAAACAAACAAATATAAGTACTCAAAACGTAAATATAATACAAAAAATAAAGTGCAAAATAAAGAAATCAACATAACAGTATATAAAAATATTTAAATGTGCATACAGTGACCCCCTGTTACATCCACAACCCAGTAAAAATCTGGCCTGTTTTTTATCAAGTTGGCCAAGTCCAGAACTAATGCATCTGCATATCCACACACTCCATGCTAATATAGGAGACAAAGAAGCTTTGCAGTTTCATTTTATTTCAAACCTGTAAATAGTTACCATTGAATATCATTTGAATTGCAGTCGAGAGCAAGGTTCCCAGAAGAATTAAATAAAGAAAAATCAGCCATTGGAGAAAGTAGTGCAGGTTATCATCCAAGCAGAAAAACAATTAGTTTGTTCCAAATGGTTTAAAAGCATTTCAACCTGTATCACTTATCCCTATTTCTGTAGGCAAGGTAATTGTTCCAAGAAAGGAGCTTGTTTTTATTTCTCCCCTTGTGCATTTTTCTTCTATTGGCGTCATACAGTAGTTGCATAGTTCTTTTCTCCACAATTTTTACCATTCAACCCAAGATTACCATCCAGCTGAACTTTTATCCTTTTATACAGCTGAAGTTTTAGGTTCTACATCAGTGACACAGAAACATATTTATTTTCAGGTCAAACAGATTGTTTTATGTGGGATTAGAAATCAGCACCACTGCGAAAACTGGGTGATTACATCTGGTGAATGGCTCACACTCAGCTGCTAGGGAGCAGTGGCTATCCATGTGTTTCTGCTTGCATAAGAGATTAGAGTGGGGAGAGGGAAGGTGCATGCAGAATAAAGCCCAAGACAGATAAGCAGTCAAAAACAGCAAATAACTAATTTGATGCCCCACGTTGTGTGTGTTAATCAGTGGAATAGCCTCCCTGGCTAGATGCTCCCAGCAGCCAGTCTCTGGCCAAACACAATAGGCTTATGGGATATTGAGACCTTGACGTGACTCACCTATAACATGTGTCTGTGAAACGTATGCTGCTTTCACACTGAACTATTAAGCACCCTTGGTTTGCATTGGGTTTTTAAAAGACCTGGCTGTGCCAGTCCAGTTAAGAGCCAAAGAATCACAATAAATAAAACTTCAAATTACTTTTCTGTGACCTTTACAAGTGTTGAGAAAGGATTGTGTGGCCCTTTTCCCTTTTTGCTGTCATTTCTTTAGTTTCACATGCATTTGCTCTTTGAGACTGGAAGTTAATGTTAGACTTCCCTTCTGTGCCCCTTCAGCTCTTGTTATTTCTTGGTGACAACTGAGTCTTTCATGGTCATATTAAATGTAAACCTAGAAAAATGTAAGGAATGTTTTTTGAAGCTTGTTGTGTAGTTAATGAATCCTTTTTCGACTGTTTTGGGGAGGGTTCATTGCCAGCACCTTATCATTTTTCAAAGCTCTTATTAACCTGAGAGAAGGTTTATAGACACTCCTTAAAACAATTCTTAAAAAAAAACCATTTTGTGACAAGAAGGCTTGCTTAACATTTTAGTGCTACAACATAGGTGTCAAAATCCTACCATCACACACCAAACTAAAATTATTGCAGTTAATCCCAGAGCTCAAGCATTATAAGGATGAGGGACCTCAACCTAAGAAATACTCTAAAAATTGTACCAAAACTGGAATGATTTTAAAAATCATTAAAAACAAAGTTTAGGGCATTTTGTAAACAGAAGCTTAGGAAACAAAATAGTTAAACAAATATAATTATTAAGCTTACAAAACAAAAATAGTAAATTGAATGTTATTAATTAGCAGTGTGGAGTAGTGGTTAGGGCTCTGACCAGAGGTTTGTGGGTTCAATCCCAGGTGGGGGACACTGCTGTTGTACCCTTGAGCAAGGGACTTTACCTAGATTGCTCCAGTAAAAACCCAACTGTTTAAATGGGTAATTGTATGTAAAAAATAATGTGTAAAAAATAATGTAATTGTATGTAAAAATAATGTGATATCTTGTAACAATTGTAAGTTGCCCTGGATAAGGGCGTCTGCTAATAAATAAATAATAATAATAGCATTTGGTTTAGCTAGATGACTAAACACACAGCCTGGAGGAATGGACAAATGGAGCAGAGTGAGATCTGACATGTATATTTCTGAATCATATTAGACATTGTATTAATCATTAATAAGCATTACATTTAATTGGGTCTGTTCTCATGCTTCTGCAATGACTCAGGCATTGCCAAGCCAGTTGAAGAAGGATGAGAGCCAGGTCTGGAAAGGAAGGGAATTACAGGACAGGCCAGCCTAAAGTCGACAAACCTAAAAATGTAATGGTAATAATTCACTACTTGTAGTTTATGGAGTCATTCAACTGCATAATCAATGTGGCATGGGTTCAAACCAGACAGGCTAGTCAGTGTTCAGTATGTTTTCTGCTGCTGCCACCAATGACTGATGTGACTATAAGCCATCACTGTCCCAAAATGGACTACATATCTGTGGCAGGGCCCAGCCCTGCATGTAAATATGTGGCAGGGCAGAGCCCTGCTGTAAATGTACTATTATGATTGGGATGTATTGTTTTGTGTTTATTTGAAATGAGTGGTTGTTATTATTGTTTTACAGCAGGGATGGGGTTAAAATTCCCCATCCAGCTAAACGTGTGCATAATGTGGCAATCTCCAAATTATAATAGTACATTTACCTGCAGGGCTGTGCCCTGCCACATATTTACATGCAGGGCTGTGCCCTGCCACATATTTACATGCAGGGCTGTGCCCTGCCACAATATCCTTTTTGAATCTTGATGATGCTGCAATTGGCCCAATAGGAGGTAAAGTAAATGAAAAGTTTAAAATAGATATCATCCCAATGTTGTATGTAGGGCATACATCTATATAAAAACACAAGAGAAAGAATTATGAACGTGATGGGTTGGTTAATTGACCCAGCGGTCATTATCACTACCAACTAGATAACTGACTTCGGAGGTGGAAATACGGAGCAGATAAAACAAATACCTAAAACATCTTTATAAATTAATGTGGGTAAAGCAGACTAAGTGTGTAATGTTATGTTAATGTAGCATGACGCAAATATTAATTACACTACATGGTTTCAGAGGGATTGTAGATAAGGCTATCCCCTGTCAGTGAGATGAGGTTAAAAGCTCTAAAGCCACAAATGCAGATGAGCCCGGCTCTGTTGCATAGTGGTTAAGATGCTTGCTTGCAGTGTGTGTTCAGTCAGGCAAGACAGCAGATCTGTCACACTTTAATACCAGGTGAGATATCAGACATTTAGTTGGCAAATTCTTCTGAATCCTTCATACATTACTGAACTTTCATCAGGAACCGTCTCAAAAGCGATGCCATTCTGAGGAACAAACATATCAAATCCACACTTGATTAAAGAATCAATGGGTGTTAATAATTGAAGATTTGTCATATGTCTCTTTCATGAACAATTTAAACACCTTGCAGACCCGTCAAGTGCCGTACTAGCTGACCATGGTGACCCTACAGCTGTACACCTTTGTAACTCAGATGACCCATAGAACTAGAGACAGTACTGTATAGCAGGGACTTTGAACAATGTTATTTCTCTCTACTCACTCAATGAGGGTTTAAAAGCCAGCTTTGGAGCCCCTGGTGTTTTAACAATATAATTATTTTATGCTTAACAGAAAATTAATAATTGAGTAATTAATCAAATCCACATGTATTATTTTTACATTTAAAAGTACAAATTAACTAGCTACACACTGAATATTAATGGAATCTTAGAAAATTAAGATTTTGATTGTTTTTGTTCAATTATTGAGCAGAAACAGAGTGGGTTGTACTGTTAACATTAATGCATGTCTACTAATTCAATGTAATTTCCCAGTGTCTCAGTAAGGTAGTGTTTTTTTTGTTTTTTTTTTCTCAGATGTGTATTCAAGCATGTGGTTATTCAGATTGTGTGGGTTATGATAACATATCACTAAAGCAGAGGAATTTGTTTACTGTTCATTCCACTGAAGCAGACTGTAGCCCTGCTCTTTTTTATCTTACCAAATTGTGTTCCAGAATGTGAACACTTAAATAACAATATGATAGAGAACTAGTGTGTTACCCAGAAGAAGCCCCTGCAGAACCATTAGCAGATTGTGACAATACATTGGATATAGAATATTTCACAGTGTTTTCATACGGTACCTGGCTGGACTGATACAGTGTTGCTATGATTACCAGTGTATATTGCTTCATACAAGTGTGACATAATCATTATGTCATGGTAATGTGTTCATCTAATAATGACTCTTACCATTGTATCCTGCCTTGATCTAACATTGCTCCTAGGTACATAAGCATTGTAATTACAGTGTCACTCCATTGTCAATAAAGATAATTTGGTAAGGGAAAGGAAAGTACATGGTAACAAAAAGTAGCAAAGACAAGCCTACTGGGCTGCAGAGATATATAAAAAATGTTTGAAGATCTTGCACTGTGCTGTGCTGAAGTCGACATCTATAAAAAGTAAAAGTCAGGGGGTAGAATCATTTATCATGCTGAAAGGGAAATGAATATACCATATATTAGAAAGTAAGTTTTGGCTATGGAGCTCTCCATTCTAAGTAGGGCTAGGCTTTGTATAGTGAGGACTGCATATAGAGTTAGAATTCCAGCATCTGTCTTTGAGAATATATGAGCATTTATACAGTAACTATACAATGTTCCAATAGCTGGTTTGATAAAATGTACCCTAGTCACAAAGCTTGAGCTATTTAACCCCTACTCTGTGAGAAGGGTCGCATTAACATGTTTAAAAATAAAATATCAAAATAAACACCAAGCATCAAAAAAGGATTCAAACTATCTTTTTCTTTTTTTTTCTTTTTTTTTTTTACAGATAATGCCTGTGTTCCTGAGTTTCAGTCACATATTGAAGTACATCCTGATCACAGATTGTTTTATTTACTTACTACATACATGTTTAGTTTCTATGTGCATTAAAAACATAGTTTGTAGGTTTACATTTGTGTTCAAATTTAAACAGATGTTGAGAGAATCTTATTTTACAAAATATGGAGCACCAATGTAACAGGATGGGAGCTGGGTGCGAGCCAGCGACCCTGCACAACGCAAGCGAGCGTCTTAACCACTATACAAAAGAGCTGGGCTTGTCTACATTCGTGTTTATAGAGCAGAGTTGTTGATATATTCCATATCATGTACACATAGTTGAAGAACACTCCCTGTATTATGATATCTGTATGATATCCATTTAAAGATCACTGGTAATTCCAACAGTGAAGCAGGACTTGGGGGTAAAAGCAGGCCAGAGAGCAACATCTTTGGGTGGTATTGGACAGATTAGCTCTGGTCAAGCATGGTAGTGCAGAGTACATGAGCCAGGCCATTTGCTCTGGTTGTTTTAAGCTGATGGGTCCTTAAAAAAAAAAAAAAGAATACCATTGTCAACCTTTTTACGTTGTAACACAGCAGGGAGGGGGTTAATCCTCCCTGCATGAAGAAAAAACATGTGCGGAATGCACATTGTGTTAATTGTTAATTATCCCCTGCACCTGGTAATTATTGTTAAATTAGGACCAGGTGCAGGGTATATAAGGGGTGCAGTCAGTCTGCTCACGGCTGCTGTATAGAAGGAGGCAGGAAGGTGTGCTCTGTTTCCAAGCAGCCGGCAAGGGTAGAAATCCTGTGTTTTGTGTTGTGGGGAAACGGCTTAGCCGTCCCACTTTATAGTCAGGGTGTTCCTGAGTCTTAGTTAGTGCTCCGAAGGAGCTAGGTGTTTGTTTTTGTTTTTGTATTTCGGTTTGTATTATTAAAAGTGCGCGGAAGCGCTGAACCCCCAATTTCTGTGTCTGGGTCAATTTTTAAAGGGGCAACGAACCTAAGTGGGGGCAATTCATCACAACGTGTAAATATTTAATACATTGTGTATTACATTGAGTGGAATTGAGAAAGAGTTATCAGTGCTCAGATATATATTGTTTTGAATATCAAGCTGAAGTGCTAATGTAGCACTCAGATGATAAATGCCATGCCTGCTGATTTATGCAGCTGAAGCAATGAGGTAGTGGTGGATTTGAGAAAATGTCAAGTGTTTGCCATTAAGGAAATCATAATTTCTTTGGCAGTAGAATACCCTTGAGAAGAGAATTACATCAATGGTGGGAAAGTTTTTCACTCTAACAAAGCCATAGGTTTTTAACACCAGACCATGTTCTGACCAAAGCTTCTATGTATAGCAACAACCTACAGTAACACTGACTTGCATTACTCTAAGTACAGTTTAAGTACATTCAGTACTTAGCTAGTTAGTAACTTCTGTGGCCCTCACTTTATTTGTTCAGTAAATATTGTATATGGATAGCATATATTATTTAAACTTAACCTACAGTACATGTACTATTGACAATAATATCTGGATTATATATTACTCACTATTAATTATAATACTAATTAATATAATAATTATAATATTATAAATAAATCCACTAAGCTAAACATAAGGGGTTTTGAATTACAGTAATACATAGTAAAAATATACAGCAATAATATATTGAAGAATAATGCTTTTAATTTAGCTGTATTTAATCAAACAAATTATAGTTCACAATACTAAAAAAAAAGTGACCTATTGTATTCACAATGTATACTAAGTAGTGTTAAAATGTCATTTTCATTTTGTCTGACAGTTTAGAGTACATGTGGTGTACTATAACTATAGATCGTGATCTCCTAATAGTCTAAAATGGTTTATTCACACTTCTATACGACTTATTGTGTCATAAGCTGTTAAACAGTGATGTGGTAAGAAAGTGTCTATGTCACAAATGATAAACACAATAATGATAAACGTGTGTGACAACTTCACGTTGAGATGAGCAGGAAAACATTGTTTAATCTTCCACTGGCTGGAATACTGATACGAGATATGAAGTGTCTGTTACATTTGAACGGGAACATAATTGCTTTGCTTCAATATGTGCTTACAGTAGACCAAAAGAAAGGGGATATGCAGGATTAAAAAGTTGAACAAAAGACTAATATCTTTCACTTGAAGAGGATTTTCTGCCTTCAAAAAAAAAAAAAAAATCCTTAATCCTGTATTATGTCATCCATCTCTGTCACTATGTAACCTGTTGTGAAAAGTAGAACTGTCTTACTTACGGCTGCAGGTGGAGGACGTTTTGTTCTATGGGATTTATGGGCTTCAGGTAGCTGGTTTCCCACGATGCTTTGATTTTACCTTGTCCTGATTTTGGGGTGTCAGCCAAGGTAGCACTGATTGTGACAGATATAAACCAGCGCTGGGTTAGGGGCAGACAACTCCAATTTAGGTGTTCACAGATGTGCTCTGAGCGACAAAGCATGTGTCAATAATGATTAGCTTCCAGTTAATGCTCTGATATGACCTGAAGCAGGGTTTCTTCACTATAGGCACAAAAGCTTGTGTTTTGTTGGTACAATGAAAGGTATCAAGCTACCCATTTGTCATGTCGATATCTCAAGTGCCAATATGGCTGCAAATATTTTCCTTGAGCAAAATAAATCTTCTGTGCTTGTAGGCTGTTGAATTAGGGAGTACTTTTTCTTCAGAATTCATCTTGATTAATGCTGTAACACAATACGACAAAGGAAAACATTAATTTAAGCTTAAATAGAAAAATTAAGCAGATTTCTACAAATGGTGTAAGTGAGTAATATATATTCAAAATCATCTCACCAAGTTTTGATAAGAACACCAATAGTGTGTTGTTAATACTATATGTCTGAGGACACACTGTGCTTGCAGATGTTAGGCAGTTCATAAATCCAATGCATTATTTAATATACAGAGAGAGAGAGAGTTCTCTATAACGGACACAAGTTACTGTTTAAATTGAGGTTGGAATTCTCCCGTTAGGAAATCAGATTTGGGGGTTTTGAGAATTATAATTTTACAGAAAAATGAAAATGTTGAACCCTTCAGTAATATCCTATGGCCATTTCATATCAGGGATATGTTCTTAATAATAATCAGGATTGTTTTCGTTAAGGACCTAGTTGTTGTTGTTTTCTTTCTGGGGGTGTAAGGAGGTGTAGCTCTGGAGTTCCCCCTGGTGGAACCAGCCCTGCACTTATCTCTGCAGAAAGACTATTCAGTGATGACCTTCTCCGTAACATGGCTCTAAAATACCACTTGCACTTTGGGGTACAATCTTCTGTATACAGTACACAGTTCCTTGTTTCCTTAGGCTAGTACCTCTTGCTGACTGAAAACTGCTAACAGTATTTGGCTGTGTGATGCAGGCTGCTTCTCAGTGGGAGCAGGTTTCCAGTCTTTGAAAAATCTGACCCAAGTGGGAATCAACTTGGAACCAGATAAGGCACATCAGCCAAGCCATAAAGGTCTATAAATATCCTGATTTTTTCAAAATGAGAAGTAGGGGGAGGGCGGAACTAGTTTTTGTAGAAACAGAGAAGGGAAGGAAGCTCTTGTTTACCTCACACAGAAGACAGCATGTGGCATGCTGATTGGCACAGAGGAATCCAGCCACCCATATTTTAGTCTATGAGATATCACAGCAGGCTAAAGATTAAGCATAACACAGCTTGTGACCTTTATTAAAAAGAAAGGCCCAGAAAAGAGAATTTTCACAGTCATTCTAATTCTTCAGTAATTGTCTTGTTTTAGTTTATTTTGTTTTAGGACATCAAACGTGTAAGATAAAGAACACAAAAGCAGGAAAACATCAATGCCAACAAAAGCTTGTTTCCCTTTGTTTCCAAGACGGTTTATATTTATGTAACACCCCTTTGTCAATCAACGTAGCAGTGAGAAAAAAACAGTCTTTGCATGGGACAAGGGGAAATGTTATTGCAAAAAGCCTATAGAAAAATGATCCATTTACTGTCACTAAACCTTTACAAAAAAGCATGGCTGTATTATGTCTTGGTAAGTGTAACAGTAGGGCAGGAAGTGCTACTTACAGGTCAAACAAACGGGACCAAACAAAACCTGCCTGTTGTTAGGAATCTGAGGAAGGGTTACAGGGAGCTGACAAAACCATGCAAATCACAGGTTAGATCAGGTACTGTGGGCTGAAGAATTAACCTTGCATTGCCTGTGATTATTATTATTATTATTATTTATTTCTTAGCAGACGCCCTTATCCAGGGCGACTTACAATTGTTACAAGATATCACATTATACATTGTTTCACATTATACAGATATCACATTATTTTACATACAATTACCCATTTATACAGTTGGGTTTTTACTGGAGCAATCTAGGTAAAGTACCTTGCTCAAGGGTACAACAGCAGTGTCCCCCACTGGGGATTGAACCCACAACCCTCCGGTCAAGAGTCCAGAGCCCTAACCACTACTCCACACTGCTGCCCCTGATTAATTGGCAAACTGATTTGTGTTGTAGAAAATGTGCATAGCTTAATTGGTTGATTGAAAATTCCTGAAGTTCTATGCATTTACTGGCACATTCATGTTTTATTAAATCACAATGACATCAGTTGACATTGCTGAAGTAAAATGACCTAGGAAGTGTGAGTGTGCAAATTTTTTGAGAGTATGGCATGGAAACTGAAAACTTTCTTTAACCTACTAGATTGACAGGTTAATGGAATTATTTTGTTAGCTATAATCATTTGAAGTGGAAGTAAATTAGGATGGTCCATAAATAAAAACAAACTATAAATGACTTTAATAAAACACTATTTACAAAAAATAAAATCACCTAAGTAAGAAACTAAACTGTCCTTGTCATGTCAAGTGGGTGACAGGCAAGCTTGCAATGTCATGGATTAAAAAAAAAAAAGTATAATTGTCTTTGTTGTTGCCAAGACTATCTGCGTCTCTGTAAGAGGTCAGCAAATAGCACACAATACATCATTACCAGATAAACTTCAGAGGCAATAAGAGCAGATAGGCTAGTACAATATTATACCACTTTGCTACAAACTCCCTCTTTTGCTTTTAGGCATTTATTTTTGTGAGATAACCTCAATAGATAAGTTAGAAAAATGCCAGAGGGTACCAATATGATAGCTGTGTATAACCTAGACAAAACCCTTGCAGAACCATTAGCAGACCACAGCAATAGCAGCACTTGCAATACGATAGATTCATTATTTCTCAGTAGTCCTAACACTGTAGAGTAGATTGACATGCATAGCACATTGCCTTTATATTTATATTGTAATTGTCATCTTTTTCCACAGTGTCATTTGCAGAGAAATTTGAGAGACTATTCTTCTGGAGCTTAGTAATTACACCTGTCAAATGCCAAAAAAGCAAAGAGAAATGGGGTAGGAACAGTCAGGATGGAGACAATGTAAAGCAATTATGTGTTACTGAAGAAGGGTGTTTGAGGCAGGAGGGAAGACTAAACATGACTTTAGTATAGGCTGTATTTCACTGATAGGGCTGCACTCCTACACACATCTATTTGTGTAATTGGGAATGCTTCACTTTAGGTCTGCTTTATAGGAAAATGACATTTAAAAAGGGATAGTTATATCATCTATATTTCATATTTCATGTGTTACCTATTTTATATCATATTAGGTGTGTGTTTGATATGGTTGTATTGTTGTTTCGTGCTTCAATGTATGCTTACTAATTATTCCAGCAAAAAACGCATCTGAAAAGTCTCTTCAAGGCTGGTTGTGGGGGAGTGAGGTGAAAAAGCACAGGGCAATGCCAATACATTCACAACCTCACTTCCTCACAAACTGCCAAGAGGAGTCTTTTCAGAAGCACGGAAAGTTGGTTAGCATGACAGATAATGATCTAAGCAGAAACAACAACTGAGAATTATACAAAGCAAACATAATAGGATATTATCCCTTTAATACTGTTAGGTATTGTAGAGTTCTATCGTTCACACTCCTAGCTCCAGCCACCTCACTACAGGACACTTTTATTATTTGTCTGGCCAAAAACATAAAGGCTACTAATTCACTACACTTTCGCTACGGTGTGTGAAATATATGTCTTCCTAATAAGAGAAATCATTACAAAGTTGTTTTTTTTTCCCCAATACCCAGTGGTGTGGGGGTTATTCCCTTTTTCCTTTGCCCACTATGTGTTGCATATCATTTGTTTGATACTTCTCTAATTTGGTATCTCAGCTGCAGTGCTTGCTGGGAATTGTAGTTTCAAAGATTTAAAGAGTGTCTTATATAGAGAATTGTAATTGTTTTATTGAGATTGGAAAGCAAGCACTAATACAAGAGGTTTGTAGGGCAGGCTGCTTCCCACATGGTATGGGACTAGGAATGCAAACTGTACTTTCTTCTCATTCATTTGAGCTCTGAGGATCATCTGTTTCTTCATGTTTTGCAATGAAAGGTTACCACTGACATGAGTTTTAATACCAATCTGCTGTACCATTTTGATTGAAGGTACTGGAGTTGTTTTTTTTTTAACCAAAGAACTCTGTTTTTATAAAAAGGTTAGGCAAGGTTAATGCTTCAGGAAAGCAGAGTCTGGCATTGCTGTGAAATCTGCTTGTGTTATATATAGTACAAACAGTCTCCTGGCAGTAGTTCTTACCAGCTCCACATAAGCAACTGCAGTGAAGGCTCACTGCCCTAATACAGTGATTACATTCAATTAGCCAAGCTAAGTCAGCTATGCCAATACATATGGCTGTATTTGATGCCTTATGTAGTATTACTGTATACTCCAAAGCAGTTACCATAGAATATTTCTTTAAGTGAGGTTTTATGGCTTTACAAAAGCCTATATATATATATATATATATATATATATATATATATATATATATATATATATATATATATATATATATATGTGTGTGTGTGTGTGTGTGTGTGTGTGTGTGATAATATCCAATGTATTTGAAACACAGCCTGACTTGGGTGTTGACTTCATCATGTCGAACACTAGCCTTGTTGGATTTACAGTGATTCAGAAAAAAAAACATTTAGGAAGCACCCTTGGTCCTTATTGAAAAACTGTGCCCCCTTGGTCCTTATAGGAAAATAAGGTGGCACCTGAAACAAAATTAAATCAATAGCATATTTGCAATACTGAAGTTGAGGACATTTTTAGATTCTAGGTTAAAGATAAATATATAATTGAATATTTAAAAAGAATATGCAAGGTATATATATATATATATATATATATATATATATATATATATATGGAAGTTGATAGATATGTTGTTCATCCAACCCCATTCCATTTGCTTTAATGTTATTTACCTGGATATACAGTATCTGTCCATTCTTGCATTAAGTAGCAAAACTTGACAATTAACAGGTTTTAGAAACCCTTATTTTTGCAAAATTTTTACAGAAACCTAGCTTAATATCTTGTCTGCTAATTAGGAGATAATAGCCCAATTTGTTGTGTTTAATGAATACAGTGAATGCATTGTTATGTTTTATATAAATTATTAGTTAATCCATCTAGGAATCCACATAAGGTGTATGTCAGTCGACTCATGTCATTGTCAGACAGCTGGTAGTTCACTGTTGCTTGAGTCGTTCCTTCTGGATATTTTCTGCAGTTTATTTAAATTTCCCAGACAATACGACTAACGTGTAACTAACAAACCTTCCTCAGAGGTTATCTAGGCTTGTTGTTATGAGCAGAGGAAACTGAAGCTTCTGGTGGATTTCTACTGTATAAATGCTTTACTGTAACACCACAGTGCTCAATAATAAACCTTGCCTTTCCTACAGAAGTGGATTTCAATGCCTGTTTCTTATTCATTACTGATGATAACTGACTGTCACCTTTCACGCTTACCCAAAAGGCCAAATTCATTTTTTCCCTTTTTAGTATTTGGCTGACTTATCGGGTCTTATCTGACACCTGGCAGCTTACTGTGTCGAACGCTTCAATCATTTCAAAATGTCGGCTGGTGGTATGAAATTAAACACCAGAGGTATTTTATAGCAAGGCTTCTTCTCTGTAATATTTTATTGCATATAAAAGGATATGTATAGGAGTTATTTCATTTTCTGATATCTGCTTTGCTTGGTAGCTGCACAATAACTAAGCATCCCACATGCTCAGTGTCAATGTACTACAGTTTGTGGGTCAGGATCAACATTTAATCTCAGCTGTCTGCACCACCAGTTCAACAATTTGCTTTTTTTGGTGCAAACTGTAATATACAGGTAGGTCATTATATAATATTTAATAAGGGGATTTCAGCATTTAATTAGGGTAGCAGTGTGGAGTAGTGGTTAGGGCTCTGGACTCTTGACCGGAGGATCGTGGGTTCAATCCCAGGTGGGGGACACTGCTGTTGTACCCTTGAGCAAGGTACTTTACCTAGATTGCTCCAGTAAAAACCCAACTATATAAATGGGTAATTGTATGTAAAAATAATGTGATATCTTGTAACAATTGTAAGTCGCCCTGGATAAGGGCGTCTGCTAATAAATAAATAATAATAATTAACAAGCCAAAACCTATTTTTGAGTTTCCCAAGGGTTTAATAGGACATTGTATGAAACCAGAGATACAGCTAACAGCAGCTCCATACAGACCCACTGTATACACCATAAAAAAAATTAAGTATGCTAATCCCATTTGCACGCTATTTAATAAAGGGTACATATATCTAACCAAACTAAAACCTGAATAATAACCTACAACTGCCTTTTCCTACATCTTGGATAGTAGGCCAAGTCCTCAGATAGTCACCCAGAAGCTATATCTTATAACAACATTTCAATAAAGAAAAGCAGGTGCTGTAAATGTAAATATTTTGGGACTTAAAGTAGGTCATTTCAACTAGGGTAGGCCTTCAACAGTATATACCATTTTCTGATTGTGGTACTCATGTAGGCATTAATCAGATATTAAATGTATTATCTTTTTACTTTTATTAGTATATCCAGAACTTCAAACAATCTTCCATAGCACTAAAAAGAGCAAAATTAATTTATACAAATCTGGCTATGTAGTCATACTGTCTGAAAATATGAATAACCAGACATGAGGATTTTAAGAAACAATAGTTTCAGGAAGAGCATTCCACTTGAAGGCCATACTATAAAAAGAAAAGGAGATGCAGAAGGGATACTAGTTAAGGAACTCTCTTAGTGACGCGGTACACCTTCCAGAGTGTATGTGTGAACAACTTCAAGGGCACTCAAAAAAATGAATAAAACAAAAGAAAATTCAACAGCATGGAATTGATGTACCCCAAATGCTAAGGCTTTGTATTATTGTTGCGAGAGGATAAGATTTTTTGCAAATTAAACCATGAAGGGAGAATTTAGTCACATTTTTGTCCTGCATCAAAATTAAGTTTAATATACCTGTTCTTCAGAATTACCAATAGTGTCTGTACTATGTTGTATTTTCCTATTGTTGAAAGTAAAATATTATATTTATTTCTAATACCCATGGTTATAGAATTTACAGAATGGATTGTACTGTATCTACGGGTGCTGCCAATTTTCAACTTTCAGAATTCCTTTTTGACATCTAACAAACCAAAGGTATTTTTGTCTGTTTTAAATGTGTAAATAGAACTGACTATAGTGTGGAATGGATTTGGAAAGTGTCATTAGAGCTTCCCCTCAGTACCCAGTGAGTGCACCTCAGTCCTAACCTGTCATCATCCATTGCTGGCCACTCTCAGGACTGAGAATTGTCAATTGTGTGTGTATGTTTTTTTTTTTTTTGTGACATGGACTAATATCCTTGAGGGTTGTTGAGACCACCAAACTCAGCCATCAAACCAAGGGGAAAATGCATGAAAGACTAGCTCGCTGTTTCAACTTATTTTAAAGGTAGTTTAGACAGCCTCTGAAGGCAGCAGAAAAATGTGCCTCCATGTGGTAGTTATACAGCAGCCCGCAATATTGCTCAGCTCAATTTCCCACTGGAGGCCTGCGCTAAAAGGAATCGAGATGTCTTGACAATTTTGAACACTCTTTATTCTAAAGGTATCAAATTGTCATCATTTCCAGCAGAGTATAAAGCCATTATCAGCCCACTGATGTCCATTATCAGTTCCAGGAAAAAAAAGTGAGATTATAATGAGCCCCAAGGGCAGAAATGGAGGGCGATGCCTTGACAGAATGATGCTATTAGTAATATTATAGATTTTCCACTCCCTTACACACTGTTGTATTGTACATTCACCGGTCAAGCTAAAGTAAAAGATAAGATGTATTTTTAACTGATATTTGTAAGATAATCTTTTTCAAGCTACTTGTGCTGCAAGCTAATAATTGATGTGTGCTCTCATGCTAAATGTGACTACAAGAGTACAATGATGCAAACAAGTCAGCCTTTTGAATATGACAAGGGGAAATGCTAACTGTAGTGATGCTGCCCTGACATCTAAAACCTGTGAGAGTACATGTGAGATGATTGCAGGTTGTCAATTTGTCCAGTACAACATGCGGCGGGTCATTTTGAATAGCATTTGTTGTATAGAGAATATTATTTCAACTGCCAATCTGGAAGACTGAATTGCAATTTTGAAATCTGATCATGACTTTGAGGATAGAATTAAATTCAAGGTGATAAAGGTCAAAGCATGGATGTTCCTGTAGCATTTGCCTCTGGATGAAGTGTGTTCTTATACTACTGAGTATAGGGCTTTTCATAGCCTGTTTGCTTTTTCAAATGTATGCACACGATTATGAGGAGTAAACTGTCTCAAAAGTGCATTCTTACCATTACAATGAATCAATGGTCTAGAAATAATGAACAGCTGGTGTTGATGGTGCCCTTTTAACACCAGAACTCACTAAATATAATTCAATAAACATGACCTCAGTGGTACCCCAAATGTTATACATTTGCTACCAAAGCTGAATATATGTCCTTCATTTTGCTCTCTAAAATGTGTTTTTGTCTTTTTTGTTTTTGTTTTTGCAATGGTGACGGCTAAGACTGGTATCACATGTACGTGATCTCAAGTTCTTTATGAATACATCCCATTAGGTTTGCATGATGAATAGAAGTGTATCCTATTGTTGCCTTTTGGTAGTGAATGAGCACCCCTGAAGACGTAAGCCCTGTTTAGATACCTAAGGTACTATCAAAGACAGCCAGGACAAGCTGAACAAATGCTCCTCTGTGGCTTCATCCATGCCCCCCCTTCCCCAAGCCACCCAAACATCCCAAAACAATGCTCCTAGCTCTTCCTCCCCCTCATTTGAATATGGGCCTGAGGGCAGCCAACAGGCTTCTTCCCTAATTTCCTATTGACTAGAATGAGGTGCGCTATCCACCCACTATCATTTTTGTTCCAGTATGCCCACATACATAAAACTATATCTGACATGTATTGAGAATAATATTATAATACTGTTAAAGCACTGAAGAATACTTCCACTAGAGCACATATCTATACATGATTATGTGCATACATGTATTTCATCCAAATGAACACTACGTAATAGGGATTGAAAATATCACAATTTGCTAGGAGGAGAGGGGGAGGGCTCACAGCTCAATACTGTATAACTCATCTCACTGTATCTCTAGGCAAGACGTGATTTGTTAATAACTGGAACTAATATAGTGGGAAAAAAACCATCAAAAATATAAATAAAAATGTTAAAACGAAAACTCAATTAGGCTATAAAACAAGGATGATGTCTCTTTATGGTAAGGAGGGCTAATTGAAAATGCCAAACACATTGTTAAACCTGCCAGCTAATGATATTTTATAAGCTATATAATTACCCCGTGTCAGACACATATCCCTATTTAGGAGACCTTTGTTATCAAAGTTAAGTTTTGACACATTGGGGAAATAAAAATCTTTAAAGCTCTTTGGAGATGAATTACCAATTTCTAATAGGTGTTATAATAATAATAGCCTTGTGGTCTATTAAATGAAAGTATATCTGTTATTATACGACTGTAGAATTGACTTCCCCACTTACAAAAAGGGGATTCCAAATCAGAATATCCTATTCTGCTATGATAATCCTAGTTTTATGTTCTGCTATGATAATCCTAGTTTTATGTTCTGCTATGATAATCCTAGTTTTGTGTTAGTGCAATGGATTACCTGTGTGTACTGGTTAATACTATAGGTATGTGAAATGTGAAAGTGTTACGACTGTGGTACCATTCTAGTATAGAACCATTTCATTTTGATTATGGTAGTCACATATCCCAGCCTCTATCCAGGAAACCCCTGAAGAACTCCCTGTTAAATACGTGAGCTGACCTGTTACATTGCTATTAGTATGATGTTACCAAATATATGGAGATAAAGTTTGAAATGAATGCCTGTGATTTTATATTACAGGACTGCAGTATATTTTCTATAGCCAGAAATGTAAGTGAGGGTATAAAACTACTCAGGATACATACATACACCATATGGAATCAAGAGGAACACAAGTCAGGTAAGAATAATCATGTGTTTCTAGCATTTATGTGTAAAGTGAGATTTAAAAAGGCCTAAATTGAACATTGAACATCCACATGTTTTCACTGAAACTATATCAATAAAAACATTTGTTTACTGGGATATTTAGTCATTTCCGCAACTGTACTGTTTATTATGAATACATTTCTTTCATAACATGTTTTCTATTACATGTTTACATTAACATAGAGGATGTATAACATAGAGCCAATATGTAACATTGAACTAAAAATACATTAGTTCCCCCAATCCAAAGTCCATCCATAGAGTACATCAAATGCAAAGAAGACTTTTGACAACCCACAAATAAAACTCCTTAGATTTCCACAAAACAGTATATTTGCTTTGATGCAAATCAATTGGTGAAAGAGAGCAAATTCCCAGGAAGGTAATTTTGAAAATCCTTAGTCAACTCAAAAAAATACATGATTGTAATTATGTCTATTTATAAAATTAAACTGTTTTGATTTTTAAATGTGGCCCACAGTAACTGTTCTTACTTGTGTTGTACTTTCATGTCTGTTCCCAACTAGGCTTCACATAAGGTCAAGTTGCAACTTAATATTAGATCATTACAACATTACAGACTCATTTTTCACATTCAAGGTTTGAAACGTACATGAGGCAATTATCACTCGAACGTTTACTGTTTAACAGAAATCTACACTGTCTGACAGGGGGTTCAAGCCTTTTAATATAATGAGAGAGCACCTAGGTCCAAAAGCGAACTAAGAAAATCTTGTGCTTGGTACAGCATGTCACTTATCAAGCCGTGTGGTTCACACTTCAGGATTTAATGAGGCATTAACTAAACCTAAATGATCTCTTGGGTCATTAAAGAGAAACTCTGCTTGGTTTCCATTGAAACAACTGTAATCCATATGCTCTTAGGAACTACAGCAAGTGGAGAAGGTTGAAACATATCCTGATTCACCTTGGCAGTGTTAATCACATAATTCCTTCTGGGGTTTAAGACATGGAAGTATGTCCAGGTGGCTGTTCTCAGTTGCTCTGGTGAACAAGGCTGCATATCTAAGCAGGACCGATGTAGTTAGGTAGTCTTGGGAGTTCCCTCAGTACATGAATTTAATACTCTGCAGTTGGGACTTAAGTATTATGTCTCTTCTGAAGGGCTGTACCTCTAATTGGCACTGTGCATTCAGTAGATGGGCAGACATGGTTCAGGTGATAGCACTAACCCATCCACAGGATGTGCACCCTACTGCACCCATGCTTTAGTTGGGTGACCAAGGAAAAAGCATTGATGGTCAGTAGTCCCTCTGAGACAGAACTCCTGGCCTGGATACTGGCTATAAGATGGGCTTAACCTACTCTCTGGGTCTGAGGTTCAATATAATTAATCCTCTTGACACCCTGTGCATTGTATTTGAGAGTCACACCCAGTCACAACAGCTATTTACATTAAGTGGCCTCTGTCAAGGAAGGCTTGTCAACTTGAAGCACTGTAAAGTTTATTATAGGGACAAGACGTTATGGAACTGCTGCCAACACTATTCAGGAACAGACTCATTTACAAGGTTTTTCTTTGTTTGATATATGTTGTGAGACAGATTCCTTTTTAATGACAGACTCTTCTAGTAGAGTAGAATTAACCCTTGTAGGTTATTTCTCAAGTATGTCCTGAATCCCCTAACTCATGCTTACAGGGACAGATACTGCATCTCAGTGGATGAAAACTGCTTACATCTCTTTAAAAGAATAAATGCTGAGCCACCATCTCCCCAAATGTAGAATGGTGGATGACTACAGAAAAACTCAGGAGGGGCACTTGCGGGTACCCAGTTTTAAATCCGTATGGCACAGACAGAAGTTAGAGGTCATATTGTGTTCCGTATTAATACTAAAACCTGAATTTCCTGTAAAAGCATGTGGTTGTCGGGCCTGTTGCTATTAGACAGTTTTCAGACCATGTTCCTGAACTTGAAGCTGGCATAGCTATGTTGCATTGGGGTTTGTGAGACGTGGTCCGGAAACTGTAATGTGTCCTTAACACCGTAATATTGTATAAGGTACATGATGAAAAGTGAATAATATCTGCTGCTTGTATTTTTTAATCGACTATTGACCTAGGATATAACCCATCTGAAATGCCATATCTTATTTCCATTTTGGGGGTCTTCCTAGTACCCAATTTCACAGCTGAATGGCCAGAGGCAATAGAAACTTACCCTTGGATAATCCAATAAATGAGTTGCTGAGCTTTGATTAGGAACCGCAATCCCTTGGCCACTAGCATTCCCCACCATGGTACCATAATTGAATTAAACTTCATATTAATGTATAACATACTTGACTGTGTTTAAATTAAATTACAGTTCTGGGTTTATGATATAACCACTGCTTTTGTGTCAAGCGATTGCTCATGTTTTGGGTCCTGTTTGGTGCTGGTTGACTTAGGCACATAGTAAGTTATTCATCAAATTGGGCTTTAAAACAATGATTTATTGGTATCCAGACCCTAGCATTAATTGTAAGGCAATATAAGGTTCTTTTCTCACCAACCTTGCCTTTTTCTATATGAACAGATTGTTTCACACACCCTACTTACCATGAAACCATGCCTTGCACCTCACTGTTGTATTATAAACTTCATATTGATCCTCAGTCACTCCTGCGTTGTATCACACAGTTACATTCAATTCAGTTGTTTTCAGCATCTTCCATTGTTTGGGAAGTTTCTAGTAAAAAATTTTTTTTTTAAAAAATTGACAGTTAACAAAACAATCCTCCAACCAGGGTGTTTGGAGCATAAAAGACTATAACATAAATCTATAGCAGTTATCTTATTGGAAGACTGGAGTCATTATGGTTATCTCTTTTATTATATATGGTAAAATATTAGTTTAATACTGAAATGCAAACTGATGTTCACCTTTCTGTGTGGACTATGATTATTAGTGCAGGTTGTCTCATGAGAAATCCAACATTGCAATGTTCTGTATCCTGCTTGTTTGTTTATGTTCAGGAAGCAGGGGGTTAGAGTTCATGTTCAAATCAAACATGTCAAGGTTCTACCCAACTCCTCAGATGGTTAAGAGCAAAGCAGAGCAATCAGATTATGACAAGGATAGCTGACCTCACTGTCCTTTTGTAGACCTCTTTCCAGTGTGTTTTGCTTTTTAGTCACAGTAAAGTACAGATAAATACATCACTACGGAGGGAAAACACCAGTGATTTAATATAGATATAAATACAATTAATTAGTCTACAATTCCTATTGTTAATTGTCTGGTTAACATAAAGTGCTACCCAACTGTGCCATTTGTCTGGTAAATAGTGCTGAGAGATTATCACTTTTGCAACTCGATTCAATTGTGAATAGTGAATACACAATTAGAATAATTAGTAGTTGGAGAAATCGTATAACAATTATATTGTGGGCCTTGTTAGCAATAGCAGTGCACTTTACATAAACCAATCAAGCTTCGAGTTTCTCGATAAAACATATTTATGTTTTTATAATACATAACTAACAATGTGGAAAATAATAAGTTATTTTTTTCTTCCATAATGTAGCATTCCTTGGGGGGGGGGGGGTAGCATGGTAATCAGGGGGAGGGGCACAGGTATGGCACAGGACAAAGAAATAAACAACCTGACGCTGATTTTTTTACTTTTTTAAGTGCATATCTCAGCATTGAGAAGCCTTGTAAATGCAATATAAGATACATTGCAAGAACAGGGAGTGTTGCTTTTCTAGAGACAGCAGCAGGAGCTAATTAGGGCTGGCTGGTCTCTGCTTTATCAGTAAGTGAATACTAAACCTGTGAGGCATATATATAGTATATAACTGAACAAACATAGGCTGACTATTACAGCTCATGTTTTATTTGATGTTTTTCATGTTTATTAAAAGCAAAGCCTTAATGGGAGTTGTCTTCTGTGCTTCATGTACCGGAACATCCAATGTGTCTTCATTATTTAAGAAAACAAATGTTCAATTGAATAGTCTCTGAGCCATATATATATATATATATATATATATATATATATATATATATATATATATATATATATATATTTTTTTTTTTTTTTTTTTCCAGGCTAAACAAAGGCTCCATTTTGCAAACTGCAAACGCCCCACATCTGGAACGTTATCTGAGCCTTACACAAGCCAATTCTCAGTTTACCCACAATTAGTCTGCAGTAAACCAGAAACTGAATAAACTTCAGAGAGTGTGTCACTCTTGGGAGCTGACACTTGCTCAGTAATGAATCATTTACTATCGAGCTGGCCCTGTCATTCTTTATAAAAAGTAAAGATACTGCCTGCCATTTCACTGACAATGCTCACTATTCAGGGATTATTATTATTATTATTATTATTATTTATTTCTTAGCAGACGCCCTTATCCAGGGCGACTTACAATGGTAAGCAAATACATTTCAAATTGGATTGGACTGAAATCATCAGCTCCTCCATGTTGCATGTCTGCAGTCTGGTTACAATGGACTCCTCTGATAAACACTGCAGGCATGGTTTTTATCAGCATGTTTCTTATTATCTTTCTGGAATGGAAATTGCTGCAAATAACTGTTTTTTGTGAAGTAAAACTGCTGTATATGTAGACACTTACTAGGGTTGTTCCAACTGTTTAGAACTTTTTGGCACGTGTTGTGGCAAATAGACAGGTACAAGGTAACTGAATGCATTGGTAGTTAAAAACCTGAACTGTGCCAAAATGGCCCTGTGAACTTGCAGCCATTTGGTAAGCCTAGTGACCCTTGCCAAGTCCAGACCCTGCTTTTTATGTTATTTAGTTGCTTTATGAGGACATTTGGGCAAGCATTAAAAGGGCAGTAGGGATGACCAATCAGAACCAGACTAGTGTTCTGATGGCAACAGGGTTAGAGGTCAAGGAAGTAACAGTGGCGGCCGAGTCTAGTGAGGATTGTATAGTGGCACTGGAGTGAGAGGACTGTATGTGCTCGAGTCCCACAGGGTGAAAGTAGAAACTAAGGCTGCTTGCACTTCACTGTATTTATGGTTTCATTAAAAGAAGTATCCCTTTCTTATGCTTGCAGGAGTTTGTTAAAGGACTATAGTCTTTGTGTCAGTTTCTTACTGCCATTGCTGATAAAGTGCTCCCTCTTACCCAGTAAGCTTTCTACTGAATTCATAAGGCTTTTAAATGCATTATGCAATCCTGTATATGGACCTATTGTATATATAATGCAAGATTCAGAAAAGAAGACTTACAAAAGCCAAGAGCCATCTGAAGCTATTTTTGCAGTCTACTATGTCAAGGTATCAGAAATAGAGTCACAGATCATCTAAATTGTCATTATGTATCGCTAGCCTTGAGATGTCTGGAATGAATGATGAATAGGAAAGTATTAAGTAGATATTGACTTGCTGTGTAATCACATGTCGAGTCAATGAACCACCAATTCGCATGTTGATTTATTAAGATATTCATGCATGATCAGCAATATACAGTACATAAATCTTTACTATACAGTACTATACTGCCAATTTTATTATAACCTGATTCACATGTTTTCTGTTTCATGGATGCAGTAAATGTCTTTTTTTTTTTTTTTTTAACACAGCATGATTGACATCTTGCATGACAAAACTGGCTTCACATTAATGAATCAAATGATTACAATTAACAATAATCAATTTAGAGTTGCCATGGTTCACACTAACTATAGCCAAACTGCTCTATATACGTTTGACTATAAACAGGGTACTGGCTACCCTCCTACCATGCTGTAATTTAATGATTGGTATAAATGACTTTTCAGAAGTGTTTACTATTCAGTGTCGGGTTACTTTTAAAACCATTATTTAAAATTACTTGAACAAATTGTAACTAGATACAGTAATTTATTACTTTTAAATAAAATGTAACTAGTAACAGTTACAGTTCCAAATCGTTACTTCTCATTTTACATATTACTGATACATTATTTCCCCCTCTGATACCAACACCCATCAAGATGAAATGAAAAGCATGTTTATGTGGCATTTTTGAAGTTTGACTTGCACTGTTGAAGAGCTTTCTGATTTCCGCATTATGCGTTAGCCATTGTCCTACAGTTGGAAGTTACTGAAAATTGTAATGAGATTACAGTGATGCGTTACATGTAGTGTGTTATTCCCAAACACTGATATTGTTTCAATTGGTGCATTATTAGGTACTTGCTAGCACAAAAGGATAAATACAATTCTTTTAAACAGAAAATTGCCTTGATTTCTATATTTTTATGAAATGAACCCAGCAGTTTCTCTCGGTCTGAGATAGCACAGAATAATGATTAATTGCTTCCCGTACTTAGTGCAACTGATCATCCTTTTTTTGTCATCATATTCATATTTTTGCATTGAATACAATAAGTGCTCATTACTCTCTGCAGATCTGATATGTGATTGCACACTACTCTGGGGTCATTAGGCAATGTTCCACATTGGAGTGCCAGTGCTGAGAGACTGACATGCATAAATGTAATGGGTTTCCAGTGAGGGTTCAGCTTGTTATGAAAGTGTTTGATTAAGAAAATGACAGAGTGTTTCATATGCTGGCCTTTCCCCTCCTGGGTCCTGGACTGGAATCCAGCTTAGAGTAAAGTGAGTGTAGATAATGGCTGATGGCTTTACAAGCATTATGAGTAATTATTTCAGGAGCTTTGCCTAATGTCTTTATATCTATATGTCCAAATATGCTCATAATTGATCTTGGGAGTGTTATGTGAAAAACAGCCAATTTTATTTGATTTTAGTTTTACAAATGCTCTGCCATGCTTCTTTCCATGCTTTACAATGTTTAGCTTAATATACTGCAGTAACCACCACATTATTTTATTATTTATTTATTTAGCAGACGCCTTTATCCAAGGCGACTTACAGAGACTAGGGTGTGTGAACTATGCATTAGCTGCAGAGTCACTTACAACTATCACCCAAAAGACAGAGCACAAGGAGGTTAAGTGACTTGCTCAGGGTCACACAATGAGTCTGTGGCTGAGGTGGGATTTGAACTGGGGACCTCCAGGTTACAAGCCCTGATAATAAAGTGGAATGTATTTTTAACTTGTGTGACTTTTGTTTTGTGTCCTTAAAACACAAAAAGAGACCAATTCATTCATTTAAAAAAAAAAAAAAAATCTCCCTTATTTTGATAACTTAATGTTGACATGTATGCCAGTCTTGCAATCCAAACAAGGAGCTATGAGCTAATGTTTGGTTTCCTTAAATGTAATCTGTGGGAAACACACTTTGTCACTCGACGCTGTAATAAAACCATCAAATCAACAGCTGGTGGCCAGTTTCAATTGGGAAATCTTTCCAATTTTTTTGATGAATAAAACTACTATGTGACTTTTATGAAGAAGCGTTATGAAAAAAAAAGAAGGAAGGAACAAAAACTCTCTTATACTGCAGATGGTTACAAAAGAATACTTTGATTTACCCTAAACGGTTTGTATATCATTGTATGTTATACTGTAAGCTAAGGGGTTGAGCAATCGATCACCCATCCATAATTATGCTGGGACTACCACTAAAAACCAGTGGATTCTTTGGTACTATAAAATGCTCTAAAATGTGGGCTGCAGGTTTATCAGATAGAAAAATCAATGGACAATTGCATTGATGTAATTATTTTGCTTCAATTAATAAGTTGTCATGCTAGACCCATCAAAATTCTACATCTACTTACCTCTGTTTGTTTCCCCTATCTGCATCAAAATCACATTATTTTTATGTAGATACAGTAGGAAATACAGGTATATATTAATACTATTCTGGCCTTTATCCATACTGTATTTGGATATGTCAATGTAGATTTTTTGCACTATTTCAAAGGTTGCATAGCAAGCTTAGAACTTCCTGTATTCCCTTTGTGTTAATGCTACAGCATACAGTTTGTCAGACAAGGCTAAATTAGTCCCCAGGAGTAGCAAACCATGTAGAAACTGCATGGAAGCACAGTGTTACTTTCTGAATAGCCTTGATAGCCTGGAGCCAATATTCTGAGGCATATGATATTGCCTAATGCACAAACCAGTGTTCGGAGTAAAGTGTGTCAATCAGACAAGTGAACTGCTTTAAAAAAACAGCTTTCTGTGTCTTGTATTTTATTATAAATAGGAACTTGATCAAACCAGTAGGGCCTCCGGGGAGACTTACCCCAAAGGACTGGGACACTGTGTGATATATTACCAACATTTAATCACATTGCAGGAGGCAGCCAATCAAAACAAAAATCACATTTCTCATTGGACACTTCGCAAACCAAAGTGCGTTTTTCCAAGGCAAACACCATGACATTTAATATGAAATAGCCATGTTACATTTTCCACCCCAAATGTCAGAGATGCCAAGACCGATGTGTTTGCATCTGAAACTTAAAAATGTTAAAGTATTATTAAAGAAGCATTGTGTAAGGCTTGTCTTGACATTTCAATCAAACCTATCTGGTTTTTTCACTGTGGAATTCATGGGCAGTATTCCAATTCTAGTCCCAGCAATGCCCAGTATATATTATATTATGGTTATGTTGATTAAACAGGTGTTTACTGAAATCCAAGGTATATCATAATTCAATGTTTCTTTGATTTGTATGTTTACTGTAAGTTGGGCACCAGAGCCACAAAAAGTTCAAACACAACTAGGGCTCAGTGAAGTCTTTCATCTAAAGGCAATCAAGCAATTTGGATGTATTGCATTTCTGGACCACAGCTGTAGCATCTAAAGCTTTTGAAAGAAGAGAGTCAGAATCCATTAGGATGACCAATACTCAAGTCAAAGTGTTATCGTGTGCTAAAAAGAGAGATACTAGTTATATTCTAGACAACGAATTACTTTCAAATACAGAGGCATTCTATTTTGGCGGGGATATGACAGCTTGAAAGGCTAGCCCAGATTGGTAGCAGCCATGTGATTAATCTACTAAAGCTCTTGTAACTCTGAGCACAAGCATTACATTCCCATTACACTTGGTTTTGGTTGCAAAGTGTTTTCTTATATATACTGTATATATACATTCCCATTACACTTGGTTTTGGTTGCAAAGTGTTTTCTTATATATACTGTATATATAGGACATGTGGTGGGGGGATTATGTGACTGTGACATAAAAGCTAAAATAACTAGTAGCAAAGGTAGCTATGTAAACAGTGCACATTTACAAGAATAAAGCCCTGAGCATTTTGTATATAGAATTCATCATTTATATAGCAAACAACTTACTTTCTTTTAACTTGCAATTTGTAACCTGTAAGCATTTGAAGAACATGTTTCAATTTCATGAAGCATATGAAAGTCATTCTTCTTTCTGAATATATGAATAGTTCTACTTCACTCCCACATCCATATCACAGTGCATGGTTATATTGTATTCATTGTTATCATAAATTTATATTTAAATTTATTAGACCCCATTTTAATGATACAGTATAAGTAGGGGTAGTAGCTAAATGCTGCATAAGTTAAAAAGATTAAACTTTCTGTGCTAAACTTATGAAAATATCAATTACAAATTTTAAAAAAAACATTGTAAATCTTAAATTTAGATGGGTACCATACACCTTTTAAAATGACATGAAAAAAAGGAATGGTTTATCTAGTAAATCAAATTGATATTATTTATTACTGTCAACCACTCTTTGTACTGCCTTTTCAAACCTCCACTGTCACATAGTGTTTGTGTTTCCTTTCAATTCACCATGGCCCTTATCATTGACATATTTAACAGTCACTCAAAGATAGGGGCCTAGGGGTCTGTGCATTCTGAATCATTTATATTATGGACATGCCACTCTCTTTTACTTAAGTGGCCTCAAAACCACAAGAAAAGATTCAACCGGTTATATAAAACCATACTAGGTCCTGAAGTTGTTTGAAAGTTCTGTGTGTGGTAATTAAAGACATTTTAAAATGGCATATATTGTATCAGTTTCAAAGCAGTAAAGACATAGCATTGAAAAATAAAAGCTAATTGCTGAGTTCAAGTCCTCAAATGGATTTTAAGGCACTGTACTGTACACTGCCAGGTTACTTAAGGTCATATCTACCATGAATTAGAGATGCAAATTAGGTTGATTACAGTATGTGATGTGACATGTGAGCCCTGAAGAGCTATAAGGCTTTGGGTGCAACACAATTACAAACAGTCTACCAGAAATAGGGAAAGGCAAAGATCTAACAGCATTCGTCAGAGATGCAAAGTCAGTCATGTTGATTGGCTGATCTAAGACATCGGTCATCAGAGTGTATAATCAATAGCCAAACGACGGGAAAGTGGTCGCCAAGAGAGACAGCTGTGGTTGTAAACATTTAGCGAGGAAAAGACAGTTACAGAGACTTTTCAGGACACCGTCCTGATTCTCTGCCATGTTATGGTTGTGGTACAAAGAGATCCTCGCAGTATACTGTATATTTTGAATTTTAGGCCGGAAGTGCAAAAGTGCTTTAAACCATGACATAATTTATTTTATATAAAATATTATCTGTTAGTATGTTTATGTTAAAGTACTGTCTTCATAAAAGAGTACAAATATATATTGTATTTAATCACAAATTTCATAAACACAACATGGCCTACTTTTAGAGGGCACAGGGCGAAATAAATATAGAAAAAACATGTTGCAATAACTTGTCTAAAGAGGACAAGCTGTCTGCCTTTTTGTCTGCTCCAGTTGTTCTGGAGAAATATTCTACTCTGCTGCATGATGATCTCCGATTCAATAGAGGCCAGGGGCAATAAAATAATTATCTTGAATTATTAGAACATCTTGGACAGCTTCTAGAGATTTTAAATTTGAAGAAATTGATCATTTATAATGATTACATAATGCTTTTAGATGATTAAATAATACAATATGCTGAGATTATTTGTGGTCTACACCTAAGGCTAGGTTTTTGTATTTTTGAATGTCAGAAGAAAATACACTTAAAAAACACTTTAAGAAATACGTAGTAGGACTGAAGTGAACACAGAACAGATTGAATGAAACTAGATTACAGATTATTAATCAACATGTAGTCAGACTAACATCAGACCTGGAAACCCCGGACAAATGATCTTCAGAGGTAACGCAGTGTCGCGACAATAGCACCAGGACAGCAATATTAGTTTGAGATATTGGTAAAATGGTACTGTAGGCGCTCCAGGTAAGGTTTTGGGTCTGGGAGTAATTTACCCTCTAATTTTAACACTGAGAGAGTAAAATGGATTTTCAGGGGGTAAAATGCAACATTATCTTGAAGACATGAGTAATCTCGATAAACACTGTACAATCTTTAATGGTAATGGGGTGGTGTCACAAAAACGGCCAGAGTGGGTTGCGTCAGACCAGAAAGGAATTCATACACAGAGACGGTGATGGTGATGAGAAATGCTGAGTGCAATGGCTGCACTCAGCGTTTAATGACAAAATAAAAGGTTTAAACAACGGAATACAAAACAGGACACGGCACTATAGCCAAAATAAAGAGACAGACAAAACGGACTAACACTAAACAAACGGTGCACGGAGACAAACAAACACGGTGAGAACAAACACTTATCTTTACGATCTTTCACTACTACTTATTCCTCTCTCTCTCACCCGTTCTCCTCTTCCGAACACCCAACCCCGACTGAATGAAAATGTGCATCTATATATACTGTTGTGCTGGGATTCAATTACTAATTAATTATTCACTTGAATCCCAGCACGTGAATTAATTCTGTGCAACCCCGTGCTCGCATATTATATTTTAAATGCACGTGCGTGATGTGCAATCCCGTGCCTAAATACAAATATACAATTTAAACACACGTGAAACACAGACCTGTTTATATCCTGTGTACCAATCTATACACCAACATTAACATACGCACGCATACATACAACATAGAACACACAAATGCACACAGGGGCGGGGCACTTTGCCACATATACCCCCCCTTGTGCGCAGCACACATGGCCTCAACGGCCACCTCCCCCCTTAAAAATCCAGCAGTCCAGGACAAAGTCTCGGGCTGGGAAGGGAGGCTTCAGTAGGCCCATGGCTGGCAATGCTGTCAGCTCCCCTGCCGGTAGTGGCACGGCTGACAGCATGCTGGTCCCGTCCTGCAGCGAAAAAGCTGCGGGGGCAGGTGGTCCCCCGACCTCCCCCTTCTTCGTAGCCGGCAGCTCCCTCCTGTGGGGCTCCGGCCACAAGAACTCCTGCAGCGAAACTGCTGCTGGGGAAAGTGGTCTCCAGACCTCCTCCCCCTTCTTCGTGGCCGGCAGCTCCCCTTTTTGGGGCTCCGGCCACCGTACTCCCTGCGGAGGTACGGGCAGCAGAGGCAGCTCCTGCTCCTCTGCTCCGGGCGGTGGCGGAGGCAGAGGCAGCTCCAGCTCCTCTGCTCCTGGCGGTGGTGGAGGCAGAGGCAGCTCCAGCTCCTCTGCTCCTGGCGGTGGTGGAGGCAGAGGCAGCTCCAGCTCCTCTGCTCCTGGCGGTGGTGGAGGCAGAGGCAGCTCCAGCTCCTCTACTCCTGGCGGTGGTGGAGGCAGAGGCAGCTCCAGCTCCTCTGCTCCTGGCGGTGGTGGAGGCAGAGGCAGCTCCAGCTCCTCTGCTCCTGGCGGTGGTGGAACCAGCAGGTATTCACCCTCTGCTGGTGGAGGTGGGAGGGGCAAGCAGTCCTCCCACTGCGGTGGAGGTGGAACCAGCAGGTATTCACCCTCTGCTGGTGGAGGTGGGAAGGGCAAGCAGTTCTCCCACTGCGGTGGAGGTGGAACCAGCAGGCATTCACCCTCTGCTGGTGGAGGTGGGACCAGCAGGTATTCACCCTCTGCTGGTGGAGGTGGGAGGGGCAAGCAGTCCTCCCACTGCGGTGGAGGTGGAACCAGCAGGTATTCACCCTCTGCTGGTGGAGGTGGCGGAGGTAGAGGCGATGGGGCTGATGCTGGCCACTCAGAGGGAGGCTGTGGCGGTGCTGGCTCCCTCTGCTGTGGCGGCTGGGCATGTGCGCGCCGTGCTGCCTTCAGCAGCATAGCTAGAGGCTGCTGGGGGACACCAGCATCCTGCCCTTCTCCCCCCAAAAAATTTTCAGGGGGTTGAGCCTGTAACTCCTCCCCTTCTGGCTCTTGGGACGGCACCAGCAGGTATTCACCCTCTGCTGGTGGAGGTGGGACCAGCAGGCATTCTCCCTCTGCTGGCAGCTTGGGTCCTACGGCTGTGGAAGCCCCGACTTCCCTCTTTTTGGGCTGTGGACGCACCGACTCCTCCCTTTTGGGCTGTGGACGCACCGACTCCTCCCTTTTGGGCTGTGGACGCACCGACTCCTCCCTTTTGGGCTGTGGACGCACCGACTCCTCCCTTTTGGGCTGTGGACGCACCGACTCCTCCCTTTTGGGCTGTGGACGTTCGGGCTCCCCCCACTCAGGCGTAGGACGTTCGGGCTCTTCCCACTCAGGTGTAGGATGTTCGGGCTCCTCCCACTCAGGCGTAGGACGTTCGGGCTCCTCCCACTCAGGCGTAGGACGTTCGGGCTCCTCCCACTCAGGCGTAGGACGTTCAGGCTCCTCCCACTCAGGCGTAGGACGTTCGGGCTCCTCCCACTCAGGCGTAGGATGTTCGGGCTCCTCCCGCTTGGGCTGTGGACGCTCAGGCTCCTCCCGCTTGGGCTGTGGAGGCAAAACCAGCAGGCATTCACCCTCTGCTGGTGGAGATGGGGACAGCAGGTACTCACCCTCTGCTGGTGGAGATGGGGACAGCAGGTACTCCTCTGCTGGTGGTCCTGTTACCTGGGCTGCTGTTCCATTTATGGTTGCCTCCAGGTAGCTGAGGACAAACTCCACACCTTCCTCCAAGGTGTTTGGGGTGTGTTCCTCCTGATATGCCTCCCATCTCTCACAGTCCATCATCCACAGGGCCCGGACAACTATGGGCAGAGACTGGGCCTCCAGCCCAGCATTCTCCAGGAACCAGTCCCGCAGTTTCCTGGCGTCTTCTGCCATTGACTTTTTTTTTTTTTTTTCCCCAAAACAATATTTGTAATCCTTTATTTTATTTATTTTATTTTTTTTAAACACAAAACCCCTCTCCTGGTCTGACGCTTGGAGGCGCGGCTATCCCACGATGACACCACGTGTCACAAAGACGGCCAGAGTGAGTTGCGTCAGACCAGAAAGGAATTCAAACACAGAGACGGTGATGGTGATGAGAAATGCTGAGTGCAATGGCTGCACTCAGCGTTTAATGACAAAATAAAAGGTTTAAACAACGGAAACAAAACAGGACACGGCACTATAGCCAAAATAAAGAGACAGACAAAACGGACTAACACTAAACAAACGGTGCACGGAGACAAACAAACACGGTGAGAACAAACACTTATCTTTACGATCTTTCACTACTACTTATTCCTCTCTCTCTCACCCGTTCTCCTGTTCCGAACACCCAACCCTGACTGAATGAAAATGTGCATCTATATATACTGTTGTGCTGGGATTCAATTACTAATTAATTATTCACTTGAATCCCAGCACGTGAATTAATTCTGTGCAACCCCGTGCTCGCATATTAGATTTTAAATGCACGTGCGTGATGTGCAATCCCGTGCCTAAATACAAATATACAATTTAAACACACGTGAAACACAGACCTGTTTATATCCCGTGTACCAATCTATGCACCAACATTAACATACGCACGCATACATACAACATAGAACACACAAATGCACACAGGGGCGGGGCACTTTGCCACAGGTGGGCATTTAAAAAGATCCTTTATTTTTTTCAAGGTATCACAGTGACTGCAAATTAATTACTTATATTTTTACATTATAAAACAGTTAGTTTAATATTATAGGAACCTTTTTTTAGCAGTTGCCTCTGTTGATGATTCCAGTTGGATTTGTAGCTGGACTGGGGTGTTTATGCTTCAACCTGTGTAGCTTCAAATTTTTCTTATTCTTACTGTTATGTGTTTATTTAGCAGACACCTTAATCCAAGGCGATTTACAGAGAGTAGGGTGTGTGAACTATGCATCAGCTGCAGAGTCACTTACAATTACGTCTCACCCGAAAGACGTAGCACAAGTCAATGGAGTGACTTGCTCAGGGTCACACAGTTAGTCAGTGGCTGAGGTGGGATTTGAACCGGGGACCTCCAGGTTACAAGCCCGTTTCTTTAATCACTGGACCACACAACTGTGATTGATTGATTGCAAAGACAACAGGGCTAGCCAGAGATTGGATAATGTTTGTTTGGTTGGTTTTTCTTGTGTACAGTTTCCTACTAACTGAAGACATTGTATTCTTGGAGATGTAGTTGTTAGTAGAAGTTTTAGGGGAGGCGGGAGGGGAGGCAGACAAGCTGTGCAACTTATTGAAATTAATATGCAATGGCTATTTACAAAGTTATAGACGTAAGGGTTTTTTTTGTTTCTTTCGCTAAACCCATTTGTATCATCTTTGTTTAAAAAGAAAATAAACTATTTTCTTTAGTATATAATGCTCTTTGTAATAACTCAAAATAACATGACCACCCCATCTATTTGAATGCAGAGCCCGCTTTATTCATTAATTGCAAGATTAAGCCATTGTCAAAAATACACATTGCTATATTCATGATAATGACTCAGACAGTGCTGCTGACTGCTTTTTTATCATTTCATTATGATTCACTGGGGCTTTTAAATGACCTTGTCTTTGGCTAGGAAATGAAATCCCACTGCTATAACCGGAGCATTTGCATACATTTGTATTAGGTTCATGGATAATCAAATCTCTATCCAGATAAAGAGTTAGTATTCATGTCTATTCCCCTGTTTTATCACTTTCCCTATCATAAGGCTCCTCAAACAGCTCAGTTCAAATAACATTCAAATAACAAAGCCAACAGGAAGAAGACGATTTGGAGATGAGCTGCATGTTCATTTGCACACATTTGCCTTTATTGAGCCATATTTCAGTTAATGTTAATCTTAAGGAGCAACATAGTATGGAATTTGAAATATCGCAGCTATCTTAACTATTCTTCTATGTTAGAATTGCTTTGCGTATTGTTTTCTGTTTCAGTCATCACATCCTGGTTTTAAAAGTACAGCTGGCACACCAGAGTGTAACCATTAAGCTGTCCCTCTGCAACACTCTTCCCCCAGCGGATGTACAGTAGGGTGTAAGAAATACCATTTATACACTCTGGTGTACCAGCTTCTAATAAGCAACTTCTAACTTTCGAAAGTAACCAGCATGTAATGAATGAAATATAAAATGATGTAGAAAGTGATTCTAAACAACAAGAAGAATGCATTCATTCATTTTATGATGTTGTGACAGGACGGTTTGGTGGTGACGTCTCACACACACACACAAACACACGTAATGCGGGTTGATGCGCTGGTGCGCGTATTTATTCAAAAAGGAAAAAAAGATATACAAAAAAAACACTGCTTACAGAGCAAAATAAAAAGGTTGAACAAAAACAAGTCTCGAACACAACAAAAACACCTCCACCCAAAAAAAGTATCGTGCTGGTCCTTCAAGCAAGAGTTGTTTCCTTTTTTTAAATTTCTCTCTCCTTCTCTCTCTCACATACCTCCTCTCTGTACACCCACCCGGTTCAGCCAGAATTGCAGGTTTTTATACACATGGCCATTTCCAGATTAGCAATAAATGAATCAATCTGGAGATGGCCTCATTCTGCACAAGAGTTTTATATCTGTGTGGTTGACAACATCACCCCTGCCAGACCACATTTAAAATATACAATAATAACAACACCTTGTTTTTTTAATCCCAAACAATACATTTCTTTTCAAATCATAATACAACAATACCATTCCCTTTTTAAATAAAACCATAATAATACATTTATCAGCAGGGCTATTCTGCCCTGCCACAGATGTGATATTTCAGTTTCTCTTAGTTGCTCTACTATGGAAATATCCTTTCCGTTTTGAACTACGGAAAGAGTTCAAAACGGAAAGGATCCTATCCATTTTGATCTAACACTCAATTATCAATTTTGAGGTGTGACTAAAAAAACTCAAGCAGAGATAACAACCTGGCTAATAAACTAGATAAAGGCATACTTATCTATGTTTTGAAACACTGTTTAAGCCAAAACCAGTTTTCAGTACTTTAACAGTACTAAAAATAGTGGACTTGTACACTCACTGTGATATAATGAGAGACATCTGGTTAAAAACTAATTGAAGAACACATTTTTTTTAACCAGCTTAACCAATAAAAATGCTCTCTAACCAGCATGACCAGCTGAAAACTAGCAAACTACCAACTCTGACCAGGTTGGGCCTGTGTGAGATAAAGTAAGACTTTAGAGAACAGATGGTGTAGCTTGAATTACTCTGCAGGTGTTAAATCAAAATATGTTGTTCAGGTTTATACACTCTCCTTGAATCAAATTCCTGTATTCCAGCGTCAAACAGGAAGCAATATGTTATGACTATTTCACAAAGCTTTATTTTCCATTGCTTTTTGCTGTGTTACCTCTGTGTTACAGTATATTAAAAAGTCACATCTCATTTGCAACACTCTTTTAGAAGTGAACTTTAACAAGGATGTCCCTGAAGCTGAAATGAGTACAGGTATGTGGTAATATCCAGTCTGCAAATTACTGAAAATGTCACTCAAGGTGTGATTAGACTAATTCAGGGGACCTCCTTTCCCACAGGCTTTCAGATGTGTCCTTGGAGTTTTAGTTTTTACAATAATAGCCTCTAGTCTCTGACATAAAAAGTGGGTCACATACTGTAAGTAAACCTTGGCCACATCTCCAGGGTACTGCAAGTGTCAAAGATGCACAGACGTTGGGGCCCCCGACTGGTATGATGCCACTCAATCTGTCAGCACATGTAGATCATGAAGATATAAGCACTGTTTTACCAATCCACAGTCTATAAATAAGAAACAAGTGGAGGAGCATTTATTTGAAGGACATACCAATAAAGTGATTTCCAAAGCGCTGCTGTTTGGTGACTATAGGGGCAGTTGTTTGTTTAATTGAATGTCTGTTTGATATGATTGCAGGTGATATATGATACAGTAGATTAATCTAATGTAAATTAATCAGCACTGTTTATTTGCAGGCCATTGTAAGATGTGGCTGGAAATATACTGTACATTTATATTTAGAGGCAATGGAATTTGAACCAGAGACAAAAGGAATGCACTGCTTAAAAGAACAAGCAGACATTATACTTATGAAGATAGTACAATATTTCACATCAGTAATTACCAAGGGAAGATGGTCTCATTAGCCATCAGATTTGCATTAATGTATCATAAGTAACACATTTGAAATTCTATAGTTTACAGCAATACCTCTGTACTTTTACAAAAGTAAAATGCAGTCTGCACAGTAGGAGATTTACACTGGCTTGGCTTTTTGCATGATATAATAATTTTCTGATACAATTGTGTACTTGCATATATAGTGCAAAAAGATTTACACAGTAAGTACATTGTAACTGTGCATTATAATATGGTAATAAGCCATATTATTATTATCTTTCATACCACCATTTACCATTTTGTGAAATGTTGCAGCCCAATTCTGGGAATTGTGATAAACATTTGTGTATTTAAGGAGGTGGTAACTTGTAGGATATACTGTGGATATCAGTCCGAAATATCCAAAGTTAAATAAATAACTAATAATAAACAATAAAAAAAACAGATAAACACAATGTCCTTTCTGGTACTACCCTTTAAACCTGCCAAAGACAATATAGGTAATTATGCAGGGCCAATTTCAGAAGTTTTAAAATCTGTTTAAACCATCTACCCCTTCCATTGAGCTTCCTGTCAAAACAAATCTCAAAACAGGTTGCTGCTTGCTGTTGTACCAAACACATGCCACTGAACTGTATCTGTTATATTGGTATTGAATTGGGTAAAAGCGCACCCCTGCCCTGACCTTTCCCATGGGTCTGTCACCCTCAAAATCGGGTGCACCAAACCCACTACCTACTGTATTAACAAAAGGGCATCACTATACATGCCATCAACTACTGTAGTTCATGTATTATCCCACATCAAAAAAGTGTTAGAAGAAGCAGGCAGAATTCACCCTCCTTAACAAGCTAGACATAAAAATACACTCCAGCAGTTAATTGTACTATTAAGTCTTCTGGAGATATGCAAGCTATGTTTTTTTTTGTGATCAATCCTAATGACCTGCTCAGATTTCAAGTACAGGGTGCATTCAACATATGGCAAAGTCACTTGTTTGAGTCATGAGACTACAGCAGGTTGAAGAATATGATATAAATGACTGGCTGATTGAGTAGTATGGGCTTTGTACGACATTCCTAGGAGCTATACGCAGGGTATTAACGGGAGCTACAGTGTATCTGCTCGACATATTTCACCTAGCCTCCTTCAAGGAAGCCTTACCTGATAAAGTAAAAACACTTACTGTGATGTAATGCAGTGCAGGAAACCAGTTGTTGGCATTTCTGAATATAGAATGTGTTTTTAATGTGTCAATGAGTTTCCATGACATTTAGTGCACAATAGTCTTATAGTAAAATATTAACAGACTTTCCTTAAGAGTATCATAAAGCTGCCTAATGGAGACACTTGTGGAATGTAAAGAGATGTGGTTTGGAGTGTCTCAGTCCCATCGCTATAGGCAATAAGGATAATTGCACTCACGATCATATTCCCTTGCAACAAAAGGGTGCTGAAAGCTAGCTCAGATTTTTTTTTTCTTTTCAGCTCCAGGACACAATCAATAGCAAATTAGTCTTTAATTACAACTCTTTCAATTATTCAGAGTTGACTTATGATGTGGTGTCAAGTTGTAGTAAATCTTTACTGAAAGTAGAACCTTTGAAACCCCTCTGTGTTGGCAGCATTGTTTCTGCTTAGAAATACAATACACACTCAGTCATACAGTGTGTAGTTGAGAAGAGAATAGGAAAACATAGTCACTCAATCTCGTTCCAAACCAAACTGAAGGATGTTAGCCATCAAGAAGTAATGTAAGATATAGCATGTATGAGTATTGGCTACATTACCCTCTATGACCTGAAATTGAAACAGTTTTTTCTGGTTACATTTGAGCAGTTATTGATTTATTCTAGTAGGAGAAATATGTCATAATATTTGGAATAGAACATGAAGAGGCACAGACCTTTTTTTTTTTTTTGATGCTCTTTTACAAGTAGTGTAAGCTATGCTTTTTGGAGTTTGGGAATGGGCTGATACAATCACTTGAAATTTAATAACAGACAAATATCCTCTGTTGTAGAACCTCCCAACCTCTGTGTAGTGCCCATTTTCTGCTTGGAAATGTGTTTGTTGTTTTTAATTGATGCATGAATTATGCTGAAAAACAACATTAAAGCAGTTATACACTCAGTATGACGTTACATAGATATATATAGTAAATACTCCAGTTAAGGTGTTACTGAACACCCTTTAATATTTACATTAAACGCACAACTTACCATTGCCATCTGATGTGCGATACTGCATGTATTACTAAAATATATTTTTCAACAAAATAACAATGTGTTATATATTTTTAATCACATACCCTGGGTCATAAATCTACTGAAGAATGAAACCGAACACATTATGTGTCAGTTTGTGTTGTTTTGAATAATTTATATTGATTATTGATGAAAAATTGATGAATAAAAAATATCAAAACAATCCGTCAATGTAATGAATCACACTGCAGTATAATCTTGTACCTTTTGTTGTTTTTTATGTGTTCATTTATACTATAATTTGAACTCAGACTGTTTAAATTCACATTATATTGTTGTTTGGTTGCAATGTTTTCTAAATTAAACTCAGAGAAATAAGCATAAGGAAGTTAGTCTTCAAGGAAAGGCAAACATCAAGTTTGCCACGAAGATAAATTGTCAACTATAATTATTTTTCTTTATCAGTCTCAGACAGCCAGGCATAAAGAGAGATACTGGTCTGTCCTTGTAGATTCTTATGAATTGCAAAGCAGGCAGATTCTGTGTCATTGCTGCTGAATGTGATGGGGTTCACAGAGGTGCCTTTGAGTAGGGTTGACATGGACAAAACATGTGAAACATCTGCCATACCACTGTCAACAGGCTTGGGGACCACCAATGACATCACCTTATATGACGTGACAAGTCAACACGGTGTTGTTGAGGGATATGTGAACATTTCTCAATGATTACCGACTCAATAACTATCTCTATAACTGACACATTACTGTGTACAGCATCCAGGCACATTTAGGTTATCTAATTTGCTTTAACTAATAACACAAGCTCATCAAGGAGCAGTGCTGTACATTTCAGAATATTTCAAAAGGCAACCAAACAGCCTCTATAAAAGCAAAAGTCTTCCTCATGTTTGCTACCATTAATCTGACACAACTTGCACTGACTCCCTCTTCCACCTCAACAAACAAACACCCACTTTCCTCACAATGTCTCACAAAATGTCCTCACAAAAATTATTAATGGAAAGCACCTGGAGGAGCTGAATTACAGAGAAATTTAGCTATTGTATTATCTACACATATTATTAAAAAGTGTAGCTAACAAAATATAAACTGAATAAAAAAGCAATATGTAACACAAACAGTGGTGCTGTTACAATTGGAAATCTGCAACAGGGTTGGTTGCTTTTGAGACTTTTCCACATGAAACTTCACACCAGATCTGCAGCCTTGCCCACTGCGACCATCTGCATAAACCCATTTAAACAAAAATGTCTTCTAAATATTGTTTCCGATGTTGTGTCTAATGTGATATAATGTAAAGACTACGTGATTAGAGAAAAAGCAGTGTTAGGCACTCAATCCCCCGCTGAAAAGAGGAAAGGTTTCACAAAGAACCTCTTGAAGTGTACTTCTAAGCCCTTCTGCCAAGATTCCTCAGAAAAAAAGAAATAAAGAAGTCATAGTACTATTTGCCTTCATGTATCTATTGCTGGCTGTTCAAAGCAGTCTCTGGATTGAATAAAAATGAGGAGTGTAACAGCTTCTCACATCTGTAGAAGATGCTGTGTTAGCAAAAGAAAAATACATCCTGACTCACACACTGACTCACTGTGTGACCTTGAGCAAGTCACTCAACTCGGGTGAGATGTAATTGTAAGTGACTCTGCAGCTGATGCATAGTTCACACACCCTAGTCTCTGTAAGTCGACTTGGATAAAGGTGTCTGCTAAATAAACAAATAATAATAATAATAATAATAATAATAATAATAATAATAATAATAATAATAATAATAATAATAATAATCCTGAAATAAAGTAAAAAAAAAAAACTAAAGAATAAATCTAAGAAAATGGAAAGCATTGGTGATCTCTCAAGCTGACTGTAATAGCAGGTTTGTCCAGACATGCTTGGTTTTAACTCGCATCCTGATGCATTCATGTGCCATTTATGTGTCTATTTTCTTAAAGAGGTGCAGGACTACAAGTACCAGAATGCACTGATGTGTTAATAAAAAAAAAAAAACATACCTGCCTCTCAAACTGGCCAGGTGAACCTGGGGCCATATTTTCAACCCTGTCATGACATACTCAGTGATTAATGTCTTGTCTGATTCTAGTTGTTGGGACAAAGCTGCTTCTTCCTTTGTAACTTGCTTGCTACTGTGTCACTTCATGGACCAAATAGGCACTCTCTTGCTACTCCTTGGAGTTTATGACTTACATATTTACACTGTGCATTTTATTGCTCAGAGCTTTTTATTGTGCAGCATTTTAAAAATGTTGCTGCAGTTCTGTGACATTTAATTAGTTGCCCTAGCCCTAGATGTTTGATCCGTTCAAGTTTTCAGTGTCTGAAAAGTGAATACATTCATGTAGTGCATGCATTGAATGCAATACTCATGAAAGTGAGTGAAAAAGAATGAAAAGGCTGAGAAAGCATTTTCCCTAGGGCATTCGTAACTCCAAGAACAAAACAAATAATAAGAAAATAGCAAATTTGTTAAAACCTTGCTACACCCCATATAAAAATGTATCAGAGTCATTTTGCAATTTTCCATGTATTTCTCCTAGTTATGCTATGCATTTACCATAGTTTACCAGTTTTTTATTTTATACACTGTAGGTATTACACACCTATCTGGGCTTTACAATGCTTACCTGTACTTTCACTATGCTTTATTAGAATTGCTATACTTTTACTATGGTGAACATTTATTAGAGATGACTTATAACAAGCAGATAGTAGCTATATAGTAGCTATATTTTCACAATTTGGCTCCTTACAAGTGTCCCTGCCAGCTCTACACAACTGTTTGAAATGACTTCCATATACAAATGATAACCTATGTACATATAATAAGGAATTAATGTAATTGCTTCCCTGTGTCTAATTGTACGTTTAATCACACATAAGCATGTTATTGCAAATGCACATGACGGCTGCTCACAACAGAAAGCACTCCATCCCCACTGACATTTCTGATGCCATCTGCAAAATTACAATTACCTACTGATTAAATGCATAAGGGGAAATTACACCACACTAATACACAGCTAATGTACATTACAGAGGAAACCTTTATTAAAAATGCAAAATAATCTTTGAAAACACAAACATTACACATATAATTCCTATTGTGCATCTGTCAGGTCAGAAGGACTGAAGTCTAGAGGCAGTATGTTACTGGACAGTGCCACCTGTCTGTTAAAAAGAACACTGTATCTTGGACAAACCAGAGAGGCTCAGGTTTATGAAAAGTGAATGCCATACAGTGTCCAATATCACACAGCATCAACTGGAGAACCTATCCCTGTAGAGTTTTGCTTTTGCAACTCTATTTGTAAGGTACTGTTGCATTTCCTACATACTCCCAAGACAGTTGATGATTCAGAAGAATTCCATAGCCGGAATAAGTCGACCATAGCTGGGTCAGTGGACGATGCATTAGTCTTCCTGCTAACTGGATAGAAGAGGACCCCAGTTCCTGCTCGTTACGGCAACCACGCAGAACACAGACTGACAGTAGAACACTTAAGAGGAATATTCAGGCCAGTGAATCATTAGACAGTCACTAGGACCACAAAGGATCATAATGTGCTTTTTTACTCTCATGTTCATACAGGGTCTTCAAAATATCATTAGAATGGTTAGGGGGGCAGGCAGTGACAATTATTTGGAAAGATATAGTGCTCATTATGTATATAGTAGTATAAATGCATACTGTAGATAAATTGATAGATAATGGAATGGAAGGAAGCTGTAAGTAGATTAGAAAGTTGAAGGCTGACCTGCTTTCATATCTAAGCTAAATGGAGCAGTTTTCTATTCAAAGCAGATCATTGAAGAATCTGCCCCAGGTCTCTTAAGTTTGATGTATCCCTTTGTTGGACTGAAGTGTCTTGTTAATCTAGCAACTCCCCTGGTAACTGTAGAATCTCTTAGGAGGCTGTGTGGTCCAGTGGTTAAAGAAAAGGGCTCGTAACCAGGAGGTCCCAGGTTCAAATCCCACTACAGTCACTGACTCACTGTGTGACCCTGAGCAGGTCACTTAACCTCCTTGTGCTCTGTCTTTCGGGTGAGACGTAGTTGTAAGTGACTCTGCAGCTGATGCATAGTTCACACACCCTAGTCTCTGTAAGTCGCCTTGGATAAAGGCGTCTGCTAAATAAACAAATAATACCAATAACTTAAAAAGGGTAACGTTACAATTGCATATTAATTATGTTATAAATACACTACCAGAAGAGTAAATAAATAAATGTAAGAACTGCACAAAACCTGTTAGCAACTTCCAAAACTGTAATTTCATAATAGAACATGCTGTGACTACAGAACACCGTGTGTAATAACTATGTTATTACAATCTAACTAAGTATAAGATACCCATCACATAGTATAAGATACACAAACAGTACTACTAAATAAAAGTTAACACGGGAAGTATTTATTGGTACACTTTCAAATTTGAAGGAAGTTACAAGCTCACCAGTGCCGCAAATCAATAATATAAACAAACTTACAATTGTACTTTAAACATTACAAATACGTCTGTGTAGTAATAATAAAAACCAAAAAACAGTATTCATATTAGTTTATCTCAAGTTAGTCTTTGTCACCTGGATGTCTATTGCCAGTCTCATTGATCTGATCTTTAGGGGTGATTATTTTTATAGTTTTCGGCATCTTTCAACAGCTTTGTTCAGTAGTAACAACCCACTGGATACTGAAGTAACTGCAGCTACATTTCAACACAAATGTGACAGTGCGTCTCATTCAACCTTGACCTCTGTACACCAGAAGCAGTTTTATTGAACAAGTATGTTTATTAAATTTAAAGCAAAATTGCCTGTGTTGATAATTATATATGATACGTGTATTGATTTGGTTATCAAACAAACACAAGAAGCCTTGCATGTTTTTTGCCCCATGTAAAACTAAAAATTCTCAGACAGCATAGAAAATCTGTGTTTTTCCACATTGTTCCACTGCAGATGGATTCCTAGGATCTCTGATGATAAGCAACAGAGAGGAAAATGAATAACAGAGGTTCAACTCTGGGGTAAAGCTCCAAGTTTTGGTCACAAGGAATGTGTGGTACCAGCTGAGTTTGAATTGATTTTTCATAAACCCAAAAACATGTTCATAACGGCTGCGGCATTGTCTTTTATTGAGTGCATGGAAGTATGTCTTCAAAGTGTGCTGGCAGGAGTTTCATATATAACCCTGTGTTTTCTCCCTCCCTTGAATACAGTACCCCATTACAGCCATGCATTGAATTAGGATGATCTGGGGTTTCATTTTAACTGACCCATTGCAAATGGAAAGCACACTATGGGCAAAGGCTTAATTCCTGTTGTAGGGAAAACAGGAACCTACATCACTGGTGTATACTGTAGATACTGTGCTTGATCATTCATTAACTCCTCAGTGTGGGCTATGAGATGAATTGTCATATGATCCTTTGTAGATTGTATAAAGGAAAACTCGTCTGAGTTTAGCAATGAAGCAATGAAGAGGAGGGTGATGAATCACAGTGCCCTTAGCAAATACCTCCATGAAAAATCAATACATTCCCAACACTGCATACAGAAAAGGGGTTTCCTGTGTGGCTTATCCAATTACTTGTTCATTTTTTTTAGGCAGAAACATACACTTTACAAAATCTACTCTATAGAAGTGCTTTATGAAAAAATGAATTATAAAAGATAATAGCTTACTCCTAATAATAGAATAGCATTGACTCTACATTTTTCATGTGCTGTATACAAGAAATATTCTGTATATCATTTGCATAGTTTGGTATCTGCTTGGTATAGACATGCAGACAGACACTGTAAAAACCCCTATTGTAGCTGTGTACAAGATATCTCTATGAACATTCAAGCTTATACTGTATGCAATCATTTATCTTTAGAAAAAGCTTGAATAATACTATATGCATACAGATATCCTACCTGTGTATTATCTTAGTGAAACCAATTAAATAGGAAGCAACAATGGATTTGGGACAAATATTGCACAGTGCAAACTAGCACATTGTTTCTGATACAGCACCATGTAGCAATAGTTTGTCAGTGTTTTGGTTCCCTTACCATTACAACACCATTGCTATGTCAAACCTTGAAAATGTTATTATCCTTTAGTACACTGTCCACATACTGTAGTTAAAACGTATACAATGTATTCCTTACTCCAGTCTTTAACTGTTTTTGTTAATGTTAAGTGAAGCAAGAGTCGCCTTCTATTATTCTGTATTGGATAAACTGAATTGAGAGAAGACATCTCTAATGATTTTTTTGTAAATGTTTATATTTAGAATTACATTAAGTCCTAATTGTCACCATCTAGCGTTACTTCTAATTAAATAACATACTCCAGCTGCTAATATAAATATAGTACAGCTTTAATATCCGCACATTGAGCTCCATTATCGAACATGCATGAAAACATAAGTGAAATCATCACAACACAATCTAATCAAGGATAATAAGATTGTGAATGATAAACGCCTTTAATAACCTGTTGGAAATTGTATTAACTTTAGTTTTGCTTTGTGACAATTTGCTATTTAATTAGGAGTTGGGTGCTTAACCCGTAGGTAATGAGAAAGGGAGTAATGTTTAATAAATGCAGTACCCACGATAGTGATACAGCATCTGCAGATTGCTCACAGGCCACATAGAAATGCAAATGAGCATTACAGGTAAAGGTATTACAGGGGTCAAAGGCAGGTCATTGTGTATTAGGTGTCCTATTAGGTATCCCAGTTCTGGTTTCATTTGTATTGGTATTTTGTATATATATATATATATATATATATATATATATATATATATATATATATATATATTATGTAAAGCGTTTCCAAGGAAGCAATAACACACAACAGGGTGTGAATCAAGGCATGCCCCAGGGTTCAGTGGCACTCTTGCCATGGCTGAACTGTTCAACATTTGTAGATTTCAAAGAACAGCCATCCAAGGAAATTAGGATTCTGTTTAATTTCTGTTAGTGATTGAATAACTAGTCTGAATATGTACAGTAAGTGGCCTTAACCACCAGTAATGGCGTCGAGAAGTAACGCCCTGTCCTCACTGATTTAAACTGATTTAAAAATAGCTCAATATGGTTACCATCCACACTGCAGTCCACGTACTTGAGAACCAAACTTGAATGAAACCACCACCAGAGGTATTCTTGAGTGCAGTTCTAATTAAATTGTAATATTTAGTGTGGTTTACTTACTTGTATTGTGGACGCTGTAACACCTACTGTTTATCATTCTAGAATTCTATGACATTCACTTTATTTACATATATACAAATACAGTGTGGCAAAGTGCCCCGCCCCTGTGTGCATTTGTGTGATCTGTGTTGTATGTTGTATGTTGCGTGTGTTAATGTCGGTGTATAGATTGGTACACGGGATATAAACTGGTCTGTGTTTCACGTGTATTTAGAAAGTGTAGATTTGTATTTAGGCACGAGGAGAGCACAAATCACTTCACGTGCTGGTTAAATGTAATATGTGAGCACGGGGTTGCACAGAATTAATTCACGTGCTGGGATTCAAGTGAATAATTAATTAGTAATTGAATCCCAGCACAATAGTATATATAGACGCACATTTCGTTCAGTCAGGGTGGGGTGTTCGGAAAAGGAGAACGGGTGAGAGAGAGAGAGAGAGAGAGAGAGAGAGAGAGAGAGAGAGAGAGAGAGAGAGAGAGAGAGAGAGGAGTAAAAGTAAAGTAAAATCGTAAAGATAAGTGTTTGTACTCACCGTGTCTGTCTGTCTGTCCGTGCACCGTTTGTTTAGTGTTAGTCCGTTTTGTTTGTCTGTTTATTTTGGCGCAAGTGCCGTGTCCAGTGTTTTTGTCTGTTCCAACCTTTTATTTTCTGTTCTGTTTATTAAATGCTGAACACGATCACGCGTTCAGCCTCATCATCACCACCGTCTCTGTCTGTGTATTCCTTTTCTGGTCTGACGCCACCCACTCTGGCCGTCTTTGTGACATACAGTTATGTACAAAGGTTGAAATCCTATTTATTAAGTTGACAGTGTGTAGAAAATACACAAACGGTAATTATGCATAAACATAGCACAAATTTAGAAAGTTAGAAATGTATCTAGTATTTTATTTTATTTTGTTTGTGTTTTATTAAAATGTCCTTCTTATATGATGTTGGATTCGGCATAAATTCCTTCGATCCAAAAAAGTTATTTCTTGTAAGTGTCCTTTATGTATTTTTACTGAGATTAAAAACTATAACAATACAATGTATGAGAGATACTGAATTAGCATATCAAATTGCACAGCATACTGCTCTGTCAGAAACTGCAACTGAGCTAGTCAAAACATATGTGGATTCTTAAGCCAGGTTAAACCAAAACAATACAACAGTGTGAATTCTTTAAGCTAGAGCAACTAAACCACCTCTAGTGCCGTTCTTGAGACTTGTTGTGTAGTGTGGACAGGGGCTCAGTTGTAAAAGCTGTTAACACAGATGCATTTTAATCTTCAAAAGTGAAGATCCTTACCCGTGTACTGATATCTATTAGATGCACGGCTGTGACGTGACATCGCTAAGAAGAAACATACAGGGAAATACATCTGTTTATTACAGTACTCCATTAATGTGTATCCTCGATATCTTAAATTCTGCTTTCTGTTGTCTCTGAATGACAATAAAGCTTGTTTTTACTGAAGGCCAGCTTACTATGGTTCTCCTCCTGGCTTGTAGAGGAAATAGGGATACAGTATGTATTTCAAATCATTATTTTCCTCCTCCAGCTGTACTGATGTGAAGCCCTGGTTCATGGTGGCTTATTCTATTTCTACCAAAATCAATATCCATTGGCTTTACATTGGTCTCTTAAATTGTTTGCAGGAGAAAAGGTGATACAGTAAACTGGATATTTTTTTCACATTATTCACCCAGTCACCCAAAATGTAATGGAATATGTGTTTAAACGGTTATAGAAGAAACAGAGCCACCTTAAAATAAATAAGTGCAGCACATTATAAAAAAAGAAAGAAAATAGGAAGAAGAAATGAAGGCAAATATCTTGAGTTAATTGTCTTACTACGTTTCACTGAGCATTTTTCAGCATATCATTTCAATGCATTTTATTCTTGCAACTTCTTTGACTACCAGAGCACCTATTGTTATTTGATCTTAATATTAAAATGTTAATGGAGCTAATACATCTCTCTGCAAATGCCAGTAATGTCAGAACTGTACAGTCCACTGAGCACTACGTACAGTTGGGGTATCTTGCTGGCATCTCATCACAAGACTTCAACAGTGCTGACCTTTTGGTGTGTGACGTTTTTTTTTTTTTTTTAAGTTAATCAGAAAACTTATTCAATTATGAAAATTCCTATAAAAGTGTTCTGCATTTATTTTTGCACAGTACATTTCTTGTCCCATGTGTATGCATTATCTGTGCTTTAACATGATTTTGCATTGCTTTCACTATGGTTAGGGTCTTCATTCAAATGTTTGCTGCACACTACACGGTAAACATTGAATATGCATTTTCAATACACTTATATCCTACTCCATATTGACTTTGATTGCATTTGGGTATAAGCCGATAAACTGTTGATGAGATAAAAGTAAATGGGTATAAAAGTCACTGTTGATGACTTTTATACCCATTTATTATCGTATACATTCATTTAGATCGCGGTTATGATGACCCTCTTTTTGTGGGCACACTGGATTACTGCTGGACATTGTGTTATTTTGATACAATGGTATACCACAGTAAACCTTTCAAAGAAAATGCTAGATTGAAGGGGTCATCAATTGCTCAGTGGTGAAGGGCTGTACACGTGATAAATTTGTTTTCATTACTCTGCACTGCTTGTCATTTTAAAGTGGTATTCTGGGGGGGGTCCCTTAAATGCATGACATCATGGTGTGTAGGGTGAGTCATACAGTCAGGGTTCTGATGGAACTCCACAGGGAGTGTGGGCTCTGACACTCCTGCTCGTTAGGTAGGCAAAATGTTCAGGGTCTTTCTCCTCACCATGCTGGCCAGGTGTCCGGTGGGCAGATTCCCAGCTCTTAAGGGACTGGCAGCACTCCGACATCCACTGTGGGAGTTCCTAGGTGTAAAGAAGTAATTGGCTTGGTAGTTGGATTGGTGGACACCCACTGACCTTCAGTTCTCCTGGTCTGTTGTGGGGATTGCTATGGTAAGTGAATATCACTGGAAGTTTCTTAATTGGAAAGGGAAATTAAAACAATTAGGAACACTACATTTTTTAAATAAATAAATATATATACAAAAAGTGAAATTATCAGATTGTTGCAGGTATTGTTTGCATATGTGCAAATGGATTTAGAACAGAGGGAAAATCATGCAGCAGTTAGGATGAAAATTAAATGTTCTTACCCTGTCTTCCAGTTCTAAACAACCCTGGTGCAAATAAACATGCAAACTATGTAAATGCTGAGTCCATACAAATCTGAAAATATAACAAGCAATGCTGCACGTTCATATCACACACATTCCAACAACCAACTCCAACATTTCTGGCTTTAAGATTTAGTATGTTCTACATAAAAATTTTAAAAAAAAGTAGGCAAGTAATTTGAAACTCAACAATAGCAGCAATATGCATTTATTCCAGTTGGATATGATTAGAGATTATAATTAAACAACAAAACGTTTTAGATTTTTCCCCCTTGTGTTATTTTTGCATGATTAATAGACCACTTAGTTTTGAAATAATTAGGCTCCCTGCTGCCTCCCTTTAACGCTATTAAAGTTCAGAGCCCTTTGCATTAGGGTTTATTTGGCTTTCAAGTTAATAACTGGCTTGGTAGGAGATCTGCGATCTAATTTACAAATTCATCTGAAATAAATGTTGTATGAAGGTGGACCAAAATAAAAACAAAGGCAGCAAATGTTTGTTTTATGTTTGCACCCTAATTAAAAATGATTAGTGTAGAACAAAGTTCTAATGTGTGTGACCCAAATATAATCAATCTCTGTTTCTGTATGCCTGCCTTTCCATACAACCTATATAGTCCTTTTGAACAGCTAGAAATGTGAACTCATTTGAAGGGCATGATTTGGGAGACATTAAAGGACTGCCACCCAGGCTGTGTTGTTTTATTAACACAACATTTAAGCAGTTGCATTGAAATGGGGTGAGTTACAATATGAAAACCATTGTGTTACAATATCATTACACAAAACGATTACCATGGATACTAAATCTATATACACTACACCAATCAGTTGGAGTTTATTTAATTTGTGTCTGTTGCCACTGTATTGTTAGTACTTGCAAGAATGTATTGTTTTCACATTTATTCAGCCATTAATGATTTGTCTGCAGTGGAAAGGTTAATGTTGAATATAAATTACTGGAATGACAAATGCAATGCAAATTAATATTAGGTTAGCAGCAGCAGCAACTCCAATTACGAGAACGTTTGCTGTTCTAAACAAAGTTTGTAGGAACCAGAAGCTATAGCCACACTCACTAAATTGTATGTTTGCCTTGGTTGTTAAATGCTTAAATTGTGGAGAACTGCTAACCAAGTTGATAAAAGCTTTATTCAAATGCAAGCACTTTGTTGCAAAATGACACTATTGAACTATTGATTTGTATTGGAAATGGAGCTGACAATAATTATGTAAACCTTAATAAAGAAGCCATTTAAAATAATAGGTTATTGTATCTTGCACACATCTGCATAACTTCATTGTTTTAAAATACATCCATATTTAATTATTTTGTAATGATTTCAAACTTGTAATGTCCTTGTTTTACTATTGTTCAGTGTATTTATAGTTCTATATGGGATTATTAGTTGTTATTAGTTGATTTAGGAATTGAATTGCCTTATTTATTGCCTTGATCCCTAAACTTCAGTTGAAATGTGAGTACAAATGCACAGATCCGAGATGCAGCTTTGATATCTTACAGAATACATGTCAGAGATTCCCTTGCATAATACATGAATAAATACTTACTAAATACACTGCAGTACATCCATCACAGTTGTACAGTAATAAGGTCTTAGTGATCATAAATGATGAAGGACAATGGCACTGTCTATAGTCAGGCACATTTTACCATATTCTGTGGTGATTTTTATTTTTATTTTAGGGGGGCAAAAGTAATTATCACGCTGCATGCAATTACAGCACACTGCAAAATTAATGAAATTCATTAAAAAAAAAGAATTAACAGATATGTCAGTAACATCTAACAAATACATCCCTTAGCTGTAAATTCTAAATTAGAGCTATCGGTATGACAAAAAAGTTGATGACCATATACAGTCGCAGACAAAAAGTATTTGGGCAGTTAACAAAAATGAGAAAAACCACAAAGAAAGTGATTTCTATAAAGTCTAATTGTTCTATTGAAAGGTATAAATTAGAGATTCAGCTTTATAATAAAACAACAAATTAATACTAACATGCATAAAATTAAAACATTCATTAAATGTGTTTTTTCTCATTTTTTTAACTGCCCACATACTTCTGCGACTGTATCAACAGTATGTACATATTTAGTATAGAATAACTCTACTTGATTTCTAAGTTTAAACCATAGGATTATGGACAACTTCTATTACACTGCAGAGACATGCAAAATAATAATATATGTAAAAATCTAGCTTATTTTAAATATATTCCTTGCTTGGTGGTGACATTTCACTAAGCTTCTTACAGACCTATTGTAAGCTACTAGTTGAGCAATTATTAGGGACTATTTTCCTCAACAGCAGTAATGCCGAGCACTACAAGGGCTATATCATAATATCAATCCCAGCTGAAAGAAAACAGGCTCTTTAAGTATATCTATTATAGATAATTAGCATCTTTTAGCAACTCATTACTGGAAGCTCATTTTTTCACTACTTTAAAGATGTGTGTGTGTGTGTTTGTGTGAGAATAAATGGCTCTTTGTTCTTGTGCTAACACATTACCCTTCTCCAGAGAGTTGAAATGTCTTGTTTCCGAGTTCTGACTTACTGTTTCTCATGCACCTTGAGCCGGGCAATGTAAAATTGCAGGTACTAACAAATAGGTTAAAGGTTGCAATGAGACATGAACAGTTCATTTATTCATTTATTTATTGGGTTGGGAACAAATATATGTGAGATTTAACATTATGAAAACCACATAAGGAGTATATAAGATTCATTATATAAAGAACCTAATCACAGCAAGTATCTCAGTAAAATACAGTACATCCCCTGCTGCAGTTCTATATTCAAAATGAGGTCACTATGAAGTAATTGATGACCATAGCATATATCAAGTGTATGTACAGAATAGTATAGAAGAAGTAATGGCAATGAAATGTTTAATCTTGATAAGCGGTTCTCCAGATCTATGCAAAAAGTGTGACATCTCATGACAGATATCTCAATATATATCCAGAATCTAATACTCTCAATAACGTATGGTAAATAATGTTAATGAAAAGTTTCATGACAATTGATAAGTGGTTCTCCAGGCAAAAATGTAAGTGTGACTGTGATCAAATCACCCAACCAACACCAACTCATAAAAGAAGGGTATGCATGCTTAGCCATTTGTTTCATGATCTATCTATCGCATTGTGCTAGCACAGAACCACAACAAACCATAAATGTTGGTAACACTATCCACCATGAAAGAAAGCTAATTTTGTGAATTACCATCTTCTAACATTGTCATCCATCATTTTGAAGAGACCTTAAAGGAATAAAAGCTAACATTGTTCAAAATGTAACAATCGCCCTGACAACTTGTTCTCAGTCATTGAAAATGGAACAGTTTTCAAATGAAGTTGCCGACATCAGGTTGAGGCTGCCAGGCCCCGTTAGATTAGATTTGAATTTATGAAGATTGCTTTACCTGCCGCTCCAGTGTAATCTATGCCGCTGTTGTAATTCACGTTGTCCTCATTTCGAATGCAGTGAAAGGGTGTCGTATTTTATGATGACAATGTAATCACAGATCCACATTAAAAAGTCATTATTGTTTAGAAGCCAGCTTGGTTTGGAAAACACTTACTATAAAATTCAGCAGCCTTTGTAAATTACGCACAGGTTTACCCAAGAATACAAGGTGGATTGATTTAAGCTTGCAACTTATAACTTTATTGATTTCTAGAGGACTGTGTTTTCCTCAGCCATCTGCACTCACATTAAATGATTACTGACTAATCCCAGTAATTAACTCTCTGATCTTGGTTAATATTTATTTGTGTCCGTTAGAACATTTTTAAATACCGTACTTTTAGGAAAGTATGATCCGCATTTGATAAATGGGTGTTGGATTGTACTGGATCTTAGAAAGTATGAATAAATCGTACCTTGTGGGCACATAAGAATACTGTGTATAAATAATGGATGTTTGCTTCTAAAAGTTGATTCAAGGCCCTCTTTAGATTGTTATTAAAACATAAGAACAATTATGAATGAGTGGAAGCCATTCAGCCCATCTAAACTTAAACTACCGTTAATAAACTAACAAACTAAATTAACACAGCACTCCTATACATGTTAAAAAATGCAACAGCAATATACAAGACATGCACGTTATTTAACAGAATGGTGAAGCAACTCACCAGAACGGGAAACACCAAATTGCTCAGCGACTTGTGTCTGATTCAGGTTTTTTCAAGAGCTCGAACAATTTCCAACAATTTTCACTGTTTGTTTACATGCTATTTTGTAGCGATGAGGTGCACTCGTGGAAATCAGAATACAAAACAAGTCAATGACGGAGGTTCTGGAAAGATTTATTTAACCAATCCGTGTGCCTCAAGACACTTTCGCTATGACAAGTCGCTTTTGAAAAGACTGAATAAACCATTTTAATTTAAGTTTAATTTAAATTTAATTTAAATCTGTTTCGCCACAAGGGTATTCCCTTAGGCAGTGTTCTCTTAGGAGGTGTCCCTATATGTGGAGACTACTGTATTATACAATTGCTTTTCTAATTCTTGCCCAAGATTCCACAACGAGTCAGTGAATAAGCTGAGGTTTGGACCCATAGCTCAATCATTTGCAATAATCACTAAGTCAAACTGACTTCAGATCAAGACCTTTTGGTCACTGACCTTGACATCTCAGAATGGCTGTCATTCCACAATGAGTACCATAGTGTTTTAAGAGCAAACAAAAAGTGATGTATTTAGCGCATCTGCAACCATGACGAGAACCAAATAAAATTTTACATACTTTGTGGAGAAGTCCCATACCAAACAATGATAAAAGATTGTAATGTGAAATAATTGAAATTGTACATTGTAAAAAATGTCTGTTTTCTCCTAGAATAAATGTAAATGTTTGTTTAGTGTTGAGATGAATATCTTCAATGAACACATCAGTCTAAGTAAAGGATATACATTGCAAGTTCCTTTGTTAGAGGAATGCATTTGTCATTATATAATCCATATCTGTTTTTCAAATTTGTTTTCAAAGCCTATTAATAACTGTAACAGGGCGAGTAGCCCTCGGCCACAATATAAAACGCCTGCAGCTCTCCAGCTCGTGATGGGAGTTCAGAGGAGCGAGAGTAGAGTGCGAGGACAGAAGAGAGAAAAACACGAAACTTAAAAATATATCTATACAGGAACAGTGACAGCGACTGCCCAGCCTGACCTGTATATTTTGTGTTCGAGATTTGTTTCTGTTTAAACCTTTTATTTTCGCTCTGTGAGCAAGTGTTTTTGTTTAAATATTTATTTTATTTTTGCTTAATAAAAACGGCGCTGCCGCATCTTTCATTTATTTTAATCTGCAGTATTGGTGTGTTTACCTTCCTGCTTTTGCCATGACATCACCGCCCAGCCACCCTGTCACAATAACGTATGAGAATTTCTTGCATGTTCTATTAATTTGCACAATTTCTGAACAAATCAATAATGCTGCCTTTGATAGTCGCATCATTTTCCGTACCATTGTGTGAAATCTTCTGTGTGAAGACAATATATAATATTATTGATCCAACTCACATCATTTATGCATAACTCATTATTGACATTAAAGCTTAGAACCATCTGTTGAAAAATATCATTCAAAATTTCAAATGTGCTGTCAGCTAATTACACTATTAAGGCAAGTGATGAGATTGTGCACAGTTGTGGCTGAATAGATATTGACTAGTCTGTGGCACCCTCTCTACAGATTTCTTCTACTAATGCTTAGCTTGCAATTGTATTTTGCAGCTTCTAAATTAAGTCTTGTTTAGTAAATTATCCGTATCATAAAAGTAGTTCATTATTCAGACCAGTCCCTGCTATAGCTATTTAAATACATTTAAATTACGCATCACAATAGGTACATTTAAAGGAGAGATAATCTCTGAAGTCCATTATCTAGTTTCTATTCTCATACTGTATTAGCACTAACAACAGTATCACTGGCCCCCCTTTTTTCATGTATGAGTGCTTTTCTCTGTCTGTGGCTGTAAAGAGGTAGAATAAAGAGTCCTGAAGACAAGCTGTTTGTTTATTGGCGAAAGTATTTTTATTTTTTTGTGGAAATAAACTGTTTAATGATAATACCGTATATATTCATACTTGACATACATTTTTATCTATTGTAAGGAACGCAATGTTATTGCAATGGGTTTACAGAGTAAGAAGAAACCTCTGGCTCCTTAACTTTATAATTAACGCAAGAACAAGGAAACATATGGACAACAGCATACAATATTACACAACTCTCTGCTACCAATTCCCAAAGGAACAAAGGCACTAGTATATAGTATGCCTGTCAAAGAGGTAGTCTGTAAAAAGTGTTTAAACAGTTAGAACATGAAAGTCAAACAAAGACTATGTAAAGGTACCACTAAAGTTACATTATAGCAAGATCAAAAAACACAAAAATTAAATCATGGATTTGAAGTTGTTGTTAGACAACCCATTGCCATGTGTTTGAGTTGGTTGTGCATTATTTTAATATTGATTTACAGTCCTGCAGGGAATAAAGCAACCTGCAGTCCCTGATTACATGCTTCCAGTTGATATATAACTTTATTTTAATTATCTGTTAAATTGCCGTTGCAAGCTGTTTTTGGGCCAAGCATATTGGGAGGTTTCTATTGCATTGTCTAAGATTTAATCAAAGACTAACCAAATTTCATTCAAAAAGTCTGGAGAAAGCTTGGTCATTTTAAGTAGTGCCTCAATATACTTATGTAAGTCTTCTTTAATGATATAAACAGGAATAGTGCTGTATAAACACTGCTGCTTCCCCCTAGGAGTGAATAAAATGAAAACAGATCCACAGTAGAGGGTGGTGTGGTCTGCCACCGTTTAGATCTTTAAAATAGATCCCTTGTCTGAAACTGAACCTAATTACAAAAAGTGTCCCAGTAATCCTAAGATATATGGAATTTTGTGCACATGTGAAATGTGGGCAGGGGTGTACGAATCCGATAGCAGAATAATTACAGAAGGAAATTGGGGTCTCTATTGGGAACTATTTTTTTAACTTAAATACTACTAAGTGTTTAGCTATTTATTAAGATGATTAAATACAATACAAGTGGAAAAATGTCAGAGAAAGAATTTAAGATACCCTGGTTGGGTAGGTAGTATTGTGTTGTGTATTGTGAGCTAGTGAAAAAACAGATTAAGATACTTATACGAGGAGCACAAGGCAAATCCAGATTTGCTATTATCCCACTATTGTTTAACCAGATTCTGAATGCATTAGATCGCATGCACACCACAACTGTCTATTGTAGAAATAAATATACACCAGCACATTTGATTTGTGATCTAAGCAGGTTTACATCCAGGACTCCAAAAACACCTAGCCCCAATCACCATGACTATCTTAAACAACGTCTATCCATGTGACACACATATTTTTTGGTTTATTTGTTTAAATGCAAGCGTATTGTTTTGGCCATGTCTATACACCAGTCACCTAGTGTTATGGCTCTTATTATAAAGAGCTAAGAATGCTTATCTTAAAATGTGCAGCTGTTATGCAGTCTGTTTGTAGTATAATTTACAATTACAGGTTGTTTAATTAAGGATTTTTAACGCTATTTAAACTCCTTATTTAGAACTGTATTACAAATTCCCAGATACAGGCTCAGTATTCTCTATATTTTCTTGCCTTAGGGCTACACGGGGGGAGGGGGTGTTTTTGGTGAGGTGTTCTCTTTTGAGGTTAATGGAAATAGCATCCATGTCACACTAGTTTAATTTAGTAATTTATGAAAAACATATAAAAAAAGAAAAGAAAAACAAAAAAAAAACTTGCTTCTTGTAAAAAACGATTCTGTCTAAACACTACATTGTACCCCATATGTAATTACTGCAGTTTATACAGGTAAATACATAGAAATATTTTGCAAAAAATAATAAATGTATTGTAAAGACCAGGTAAACTATTATAAGCCATAGTGAGGATAGTATAGGCAGGCATAAAATACTGTTTAAATATTTAATTAACCTAATCTAATAAATTGTTTCCCTGTCTCTAAAATAAATAAAATATATGGTGCATATTTAAATGTCTTTATTCCTGAGATTGATCAAATATACCCTAGCCAAAATAACCAAATAATCTTAAAGTCATTTTTGCATGAACAAGAATTACAATTAAAAAGCAAACTAAACTTCACTTTTAAAATAAATAAATAAATAAATGAAATATTCCCAACCCAGACGTGAATCCTTGTTCTACATAGTGGGTACCCAGGACACTACACCCTACGGCAACCTTCAACTAGGTCAAACTTAAACATGAGTCCGACCCTTTTAGTGATGATCAGTTTATGTGTAAATTCTCCTGAAGTCACACACATTCCCAGAGCCTTTTTAAGTTACCAAATTGATACTTTGCATAACAAAGTCCGATTAGAGAACAGGACAAGCTGATAAAAAATAAAAAAAATTAGGGGGATAACTTAAAATCTCATTCTGTTTTTCCCAGGGAGCAAATGTTAAAGCCAAGTTTCATAGTCAACTTTCAAGTACAATGCTACAGGAAAGAGCAGTAGACAAGCACATGGTGGTTTTGCTATGAAAGGCATATTGTCAACCATCAATTAACATAAATATTTGTTTAAGTAACGCCTAAGCTATAATTTAAAAAACACAAATACTCTTCTAAAAAAAATCTCATGTCTTATTCTTATTTTAACAGAACTGCTACTTTGCATTCTGGACCTGATCCACACTTACAAATGAAGTAATTTATGCCACAACTAAAGCTGCTGTTAATGTCAATGACATATCCTGATAAAACACAGTAACGCAGTCCCTGGCCTCACTGACTGTGCATGGTATGACTAAGCCCAGTATACTGTAAGATGTCCGCTGGCAACTGAATCAGGTTGCCAAGAAGTAAATAGATGTGATAGGAAATGCAGGCAGATGACTCTTTATGTGCAAGGGAGCCGAGGCAATCTATCCCTGTCCACTAATGTTTTCAAACATATTGTAAATAAGCGGCAATGAAGAGCTCATTTCTCTGGGGTAAACAGATGCGTCTCTAATACTGATTAAATGTTTTGTTCTGCCTGAGTGTCTCTCCTGTCCTATCAGTGAAAGTGGGGGAGAAGGAGAGGGAGAGGCAATAATAACTGATACACATCACAACCCTTCAACTGTCTCTATGTATGCAAATAAATTATTGTGATAATAATCCCTTAATATTGTTAGCAATCATCAGCCGGCCATGTAGTTTTTTCAGTCACGTATGCTGACAATGACTGTGGGGGGCTTGTTTGGAAAACAAAAGTAATTTTTAAAACATGGTGTAACAGGGGATTCGCTACATGTGATGGAAGGAGTACTTGAAATGAATGATTGTGACTGATCTGGATGACATGGATGCTTGTTTGCTGCTTGATTGACAGGAGATGGAGAATAGAAGCTTGGGATTGGCACGCCCCACAGGCGGGCAGGTTTATTTACACAGTACCCCATGTGACACTACCAGCAATGGTAGCTCACAGGGGACATACCACCCAGTGTACAAAAGGCAAAATAAACAATGTACAATAAAAGGTGCCGTGAAAACATCTCATGCTACTCTGCTTACAAATTGAGGCCCTGGCCTTGTAAATAATGTTTGTGTGGGGAATATTGGGTTGGCAGGGAGGGGGTTAAATTCCTCCCTGCCAAAATACATGTGAGAATGTGGCTGGAGCCTGAAGTTGCTAATTGATTAACTGATGATTAATTAGGCTCCAGCCACATGGCATATAAGGAAGGAAAAATCCTTTGCTGGGTGCTGGGTGCTGGGTGCTGGGTGCTGGGTGCTGGGTGCGAATAATGTAAATAATAATTTAAAAAATGTGTTATATCTTATCAAGTTAATTCTGCCCTCCGCATGAATAGATGTTAGTGCATTGACCTTTTCAAAATGTCCGCTCTAGTGCACTGATAATGTAAGGATTATTGTCCACATTGTCAAACAGGTAACACAACAATAACAATCCATGATGTGGTACGGAACAGAAAAGCCAGAGCACGTATTGTTATGTTTTTTTTTTTAAATCGCTCTTCCTGCAGTGATTTAGAGGACAGCTCTTAAACTGCAGTGCACTAGAGCAGACATTTTGAAAATAAGTTTGAAACAGAGACTGTAAAGTTAAGTGTAAAAAGTTGTCAGGATGTTAACCACGAAAAGAAAAATTACAGGTATGTTATTTAAACAGTTGTAGCAACACATGGGGGCGTATAACATGATATTTTCCGGAACCCCGCTACTTACTCTTTAATGTCATCTGCATATACTGTACTCTGCAATAAATTCTGCCGCAGATCTGAATGTGTGAGATAACTGCAATGAAAATGTAGCACAAATACAGTCAAACTCCACTCCACCAGCCCTGTAATGCTGCATATGAAATTAGAGCTGCAACAATTAGGCTATTATTGCTTGGCATTTATTTTGCAAGCCTCTATTAAACACCAATTACTTGGTGTGGTACCCTGTTTGGAGAATCACGCCTCACACATACATTACATCACTAGCACATGCATATTATCAGTTGTATTTAAAGATGTTTGTGAAGTGTCTTTTTTTTCCAATACATGTATTGTATTACAATACCTCATAAAAGGCACATGCATGTTTTCAGTTTTATTCGAAGGCTACATAGTCTTGGTTTTGAATAATAAGTCAATTATTGTTTATTATTACCTGTGCAATATTTAATTAGGAAATAGATTACTGATTGCACCTTATATTAATGTATAAAAACAAGTGAAGAACAAAATGATTTTCATAACATTCAAAGTGTATTAAAATAGACCATTTATTTAAACCTGTTTTTTGTATTGGATGCTGTCAATGACCCTCATTGTAAACAAGATGGTCCAGGTCAGATAGACTGCCTGGGGAAGCTAATTCCATAGAATTGTAATCTCTATTTGAATTCCATCTGTATATGCTGTTGCAGGTAAATGGATTAAGACTATTGATTACAGATGTGTTTAACCCTCTGAATGGCAGCTTTTCTTATGCTCCAGATTATGTGTAAATCGAGGCCAAGCCTGCTCAATATTTAAAAGAAAAATCCATTCCAATCAACATAACGCCTCATGGGAAAAGCCAAAGGTCACTAAACCTAATCTCATTAAAGCTGTAAAGTGTCGTTTGCATACTATATCATGAGTAAATAAATCCAGTGAAATACGGCGTGCAGTAATTTGATTATTTCAGAGGGGCTTTTTAAAAGATGTAGCAGGGCTCTTGAAAAAATGAACTGAGCTTCATGAATTGGAAATGAACTCCAGGTTATTAGGGTATTGGTGATTTAAAATGAAAAATTGTTCAGATTTTTTCATAATTATCCCCAGGAAGTGGAATTAAAGTAATTAAATTGAATATTGGGAGCGAGACTTAAAGTAATTCATTTAGAGTCCAATCAGGCGAGAGTATTTTTTTTCAGATTTAAGATGTACTGTCTACTTTTAATTGTCACCGTTAATCCTAATGCAATGATGCTTATTTCCTGCAGGGACAAAAACACGACAATGGGCTACTGGATGTATTTTGAGTGTCATTGTATGATGTTTAAAAAATATTTTGTTATAAACATAAATTGAAAAAACACATGCTGTGCTGTATTTGAGGCTTCTACATATTTATATTGCAATTGGAAGTCTGAGGATAACCTTAATGCTGTTAGCTATCATTGTCAGCAGTTCTGGGTTGCACTCCAGTACTGAATTATCATTTATTATTTGTCTCTACCTGGCTTTGAACTTCTCATGAGAATCCTAAGCACAGGAACTGAACAGCTATCACTTTAACAACTACCCTACCATTAACTGCCGGAAATTAAGTTTTAAATTGTTATGCCTTGAAAGCTAATTTCTAAAAATGACTCTCTATTGGTAACTTAATGGGTATTTTCTTTGCTTCTAACAAGATATCTATCGGACAAAAAAAAATTGTTTCCATGGTTATTACTGATTACTACAGGTTATTAATGCCCTAAAGTACTAATCATACTAAAATGTTATCAAATTAAGGCTTTATTTCTCACAGAAGAAACATTGTAAATACATGAAGCAGTCATTACAAATATTATCACTAAACAAGCAAAACAGCCTTCTGAAAATGTGTGTTAAAATTAATTTACGACATTATTAATTTGAACTCCATTTTTTTAAACCATAAAACAGAAGGCTTTCAAAATGAGGATTGGAATTACAGTCAGTCTCATTAGTATACTTCTGTATACTACTGTATAACGATACACACGTATTCCTCCAACAGTCAGAAACACAAAACGATCAACAAAACTAACACAGTACTTATAATATAAGGACGATTATACAAGTTTACTATTACACATTTTGCATTTTCCTCCTTGGTTATACTATGCATTTACCATAGTTTACCATGATTATTTTATTTTTTTTTTAATGTGCTTTACCCTTCCTCTCTGGGCTTTACGGTGAGTTGACTCAGAACCTACTGTATAAGGTTCTATTTACAATGTTTTGACTTGTGAGTTTGTAGACTTTTTTTGGTAAAATACATGAATAAAATAGTTTTAAATTCATTAAACTTGTTCTAGACTGCTGATTGATTCTTTAACAATAGTCTACAGCAGTTTCGTGGTTAGGAAACATCATTATATAAATAAAAATAAAGACTTTTGAAACAACATTTTGTAAATTACTCGCCAATAGATTTATGAATATGACCAGTAATATAGAAAAATAAGTCTTCTCATAAAAGAAAAGCAAATCTCCAACCACTCCACTCCACTCCACCATAGACACACACACACACACACGCACGCACGCACACGCACGCACGCACGTACGCACACACACACGCGCACGCGCACACGCACACGCACACACACACACACACACGCACACACACATCAAAATCTTCTTGAACCAAATTGGCAAAAATATCTCCAGACATTTTTGTAAAGGCCTGCTTTGCACAATGAATAGTCAATAAAATAACAAACTCAAAACCACTTATTACCAACACAAAATCTTTAAAGCCATCAGGGTCAGAGTACAATAGACCAGCAGTAATAAGTTGTTAAAAGATGCTAATTTTAACTGATTTATGTTCTAAAAATATCTGTTTTCCATCAGCTGGAATTGATATCTCTGCATAATGATTGTTGTGAATTGAAAGGCTTCTAAGACTGGAGGCAATGCAGTGTTTTTAATCACAGAAGATTCAGAACTATACATTAGAAGCTTATTGAGGTAAACAGCAAGGATTGTTTGGAACTTTAAAGGGAATACAGAAAGATAGACACAGCAGCCTGACGGAAGGAAGGACCGGTCAGAAACTGATAGCAAAGCGAAGTATTTATCTTTGAATTCTACTGTTGAAGTGGCTCTTTTTGTATTAAGAGGATTGTTAATATTAATACGCCATTTGACAAATGTTTCAGAAGTAAAGACACTTGGCAAAAATATTTTGTATTCAATTGTCTAATTTCCTGTAATAAAGAAATTATTATTTTACTTACCTGTTTGTGTGGTTCCTATACATTCATTGAGAAGGTCTGGGGTGGTCAGTTCGAAATCCAAAATAACTTGTGGGCAAAGAGTTATAAAGATAATTATAAAAATGTATACTTACCTGGAATTAACAGTATAGAGGACCCTGACAAGTACTCAGCAATATGTGGTATTATAGCGGTCTCATTCTACTAAGAAACTGATTTAGTGTATATTTAGTAATGAGGTAAAGCATTGTCTACATTTGACTGACACATAAAGCCTACAAACATTTTTGCGGTTCTTGGAATCCAACTTTTTACCCCTTTCAAAAGGTAGCAGTCGTAGGCAACAATTGCTTTATAGAAGGCAGGATCCACACATATATATATAACATAATGCAACAGTAATTTAATTATAGAGGTTAATACCAGCCATTGGTACCTGAGTGGGGGAGAAAACAAGCACACATACCAGTGGCCATGATCAAATGCCATTACAGTAATAGCAGTTAGCAAAAGGAAGGGAAAATATTTAGCCTATCAATGGCTGCATTACATCATCCAGAGTGAGGCAGGGAGTGAGAGAATGGAAAGTACTGGAATGCCATATGTACCTTTTACAAGACTATAAACTACTTATTGGCATGTTGACTAAGTTCCAGATTTATGTGCTGTGCTTAAATTATACACACCTATGTGTACTGTGTCAAGTAGAGATTCCATTAAGAAAAGAAAAACGTGAAATTATACCTTGTAAAGTTGCATTGCTTTTTCTAATCTCCTAATCAGCCTGCCGTTACTCTCTCTGAAGCTGCTGGTAATCCCATTACAGGGCCAGAATGGCACGCTCTTGTTCTGGCTGATGTATTTTCAGCAGAATGGGATAGACTTGGGAAAATATAGATTTAATCAGGAGATATGCATGCCATTGATTTTCTTTTTTTCTTATTACATTTTGAATGAGATTTCTATTGATTTGATAAACGCCACAAAAACTGCAGTACGAAGCAATGCATTGCATTTAGTTATCCCTTCTGAGCCTTATCTGTCTGAAATTCCTTCTTACCAATTCTGTTGGTTCCTCCATTTCAAACTGTTTTCCTTCGTAATGAGTAAAGCGTCAAACTCTGCATTATTTGAAAAATAAATGTTATATCTTAATTGACAGCAGTTGTCAAAGGGGGGATACAAAATAGCTACAAAAAGCTTACTGTAGAGATTTGAAATGTATCTATAATGTTTTACAGGGCTTGGACACTTCGGAGTAAACAGGTCATAGTACACACAACTGAGGGGCCATTCTGGAGAACATCCTTTGTTGCAGATTTCCACCCAACTTCCCAAGTTCTCATTGAAAAGTCACGTGTCCTTTGTGATGTTGAATCAGTGCTGTCCTGCCTGTGTATTTGTTAGTGCTAAACCTAGAATGGAGTCTAGATAATTATGTTTAGCTAAAGGATAATGGAAATTGAATGCACTAGATGTAGAGAACACAAGTGTCCTGGAACTTCCAGGAGTCTCCCTGATCACACTCTACCTCACGGAAATACAAGACTAAATGCACTCTCCCAATCTCTTTAAAATATTACTGTATTTACAAACATCAAACAGTTGAGGCATGAAAGCCAAAGTTTCTAGCATTGGCTAAACAAGGTACAGGCATGTTTAATAGTTCTGAGTGTTAGTTGGTCAGTAACCTGTCCATGAGTGTTATATAGCGTATCATAAGAATTTTGAAGGCGGGAAATCGTGGTTGAAAATGGCGTCAAAGGACAAAACTGGATTATACAAAAGCATACTCATGTATTATTTCTGTAAAAAAAATAAGCCCTGTTGTGCCGATGCATAGTGTGCAGTTCAGATTTCTCGATCAGCCATGGTGGGATAAACAATCGTAGGAGTCATATGGAGGTAAGTACTTGACTTTCCCTGCAGGCTGACTTGACACTTTCCCTGATGATATTGGGTTTTAGTTATTGTTTGAACTAGTGTATGTCTAAAGAGTTCTACATTATCTTGTAGTCTGGTACCATTTTATTTGTTGTATTTTAATAGTGCAGAATTAATGGTTGGTTTCAATTCATTTCACCCAAATATCATACAAATGTATGTCCAAAATGTTAGTGGCCACTTTGATTGATACTTTACTTGAACTTGCAATTGTTATGTATGTAACAAACAACTAAATCATATCATGTTTTTTTTTTTTTTTACATGCTCTGATCTGAACACAATTCAACTAAAAAACAAAAGCTTAGAAAGTGAAATAGTTTTCATACACTTGCCGTAACTTGGGAATTGCTGTACAAGATGCTATGACAGTAAATACACCAATTTTGCACGTAATACATGCACAAGAAGACCCACATGTTACAGTACATCTGTATGTTACAGTATTTGCAAATGTTGTGTCAATTTTATCTCAGTTACAGTAGTTATCATGTTTTTATGTGACATGCAGGGCTAAAGCCCCACCAGAATTTAATTCACTTAAGGGTGGATTTTTTCTACCTATAACTTGCTGGGAAAAGGCACAGCCAGATTACATCAACCACCTAGTAGTGGGTATCCCAGAATTTCCCCCCAAAATAAGCTGAGATTTACCTGGCTGGGTATAGGTTTATCCAATTATCCTCCTTAATTCCCTGTACAGATTTTAACCTGGTATCAGAGGTCAAGGCCTGTGTCCCCAGGAAGGGTATTTTACTGGGAATATTTAGATGAAATCCATAGTCAGTTATTGTTTAGTGAATGTAGGGCTAACAAAAAGTCTTCAGCACTTTGACAATAGCTCAAGGAGGGCAGCTTCATGTGGCTTTGTAGCCCCAGCCACAACACCTCAGCATGAGCTTTTCAGTACCATTTTAGTAATATGATCTTCCATCACATGCCTTCTACTTACTAGAAAGCCGTTTCTGTGACTCCCATGAACACAATCTAATTTTATTATTGTTGAAATTTTTTCTCCACGGTGAAAGTCATCTCGTCATAACTGCTTGGCCCCCAAGCATGTTTCACTTCATACTCGAAAAGCCATTTCAAAGTAATGGAAATTTTACAATTCTTCTCCTTTTCTATTTTGATGGTGAATTTAAAGCCCATTAAATTGAAGGATTCACAGTGCAAGGAGGCAGAGGTCCTTGGTTTATCTGGAAAGCCAGGTGCTATGCACTCCTAAGGGGAGGAAAGAACGAGCCTGTCTGGTTCCGTTCCAGTAAATTGGAAGGTATGTTCACTTCAGTATTGAATCCATTATCTCCAGAACAAAAACGGTATCAAAGCCCATACAAAATAAATAACCGTGACTGTACAGAAAGAAGTAATTACACTAGAAACAGGATTGAGTCAGAAATGCTTTTTAGATCCAGACGTCCTAATACTACTGCAATATATATATATATATATATATATATATATCAATGAATAGCTTCCCACCACATAGCTAGAACTTGTACTCATCAATTCAGGAGTACTAAGACAAATGTAACATGTAAATTATATGTATCAAATCAAGTACTATTGAACTGAAATGACACCACTGAGTTTGGATCCAGGACCATGAAAATCATTACTAGTTTAGGCTTCAATTTAGAGAACACTTGAACAAGAATTTCAACATTGTAAAAAATTAATAATAAATAAGCTGCCCAGTCCACTCACCCTGTATGTGCTGAAAATGCAAATTATTATTATTATTATTATTTATTTCTTAGCAGACGCCCTTATCCAGGGCGACTTACAATCGCAAGCAAATACAAATACATTCAAGTGTTACAATACAGGTCATACAATAAGAGCAAGAAATACAATAATTTTTTTCAAGTGTGACAAAAAACAATTCAATAATACAGCAGATAATAGTGAAAGTTACATCAGGATATGATTAAATAGTGATAGTTACATCAGGATATGATTAAGTACAAAATACTACAGGTTAAACACTTGGCAGATTACAATATTCTGAAGTACAGGATTAAATGTAGTAAAATAGGGGGCAGATAAGAGCAAAATAAAACATATTTAAATGAAGGGTGATAGTGTCCCAGGATACAACAGAGGAGTTCTACAGGTGCTGTTTGAAGAGGTGAGTCTTAAGGAGGCGCCGGAATGTGGTCAGGGACTGGGCAGTCCTGACATCTGTAGGAAGGTCGTTCCACCACTGCGGAGCAATGGTGGAGAAGGAGCGGGCTCGGGAGGCAGGGGAGCGTAGCGGAGTTAGAGCCAGTCTTCTAGTGCAGGCGGAGCGGAGAGGTCGAGTGGGGGTGTAGGGAGAGATGAGGGTCTGGAGGTAGCTGGGTGCAGTCTGGTCAAGGCATCTGTAGGCTAGTACAAGAGTCTTGAACTGGATGCGAGCGGTGATCGGGAGGCAGTGGAGCGAGCGGAGTAGTGGAGTAGCGTGGGCGAAGCGAGGCAGAGAGAACACCAGGCGGGCAGCAGAGTTCAGGATGAGCTGGAGCGGACGGGTGGCGGACGCAGGGAGGCCAGCCAGGAGGGAGTTGCAGTAGTCTAGGCGGGAGAGTACCAGGGCCTGGACCAGAAGCTGGGTAGCATAGCACATATTTTTATTATATTTGCTATCCGTTAATTGACTTAACCTGTAATCAAATGGTGTAAACAGAAGCTGCAAAATAATTGACAACCAAGCTGTAAAAATAAAAGCTTAACAGTATGAAGCTCTAGGGCTCAGTAATCCTTTGTAATGTTTTCCTTTATCTGTGCTCTAAAGGCAGTGGTGTCACTGCAGGAATCCACAACATTCATTCCTTCTGAGTGAACATTTGTGCAGATTTCTACAGAGGGGTACAAACAACAGGTGACCACTGAATTGACAAAAATAAAAAAAAAATCATATATCGTTGGTGCCTTATTTCTGCAATTCAGACATGAGCTCTTTAACAAATGAATTACTCTGTATCAACACTCCTCATTGAGGGCCCAGAAATCTCAATTAATGGCGCGGTCTACTTAGGAGGAAGGTGGTGGTAGGCCCTTTGTAGTCGCATTAAAAATGCATTTGATTTTTCAAGCGAGGTGGTGGCGTACTAAACTGGAAGCACTCGCTTGGGGGTTCAAGGGCAATGCCCCCTGCTGTAGAACACTACAACACAGGTTGCTGCATAAGGCTTACCTGCACAAACAATAGTATGTGTATTTATCATATTTGTTATCCATACTTAACTTGCTTATTTGTCTACAATACATGTGATAAAAAGCTATTGTCAGAGCTCAAGCAAATCAGTTGATCCAAGATACAGGGGTTAAAAAAAAAAAAACAATAGTAGACCATTTATTTTAATGGGGCTTTTCCATATATGAAATCTCCTCATTAGGCATATCTGACTGTTGATAGTGTGGAAAATAGACTTATTGTAAATGCTGATGCTTCAGTTAATATCCAAGACTGACAAAATCTTGATGTTTCATGAAAAACAGCAGTTTTGAAGACTTCATTGGCAATTTAAACACCTTGTAGAATACAATTGAACAGGAGTTGTCCGTCGACAGTGTCAAGGCAGATCTATCTATTTTTTTTTTGTCTAACCCCTGTAGCTATTTCTACAAAATTAAAAGGTGGGAAAATGTCTGATCTTGAGCCAAGTAAAAGAGCTGATGAAATAGGTCCATGACAATCCATTCTGAAGAGAATGAAGAAGACAGGGAGAAACATGGAGCATGAGATGGTTGCCTTTATGGCTGCAATAAAAAAAACAGCAAGGTGATCGTCTTGTGGCACTTTATTAGATACGTTTTATCTGTCACTGCCTGAGTGCATTGAGGCTGTAACTGGAATTAACGACTCAAAAATGAATGTTCGAGTATCTCTTTTTAGGTTCTGACACAGTTGTTCGAGAAATTATCCTGACAGTCAAGTTAATGTGTCTTGGTATTGGACATTAACGATGTGACGATAAAATACAGGAAATTACTTTTTTGTTATGCTGTTTCAGTGACCATGACAACAGTGGTTGCTGATCTTTATCCTAAAAATCTTCTACAGCCTGGGCCCCCTGACTGGTGTATTGGAAGGTTAAGAGGTAAGGATTATCTTAAATGCTTTATTTTTGTCCTCTAAAGGTTAGATGAGTGGCCTGTGACCCAGCTGTTGTTTCCACGCTAGATTTTCTTTATCCACGTCAAATTGAACCAGATTACATTTCTATAGCCACAGTGCTTAAAGATAATGGCCATACTTCGGGATGAGAATGCACTGTGGTTAAAGATCTTGCCTTGGCTTGGGTGTCATTCTCCTTGATAATGGGGAGGAGATTAACCATTACCTGCTCATGGTAGGAAAAAAAATAAAACATGAGACATCTGACGATATCAATAACAATCCATAAATAGGTATGAACAATAACAGGCAGCAGCTCTTACCACTTGTTTACAGGACCAAAGGCTAATATCATAAAGGGGTTATAGCTAATATTTTACCTAAAGTGCACTTTCGTTCGCTATGTAAACCATAGGGCTGTGCAAACACTGACATTTTCTGAGTAATTCCCTTTAACATGTTTTGTGTTTGTAGGTATTAAATGAAGCCTATTACAAATGTGTTCATTTTACAACAAGAAACGCTGCAGTTACCTCTTCTACACAATTAAGTAACAACTGATGGTAATCAAGTTGGAAATGGAATCTAATTTTCCATTCACCTCGAGTTGCAGTCATTTCTACTGCCATACCACAGGTGAGGTAATAAACTGACACAAAACATGTAGTGAAGCTAGCACATGCTACTGATTTATCACACACACACACACACACAACCTTTCCTTAGTTCTGCCTTAGAGCTAACTGTTTTGTATATTGGGAGGTGTATTTGTTTGTAAGATTTAATCGGAGATTAAATGGCAGCAGTGTTGCTTACATTGGGAGAAGAACATGCTTCTATGTAAATGAGCAAAACATCAGGAAGTGAAATCAAAATGATTTTTATATCAAACTGATTGGTTTGATCACATTTTGTATTAAATCACACTGCCAGACTGTTATTGACTGATACTCAGTAAATGTGTAGATGAGGGAAAACTTTGTTTTGTATTGTATATAATTAACACATTTTTAAGAAGTTTTGTTCAATTTTAATGACCACCTAATAACTTAAAACATACTAAAGGGAAAATCTAGGAAAATCAGTGCATCAGCACAGCCCTAGAACCATCACATATTGTAATAAAGATGTATTTAAAAAATAATAATAATTATTATTATTTATATGATATCTAAAACCATACAAGCCTTACTTTTATTAATTTACTTGCCTGGGGAATGAAACTCTTTTAAAACTACACTGGTGTGATCTACATAGCAAATGGAAGTGTCTTTGAAAGAACCTCATTGATAGGAAGACTGAGTTTAAGACTTGGATATTTCACTTTCTTAGAATCATCAGATAATCATTTGCTTGGAGATACAGTAGTTCACAAGAAATATATCAGCTGCTTTTCAAGCTTCCAATCTGTCCCATGAGCCATTGTTCTCCCATGAGCACAAGTGTTTAGGAACTATAAGTTAAAGATACAAGCTATAACATTTCCTCAACAGAACTCCAGGGAAAAAGTTTGTATATAGGGCAGTTTTCATGTATGTCTACCCACGTTAATAGTGATGGAAAATGACGGGGGACACTCCCAAGAGGGCTTTTTTCATAAAGGGAGTTTGGAAAAGTGTTTCAACTGCACTTTCAAAAAGTGTTTTCCAATTAAACTTGATACAATCATATTAAAAAGCATCCCTTTCTAGGTACAATTTAATAGATACTTGTATTGGCTTTTATTCTTTCAAGCAACTATCAAAATCAGTATTTCCAGAAATTAACAGTCCTGCCATTTTTTCTTAACAATTTCCCATTTCCTATGCTTTCCTTGTGAGATGTCTTGAGGGTGTATGTTGCATATAACGTTGCTGTGTTGTTAATGAAAATATTCTGCAAAGTTCAAGTCTGTTTCTAACAAATTGATAGGAAATGAACATGGAAATTCATGCTAAGGGTTCCACGGAGCCGCTGCCAGAAACATCCCTTTGAACAATTAAATTTTTTCTGTACTACTAAGATCCGAACAATATGGTGTCAGAATGTGCTCCACTTGGAATTTGCATGGTGTGTTCCAGGCAGTAGACCAGATCTGCATAGAGGCCCCACTCTGTGATGTCACAACATAATTTAAGGGAATGAAAGAGTGAATGGCATCAATATAGATATTGTATTGGCATTATTCAACCCATTCTCATACATCTTTCCATTTAATTAAAGAAACTGGAAATTAATTTTGTAAAATGACTCCTACCCTCTTGTTTTAGGAATGAACTAGAGCCTTTATCTTTATTGTGTTTGTTGAATAAAGTCTTGTTCAATTATTCATTCTTTTTCTAAGCAATAAACAAAGAGCAGGTGTGCAGTAGTATGGAGACAAGCTATATCTCAGGAATGTTATGAGGCACAAGGCTGAGTGTCTTCAAATGCCTGAAGAGGCTTCTCTCAATACAGCTGCACATCTTCAGTGTTTCCTCGAGCTTATGAAATGAGTCTAACAAGATCGGGATCTGTGTCGTGGGACAGAAACAATTGCATGGGTTGGAACTCTGTTCAGCCAATCAGTGCAATTTGAGGTAATTTAATCACAATATATATTTTAAAGGTAACAAAAATTAATTGACTGAAGCCAAGAGAAGGACATTTTGAAGGTATAACAACAGAAAAAAAGAAAATCATCAAATTCACCTTTTCATCTGATTTGATTTTCCCTTAAAAAAAAGCTCTTTAAGCAGTCTCTGGATGTATTTCCCTGGAGAGCCCCCTTCCAGTTCCTACTAAGCTTGCCCTTCCTTTTGCATCAGTCAGTCAACAATAAGGCACAGGACAGCCCACATCTAATGAACTGTTAAACCCCAGGGTAAACCAGCTGAATAATTTCCTTTGCAAGTTCACTTCTTATTTTGTTTCCAAAGTTACTGCTTCTGGACCTTTTTAAAAGGGTTGGTATGTAGAGGCTGATTTAGGGCCTATGGGAGCAGCTCTGGGTCTGTATTCTGGCTCAGGCAATCACAATTCACTGCAAGACTCATATCCACTCAGAATCTGTGTTGGAAAAATGTATTTGCAATTATGTAGAGCCTTTTTTCTATCCCTTTCCTCAGGAGCCAATTATTCTCCCCATAAAATGAAGAGGATATCATAGAGTAAGTTGATTCTGGCAGCATTTAAGACTGCTGGGAAATATAGAAAGAATTTTGAAAACAGATAGTTCAAGGAGGGAGTCAACTGCATATTGCACATTTTTCTACATAATTGGTTCATCACAAGGAAAATTCACAGGGGACTCCACTGGGAATATCACATTGGTGGTGGCACTCCTGAGGATTAGGATGGCAAAATTGTCAAGGACTGAGTCACCTCACCTCGCAACAGCAACCCCTACTGGCCAGGCACCCATTGAGATCGCTCGTACACCTTCAGGGCATTTTCTGTTGCACTCCTGGTTGTAAAGAGACAATTGTCTTGGTGGTGAGATTGGAGGATAGCCACAGACCTTCAGTTCTCCTGAACAATTGTAGGGATTTAAATAATTGGACATTCTCAACTAGGGAGAAAAACAGGAGTAAAAAAAGCAACAACAGGGTATTCCTTCTCTATCTTTAACTCTGGAAAAACAACATTTTTTTATTACTTTGTGCATTACATGTATGTGTAAAAGGGGTTGTAAACTGCAAATACATTGTATTGACCTATATAGAGTTAAATTAAGTATTAGGGAACAGGAGCTTGAACAGGGAGATGAGTTGCTACCTGGTATGAATATGTAAGGTTACTTACTAAAGAATCTCAAAATGCATAGCAAATACTGTGTGCTGATAAGTGTTCTGTTGAGTTAAGGACCCCAAAATGGTTAGAAAATGTGGGGAATACCCCAGGCAACAGTATAACACATAGTTTAACTCGTTTTAGTGCAGTATTTTGTTTTATTGCCAAAGTATGTGCCAAAAAGAACATAAATTACAGCAGCATACACATTTTCATCCCTATTAAACAAGTTATTCGTTACATTTTATGGAAATGTATATATTATTTATTTCTTAGCCAACGTCCTTATCCAGGGCAATTTACAATTGTTGCAAGACATCACTTTTTTTTTATATACAATTACCCATTTATACAGTTGGGTTTTTACTAGAGCAATCTAGGTAAAGTACCTTGCTCAAGAGTACAGCAGCAGTGTCCCCCACCTGGGATTGAACCCCCAATCCTCCGGTCGAGAGTCCAGAGCCCTAACCACTACTCCACACTGCTGTCCCATATAAAGAATCATTGGTAATATATATATAAAAAAAAAAAAAACAACTTGAGATTCAATCGTAATAGTTTTGTTGCGTGCTACTATAAATCGCAACATTTTTCGATTATCGAGTATATTTTCCTCTTAGATCCCTGTTGGTGTAGGTAACTTATCAGTGGCTAATGCACACAGTGAATCATTAGCTGTCCTGGGTCAAGCCAAAGATATCCTGACTCTTACTGTAGCTGTTTACTTGAAGAACTTTACCATTCTGTCTCTGTAGGAGCAATTAAGTAAACTACATACCCACAAACCTTTAACCAATCAAATTGAACAGTATAGTTAGCAAACTCGGAGTGACTCAAGTTTATCGAGTACCGTGGGGTAAATCGACTGTTAGACTGGCCAAAGAAGAAAGAAATCTTAGAAGGAAATTACCACATGGGCCAGGATAAGCATCTTGGTAACTCAGATGTTGCTGTGGAGTAGATGAGTGCTGTAAGCTGTATTGGAAGATCAGCATGCAGAGTACAGTTCTGTCAAGCAGTACCTAGATAAGATAGAAATTGTGCAGAATTGATTTGTGTCATATTGAACATAGTCCACTTGGCTCCCCAAATCACTTTATTTTCTGTAGATTAACTGTATGTGTGAGTTGTTATTGTATCAATGCACAGGAAAGAAAAGAAAATCCATGAACATTTTTTGAAAATGCTATCCCTCCATGTTGATCAGTTCAAACCACTGCTATCAAGTTCAGCATGAGATCATCCTGATTACAAAATGAGCATGTGATTTTAAACAAGAGCCTTTAATACACTACAGTACAGTAGGGTAACTGTCTGGCATTTGTACAAGATTCTGAGCACATTGTTCCAGATAGTAAAACGTGACTCTTTTAACATTTTTAAATTTCATTTACTTATATTAGAGCATTACATAATTAGTTCTTACTGCTTGAAAATGAAAGCAATAACCTTATTTTATTGCGTTCACAGAACTGATGAAAAGAACTCTTTAGGGCAGGTGCATTAAATCTGTAGGAATGTGAATGAATGTCATTTGCTTGTTTAATTTCGTGAACAAATGAAATGTTTGTTTAATCAAAGGGTTGTTTTTTTTTGAACTGCACATAATTAAGCTGCTTTCAAGAATTAGTGTTTGAGCTAGTCCACAAAGTAAATAACTTTTATTTCTCCTGCTTTTATTGGCAGTCTAGTAAAACAGCTAAGCATTGACGTAAAAACAGGTAATTGATGTCCAAAGCAGTTTCAGTCTAGGTCTGAAAATTTCAAACTAAGAAACACAGGGAACAAAAAGAGGTTGTACTTGGTATTTCTAAATGACTCCCTCTATACTTCTACTGCACCAGTAAAGTAGCAGTCACTGTCAAAGACATAGATGTGATAAATCTTACCTGTCTTGCACTTTCATTTGCCATGTAGGTCTGACGTGCAGTTTTGAAAGCAGTCGATTTTCTAGCAAACATATATTTTCATTTTAAAATAATATCTGATACCATGTTTACATGTGGTCTACCATCTCCCAGTTCATTGCTCCTGGACAGTGAAATTTTCCCCACTTTTGCTGTCTTTTCACTGCTGATATGAAATAACAAAAGAAGTGTATGAGTTACAGAGTACCTGAAAGCAAGGCATGACACTGACAGCGTTTACATGAACAAAGCATGACAGTTTTCCTCACTGTGTTTTTGCTGTACTTTTCAGGAAATGCTTTGCTATGCTGTTCTGATTTAAGAAAAAAAGTTGGCCGTACCAATGCAGATTACTCAATTCATAGTAATTTAGGGTAGAGGATATTTAAATGTCTGTGTCTGCCTAGTAATTAGGAAAAGAACTACTGAATATCGTGAGGAGAGAGTCATGTGTTGCCATGAAGATTTAAAAAAATTAACAAGAGAAAATAATTAACTTGTGGTGCACATTCCGAATGATCACGCATTACTTGTTTGTCTCTCATTACCTTTCCAACACGCACACGCACATAAAGGTATAGAAAATAAAACTTCTACTTAGTACAAGTTCTACTACTTAACACTAAAAGTTTTATTTAATTAAAGTAGTCTATAATTGTATGTGGAAAATGTGGAAACATGGTATGATCCTTAGGCCTATATGAATATAAGATTGAGAACAGGGGGATATGTAAAAATACATACAAGGTTCCTGAGTTCCTGAGGTTTATATTTGGAGCGTCTGTTGCGTTCTTTCTTGTGTGTGTGTGTGTGTGTGTGTGTGTGTGTGTGTGTGTTTGTGTGTGTGTGTGTGTGTGTTTGTGTGTGTGCGTGTGTGTGTGGTTTGGTACGGCTTTGCTGAGGAACAACATGAGATTCCACCAGTTAAACGGGATCTTTACTGCTGAAATCTCATGAGACACAAGCATGATTCCTGCTCCAGTTTAAATGGGTTTTTACAGCTATTTTTATCGTGAGAAAGCGATTGACCCTGCCCTGCAAAAGAAGGACATTCTTTTGCTTTTTCAAATATATTTGCGTGACAACATCACACAGTCAATTTTCATGTGCATGTAAACCCAGCCACTGAGAACTTACTTAACCACATTTGTACTACTGATATAGCTGGTAACATCAGAATCAGGCGCTGCCGCTGTCTTTATATGTATATGTTAGGATTTCAACTAATCACTAAAGAATTGTAGCAGTGCAGTAAGTAAGGCAAGTGCCATCCAAGACTTAATATTCCCTGCAGGGGATGAAACCCACAGCGACAGGGATATAATGGATGCAGTCTTATGTAAGTATGTACATATGAAGGTACATGGCAGTATCAGATTGTGGGGATAGTTGGAAGTGTCACTCTCTCTGTACATCCATCTGTCTGAATGTAACACTTATATTTTTACATGTATCTTATGTAAGTTATTCCAAGTACTGTAAATCAGTGATTTTATATATATACTTTACAATAAGACTAACACCTCATTTTCGTACCTAATGTCATCTTGGTCTTAAATACAAATTTCCATTAAACTATTCATTTCAATTTCTTATTCTTAATAGGATATTGTTAAATATGGCAGAGGGAACATTTCTATCTTACAGACCCTTGTCCTTTGTAAAAGAGTGTGTGTTATACTCTGAAGATTATGGTATACCCCATTTGGCAAAACCCATCTTGTACTTTGTCCACAAGTGAGATCCATGCTGACACCAATTGAGAGTCAAGGGAAATGCATTTGATGGCTTTGTGGACAGCACTGTCAGCTTTGTAACATAGCATGGTTCAGTATCCGACAAAGGGTTAATGTCCTGAGGCACATGATTGAGGTTTTCATGCAGACAGACAGTTCATATTTGTTATAGAATTGGTTATTTCTAATAACACTGGCATTGGTGCAAGATGGAGAATTGTCCTGCTGAGCCTCTATATTACTTCTATATGTGGTAGAAGCAGAAATTTTACTTTGCAAGCTAGCGATGCAAGACTATTTAAAATTGTCTGTATTGCCTATAGTTTCAAAGTCATTCAAAATCAAAGAACTGTACCCTTTCACTTCTGCAGAACCACTGAAGTGGCCAGATCTTTCATCTTGTGGTTCAACTTTAATAACAGTTCATAATAACGGTAGGTATTGACTGGAATCTTTGTTCTGCGACTCTCAAATTGACTTTGATATTCTAGTGTGAAGAGCCCTTTGATTTAGTTACCTCCAAGATTAGTAAGTGACAACAATGTGCATTTGTTTGAGAATTCGAAGCACAGAGATGGCTGTTGACAAAATCAGACAGGTGACTTAACTGAGCTTTGCCATTACATAGAATCTCCAGGGGTTTACATTATGAACATTTGAATCATTCTTCTAAATTGTGTTTTTTCATAAAATATACTGTATATCATAACCACTATCTGCAGCATTTCATTTTATTTCACAGCTGTCCAACAAATTAGCAGGTCAGGAGAAAGCCCTGCTCATATTAGAGGGGGCAGGGCAAAGCCCTGCATGTAAATAAATGTGTTGTGTTTGTTTAGCACGGGTGAATGTATTGTTATGATTTCAAATGTATAGTTTTGGTTATTTAAACAGGTGATTTAATGTATTGTATGATTTGAATGGATGTTGTGTTATTTAAAAATACAATGTTTTCTTTGTTATTGTTTGGTTTGGATGTGGTCTGGCAGATGAGATGGTAGCAGCAAGTATCTGCCAGACATCTTGTGAGAATGTGGCTGGTGCTGTTTATTGAATTATTGTTTAAGTGTTTGTAATTAGTTGTTAAAGTGTATATAAACCTGTATATTTGTGTGTTCGGGGAGTAAAAACAAAACAAAACAAAGCAATTGCTGGAAACCCCAGCACCATAATTGTTTATTTGGGGTTATTTTGTGGGCGAGATTTCTTTTTGGTCCAACCTTTTTTTTTTTCGCTCTGTGAGCGTTGTTTTTGTTGAAATATTGTATTTATTTTTTGTTTAATAAAAACAGCACAACTGTGCTTTCACCCTGTTTGTGGTTTCATTTCATTTCCCTGGTCAGATGTCATCCACCAGCCATCACTGTCACAGTATATAACACAACATGAACAAAGAAGCTCCCTTGACATGCTCAAAGTAACTTACTATCTTTAGAGCAGATCAAAGGAACTTCTTCTCCTTTATTCTACATTCATTCTTTATTAGCCACAAATTAAACTTGATTGCTCTTTGTAATTCAATAATGTAAGATATATAGGTTGTAAAATATGGTATATTTGTTGTAATCAATTGTACAAAGTGGCAGTGAGGATTCAACATGAACAAAACATGTGAAATAAAAACAAGTACATCTTTCATCCTGTTATTTGTTCTGGGAAAACATTTTCAAAGGAATAATGTTGGGGGTTACTCCATGGAAATCCACATGTCTTGTACATTATCCTCCCAATTAATTGTAAATACTCCAATATAGCAGTGCATTTCTTATAATAATTCATAAACATATTGTGAAGATACACACTTTCAAAACATGTCAATTTGTCTCACTAGGGATGCACAGAAATTATTCAAAGACAATGGCAGTTTATATTAAAATACCAAAAACTGGAACACCTACTTGAAGGTCTAAAGGCTCTTAAATGTATCCTATATGCTATTTCATTTATTTGTGTCAAACTATTGCTTCAGTATTTCTTAATACGACATTCAACAAAACATACCACTACAAACATTTAAAATCACGTGCCTCTCTAGTAGTCTGTTCAATTAATCCAAACTCAGTTGAGTTCACATCGCCCTAGTGCTGCTGAAAGGTGCATTTTTGTAAAGCTAGAACTCTAATACAGTGCCTTAACTTACAAAAAGTTTACCAAACCTCACTAAAAATACAAATGATTAAATGAATATGATTTGCATATACTCCTTATGTGTTTTATTTGCAAGATGTATTCTCTTAAAAGGCATGCCAAAGAGACCACCAGTTTGATGTGAAGGGACCACATCCTTTAGTATTTTCAAAACAATAGTCAAAGCACAAATAAAAAGCAGCACAACTGCACAGCTGCTGTCTCCACCAGGAACCCTCCCCTTTAAATTTTACAAATGTGATTATTAATTATCTGCAAGGCTTTTCTTTAAGGGCAGAATATTTACAAGTGGCTTGGCAACAATAAAATCAAAGGGCTTCTGTTTTATTGGCCTACTGGGTTATTCTAAGCATCAGCAAAGACTTGCTGGTAGGTTGTTCTTATTGATTCCCTGCCACCACATAAAAGTGCAGCTCTGGCCTACGGCACTATAAATCTCGATAGCAGGGTGACAAAAATCCAAGCTCAGGAGCCATGTGGCAGCTAGTGCAGATGGTAGATGAAAAAAAGATAAAACATGATCAATAAATCTCTTTTTTTATCAGCACCAAGAAAGAGTACTTGATATCCCCCCCCCAAGGAAAGGCTACTGCAAGTGAGCAGCTTGCGCGTCTAATTAACTGAGAGTTTCTATTGAAAATAAACTACTTTTTCAATAAAGTGCTTACAGAGCAGACCAGGTAATGATCCTGGAATGTGGCCCAACAATTAAAGCACTGCATTTGGCAGCCCTTCCCATATGAAATCCACTGAAGTGGAAAACGCATTAAAATGCAGTGCAACTACAGAGACATTTAGAAATGACCATTTATTAACGTTCTAGTTTAAATACACTTGAAACTTACGTTTTAAATCACAACAGGAAAAACTTGTCATAATTTTACCTGTACAGTACTCATTTTTCACAAAATCAAGAAATACTAAGAGAAGTGAATTAGTAAAGGGCCCTTATATAATAAAGTACAGTACAATTTACTATCAACAATGCCTAACCGTGAATTAACCAGTCATAAAATAATAAGGAAGCACTGTAGTTATACTGTAGTATAATATTCTCCCTTCCATTCACTTCCAAAAAGAACAACAGTCGGGGTATCTGGCTATGAAATGACTGCTCTGCTCATAACTCACAGAGGCGCTAGATAGACCTGTAATGATTGATTTGCATATGAACTCTAAACCCACTTCTTGTTTACCATTTAAGCAGCACTATAAACAAGGTAAACATATATTTGTAACCTGTATGAACCAGTAGGAAGCAAGCAAATATTTGACCCAGTTTCTATTGCTCATTAACCCAATCGTGTATTTTACCCCCCATTTTGAAATGCCTAATTTGAACGACACATCACCACTGCACCCATGTACAGCCACTATTACTATTTTCACAAGGCAAATCTAAGCAGCAGATGTTGCCAAGGCACTGGACTCTGAAGATGATTTTTCAGCCTGTCTGAGTGAACTGGCTTGGTGATGCAGCGCTCCTATAGGCTGTGAGCTACAGTATGATTGCTAACAGCTTGACCACGATTTAAACCACCAAGCTCCAAGTTACATGACTCACCCCACGTGCAATTAGGGAACTACAGGTAGTATTATATTTCTGCCTAACTAAATTGAAAAATCTGTTTTTTAAACCTTTTTTTAATGTAACTACGTGCTGCTCTAACACTTACACTAAACCGGTTTGCTGTCTCTTTCCTTGTCAGTCAAAAGCCCTGCGAGCCACTCTGTGCTGCCCCCACATATTGTTCTTGCACAATGGAAGCTCTGCTTATAAAAGTGATGCAAGGATTTCTGTTTCTCAAAAAGTGTTGAAGTCTAATATAGACAATATATAATATAATATATGTACACCGGTATATAATTCACTGCAGAGCAGGGAAACATGAAACCAAATAATGAGCAACACTAATGGTGGTGTAAAATATATATATATATATATATATATATATATATATATATATATATATATATATATATATATATATATATATATGCCATAAGGAATATTTATCTCTACCCTAAATCTTTTGGATATTCATTTGATTCTCACTGTTTCTTTCCAACTGGCTTGGAGTGCTTCTAAATTATGTGTAATCCTGACAGACTGACACTCTCAGAGTCCTTATCGCTACTCTCGTGTAATCACAGCTATCTCTATCCTCTTTCGAAACCTACAGCCAAGGTCCCCTGAGATGACAGTATTACACAGTACATTATTTGAGTAATTTTTTTTTTTCTTTTTTAAGGCTGCTGTCTATACTAAAGTGAAGATAACAGCTTTTAAAAGTGTCCTTGGAGGTGCTTGAATGTGAAAGAAAAATCTGAGAAGTGATAAAAGCAGTAAAAATAAGAAGGTATCGGTCACTTTAATGTACATGCTTCATGCAACTAGAATTCTTGATGGCCTGACAGATTTTGCATTTTGTGCAACAAAACTTTCCCTTTGCTATGCAAGCACACAATCTGCACTGCGTGTCTGTTAATGTATAGGAAATGAAAAATAAACCCATAGCTTGTAGAATGTGTGTAGCTTCATTATCCTGGGATTATAACAAGATCCAGAACAACAGTTTACATGCATCCCACTCCATTGCCAGCTTCTGACAGCAGTTGTGTCAAGCAGATGCTGTTTTTGGTGCAGCCATCCAGGCAGGAAAGGTTTTTGACAAAGCCACATGACTTCTTAAATCATTATGTGGTTGTGGTCATGTTGCATCCAGTCAGTGTATTTCCCAGAATGACAGTGGCTAGACAATGACCCTCACCTGACTGCTTAATCAGTTATGTAAATAAAATCCCAGTCTTGTAAAAAAAAAAAAAAATGCATCTCTCTGTTGCAAGTGAGTTTCAGTCATGGTTGAAATTACAGCAAATCTGACAGCTGTCATACAGCTATTTTAAGGAATATGTTTCTGCATCTCCATAGTTAAAATGAGAAAGCAGTGTGAATACACATGCTTAATCTTGATGTAGTTCTGGAAATGCAATTATGGCAGTAGTGAGTGGTTACAAGTACATTAGCAGAGACTAAAGTAATGTAGGATTAGGTTTTGGGTTGAAGGAGTGTTTATCACGTCTTTGTAGCTTACAAGGTTGGGCAATCTGCATTTGTTATAAATAGGACTGGGTCAGGAGGGGTGTTTAATTCTTCACTTCCACCAAACAAACCGCTAGATTTCCCTTGAGTACTGCTGTATTCAAGAGCTAGCACTGGATTCAGGTGGTGGTATATGATTTTAGTTACTGTAAACAGTAAATATATGGCAAAATACCCAACGTCCCTAATACAGCTATATCTATTGTGTCTCAATATTACCCTTTTGGGATGTACCATGCCAGTGGTCAAATAGTGCTCTGATTCATTTCAAACAACTCTTTAAAACAATCAGGTTTTTAACTTCCAGGATAATCTCTGACTTTGAACCTCTATTCCAGTACCTTGTGGGGCAAGGCATCTGAAGTACATTTGTGTCTTTCTCCAAATGCAAAATAAATAGCTAAACTGAATAAATAAACCAACTTCAAACAGTTCATGCTGGGATCTTGAGAATAATAATTACTTCGGATCTCTGAAAATAAATACTTTTAACAAGGTTTAATGTACCACAAATGGCATTGAACTAATGCTCCTTGATGATGTTTGTGCAGTGTTGTGAACTAAATATTGCTGTTTCTTTCCAGTGGTTTGGACTGACCATTACAATCTAGCTTTATGTGTGGCTCTGATGTAGGAGGAAGGAGTTTAGGCTAGTAATTATGCATGGTCCATAAGGAAAGTGTTGGAAAAGCCTCTCAGAGTCAGAACGTGAGGATCCATAGCCAGAAAATGGAGTCATGTATGCGCCGGATAGTATGTGTGTGCCGGATAGTTACAATTCTATATAGTTCTTATATAAAATATGAGGTGCCATTTACTATACTTGCCTACTCACCACTTCCCCATATTACTAGTACTATCACAGGTTAGCCTACTGGGACCTAGGACACATTTACTATCTATTTACCTGCTATCCAGGAGTCTGAGAAGTCTGTTTAAATTTACATATTAAATAATACTGGGCAATGAGGTTTGGATTGATAGTCCTGTGGAGTTTCCCAGACCTTTTTTTGGCTATTGTTCAACTGAATGCATAACAGATTTAGCTTAGTTATAAAAAGCATATCTGAAACTCTGCCATGTAAACATGTAGCAACTGTTGAAGGAACCCTGAGGGCATATGTATACATAGAGGATTACTTTGGAGACAAAATTCTTACCCCTATAGCAATGCCTGGTACTTTATTTTACAACTTTAATCTCCATACACTAATCCAGTGCCAAATTACATTGTGACTAGATTACCCTGTTACGCTATAATTACTAAGAGCCAGTACAAGTAGAAACAGATGAAACTAACCTAAACACTTCAAGAAATCGGCCTAGCAGAACAGGCCACGGCATTCCATTGTGGAGCGATTCTCACGTGACACAAAATGCAATGACATCTTTAAAAAAAAAACTAATAATGAGTGATTAAAAAACATTTCCAGAATCAGAGAGCAGACACACTTAAAAGACAAGCAATAGAAAAATTAAAGGACAAGCAATATAAACTGCAAAGAAGACGATTACCTGTTGTTTCTCAATTTGTCTTCATTGTTATTCTTTTTACTTGGGGAAACTCGCTGAATTCCACCTATTATATAATGACAAGCAAACTGAACAATAAGCATGTTTTGCTTGCTAGTGCATCCAAAGTTGTTTGTCTAGTTGTCTTATACCAGAATTATAGAAGTTAGAGTAACTGTTGTTCTTTTGATATTTTTTCAATTCTTTTCATTACAATGTGGCTGCAATTGCAAGACCATTGTTGATTTAACAGTAAGTCTCAGCCTAAATCCTACCTAGTTATAAAGTTGGCTAAATCAATGTATTTTAGGTAAATGTAAACACATAAGAACTAACACCTTATTTGCGACAAAAGTATTGAATAAATATTGAATTCATATGAAGTAACAATTTATTAATGATACATTCAATCGGAACTACAATTGCAGCCGATTCTCATTTGGGATTGATTGATTCATCAGAAGAGGGTTTAAATGTTATTGTGCTTGCTCTTGCCATTCATTGACCCACTTGTCTCATAGGCCATGCTAGGTTTTACTCCAGGGAAACTCACATGGAAAGACTGACATAACCAAAGCTTTTGGTAATTTAACTAAATGTTTCTCATGGAAAGAGTCATTTGTCTTTGGATTGGGTATTTACTGAACTTTCAATGACTGTGGATAGTGTGGATTGTTTGCCTATGTGGTCATGACTACCAGTAGTTATTCCAATTACTGTATTAAAATAATGTATGGTGTACACAGTTCATGAAGAATTCATGTTAGAGATGGGGTTTGAGTTCAACCAAGGCTGGGTTATTGGACCCAGAGACTCTTGGAGATGTAGCATGGAATGAGAGAGAGGGGAGGAGGAAAGAAACTTTATGGCAGAAAGAAGGTAAGATCCAGCTTTTAAGCAATTGGGATAAACACATGAGGGAAGGGGGGCTGTCACCTTGCTTCTAGAATAGTGTCAAAATGAAAAGCATTAAAGAAATTGCTTTGTTGTAAATGCAACTTACAATAAAGAGTTACCAAACCTGCTACACAAATGACTTCCATCAGCCATGTCTTGTCCTTTCAGCTGTAATATAGAGAAAATAAAGTCCTGAAGATTCAAATCCAAATCCAGATATGAAATGAAGAGACGCTAATTGGAGTTTATGAATCGACTGCCAGTACTGTTGCCTGAAGGAAAACATTTTTATTTATCATGTCCTAGACAAATGGCTTCCAGAAACCTTTACATTAGCTCTTCTGGGAAATAAATGCCTCAGAAATAAAAAGCATGCTTTGAGCAATGTGTGTGTATTTCAATGCATCAATGCTTGCAGTGAAACTGTTGTATTGTAAGCATTAACATATTTTTAATAAATTCTATAAGAATAGTTAAAATCACAGACTGAAAAACACTACTTAAAACAAAGCAAGGTTATCTATGTTTAGGGATGAAGCTTCAAAATTCCCTGGAAAGATCACAAACCATGCAAACATCAACACTGTACAAAGATAACAAAGAGAAGACCATGAGGGGAAATGTATATTGATATAGTATAGGGTTTAGGATGGCACATATAATGTGTATATGAGGTACTGGCATAAGTAAAAGTGAGTATTTAGAAACAACTAGAAATGTTACTATTATATTACTACTGCTCAATTTTCCTCCATGAAATGGACTTTCCAGATAAAACCATATATTTCCATGATTTTACAGTGTGGTTTTGGTACTGTCGTGCAGGCACAGTTAATCCCTCCTCACCACAGAATGATGAGTTCCCTAATTGAAAATGCCCATGGCTAGTAGACAGTATTAAGGAAAACTTGCCACAAAAATCTAATTCCAAGCAGCTTTCTGTTTATTCTGAGAGTGAACAGAGAGTTGAATACACTTCCCAAAGTAGACTTAAAGCAGACAACACTGACAATTATACGGAAGTATCCTACAATATACCAACTCCATACAGAATCAGTAGATGATAAACCCAATGTCATACACTTATAAACATCAGACAAGCACTGAATGAAACTGGCAGCAACATGTACTTTCAGAAGACCTGTCTACAGTTCTGTATATCATTTCAAAAACATAATCTTATTTGTGTTAGATACAATGACTTTCATCAACTTGACTTTTACAGAACAAATGGCTTTTTACTTTCTCAACCCAACATAAATTCCTAACGTCACAGCGTCTAGAGAATCATTACAACAGCCCTGAGGCCAGTCTAATTGTATTGCTGAGAGTTTCACCAGAATTACTTGGAAACTCCTAGGATCTTGCCTATTATTTGGTGCCCCTACCTGCCACTTTATAGTTCTGTTTTTGAAAGCATTTTAATGTACCGTATCAAGTTTGTATAAAAAGAATCACAGATCATTCCCAGACACCGGAGTGGGCAGATGCAGAGCCAAGCAAAAAACCTCAGCTTGCAGGTGAATGACATTCCTCCCCAAAAAATGGATCAAAGGCCATTCTTTTTTTTCCTGTGTGTTTTACAGTCTCTGTAGAGAAACAGACAGGTCTGCTGCGCTGTAATATTTCACCCATCAAGGACGTGACCCTGGTTATTTACAGACCATAATGAGACTGTCCGGTGTTTGATGTCACCATAAATAAACAGCCAGAACTGCTGAGGTTCATGGATCGCAGTCTGATTGCCTGGAAGACTTTATTATTTTAATAAAAAGCAGGTACCGCAATCACTGAAATTTATGCCATGTGTACAATCCCAACTTTAATTACATTTGGGCACTTATTCAGCATTGTAACTGACGACACTATATATTTTAACGCTGTGAATTTACTTCCTCACAGTGGCTCATTCTCCAGCAATCAAAATATATGCCACATATATGAGTGAAGGGAGGAGTCAGGGAAAAAAACAAGAAAGCTTTATAAAGTACATAGTTCTAGTTTCGATATGGTACCTTGGCATGTCAATGCATTATAATTTTACTAATAATGTTACTACTGGGTGGTACCATTCTACCAATTGCTCATACCATTGTAGCTGCCATTTTGCTACCATTGCTCTCTAGTACATACCCATTGCATTGCCATTGAAGATCATTTGGTAAGGGGTGTCTGTCTTTCAAACACTGTCCAGGTTTCAAAATAATTTTAAAGGAAGATGTCAAATCTCAATTATCCTTGCTGGTATGGATAAATAAGTAAATAAATAAATACATAAATAAATTGGTCTAGCTGTTACACTACCACAAGTAATAAATAGCTTAAAAAACATTCCTTTTATTCTTTGGATCATTTTTCTTTTGCGATTGTTTTACCCATTCCCCCGTCTAGTTTGAAATGCCAATTCAAATGTCTCTTCAGTGCGGCAACCCAGTTACTAGAGATCAATGCGCGATCTTCCCACTGTCAAGCCAATAGCCTCTTTTCACTGAACCTAAGCCATGCTGCTACTGAACTCTTGAGGTGAGGCCCAATATTTTTTGCATAGCTACCTCACAAACTAATGTTAAGTTAACACAGAGCTTAGATTTGACCTGCCGGTGGCTGTTTCATTCACACAGAAAGAGTGGCCATCAAACTTTCTGGGAGGACACTGCACAGAAGCATAAATACTGTACGGAAGAATATAGTAAACGTTCCACCGGGAACAATAAGTAAAATTGGACATTACTGTGGGACACTGCCACTTTAAAGATCTGCTGTACTCAGATTCACAGCTGATTACATAATCAAATAACCCCTGATGTGTTTTTGCAGTACCCACCCAGACCAATTTAATTTGTATATTCACTATGGGAAGCTTTCTTTTCTCACTCCAAATAAGCAGTCCACTACATTACATTATTCAGTCTAGCTTTTCCTAATGATCTAAGTCTGGGACTGAACCCATGCTCTTACATTTCAAATAGAGCTATTGCTTAACACCGAGCTATTGAATAATAAATCCAGGTGTTATTTCGGTCATTCTTAATAAACCACCAGACCCATTTGTTAAATCCTATTTCTACGGCACATGTTAAAGGCTTTAAAGCTTCAAATGCTGTTTTAATTGTTTTTTTAACCTCTCCTATATTTTTTTTTATGATGTTTGCAACCATTCTGAAAGGTTCTAAGTTCTGCTTCTCAAATCATTTGTCTATGAATAGCCTCATCATGCCTGGCTGTTGTTTAAAGTGATTTAAGCACTGATATGACTGGCTGTAGTTGGTAAAATACAACGGAAGCTGCCTCAGCTCAGAATAGTTAGGGGTGCCATTCAATTCCAGTAGTTAATAGCAACCCCCACAAGAATAGCGAATCAGAATAAACCTGCTTTATGTGGGGGGCTATTGTCTCACCAGTGGACAAGGGATTAGAGACCTCCCTTTTGTTTTGGAAAATGTATTATACCAATGGGTTATTCAGCAACTACATGTAGGTATCATTGTATGCTATGGAATAATAATAATAATAATAATAATAATAATAATAATAATAATAATAATAATAATAATAATAATAATAATAAATCAATTAAGACAATTCCATTAGGAATAAAAAAAGTTGAAAGATCATCTGGAATCTATGTACATTTACCAATATAAATGCAGAAAAATGAATATATTTCTGTTAAGTACTTTCCTCTTATTTTCACTTTTGCCAGATGCCTCATTTGTAGTGTTGTTCAGTTGAGTAACCTAATGAGGTGCAAGAAAGCGACAAGGTTTGTGCATTGATTTTTGTATGGCACTTGACTTGCAGTTAACTTTCATAGCCAATTGTGCAGAATTGCTTGGAAGATGCACATATCATGTAAAGACTGGTGAGAGCATGCCAATTGTACTTTCCCTAGAACTAGAATTGATACTTTTCATTGTTCCAGGCTTATCTCTGATATTCATATTTTGATATACCAATCGCATCATGACATAAACCAATAGACATTGGTAATCCGTTGCACTACCTTGATAACATATCAGTACCACTGTGCTAGTGTGTGAGGGCCACCAATATTTGTTTCAAATCAATTTTCTTTCCATTGCTGTAATAATATGGTCTGCTAATGGGCACATCCCATAGTTCCACAATCCAATAGACAGGTAGAAATTCCAACACAGAAAAATGCAAGCAACCAAAAATATCGGGAGATGTGTCGGTCTCACATAAAATGGTACACACACCAACCAGGTTACTCAGTCATTTAAACTACTCACTTGTAAAATTAGAAGTTTTCAGCCTTATTAAATATCACAGTTTCAAAACACACAAAATGTTCTACCCTATAAACTTTCATAGCACTATATCTATACACAGAGGAGGAGATAAAAGTTCTTGGTGTCAGGGAAAAGTTACAGCTTTCTTAGACTATAGATATGAAAACACATAAACATTTATAGCATGGTAATGGGGTCCAGGCAAGTGGCTATTCCCCTTCATAATCCCTTTTCCATTTAGTTGTCATCAACTCAAGCATATATATTTACTGAGCTCATATCTAAGCAGAATAGAATTGACTTACACATTGACCCTGCAATATGTGTGATGTTTCTTTCTTTTTTTTACTACTGTACTGTAAACATTTGTTGCTATATTTTTTTAATTTTACAGCTGAGTAAAGGAATATCTCCACTAATTAATGGGCTCTACTTTAATGAATACAATAATGTTTGATATATTCAGAATGAGTTTTGGGATTTCTAATGCCCTACAGTGGCAGAACTCCAAGTTTCCATTTTACAGAAACATCATTTCCTCCAAAATGAGAGATTACACATTTATTCTAATTATTTAGGTGCAAGATATAAATTTGTTTATCAGTTACAGGCACAGACACACAGACACAGCCACACACACACACACACACACATACCCTTAACAAATTACCACACTATAATTTTGCAGTTTTCCTTTGCTTTTTCTGCAGTTATACTGTACATTTACCACAGTTTGTCATGGTTTGTCATATATTTGTAATATGCTTTGCCCTATTGGCTTTACATTGCTTTCCTATGCTTTGGCATGTTTTTTTTGCTGTGGAGACATGCATGGCTCTTTCCTTGTGCATCCTAAATTAAATGGTAATACTTTAGCACACAAGGACACCCTTCCATATCCAGAAAGTAATTTACGGACAAAGGGAGTAAAGTCAATTCAATTTAACTTCATGTTGATAGGTACTGCACTTGTCAATACCTGACTGCAGCCTGTAAATTGCTTTATAGATGCCTACCCTTAACATACAAATTATATGATGCAAAGCTGTGAAACAGTGAGAAAAAACATAATCTCTTCAAGATTCATTTACTGATTTTAGGTTTTGTTGTGTAGCTATCATAGGATTTATCAGACCAATTGTCAAAATAAATGGAAAAATCTAATGGTGTATACAATAAGTACATTTTCATTTTACATGATTGATTACATTTCTCGCACTCTTTATGTTGCTACCATAGTATTACATTTGTTTCTCTTAATCTGCCATAACCTGGCTTTGAGGTGCTTTGAGTTTGTTTGAAGTGCTGAGACTGAACAGCCTTCCTCATCCCATTGAAGTAATGCAGCCTTTCATCTGTCTATACAGATGTACAGTAGGTGTGGCTAATTTAGAGAAATATAATTATAACTCAAAACCACTCAGGATGATTGCAAACACCATAAACAGTAGAGGAATAGGATAAAAAAAAAAGAAAAAAAGACTTACGTTTGAAGCTAAATGTTAAAATACAACACAAATGAACCATATTCTGTGTGTATACAGTATGAGGAAAGCCAGTTTTCCTTTTTAATTCTAATAGCTAAAGGTCTTATTGTGGTCACAGAGAGGGTTATACAATATTGTTCATGACGGCATCCAGTCTATTCTTGAAGGATCCGAGAGTCTCTGCTTTAACAGCTCTGTCCCGCAGCCTGTTTCAATGGTTCACCACCCTTTCTGTGAAAAAGCTCTATATCCATTGGTATATTTTGTGGACTATATATGAATAGATAACTGTCCCCTCTTCAAAAATTGACAGAATAACCTGATGGAATATAATGGTCTTCATTTCTCAGCTTTACAATAACTGTCAGTGTTCATCAGGTGCAGTAGTGTAATCAGAAGTGATAAAATACAGACTTGTACCTTCTCTTTTACAGTGCCTGTGGTCTGAAAGTACTTTTCTTTGAACACATATTCAATGTTGCATATTACTTTAATGTTGACCTAATACATATATTATTCAAAAAGTAATTATATTAGTGTCATGTAAAATATCATTACCACAAAACATTTCCTAGTCATCTTCAGTCTGCTAGTTCCAAAACATTGTAATCTTTTATCATTATCACAGTCCCAAAATGATAAATATCTCTCAAAACATTAATGTATAATTGCTTGTTTTATTGCAGCCACAAACTGCCCTCTGCAGTTCATAAATTATCTTGACTATTTAAATCTGATTCCATGTCAGAACATCTTCTGTTGCTGCTTCAGATCCACAATAATGTATTATGTCTTATTTCATTACCTCAACTACAGCCTCTTTCTGCCTTATGTCCATCACTGACAGCTACCAGTCCTTCAAACAATGTGCAGCACATACATAAAAAATGAAAAGCACAAATCAAGTTAACTTTTAGACAGCTGCCCAACATGTATTGTAAGTCTGAAAATCACTGTTTCCATTTGAGAAGTCAGGGGTCAGTTCGGCAGTTTTATCAGTTGTATTCCGTTGTGACATTTCCTGCTTAGATACAACATTTTAGCTGTGATACAGTTTTGTTTGTGCTGCAGATCGTTTGGTAGGCCTGGTTACTCTGCATTCAAAATATACCAAAGGAGTTTGGAAGAACACTAAACATATTAGGTTCAATTTGAAGACAATAATTGTTTATCATTTTGTTCTAAATTATTTTAGTGACTTTGCAATTTATTTACATTCTTTGTTTACATATTACATCATCAATACAGTCCAAAACCTCATTTTTAGAGGGTACCACTTCCTCTGCATGTTAGGGTCATTAAAACAGTGAGGGGTAGATGTACTAAAATATGCCAGTCGCAGGGCAAACATACCGCAATTTGCATTTCTGTTGCAACAATTTGCAAAGTATACATTTTGCCGTATGTACTAAGAGAAAATATGTTAATAAAGAGAGCCGTAATATACTAATTTAAATATTTGTTGCATCATCTTAGCGAGATCTTTACCTTTGTGAATGTCCAGTTGCGCTTTAAACCAAGTTTTGTAGTGGAGGGTTTCAGATGATTAGCCAATATCTTTTGGTATGTTATAGAATCCATTTTACCATCGATTGGAACTACATTTTCTGTGCCATTAGAGGAAAATCAGCCCCATAGAAGGATATTACCACCTCCATTCTTGACAGTAGGAATGGTGTTATTTTCTTTGTACGCCTCACCAGACTTTCTCCAAACGTAACGACTATCATCGTGACCAAATAGCTTGATTTTTGTTTCATCACTCCACAAAACCTCTGACCAGAACTCATATCCGTGATTCAAATGCCGTTTTGCAAACTTTAAGCGATTGTCTTTGCAACGTTTTCCTAAGAGTAAGCATTTTCCTTGGCCTGCAACCATTGAGACCTTCACCATGCAATACTCGACCTATGGTCAAAATGGAAACCCCAGTCCCACTTGCAGCCAATTCACTTTGAATATCTTTGGCAGTCAATCTCAGGTTGTTATTAACCTTCCTCACAATTCTTCTACTTGCTCTTGGTGAAAGAACCTTCTTTTTTCCAGACCGAGGGAGCATTGTGACAGTACCATGAGTCTTCTATTTCTTCATAATAGAAACAATAGTTGAAATTGGCATACTCAAATGCTTGGAAATCTTCTTGTATCCTTCTCCAGCTTTAAGACAATAATTTTCTGCCTAAGTCTTCAGATAGCTCTTTACTTTTTCCCATATTGACTTATTAGTAATGACAGCAATCATCCTATGCCTAACCCTTTTATACTCTCTAAGAATGTTCACCTACAATCCAGCGTTTCTAGACTTTTCTAGGATTAGGTTCTGCAATTATCATATTGAAATTTCTAGCACCTTGTAGACAATACTATCATAGCATCAAAGGTTATGAATACTTTTGAATTAGTATTTTTGGAGTTTTGCAAAAAAAATTGCCGAAATAAATAATTGTAAACATGTATTTCTTGAAACTTTTTTTTCACAAAAGCAAACATGTTCCTAAAATTTTCGAGAAATTTCTAGAAGTTATACATTTCTATTGGGGTATGTAAACTTTTAACTACAACTGTCTGGCCATGTGGGTTCCTGTTTTGATCTAATTGGAAAGTTGAAATATCACTGCCGATTGAGTTTTAAATATAGATGCATGAGGTTTATTTTACAGAGATCTACTTAAAAACATATTTAAAATAGTAAGTATAACTTAGAAATGTATTAAACATGCTTCAGAAATCATCATTCTAACAAGGTAATGTGTTATACACACACTGTATGTATAATAAGCGATCAGGATTTGACAGTGCTATTTCTGAAACTTACAACACACGGTCATAAACTCCCCAGTTATTACAGATTCCTGATTTCCTGTATGCATCTAGATGTTATCACTACACCTTTTTAGGTGGCAGTCAAAATGTTAAGCTTTATGTTTTTTCTTAAATTGGTAAATTCTAGATAACCCCTGTTTTGAAGACAGCAGGGCTCATCTGACAAAAATTCCCAACACACAATTCTCATCCATACCCCGGCACTGTGTAAATAATACATAAAGCCCTTGTGGAATGAAAATATGTTTAAAGTTATTGAGAAATATAGTGTAGTATATTACAAAATGTATTATACAATATATGCCAATATATTTAAATATATTTCCATTCCATAAGGGAGAGCTTTGGCTGAATTTATGCTGACCTAAGATTAGAGAGAAGAGTTTTCTTCAACTCACAGTAGCAGTGTTCTTGAAAAGCCAGCCACAATACAAAATGGAGTCTGACATAAACTGTTTGGTAATTCTAATAACACAATCTCTAAGCACTTAATGCTTCCTAAATCATAGCAGTTACTGTATACCATTAATATTTCACACAACAAATCCCATACCCATACCCTAGCATCAATCGATCATTGTCAGCTGTTCTTATACATATATTCAAAATAAAATACAACCAGGATTATATTACTATGTATTGTCCTCTTACAATAATTTAGTAAATTGCATTTGAGGAGCCATATGGCTAAAAAAAAATATATATATGTCTGTCAATACTAATATTGTTTCACTACACGTCACAACATAGAGGCCAGGTCTGGGATCAAATTGCCATTCAGTAGATTTGTTTAAGTCTGATACCAATAAAAGGGATTTGTGACCTCGATAACAAACTGAATACTAAAGCCATTTCAAAGCCTAAAACACATTTATAGTTTGTATGATGTTGTTTGTACTGCTAACCCTGCAGTGTTGTAGCACAAATTTGTTGTGTGTACATTCATATTATTGCAGTGCATAAGAAAAGCCCCCACTGGGGGAGGGAGAGTTGATCGTCGTGCCAAATCTCAACACGCAGCTTGCCCAGCTGCTCTACGTGCATTCAAGAAATGTTTTTCATTTGTACAGAAGCATGACATTTCAAGCAAGCAGCAAATACCACAAATTCCATTTTGACAATTGAATGTATTTGAAAGACACAAACAGCAAATGCAACCAAATGATTTTTGTAATACAACAGATGTTGCAAATGATCTCTCATAATGTAGACTAATCCCCTTGGCTGCTTCAGGGAGATTGAAGGGGAGTCTTAGGCGTCTTAAAGGACATGTTTTTAAGTTTTTTTGTTTTTGTTTTTTAATTTGTGCAAAGCAAAACAAGGGTCATATTTCAATATTGTTTTTTTAAAATCATTTTTTGTTATGTTTTGTTCATAACTGGAGTCAATATTGTAGGAAGTAGTCCTCTGTGTTAGAAGCCAATTGTTGTGTTATTAAGTTAACTTTATAATACAAACCTCAGATAGATTTGAATCAGAAAAGAAAACACTATCAGTGTTGTAGATTTAGATTAGTAAATAAACATGCATTTTTAATCTTAGTTATCATTTAACATTCATCCATTGTTGTGCTTGCTTATAAAACTACTGGTTCCAGAAAAAAAACAAAAAGCAAGAATTTAATACAAACACACACGGCAAGTTAAACTCTGTAAACAGACAACAAAAACAAAGCAGACAAAGACAGGCTAAGGGCAAACAAAAGAGAAAATATATAATTGGAAATGAAAGTCAAGTCTGCTGTTCTGAGGGCATAAATGGAACTGCATCTTCTGGGACCGGGCTAATTGAGGGGTGTAGAGAGACTTCTTCATTAAATCATTTACCTCCTCCTTCTAGCATGATACGCCATCGGCAACAGCAGAACTGGGACTCAACGTTTAATGCAGGACAGCAGCTCCATTAGGAATGTAAGTCTAACACTACAAGACAATGCAATCCCCCATAGGAGCTGACACCATATCACGCTATATTGGAAGGAAGGAATGGCTGGAATTGATATCCGATTCTGAATGTTTCGTGCCTTGTATAAAAGAAGAGGCAAAGAAGCTGCAACCACTGTCAATGTCATGAAGGTAGACCTATTAGTTACTTTCTCTTGCTCATGCCAGAAATTAGCTGTTGTCTAAAAGCTTGTTGTTTGTACATCAGGGAATGTTGTTCAGTTCCCATGCAGAGACCTTAATTCATCTTTCTGTCATCTCCTATTGCTGGTCACCCCTGCTCCTATACCAAATGGTTTGCTCAGCTTGAACACCCTAATCATTGTTCTGTGCTATCGGTCATAAAAGAAAAATGTTGAAAACGTTTCGTGCACTGCTGTTACCATTGCTTGTCGTAGCCCCGTTTTTTATGTGTACATCGTTACATAGAATATTTATGAATTGACTTCCACTGTGATAAAGATCATTGCTAACTGTGCATCTTGTATTGGTTTTCACAGCAGGTGGATAACTAGAGGAGTCTTTTCTGGACAATCAGTTTTTGCTGGCAGGCTTGAATCATCTCAGGTTATGTTTTAAATTAACATTTCTTAGTGCTGCTATAACACTATACAATAAAATGTTATGTATTTTTCATATTTGCCATTGTTTTTTTGTTTTTATCTTTTCGTTTTTTTTACCCGATCACAGTCATTTAAAAATAATGACAGAATTTGTACCAGATTGCGCTGTGTTTTCAAACAGATTGAGAGTGTGATATAAAGTAATTCCACAAATTCTGCTTATAATTTTGGTTGAAACAATGTTTTCTTTTACATACATTGTACTTGTTTAATCGACAGTATGCTCTATGAACCTACATGGAGTGCTGTGTTTATTTCATTCTTAAGGATAGCTGTAAACAACTACTCAAACACTGTGTGGGCTTGTTGGTTATTTGGCTTCATTCATGTTATAACTTCAGTATTCTCTAAGTATGATTATACAATGGCAAGTTCCCTTTCAATCTCGAAATGTCAACCATTACGAGATGGGAAATGACCCTTGTGTTACATGACCCTGAGCACATATTTAAAAAGCTGCCTGATAGGCCCGGTGTGACCATGTGTCTGTTGCATTCTGGAACAAGGCGCTACGTCACACAGCAACCTTTGCCATTTGATTCCTCACTCCAACCTGACCAGACGTGTAACCACTCGCTCTGTTATCGTGAGAATCTCTTTCTCTTTCAAGACTGATTTTTGGTTAAAAATAAAATACCTCGCTATTCCTCCTCGGAAGCTAGCTTGCCCCTTCCCTTGGATGCGATGGTAGTTTCTTTTTTTCTTCTACTAAGCTATATCACACGGCTGTGATTTTGTCCTTGACAAAATGTTTTTTGTGTCTTGGTTTCTGGTCCGCCAATTGGTTTTTGAAACCTCTGTGTCGACTACACAGTGCTGTAAGCCACTCCCAGTCCTCCCGGACTTTGTGGAGGAGTTGCAGTCTTCATGGGGCAGCCCAGCATCAGCGCCCACTTGCTCCAGACGGGTGGAAGCATTGTATGCCCTCCAGGACAAGGAGAAGCTGGGACTCCAGCATTTCCTGCCCGTTGATTCCTCTGTGTCAAATGGCATAGGTTGTTGTGTGATGTAGCATATTGTTCCAGAATGCAACAGACACGTGGTCACACTGGGCCTATCAGGCAGCTTTTTAAATATGTGCTCTGGGTCATGTGACACGAGGGTAATTTCTCAAGGTGTAAATGGAAAACAGGAACTATTTTATGAGGCTAACTGTTAATTCCACAATTGTTTAATTAAAATTACTTTTAAACATATGAAGTTAGACTTATTTGCTGTTTTAGAGCCATTGTATAATTGGAATAATGCCCTTCAGGTTGTGTGATATGCTGGGATAACATCACTTCTCGGGTGTTGGACACACTTGGCCTTTGGCCTCGTGCCCAACCACCCGAGGCGTGATGTTATCCCAGCACACAACAGGGTGTGTGTTATCCCAGCACACACACCCTGTTGTGCATTATTCCTCTAATATCCTACATGTATCCCATCAACAACTGAATGGTCCTCTTAATAAAGTACCACACAGGTACTGATATGGTACTTTGGAAATGCAATGAATTACTGTGTTGTGTTATTCAAAAAATCATGATTATAGGAATGGAAATCTTATTGTAACACCATTGTAGTTGTCCTTGTGTTACTGTTATCCAACAAGCATCACAGTTATAAAGCATTTGTATTTATTGTAAGCCCATTTCAGCATTTATAGACATGAATTTTATAAATCATGAAGGGACACATTTTTTGTTAAAGCAGCTCTCTCACACGCTACACAAGTCCTTTATAATTTTAAAAACGAAATTATAAACTGGCAACAAAGACAAAAACATTTTGTTGAAATGTTTGATGTAGTTTCTTATAGTTAACTACACAAGTCCAGACTGTCCCAATTGATATCATTCAGAACTAAGTTTCTATCATGCTCAATACCAACCTGCCCACTGTTCAGAAAACTCTTTTCCACCCAGTAAATACAAGTCCCAGTTCCCAGGAAAGTGGAAGACAGCTGCCCAGGGGAAAAACCTGCTAAGCCAGGCAAAGACATAACTGAATCAGCTTTTTATGTAAGAACAAATAGTATTGACGGAGTCACCCAATCGTGGTAAAAAATGCATCCCACGAGTGACAAAGAGCCTCCTGAATTCTTCATTATTTTTCCAGTTGGCCAAACTAACTTGGAAATCATGAAATGCGTACTTCAAAGAGAACCCAGCTGCTAAATGACGCACATGCAGCCACCGTTGGCTGAGAAAATGAGGATATACTGTTTGAAAGATGATGGTGTTACACTGATTTGGGCTGCAGGTGCAACTTGTTAATTTGTTGGCTGGCAATGGCAGCCTGAGAGAGAGGGGTTCCACTCGCACTTCTCCAATGAATCAGGATGTTGTTAAGCACAGATTAAACACGACAGTCCCACACTCTGTATAATGGGGATTCAGCACCACTGCTTCAGAACAAACATGAGAAACTAGGCTGAGTACAAATGGGTTGACATCAATTATCAAAGCCAATTCAGCATTATGTGGAGGCAATAGAAAAGTGTCAGTGAATAGGCTCATGCTCAGGGTTATTCTCCGCATGATCCCTCCTGCTGACTGTTACAATTACATTTACAAGGAAAAGGCTTTACATTAAAATCTACTTCATGCCTTATTTGGGGATGCATTACCATGAGGTGCAAAGAGCTTTTAGACACCAAATCTAAAATATCAAATCTAATTTTCACCCCCGCCTGCAGATTGACATGTATACAATTGAACTGAGAACCATGAAAGTGGAAGGGTGCACACTGAAATGAGGTTGGAGGGCATCTCGACTCAATGTTCACTATATCACCTGGAAACAACACTGGGCTCATTATCGTGCAGCCCACGTGTTATTTCTGCTGGCAAGGACAGACCTGCAACTCTTTTTCATACAATACAGTATTTTAACTCCTGAGCCAGCTGATAGCCACTGTTGTGCTCTTTCAGAAGCTCTATGTGAGCAGTTCCTTGACTTTTTACAAGCAAAATTGTTGACTATCATGGTTGAGATGCCGTCTGTTACCCTTACTGACCCAATACTTACAACAACCCACACTCTGTGCATTCCAGTACGAGTCCTCAGTGGCACGAGTTAGTAACTATGGGTCTCCCCCAGTTGTATGGATGTGCGCTGTGGTGTGCCCCAGGGCTCCATTTTGGGTCCCATGCTATTCTGTCTCTATATGTTGCCCCTTATGACACTCAGATGTAGCTTGCACTCCCAGCCAACACAGATGTAGCACTCTCTGTGCTGTCTTGTTGTCTTTGGATGCCTCAGAATTATCTTCAATTAAATCCAAGCAAAGGTGAAGTTTTACTTTTCGATCCTTGCTATTCCTTTCGATAGTAGTCTTTCGGTTCCTGCCTCAATGCAAGGAATCTGGGAGTAATTCCAAGAGATTCTAAATTTTACCAGAGCTGAGTCTGTCGGTAATTTTAAATTTGAGCTCAGAACATATTTCTTTCACTGACAAAGAGTTTGGAGCTCTTTTGTCTTCCTGTTTATTTTTGTAAAGCGCCCTGGGATGCTTGCAAATGAATGATGCTATGTAAATTAAATTGATATTATATGGGTATGGTATGGTAAACTAATGAGCTTTCTTTAATTTATTATAAGACTGTAATGACAGAACAGTCCTTTGTTTGTTGCGGTATATATATATATACAAAACTAGGAAAGGGGAAAGGCAGAGATAGGGATTGGAAAATAGAACAAGTACATATTATAAAGTGAAGAACAAGATACAGTTTCCATCTAGGTAAATAATTATGATAGTTTATTAACTAAATTGCAATCCCTTTTGGTTGCTCTTTTCAATAATCAGCTAGCTATTTTATTTACAGTATTATTTATAAATATTATCTTACCAAGATAAGAACACTTGAGCCATACATCAAGGCTTCTGTTTGTTCTTGTTTATTCCCCCTTTCATTTATATCCCCTTTTGTTTTCTTTGTAGAACATTATAAGTTTTTTTTTTTGTTTGTTTGTTTTTTTTATAGAGAGAGCTTTCATTTTACATACAGTGCCATTCAAAAAGTAAATTGACCATCTTTTTCTGAATAGTCGAGGCATCCTGAGATCTTCAAATCTCATACAACCAAATTAGGCAGGGTGCCAAGCTAAGTTTCCAGTACACTTTTGGCACTCATCCTTTATTAGTCCCAGCCCTCAAATTTCTTGTCAGAAAATCGTACTTGTTATGATTAGAGAAACCAACCCATAACTGTATCATTGGGCCAAGTGGGAAATATTAATAACCATGTAAAACCTGTTAGCATCATTAGAAGCCAAGCAGGTTGTGTGTGTGGCAGGGCTGAGGCCTGCCCCTGTAAATAATATGTTTTTGTTGGGTTTCTCAGCGGATACCCACACAGTAACAGAACACCATTGTTACAGTGTGTTATAGAGGACCGTATCACAATGTCATTGAGAAAAAGTCAATTAAAAGGCAGCAATCTGTTAAAATGTGACCTAGAGGAAGATTTGAATATTGACCAGTACTAATGAAAACAACTTTAGAAAACAAAAGCCACAGATGTCCACTAATTCCTCATTTTGCCATGAATGTAAATGTGTGGGGGTAGTGAATGGGTCTGATGCTGCAGTCAGGCCAAAGGACAGACAACAAACGAACACCCCATTTCTTGCCTGCATTTGCTTTGTCTGAATGGTTTATTTAATTGCTTGATTATGTCCTTCCAAATACTGAAATTTAAGCAGGTCAATGGTGCATTTGTAGGCGATGGTTGCTTACTTGAACTAAGATGTGGGGCAGTACAACAAAATGACATGTTAAGAGTAGCGACTTAATTGTCAAACACTTGATGGCTTCACAATTACTGGGCAATCAGATCAGCCTTTCACGGATGCATTCTGTAATACTGATTAAGGCCACAGTGGCCGGCAAATGGCTGTTCATTTCAGTATGCACTGTGGCCCAATTAGCAGCAAACAAGCTATAGTTGTAAGTTTGCCTTTTCACTAAGCGACGATTAGCGAAACTATGGTTTAAAGGATCCTGCTGTCACAAAGAATGAGTAAAATGATATGGCAGCATGATGTACCAGGCTTGTAGCTTTAATGCTTGCTTCCAAACTGTATGATGATGACCCTCATCTGTGAAACAACATTAAATTGAGCTGTTACCTTTCACAGAACTAGTAGTAAATACATAGCAGGCTAAATTTTCCTAAACAAGTCTGCTTATCCCCAGCCACGATATCAAGATTTGAACCAGCAATGAAGTGACTCACCATGCACTGCCACGTGGTAGTGCCTTAATTACAGTACAAGGCCCAGTTGGGAACCCATAACATTTTAGTCTTAAGAGTAGCAATGTAGAAACACTGATATACTGCGAACATTTCCATATCAAAATAATACTTTTGTGGTACTTGTATGCAACCATGTTACTGAATTGAATTACCTGTGCACCTCTGTAGTTGCCCTTGTGTAACCATTGTCCCTTAGCCCAGAACCATTGCATATGTACAGGGCCACAGCCATTCATTAGGTAAGGGTTGCATCACAGTCCAGTTAAACTGTCACTCCAGGATAAGAACTTATAGCCTTATTGATATGATACAGATGATAGAATAGCTAGAAGGCGACTGCACTGAGGACACAGCACCGGTTTTGTTTCAGTATAATCCAATCATTTTAGCTTTAAAATATAGAGGAATCAAATCGTATTCAATTCAAGGTTGAAATGACCTCATGCATTCTATGCATAATCCTGTTAAATAAAATGCAATCTGCGTGCCGGCAAGGAATAAAACTAAATTATGTCTACTTTCAAATGTTTTATTAGTAAATATGTGATTCAAAGTACCCCAAATGAAATATAGGCCTGGTTTACATTTAAGAGCACTTTGCAGCAAATTGACCAAAATCAATTATAATACTTTCTGTTATATATATATATATATATATATATATATATATATATATATATATATATATATATATATATATATATATATATATATATAATGTACACTGCTGTGCGAAAGTCTTAGACATGTTGCATTTTTCTACTCTGATGCATTATGAGCATCAACAATTTACTCAAAGCCTCCACTAATGTTTTCTACTAATATAACAACCTTGACTTGCATAAAGAGGGAAAAACATTGAGTGAAATAGCTTGCATCACTCAATTTTCAAGGTGTGGTATCCGAAGCATAATCAACAAGTACAGAGAAACATCATCTGTAATAATTGACAAACCCAGGACTGGAAGACCCAAAAAAGCTGTCTGACAAGGATGAGCAATACTTGAAGATAATATCCTTAAGCAATAGAAAGAAGACAAGCGTTGAATTGACAACAGAACTGGCAGAAGGCACAGGTGTCGTTGTCCATCCATAATTCCTGTTGCCCTATAGGGAACATTTCCAAATCAGATGTTAAATCCTGTGTTGGGGAAGTTACTTGTAAAAAGTTAATTGAACACATACATATCTAGTTAAAGTAACTTATTACTTCTGAAAAAAAAAATTAACAAGTTACAGTTACAAATATTTATTTTTTACAGAGATGATTTATTTTTTTGGTTTGGTCAGGCTGCAGCTCAAAATATTCTTTGAATATCCATCTCTGGAACCCTCTTATATGCTTCTCTGATGCCATTTTCTAGTAAGATGATATGAAAAGAGCACTCATGTGACATATAAGGTCTGGCTTGCACTGCTGAAGAGCTTTCTGATTTCCATGTACTGCACTAGCCGTAGTCCATTGCCACATTCCATTACCTGTATGGAAAAGGCACCGTCACAACCGGTTACTGAAAATTGTAATCAGATTACAGTAATGCGTTACATGTAATGTGGTACTCTCTGGTTACATCGCATTGAAGTTGTATCCTATTTACTTTCTGTTTGCTGTTTGTTCTCCCTTGATCAGTTCTTAAACATTATTTATTTTTGTTTCTGCAAATATAGTCATCAGCATATTTTACTTGTGGGGCTCTCTGAGCAAGCCTGAGCAAGGTAGAATGCCTGTAATGAGGCCAATATAAAAATGACCAAGCCCACTTGATGGACACATTGGTCATTTTTTTGCCCCCCAGAATGTGTTTGTTAGAGATTTGCAATGTGAAAAATTCAACTCAATATTTTAGGGGGGAAGAAATGACCTCTGCAACTCTTAATGCTACGCTAGTGGTCATTTTTTACATTTACACAAATACCACCTCACTTAGTCCTAAAGGTAAAATATGCTGGTGACTTTAATAAACATTCAAAATATCCAGGAGTGCAGAAACACTGAAAAACAATGAACAAGAACACATATCATGGGAGTATAATATATAAAAAATGTACTTTTATACACATTCAGAGGGCATAAAGAATTTCTTCTATGCAGAATACACAAATATATAAATAAAGACATACATTAATACATTCTGTGAGAGCAACTTACACATACAGTACAAGTGACTTTCACATTCTGTGGGCAGTACAGATCAGTCAGACCTAAACTTTATCACAGGCCAATTAACAGGCAAAGAGAATGCAGTCTGTTAATTATAGTCCAATAAATTATAACCATTGCAGAGCCAATACAGGGAGGACTCAATTATATCAATCAGTTTACAATACCACCATACTACTGTAGATTACAATACCATGGGAAGTATAAGCATGTAATTGCTTTATTCATTACTTTTTTTTACACATAAAACATGAACTATTAGTTACAACTGTATAGGGCTGTTGTGTGGTCCTTGCACCTCCTACATGTCCTTGCATATGAATGGAATGTGCAACCAAATGTCAAAGGCAGCCTACTGACCTTGGAGATGTCTAACTAATGGGGAACTGTAAATGGTAAAAATGTTAATCATGTCTCTCTTAAATATTTATCAAGAAAACTTCTTAGGTCAGCTAAATGGCTGAAAAGAAACAGATGGGTTGATTTTACTGCTGATTACATGAAGATAATAAAATCCTTTCACTAGGGTAGTGAATGTCAGGGTTAGCTACTAAAAGTCAGAGAGCCTTCAGTAGGTAGGAAGCCTGCCAACAAGCAAATAGCCTGTAGGTGTTTAGTATGAGGCTGCAATGTTACAGAATTGAGGTGGTCAAACAGAGAGAGTGTGACGGGGGACTGCCCCGTCTTTATGAACGTGGTTGGGACTGGCAGGGAGGGGGTTAAATTCCTCCCTGCCAGGAAAACATGTGAGAATGTGGCTGGAGCCCTAATTGAATAATCAGCAATTATTGATTAATTGGGCTCCAGCCACAGGGGATAAAAGCCAGGGGAGAGGCCCTGGCTAGAGGGAGAGTTCTGGCAGGGGCAGGGGCAGGGGCAGGGGCAGGGGCAGGGGCAGGGGCAGGGGCAGGGGCAGGGGCAGGGGCAGGGGCAGGGGCAGGGGCAGGGGCAGGGGCAGGGGCAGGGGCTTTTCTGTGTGTGCTGTTTTTCGTTTTGAATCCAGTGAAGGCGTTGCCCAGCCTGGAAGCTTTATTTGTAAGTTTTGTTTTGTGTCTATTTTGTGTTTTGAAACCTTTTTGTTTGGCCCTTGTGCCTGTTTATTTGGTGTATTTTGTTTAAATAAACTTTTATTTTTGAATTTTCAAACTGTCTCTGAGCCTCACCCTCTGCCAATCCGGCTACAGAGAGAATGAACCATAGTATATAATTGTTTTTTCTTTCATGTTGTTTAAGAAAATGAAATGGTTGATATCAGTGGCTGAGCTACACACTACCTCTCAATCTGTAGAAAGACCTCTTAACAAGTTCTAACAAAAACAACTATGGGAAAGGACAGCTGGCCCTGTCACACTTTTCAAAACATTTTCTCTAAGTTATTAATAGCCACAGATACAATTCTAAGAAACTTGGAATCAGAACTGAGCTACGCAAATTTTAAAAGCATGGTGAGAGTTTTTGCATTTGCAGGTAATTTGATAGTCAAATAGAGAAGTCAAACTTGTTTTTGTCAAATGAGAAAGCACTTCATGACACATCCATTGAAGCACAGTTCTTTGTGGAAATAAAACTCAAGGGATACATTTGTTTCAGCATACACCATCTTCCAGTAGGACCAAAGTGAAAAGTAAGTTCATCTGTCTGTTTTGATAGATATGTATATAGTATAAGTATTGCTTTTAAGCATGTGCATATAATTTTACTGCCACTATAATAGCATTCTGCCTGTAGTTATAGTGAATTTAGGCTTTACAATTTTCTAAAAGTAATGCTTATCTTCCTGTAAACCTAGTGAGTCCTAAGGTAGGAATTGTTGACTATTTGATTCAAAGTTCAAATGTAGTCTGGAAAACAAAAAGATGTTGGTGTATGACTCCTATAGCAAAATGATGTGTAAACAGCAATATTATTGTAAAATATACTTTGTAATGTAATTTTAGACTTGAATTCTGAAGAACAATATGGAAATATCTAATTATCATGGTGTTACAAGAAAGTATGAGTTATACTTTGCCAAGCACATTATGGAGGCTGATTTATTCATAAAAAAAGAATTGAGCGAATATAACAGACCAAGACACTATTACGCAAAAATATTATATGTAAAATTATACAGTCACAGATGGAACCAATTCTCTTTTAATTCATCCATATCGGTGTTTGAGTGCATCTGTTACTTTAGGTAACCACATTTGTTGCAGCAGAGACCAGCCTTTTCAGCAATGCTACTTTTAGTGTCACACTGGGAGTGAACGTTATGAAAAACCAGCAGTCTTCAAAAGTTATTTTCTTGTTTTTTTTATGAAGGCATTTATCTTTTAAGCGAGGGAATAAAGAGTTTGGATGGGTTTGGATGGTAAGAGCTTGTCAGGGGAATCATATTCAATTCAATCAGCACTAAAGGAAATGGTGTAATAAAAAAAAAACTACTGGGGACTACTTTACCACTACTTGTCATAGAAAAGAAAATAATCCGATTTTTGAGGTTACAGTAAGTGTTGCATTTATTAACTTAATTTTAGTGAGCGATAGAACCGTAGGTTAGAATTCAAGAAGCAGTAAGTGTCGAAGCTCTGTCTGTTTGGCTTGTCATCATATTGCCACCGCTAATGTTTGTTCTATTAATAATTTGCTTGTTTTGCAGTTTTGATTTGTTTTGAATTAGATTAGGGTTTGTTTTTATAAGACTGAAAATCCACCTGGCTACTGTAGGTATGTAGTGTTTGCTCCACAACAACTACAGTGCATTTTGGTGTTAAAAATCATGTATCTAAGCAGAATACCTGATGTATTAAAATGAACCCCATAATATCAGTAACATTAGTTGACTAATAAAGGTCTACCTGGTGAACCACCATGCGATAAATCACGCCCTGATAAGGAGATTTCAAGTAATTTGCTGGTATAGAGGGTGACCATTTTGGCACACACTTTTTTGTAAAAAGTCTGATCATTTTGTAATGCAGATTTATTCTGTAACATATAAAATATTATTTTACAAATTTGTTTCGGTCATAAATGACCACAGATGTGACAGATGCCTCTCTCTAGGACTGCACAAATGGTCCATTGACAGTGATCTGTAGGTGTGTGTAAGTGCTTTCTAATGGAGTGCTTTTATTTATTCATTTTTTTTTTTTTTTTAATAAAATGTAGCCTTCAATCCCCGTAGTATTTTTGCAACCATGATCACATGATCACAGATGTTGGTTATATTTTGCAACAAAAATGAGTTACATCATTTTCACTGTTGATTATTTTTGTTTTAGGTAATTTGTTTGTGTACAATCTCTGATTCTTACTGACTGAGAAAATAACAACAGCATACATGAAAGGAAGGACCAGGCACGTGTACACTTTTTAGCAAATGCAAGTTCTCTTGAGTCCACTAGAGGGAGCCATGAAGCGTCATGCCGCCATCTTCTAAGGATGTTCACGTATCAATTGTATTGATTAGTATGGTCCATTGATGGGGTCCGTTTTGCACCAGATCGTTCTTTTTACAGCGAGTTTCAACTCTGTTTGAGGTTGCTAAATGGGATTTTTTAAAGCTGTCTTTTAACAGCTGGTGTGGTTTCTCATATCAATATTCAAATAGGATTATTCCTACTAAAGCTACTATGTTTACTACTACTACTACTATCACCACTCCTTCTAATAAACAATAATATTATACTTTGCCAGTTGTGTACAATATTTTAATAATATTTTATTCCAGTTAGTGTATACCAGAAACATCTATACTGAATAAAATACATGTTAAACCAATTAGTGAGCTAAAACTCTTTAGCTTAGAAAAGGGGCCGCAGTTAGTCACTGAATCAAATATATAGTTATCATTATTCATGAACATATAATATCCCACACAGATCTGGACCACAATATCAATTCAATCTCATTTTCCATTAGTAAAGATTCTGCTTTCTTCTTATTTATATAATACACTTTTGTCGTATGCTTTTTTGATGCAATTAACTGGAACATGCGAAAATCTGAAAGCTGCGGAAATTAACTCAGAGACTCCCTTAACGGATCAATCCATGCAAATTTAATGTGGAAATACTATAGAAGTGAAGGTTGCTAACAACTAAAATACGTAATTATGTGATAGGCATTTAAGGGAAATTGACTGGGACTGTTTTTCCCCCCTCTGTCCCTCTATGTTGTGTATTAAAAAGATAATTTTAAGCGGCTTGTTTAAAGCATTATGGGAAGTGTCAGCAGTGTGTGCCCTTTGGAAGCTGCATGCATATTTAATTAGCTCTCTAAGTGGTCATATTTATTCACCTTGATGACACACTACAAAACACAAATTGTTTATTTTTCACCTTGCTTATAAATGTATGGAAAATTGATATTGTTCTGGGGAAAAGAAAACGTGCTCATGTCATGAGGTTTTAAAAATGCAATATTATTATAAAATATCTTATTTAGCTGAAGGCATTAAACTTTACAGGCAACGATATAATTTGTCCCCTTGTCCTTGGGCCTTGTATTTAGTGCTTTTTAAGTTTCAAGTTCAGACTATAGATGTATATATTTTAAACTGCTGTTTCCAGGTACCTTATCTCCTGCAGACGGTCAGCTTTCCCATGGTCTATCAGAGAGAGGCCATTCTTGTAGTATAATATTAAATAGCCATTATCTGTGGAAGCCATAACACACAATGGACCAGATTAATCAAGGTATTTACTCCACAGTGCATTTTGCACAGTCTTGGGGAAAGGAAAATACATCTGTTGATGTTACAAAACAAACTACTCCCCAATTTAATGAAACCAGAGTACATCTGCACAGTTTTCTTTGTCTCATCACAAACCACACCGAGTGTAAATGTAAGAACCTGTGTCTCGTTTTTTTATCCTGTTTCATCACATTGCTCATTGTCGTGTCACCTATTTATCGACAATTATAGCAGTGTTGCTTATCCCAGGGTAGTATTTATTTTACATTTTAAATATTGAAATATTGACCTACATTGTGGAAACACTAAAAGAAATTACAATTCTTTGACAAGTGTTTCGACAACACATCTTTATCAATGTCATCAAAAATAAAGACTTGTCAAGTTTCCTATTTTCCTTTGGTGTTTTTACATACACTGTACAGACCTTTTCATATCACTTCACAGGGAATGAGGAAAAAGGGTGACAAAAAGGGGAGTGGACTTTAACAGTTCACCAATAACCTGGCAAAACAAGCATTAAAAAACAGACAACAATGATGCCTACTTTGCTGTGGAACTTAGTACAGGTAACAGCATAGCCTGGATTACAATAGCGTTCATTAATAAAATGGGTTTTCACTCAGTACTGTTCTAACTATACATATCCAACACATTGTAATAATACAGTGTTCTGTATTCTATATTGGGCTACCATACTTTATATTATATTCAGAACATCTCAACACTCTACAGCAACTTGTTTACATGTAAACCTTCTAACTGATGTCTTTATTTCCCAAAAAATATATTACGGTAGATTGGGTGGAAATCAGGTGTATGGCTGATAAATGCACTAATAACAACTGGAATGTAATAATAACCAAATTGATATTATCAGGAGCTTGTCCCAATTGACCCCCATAATATTCTGTGTGGGACATTTCAATCTGGTAATAATAAGCAAAGGAGTGATATTTTTAGCAGGGCTGACTGTCTAACAATTGATTGTTTTATATTATGGATGAAATATTGCTTTAGAAAAAGGACTGTGCTTGCTTCTATGTGGTCCTCGTTTGCAGATGAGATGAGAAGGCCAGCTGCAGGAGCAGGCTTCATGAGCAGAGCAGGGATGCTGAGTGATGACAGGGAGGCTCTCTATGTTCAAGGGAAGCAGTTCCAGCAGCAGGGGGAGCCGGAGGCTGCTCTCAAATGCTTCCTGACTTGTCTGCAAGGCCTGACACATGTGCACAGCTTTCAGTCTCTGCCTGACTGTCTTCACCAGGTGCTGTCAAAGTTGCTTCTTTTTTTCATTCTCCCCACTCTTAACACATTGCCAGTGAAACTCCCCACAAGTATTACCTTACTTAAAAAAAAGGCATACATTTGTTTTATTATATTGGTCACTGCATGTATAATTGTACTATGTTTACTATCTATTCTATACTTCTATGCATATATGTTTTTTCAAACTCTTAACAGGGCAACTTCTCGGACTGCCTATGATTTTTTTTTTTTTTAATCTCTAAATATTACATTTAAACAACAGTTCTCAAAGAGGATAGGTATGTAAGGGTACCCAAAAACCCAACTACAGATCAATTGTTAAGTAACCAATCATAGTTTTTAATACTAAAAAGGTTGCCAAAGTAGGGAATATTATAATAGATCTCAAGGGAAAAGGCATATATATATATATATATATATATATATATATATATATATATATATATATATATATATATATATATACACACACATTATATATATATATATATATATATATATATATATATATATATATATATATATATATATATATATTGCATAAAATTCATTTAATGCAAGTCTATCAGATCAGGTATTGTTCTCTGTGGATACCAATATAATATATTAAACAGCCTTCAAATTGAGCATACAGTCAAAGATTTAAAACTCACCTCTTGAGACCTTCACATTGGACGATCAGAAGCTTCCACCTACATCTTGAGTTGGACAGATTCAGTTGAAATCTGATCTCGATTACAAATTGCAGGTGGTAACATGTTTTTAATCCTGTTAACTTTAAAAGTTTGAGACGAGGGTCTGGTAAAGTATGTAATCTTAAATTGATGTTGCAAGAAGATTCTTCAAAAGCTTTCTTACAGTGGATGTGAGGGTGAATTGTGTTTATAAATAACTGTGCTTTGAATATGACAGTCAGTGTTTAATATTGTGGCATGCAAGCAGAACCAATTATTGCTGAGTAGAATCCTGTAGATTTCTGTGTTCTTTTTTAAAACTTTGGCTTTGTAATTGCCCCGTTATCTTACACCTGTATAATGGCTACATAATTATCAATATGACCCCTGCATGTGTGACGTAAAATATGTATGTGTTATACTTGTTTTAAACCAAAGAATGGACGCACCATTGTTTGATCCTCCTAGCTAAGTGCTGTATCGTAATTACTTATTTGGATTTAATGAACATTATTTCTTGATGAAGCACCCTAACTCCCTTGGTTGCTCTCTGAAATGTTATCTGAAGTTGTTTCTGTTTCTTAACAGATTGCCGAAGTGTTCAACCACGAAAAGAAATGTATCCTTTTAGTTTAGAAGGTTGTCTCAGTAGGTGACACACTTTTGAGTCCACTTTGATTCCTCAGACTTTTCTCACATTTGGCCTAAACTGAGAATTTCTAAATGCATGTTTTATTGATTCATTATTTTAATTTTTTAACAGGCTACAATAAATTCAGACAGGACAACAAAGACTTTCATCCGTGCCTCAACCGTTGCTTCATGAGCTTGATTTAGCTTGGCCGTGGTCCTTTCTAGATATACAATAGGTTTATTCAATTGATCTCAGCGGTGGAGAATATCGCCATCGTCTAAATCTTTGAAATCTATATCTCTAACAGTGAGAGAGTGTCTTAAGTGTATTTTTGTCTATTTAACCATAAGCAACCAACAGCAAGCCTGAAGTGATCCTGTAAAATATTCTTTATGTTTTGAATCGTTGTTCAACAGAAAAATACAGCGTTTTTCATCAATTTATGACCAAGTTATTCAGACAACACAGACTCTACATGTTTCTAGAAATTGGAAATGATTAGACACTCTCAGAATGGGTGTATGTTGGTGCCAGTGTTGGGGAGTAACACATTAAATGCATGTAACTCTACTCTACAGTAATTAGTTACATGCATGTAACATTACTGTAATTTGATTACAATTTTCAGTAACTTGTATCTGTAATTGTCCTTTGTCAGACAGGTAACAAAATGTGGAAATTCATTACATTTTATGTAAAAAAATAAAAATAAATATGGTTAATGCATAACATGGAAATCAGAAAGGGCTTCAACAGTGTAAGTCAAACCTTAAATGTCACATGAACGTGCTTTTCATAGCTTGAAAATAGCATCAAAAGAGAGAACAAGTGGGTTTGATAGCTGGATCTTCAAATACAACTGCAGCCTGACCAAAAAAATCTCTGTAAAATGTACACTGTGTCTGAATAGTAACTATTTGTAGCTGTTACTAACTAGTTACATTTTTTCAAAGTAACAAGTTACTTTAACTCGTTACAATTTTGTTTAAGTAACTTGTAGCTTATTGATTAATTTTTTTAAAGTAACCTCCCCAGCACTGGTTAGTGCATCACTCTAAATAAATATGTTTTATTAGATGAGTTTTATTAATTGTTAATAACCAATAAATGCCATTGAACAGAAGATGCAAAGAAAAGCTAATAATGTCATCACTATTCAAAATAGGAAAGACCTGTCATTCTCCTCCACAGACAAGGGGTTAGTATTTGGGTTACTGGTAACTTTTGTTAAGCTCAGCAGCAAAAAATACCTGTCGTTTAAAATAACGTTTGTTGGTTTTTTTTACCTTCAGTATTTATCGTTGCTGCTTTTACCATACTGTATTTTTTTTTTCTTTTTAGACATTATAATTCAAATATTTGCAATTTATATATATATATATATATATATATATATATATATATAGTAACCCGGCCGGCACTCACGGTCGTTCGTTTGCCCCTTTCAAAGCAGACCCAGGACACAGGAAATGGAGTTAAGCGCGGTTGCGCTATTTTTAATAAACACAAAAATAAACACAAACACAAAACAAAACCTAACTCCGTTTTGGAGTATTTACTAAACGGGTTATTCCCTGACTAACTTGCAGGACGGCTAAGTCGTTTACCTGGCACCACGGAACATAAACCAAAACCACGCAGGTTTAACACAGCACGTACTTCTTTTCTGACTGCTCAGAAGCAGAACACCTCTCCTCTGCTTCCTTCTACTCAGCAGCCCCGTGCAGACTGACTGCACATCTTAAATACCCCTGCACCTAGTACTAATTGATAATAACTACCAGGTGCGGGTGATAATTAAATAAATAAAACAATTAATTTAAACAAAATGTGCATTTGCACATATTTTTGGCAGGGAAGATTTTAACCCCCTCCCTGCCGTGTTACAATATATATATATATATATATATATATATATATATATATATATATATATATATATATATATTACCTAAAGCTTTTTTTGGTTATTTACCCTTCTTTATGGACATTTTGTAAAGTGTTGTTTAATGTTCGTATACCATCATGTTTACAGTGATGTAACATTAAAGTTAAAAATGTATTTTACCTTCATTTTTATAGTTATTTAACCTTCACATTTACAAACTAGTGAGCACAGTATATGCAATTAATGCTGGCTTCTTATTTACCAAATCATAACACCAATCGCTGTAAGTGCATGATGTTAATACATTTGTTAAAAAAAAATAATAACAACATACAAATAAGTGAAAAAGGTCAGTGACAGGGTTACCATCCATGTGGCGTGACCTTAAATGGAATGATGCTTTAAAACTGTGTGCACAAAAATTCTAATGCTAACAGAGTTAGTGGTTTTTAAGAAATAGCCAGCTCCACTCAAACTAAAACCAAAGCATTTCTATGTTGTGTAAGTCTTCCAGTCACGTGAGAGAGAACATGCACTGCACCATGTGGAACAGTTCACTCTTTATTTTCAGTACTCTGAAGGTCAGCAAGACTAATGGATTGTGAGATTGGTACAGTGTGCAGTGAATGGTATGACCTGTCATTTTTCCCAAGCTATGGGGAAATATCTTTGAATGGCTCCTTTGGGGCCCTACTACTAGTACCAAGCAATAAAACTTTTTTTTTTTTTTAATTTAATAAAACTAGTAAGTAAACGTAAAACAACCATTTAATTGCTCCTCTCTGATGAGCTGTCATTTTCTCCCCACTTCTTCTGTAAGTGTGATTTTTGTATGGATGCCCTGGTCATTTTTAAAACCGCTACTCTTGAGAAAATCAGAGGGTACTATTAAGTTTGACTAATGATTATCTAAGCAGAAACAGCAGTAGAGAATTATAAAAAAATAAATAAATCAGGCATAAAAGGATATTAAACCATTTAGAATGTAAATTATACTCTAACAATTTAAAATTGTAAATACTCTTCACTTTACTCAGTGAACATCTCCATTTCATTTTTTGAATGTCATGCTTCATGCATTTGTGTTTGAACGAAAGAGAAAAAACATGTTTCAATATGACGCTTAGAAGATTTAAATAGCATTCAACTCAAACAGAGTGTTGGGTGGTGGTCTTTTTATTTAAAAAAAATAAGTAATATTGATTGCAGAAAGATTGCTGCTGCTAGCATCTTTGTATCTTATCTGCTTGTACTGTTTACAGTAATGTAAGAACTTATAACTTGGTGGGCACAAGTGATGGAAACTAAGGTATCAGCCTGGAAGCTCCTAGTTATAATCAGAGTACTGAATGGTTTAAATATATTGAAAATCAGATCTGTGGAGTATGTTGAGACAAGAGCAGGTTGGAATGGTAGATTTCACTGCTGTAAGGATGTCCTTCAACTACAGAGAAAGGCCCTTCTATAAGCAGTACTCTGAACACTATTTGTAAACAGTAAATTAGGGCACACTGTTTATAACCATTTCACAGAACGTTTATAGTCAGAAGGCTAAAAATAACCAGACCTCCTCTTAAATCTAGACTTCACGGCTACCAGGTTTGACATGACATACTGCATGATGGTGTTGTTATTTGTAACAGTCTAAGTTCTAAAAATGTCACCATGGCTTGTGTGTTCTGTGTAAGGTATACGTTTAATCAAGACAGGTCTTTTGGTAAATGTATTAACCACGTTTTACCTGCAGCTAAGGCTGGTGTGTATATGTATGCTAAAGATTTCTCTTCATCACTCATTACAATTGCTGTCAGGTATGGTTAGTTTGGCCTACTCTTTGTTGCATTTGTTCTACCCATTCAGACCTCATTGTTCTTGGAATATACAGGGTAAATTTCTCACCAAAAGGGCATTGATTTAGTGCACCAATAAATTATGTTTTTCCAATAAGAGTTTTTCCAATAAGAGTAGCCATTGAAACTACAGTATGGTAGTATTCTATTTGGACAGCTCTGTGACTCTCAGATCTTACACTATAATGTTTCACACAAAACAATGTCAAATAAACTTTATTAGCTACAGTAGAATTGTTTCTGTCTGTTTGGCTGGTTCACCCATAACTATTAAACACTCAATTGTGCTAATTTTGGAAATGCTAAAAGAAACTAGTACTAGGCAAACTAGTATTTTTCAATGTATTTAATGTTCAAATGGCTTTTGATTCACATGCTGTGAATGTGGTCCAATTGTGCTATTGATTATTGTTCCCTTGTGTTTCTTTTTTGTAGCGTTTTGGTAGCATATAGGACTGGTTGTGTTGATTAAAGTCCATTGAGACTGGAGTGGGACTATAGTCCAGGTGCTTGCGATTATAGCTATGTTATAGTAATCTAAATGTTCTACTTTCACCAATATACTGAGCTGGTTCATGTAAACGTAAGATTAAAATAAATTAAATTACTCCTTTGCAACTGTATCTCCCTTTTGGGGGTCGGTGGTCCTCCATCATCCGGCCTTGGTGACCTCTGACCGATGTCGGAGGTCCCACCTCAAACGAGGGCGGCTCCTATCGGTCCAGAAGGCAAGATCCTGGGCCAAACATTCAATCATCCCACAGTACACTTTACATCTTACAATGCTGATTTCTGATCTTTGAATATTTCTTATAATGAATCAGATAATTCTACTAGAATATTCGATTACACAGTTTATTGATTAATAAAAGATTATTCTTAACAGTTGATCAATACATGATTACATCTGTTTACATTCATAGGTTATTCAAGATACAGAAATATCACAATTATTGCAACACATTTTCTCTAGACAAAGTAATGGTAGCCTCCTAGCTTACAGTCAGAATAGTAATGATAGTCATATTACCTCTTAACTGGGACAGACAGGTTATGAAGGTATACATTTGATTCCAAACCCAAGCAACCCATCAGATTGTTTTCTTCTTTACTCTTATATAGTACAATTCATTTGGCTCTGAACATGCACAACCTAAATTCCCTAAAGAATATATGCACATCTCTTTCAACTTATGCAAGAAACAGTACTTTCCATAGAAGAGACCTTTACAATATGTATTCCCTTTTCTCCACTCAGCAAAGGAACCTTTGAGACCCTGGAAAAGAATGTGAGCATTTCCTTTCTCCATTGAGCAAGGGACTCCTTCGAGCTCTTTACAATAGGAAACTCCCCAATCCCTTTTCTCCAGTCTACCAGTGTACCTTGCAGACTTCCTACACACACATTAGATAGAACATTACATGTTCATCTTGACTTTACACTCCTATCCACCAAGTTCCTTAGCATCAGTAACTTCAGTCTCTCTACATAGAAACTTAATTGGGTTGCATGTTTGCGTCTTTTTATTTTTTGTATTTCTTTAAAAAAATCAATATCACCTCACACAGAGCATGAACACTTGAGTGCTTTTTGTGTAGCCTTGTCTTCCACAATCCATGTTTATGTTATTCACATTATCCTTTCTGTTTTTAGCCCAGCAATCAGGCCTGGAGTGAATCCAGTTTTAGGGTTACTTTATAAAGGGCATTCTGTTCTATTTTCAGTATGTGATGGCTTAGATCAGAATTAACTCTGGCACACAGTATATGTTCTGTATATGGATACCGTACTGATTAAGGTATTCAAACAATACCCATGAGGATTAGTAAAGAAGCATAACTGTGTAGCGCACATTAGTTTCTTTAATATTGTTTATATTTTTTTTGACATATGTAGGTGTGTACTTTTAGATTGCCTAGTTGTAAACATTACTGTTGACCCATCAGAACTGTTGGCTTCTTTGGCTTTGTGGGGCTTTTTTTCCATTCAGTATAATGGACACCATGGTTGATCCTTATCCAATATAAACAGATGTGAAAGCCCTTCAGTTCATTCAAGCGGAGAAGATGTTCTATGAAGTAGCTTTAGCAGACCTCGCTGCTCTTCAGGGGAGCTCAGGCAAGTCCACTGTGCTTACTGTAATTGTATATACTGTATATCAGAGAAGTGTATGTATAATGTCTGTTATTGTATTATTATAAATCTTACCACTTGAATCGCACATGTGGAACTATATTTAAAATGTGGATTATCATAATTTAAACTCTTGTTTTCATAGAGATTACCTTGGATACATTAGGGCTGTTTAATTTATGTGAACTCTAAAAGGGGTTTGTAAATGTATGCCTTATTAGACATGTAATTTTACTGTTTGGAGCTATTTAATGTATTAATTGTTTAGCAGCTTATTATTTCTCTGGTGAATGATATATACAGACATACAGGGAACTGTTTTGAAACAAGACGAGAAGCACATTTTCAGACTGTATAAACCTATCAAGAAACCACTGTCTATTCCAGCAACTAATTTTATTCTTTCTAGTTTTATACATTTGTCTATTTTATTTCTCTCAAACGTATGCCTTTGCTTCAAAATAGGGCCTATACTGCTGCAAAGAAAGTTGAATAGAAATGAGGAGATTTAATAGTTAACAATGGGAATACATCTTAAAATAAAAATAAGTCCCTATTTCCACGTGGTCTAAATCTGTATGAAACTTTACGTTGTTAATGGGAGCTAATGAGGTTCAGCCACATGTATTTTTAGATAAATGCAAAAGGTATTAACAAGTATTTAGCACAACTTGATTTTAAATTTGTATTTTATTTAACTCAGTTTTTAGGATTTTAGGATTCATCATTATTAGTATACAGTATATACAGTGCTCCCTCGCTGTAAGGCTCTCAGTTATAACGTGCCTCAGATATAATGCTCCTACAGCATGTCCCCCAATTCCCTATACTAGTGATTCATGCAATATTTCACAGTAAATACAGTACCGACTGTTCATTCCCATTCCTTCTTCCCCTCTCCCGACCAGCTCTCCTCTCACTTGGTTTGCTTGTCGGTTGCTTCCAACTAAACTCCCGACTGTCATTTAGGCAGGCTATTTATAGTTTAAAAACTGCTAATTAAAATAATCCACGAGTTGGAATGTTATCTTTTTTTTTTTTTTTTGTAAAAAATATAGCGTTGATTACATTTTGCTTTATGCATGATTGATTCACGGAAAGTTACAGTTTCGCTTCACTATATGTGCATTATAGAGGCAGAATTATTTTATTTCGTATTTTAATCAGATGTGTGTTATGTGTTCCGTGGCGCCCCCCACCTCCTTCCTCATTTATAATGCTGTTTGGTTATAACACTCATATTGTGTGTCCCCCGAGACCCGCGTTATAGCGAGGGAGCACTGTGTACTATGAATATGTGCATATGTATGGCTGCTAGCTGTAGGAAATCCTGGATACACTGGTTAAGTAGTGCTTGTGTTGTGAGGTGATTCTGCTTTTAGTAAAATGATTCATGGTCAGGATAGACTCTGGGTTTGCTAATCATTTCTAAAATAAACTGTTTTTTATACTTGGGACTAGTTCCCAAAAGGCCTTTGACTCACAGGTATGCATCTGTACAATACCAACGCTCAAATGCTGAAAGATGAGTCATATGTTAAAAACTCTGCAGGATCTCAGATGCTATATTGGTTACATGAAAGTCAGTCATTATTCCCCCAAATATAGAACATTATACTTGTGTCTCTTAATTCTGAGGTATGTGTTTGAGGTTTTGCCCTAATAGATTGATACTGGAAATATAAATTTAAAGCACAAAGTACAAACTCAGGGTCTGTTAATGTATTATTATTATTATTATTATTATTATTATTATTATTATTATTATTATTATTATTATTAGTAGTAGTAGTAGTAGTAGTAGTAGTAGTAGTAGTAGTAGTAGTAGTAGTATTGTAAAAGTGTAGACTTCCACAGTGCAATTTCACAACATACTGTAATTCCTTTGTGTCAGATTATCATAGTCTTCTGTTTAGTTGATTACTATAGTAACTTCTTTATTGCCATTGTTATTTTCCACTTTTTCCACTGCCACCCAGAGGTTGAAGGTTTTCTTTGTGATAAATAAAATCCCCTTTTCAGGAGATGAAAGTTATTTTTGTACACCAGCACATTTAAAAGTATGAGAAATAACCACAGTCTTTGCTGTTCGTCATCCACAAAAGCTGCTGACACAGCTAATTGTGTCTTCACAGAATCGACTTTTAAGGGCCGGTTGGAAATATCCTTGGACTGCATTATCTAACTGAGAAGCGCAAAGCGCCATAGAAACCAGGGCCCTCTGAATCAGCACTTCTGCCTGATAAACAACAGTGCATGTTCTTTCCCCAAGGTGACTCATTCAGTGTGTTATGAAAGGGGATCGCATACACTACAGTAGATTCAGTTCTGCATTGGATGTAAAACTCTGAACGTCTCTATTCTTAGTGGAACCTTTTTTCCCCCTGTATTCTGCGTTTGTGTTAAGGTGGCCAGATGCCCATGTTTAGGATCTAGTTTCCTGGCCCTCGGAAAGGATTGCTTCTTGATGACTGATTCTGTTTACAGTATGCCTGACAGCTCCTCCTGAAGTAATGCAGCAGGGCACAGGAGGATGGCTCTCCGAAGAGGATGTGTCAGAGCAGGCCTGTCAAGCCGGGGACTATGAGAAGCTAGCTCAAGTTTGCATCATGAGTAAAAGGTAGGCCCTGTTTTTTTTTTTTTTTAATTGAGTAGTGGTCAGTTCTTCATGTGTATGAGCACTGTTAATGTCAAGTCTGTTTCTTTATAGCAAGTAAACGCTCTTCAAAATGTATTCATAAATAAAACCGGAGCCCAAAGAGTACGCAACGTTTGGCTGTAATTTAATATTTTTTTTAACTTTTATTTGTTGGCGTGCAAGTCAGTGGTTAAACTGATGTTGTGCCACACTTTCTTTGTGTATGCTGTAACTGAGATCAGATGGCAAGTGACTTAAGTTGTATCACTTTAAGCCCATGCAGTTGCTGATGGGCAACTGTCAGCAAGTTGCAAGAAGGAAATTACTTGGAGGTCTGATTAGCCAAATGTGTTTAATACTACATGCAGTGCTATCAGCTGGTGCATTTGTGATGCCTGGAAATATTGGAACATGTAAGACTGAGTTGTTAAGTACTCAGGGAAGGATAAGATAAGCAATATTTTCACTGATCACATGTTTTTATTTTCACATAAATAACTGTTTTCTATGTGTGAAAAAATAGTATATATGTTCTTTCCTCTGTTGAAGACTGCAGACTACTGTTACACACACATGCATCTTTTAACTGTGGTTTTAAAACATGTTAAATAATGTGTCAGGAACCAGAATTTGATTGGAGACCAGCATCTTTTTCTTTTTCTCTTTTAACTTGTTTTTTCAAACGTTACCTGTATTTATTTAAGCAGCTCCTAGACAAATTGCCTGTCTATGATTTTGTAAAGTTGTATCCCTTAACTTTCATTAGGGTTTTCAGTGAAGTACAGTATGTCAGCCTAATGTTTTCATTTATTCTGCTTATCTTCAGTTATAAAACAGATATGTCTAGTTGAAAAACGTCTCAGCGTAGCCTGCTTTTCTGACTGCAGGTCATAAGCATTTGTCTACTGCACTTAAAACTTTATTTATGGTTTATTCATATTATATTATTGAGTGTTATTAAAGAATTATCTACAGTCAGACTGTGGGATTTAGATTTTTTTAACAAAGCATTCATTTACTGTAAGAGTATTCAATGTGACTTTTAGCCTTAGCAACATGTGCTATGAGGGCACTACTTGCATTAAATAGAAAGTGGGTTAATGTAAACTTCCAATTTAGCTGTTTAAAAAAGGTCCCTTTAATCAACCCTTAAAATGCCCAAAGAAGTACATATAGTATGGATTTAAAGTTGATTGTCTGTGCCACTGAAAGCCATTTTGCACTACAGTAAAGCAAGTCCCTATAATTGTGTTATTGGCTGCATGCAAAATAAGTAATTTAATTAATTATCTGGTTTTATAATGTAGATCGTTTACTTCAGTGGTCCTGCTGCTTACTGCTTTAGGACCTATATTCATGTCACTATATACCTTATTTGCTTCAAACACTCAATTATATATTTTGAGGTCAAACTTTTAAGAAACAAAGAACACTGATGAAGGCATTAGCAGCAGCATTTGTCTACTTGACTTGAGTTTCCTATAAGTTTAACCTCATTATATCAATTAAACTTTTACCATATTGTAATATAAAGGCCTAACCCCAACCATTGTTATGCACTTTTAATTCACCATTTAGTAGAAGAGCATATGATTGACAGACTCTCTAATGCAATTTCTAAATAATAATTTTGAAACCTGATGTATACAAATGACACCAACTGTAAGTCTTTTCTAGCTTGGTTATACAACAGGTTTTCTGACTTAAATCATTCATCGGCACGTCGACATATTAGAATGTGACTAGATCAGATACCTGTGTGTACTCTGAACAGGACATCCGATTCTTTGTTCGTTATTTATTCATAAGGATATGCTTTGGAACAGTAGCGGTTACATCTGTAGCACTAAATACAGCTTGCTCTACATTTTTAAGTACACATTGGGGTGAGGGGTGACCTTGCGATGCAGGCTGTCATTTTAATGCACACACAAACACTGCACAATGCAGCTTTGGTGAAGTGCAGAGCAGGGCCGCAGCAACACCTGACACCCCTCTTTGGCTCATTAATAAAACTCAGTGTCTGCCAGGTCACGGCACCCCAGTTTTTCCATTCCTTTTATTTTGTGTTCTGATACCTGTCTCCACTGAAAGCAAAGGTACCACTATATAGCTGAGTCAGATTTGTTACATACAGTTGTCAAAACATTGGAACATACACCAGTTAGGAGCTTTCTATCTAAATGGATTTGGCATCACCATGATAGAGATGCAAATTAGGTTGATCATGACATGTGATCCGTATGCCATGATAAAGTTGTTGTAGTTTACTTAAGCATTGTTGTGGACCGAGTTCACCAAACAATGCTTCATTTGTATCCTGATGGTCAAAGCTATTTTAAGATGATAATTCCCCCATCCACCGTGACAGAATTGTGGGCAAGTGGTTTGAAAAGCAGAACTTCTGGCTTCCTACATGGCCACCACAATCCCCAGATTTCAGTACAACTGAGGATGTTTGGGATGAACTTTAACTGCACATTCGTCTTCACTATCCTCTACCTATGTGAAATATCAGTGACTGAATGGATTATCATGCTCCAAGACACCTTCCAGCACCTTGTGGAGTCTATGATGCTCTGTGTCATGGCTGTGATCATAGAAAGTTGCCCTCCCCAATAATAGGTAAAAGTGGCCTGGCAGTATATGTAAGCTTGTTAAAATATTGTGCCTATTTTTGAAGAGGTTATTACAATATTTAGTAAGCAGGTGGTCTGGACAACAAATGTCACACCACCTAAGCACCATAATTTACCATGGTAAATTTGGTAGGACAGTGTATATTGTTAACATTAATTAAGATATAACTTGGGAACCTTTTGAATTAAGTTAAATCTTGGTAGAAATTAAGTTGTTTTTGACTATTAGTCATACTTGGATGAGAGAAGAGTTAGACACTGCACTATGTGCCCATCTGCTTTGAGGATGTTAATTGTCCTGCAGGCATTGTTCACATGCCAACAGAAACTGTCAAGCTCAGAGCATGTGTTGGAAACAAACATGCCTGTTCTAAGCTCTGACCTTGCATGGATATCACTAAATACACACATGCCCAATGATAGCCAAGGAAAGCTGTGTGTTTTAGTTCTGTAAGGGTTATTGGATCCATGATGTGGTAAGGAACAGATAAGCCAGAGCACTTGTTGTTATGTTTTTTTTTTTTTTTTTTTTTTTTTAATCCTGCAGTGATTTAGAGGACAGATGTCAAACCCCAGTGCAGTAGAGTGGCCATTTTTAAACTTTGAAACAGACTTTAAAGTTATAAGTTTAAAAAGTTGTCAGGATGTTAACAATGAAAAGAAAAATACAGTATTTAAACAGTTGTAGTAACACATGGGGACGTGTAATGCTATATTTTTTCGGACCCCCGTTACTTACTCTTTAATAGCTGCCTTTACTGAAGGGCCATATCATTTCTTGTAACAACTCAGGCAATTTGTTTAACTTGTTAACCAAAAAACGTCGGTCTTATTAGAGAAGGTATTTAACTGGTTTGATATACAGTATCACACCCAAAATACTATAGATGAGTGTATAAAGCACCAAACCTCATGTATGATGATGTTTGTCAGATCAGTGCCCGAAGAAACTAAGATTATCTTTTATTTCTGTTTCCAGACCTCATCTTGCTTTAGAATACAGTGGAAAGGTGGGTATCCATTCATCTTCATTTCTTCATAATATAATTGTCCCTCCTTACCTTGTAAACATTTCCCATAGTAAAAGCATAGTAGAAAAATATAAAGCACAGTGAAAGAATGGTAAAGCAAAGTTAAGCATTGTAAAGCCCAGAGATCTGGTAAAACATATTAAAAAGCAAACCATGGTAAACTATGGTAAATTCATAGTTTAACCATAAGAAAACTGCAAAGTTAACATGTTGAGTTACTGTGGTAAACCCTCTTTAGGGTTTAAAGGGTGAGGGTGTTCTATACTTCTGTCACTGCCCTTCTTATAGCTATAGAGAGTGAACAGGTAGATACATACATATTATGTTTTTTGTTGTTGTCAGTCACACTTTGATGAATGGTGAATAAAACATGGTAACTTTTCATTAACTGAACATCATCATTTGTTTTTTTATGACTTAGGCAACTAAAATTCGACAGAAGGCTTTTGGCAATGACCATCCCATTACTGCAAGGAGTCTGGAGCTCCTGGCCTCTGTCTATGCAGAAATAGGAAAGACAGAATATTCGGGTAAGAAATATGTTTGTATTGTTAAGATTTAATTTAAGACATTGACAGTGAAGTTTCTTTAAAAATAAAAATAAAAACTAAAACCAGGCTTGAACCAGATCCTCACAACCTTTGAAACAAAATCACACATATAATGAATCTTGTATTACGTTTAAATGTGTGACAGACTTTACACAGAATGTCAAATTTATTCTTATCATTATAACCTCAAAATGTAGTTTGTTTTCAGGCTTGGTTAAATTATAGAAGGCACTGTTTATGCTCATCAGACCTGGCACAGGAAGCTTATCAGTGGGGTCAGCTGCTATGTTTGACTCAGAACACTGTCGTCAAAGGTGTCTAATGTCTATCCACTTCTCTCAGCTCATTCTATGCATAGCATGCGCTAGGGGAAATAGAGCGGAAAGCTACATGTTTTCCTGTGGTGTTCACACCTTGTGTTAATAATAGGAAGACTGTACATGTTCTGCTGGCTGTAGAGGCAGCTGTTACCGAGGGCAGGCTGAGTATTGAAAAAGAAGATGTAAGATCAGGGGACAGGGTCCCCGAGTGGCTCATCCAGTTAAAGTGCAGGCTGAGTGTCACAAAGACGGCCAGAGTGGGTTGCGTCAGACCAGACAGGAATTCAAACACAGACAGACGGTGATGGTGATGAGCTGAGTGCAATGGCTGCACTCAGCGTTTATTAACAAATAAAAGGGTTGTAAACAGCACAAAAACACAGGACACGGCACTTGTAGCCAAAATAAAAAGACAGACAAAACGGACTAACACTAAACAAACGGTGCACGGAGTGACAAACAAACACGGTGAGAACAAACAAACTTATCTTTACGTTTTTACTGATTTACTTATTTTAACTCTCCTCTCTCTCTCACCCGTTCTCCTCTTCCGAACACCCAACCCTGAGTGCAAGAAATGTGCGTCTATATATACTATTGTGCTGGGATTCAATTACTAATTAATTATTCACTTGAATCCCAGCACGTGAATTAATTCTGTGCAACCCCGTGCTCACATATTACATTTAACCAGCACGTGAAGTGATTTCTGCCCTCCTCGTGCCTACATACAAATCTACACTTTTTAAATACACGTGAAACACAGACCCGTTTATATCCCGTGTACCAATCTATACACCAACATTTACACACGCAACATACAACACATAACACAAATGCACACAGGGGCGGGGCGCTTTGCCACACTGAGTCACACAGCTTGGATGGCACCGGCTCACGTCTGGGTTGTGCAAAGAGGCCAAACTTTGCAGAGGACTCCAAAGGGGGCATCACATTGGCTCTGATGCTCCCAGGGTGGGGGAGTAGGGACTCTTTTTTCTCATCGCTCAACAGAAACCCTACTGGCCAGACACCAAGCAGGGCTGATCTGTGTTCTCCGGGATTGCTAGCCCGCCCGCCTCTGCTCTGGATTGCTCAGCGTAAAAGCGATTCTGGCTTTAGGCTTGTGAGATCGGAGGACGCTCACACACCCTCACAATGTCTGTGCTGTGTGGGGACCCACTGCGGTGAGGAAAAAAAAACTTAATATCAAACGGGCTGCCACCAGTCCCATTTGAAGTCTGTGGTCCAAACAGTTACACAAGGGTCAAAGATCGACTAATATGTTTTCTGGTATCATTCCTACTTTTGCTATTATCACGATAGCATGTTTAATTGACAACTGTCCTTGGTTTTTTAACCACCACCATTAGAACAATTTGGACATAACTTGGTCTCCATTCAAACTGATTTGATCTTGGTCTGTTGCCATTGGAACCAAACAGGACTGACTTGAACTCCCTTTTCAGCCTGCTCCTATATATAAAAAATTCTATCTATCTTACATTCATCCAAATTATGACCCATTGCTAATGCAATATGCTAATGCAGTCATCCTCATTCTTGGTTTCATCTTGATTACAGTTTTCAAAATAATAGTTTACTGTAGATTGATGATATCCTTTGCTTCCTCAGATACAATAGGACAGTACACCTCTGCGCTGTCGAAGACTTTCTCACCTGCCGACTCATTCAGTGAAGTTTTAAATGGGGTGCCTTTAGCAAAGACAGAGGTCTGCCCAGACAGGAGGAGACTGCATAAGAAGGATCTGCTGCTTTCTCCAACAAACAGTAAAGAGAAGGTATCTTACACTAAGATTTAAGCTACTGGGGGTTCCAGAGTCTCTCAACTGGTGTGCAGGGTAAGTCACACAGTCAGGGGGGCACAGGTTCGTGTCTCGGCTGTGCAAGGTCTCCAGTTTTCGCATTGGCTCTGACGCTCCTGTGGGTTAGGCAGGCAAAACCCACAGGGACTGTTTCTCCTCATCACGTTGCTGGGGACCTGACTGGCCAGGCACCTTGTGAGCTCAGGCGGACACCTACAGAGCTGACCTTTGTCCGCCGGTAGCTCGCCGACATCTGCTATCAATTCCTGGGTGTAAAAGAGGAAGTAGGCTCAGTCATGGGATCGGAGGACGCCCACTGAACCTTCAGTTCTCCAGAGCTGTGTAGGGAATTCTTACGGTTAGGAAACATTCTAAATAAAAATTAAAAAATAAATATTTAAACTACTGTATATGTACAGTATATGTGTAAGTTATGTAGTAGTCTGTTTTTAAATAAGGTTTGTTTCTGATGCTTTTAAATAAAAGGTGTTATTGCAAACACTGTAGACCTGTAGACAGTTATAGGGAAGATCACTGAACTCAGAACTGCATAATGCCCTAGAAGTACACAAAGATAACACCACACATAAAAGCAGACCAGTAAACTTATCTAATATACTAATAATTACTATATACCCATTTTATTTATTTCTCAGTAAAAGACACTGAAACTATTGTATTAGTTATCCTAGGACATCTTTCTGTAGTTTCTTGCTGAGGTAAGCCATGTATACAGCTCAATATTAAGTAGGAACTGATTGTCCGTCCTTTAGCAGGTCACAACATGTAAGTGTCTTACCTCTATACTGCGGAAGAGGTCAAGCTTCAGCTGCTCTGAGAACAAGTTCACGCACAGAAAGAAGTCAGACCGAAGAGTCCGGTTCAGGGAGCCTGAGGTCATTGTACATGGTATGTATGAGTGTGTTCACCAGAGGTCTTAGCATTTGAAGTGTTAAGAGTTGCGATGAGTGTGTTCACCAGAGGTCTTAGCATTTGAAGTGTTAAGAGTTGCGATGAGTGTGTTCACCAGAGGTCTTAGCATTTGAAGTGTTAAGAGTTGTGTGTAGTCTTCAGTCACATTTCTTAGTTAAATAGCTTGTTCAACGTATTCACATGTTGAAAATACCTTTGCTTTCATTATTTTAACCTACAAAGCAGAACACAGCTTGTAGAGTGCCTGTCAGTGTTAAAAGTGTGTATTGTATAGAGTTGGTGTTTTTAAGAGGATGCTTATTAATCAACTAAATTAGCCTTGTACTTAATTTGTTTTCTTCTGTTTTAATATTTCTGTTCCAATTACAATACAGTAGCTCCACGCAACAGAGCACCCTTTATAACACCAAGACTAATGGTGAAGTGGTATTGTCAAAGCTCCCATTGTCTCCATAATGCCATTTAGCTTGCACTTGCATTCTCGTTATCAGACGGAATGCAAATAGAACATTATTTTATCTATCATATGGCTCCCAACTAGAGTATTTAAAGAGAGAGCACTGCAGACTAGTATGCTTAGTACTGTACCATACTGTACTGTATATGTTCAACATTCAACAATATACTGTATATTTTTCTCACTTGCCTAAAAACATTGTGGGAAGATTTAAAAACTTAGCTTTTACTAAACTGCCAGGTCATTTTTTATGTTTTCTGAGTGGGAGAATTTGGTCTGTCTTCTACAGAATAATAGCAGTACCTTTTGATTAGTGGAAGTCATTTATTACAAAGTATTTTCAGTTTTTGAATATGGACTTATTATTTTACTGTCCGAATGTACTAACAACCAGCTTTGCACAGTCATGAAAATATGTCTCTTTGTCATGAAATACTAAACATGCATTCATATTTTGAAGACGCATGAAATGCATTCTATGGATGCTTGCAAGTGTTAAAATTCATTTATCTATCTTAATTTCAGACATTCCTTACTATGATTGTTTACTAGGTAAGTGGAATTGATAGTCTAAATATGTAGAGTAGCATTACAGTACTAATTTATCTCACCACTAACCGTTATGTCATTGTGGCAATGTGCCCCGCCCCTGTGTGCATATTATGTGTTGTATGTTGCGTGTGTTAATGTTGGTGTATAGTCATTGGTACACGGGATATAAACGGGTCTGTGTTTCACGTGTATTTATTAATGTAGATTTGTATTTAGGCACGAGGAGGGCACAAATCACTTCACGTGCTGGTTAAATGTAATATGTGAGCACGGGGCTGCACAGAATTAATTCACGTGCTGGGATTCAAGTGAATAATTAATTAGTAATTGAATCCCAGCACAACAGTATATATAGATGCACATTTCTTTCACTCGGTGTTGGGTGTTCGGTGAGTGGAGAACGGGAGAGAGGAGGAGGAGGAGGAGAAATAAAGTAAAATAACGTAACGTAAAAATAGTGTTTTCACTCACCGTGTTTGTTTGTTTGTCTGTGCATCCACCGTTTGTGTGTTAGTACGTTTTGTTTGTCCTTTTTTTTTGGCCTCAAGTGCCGTGTCCTGTTTTTTGTTTCAAACCTTTTATTTTCTGTGCTGTTTATTAAATGCTGAGCGAAAGCATTCGCTCAGCTTCACCAAACCACACATCTCTGTCTGTTTATTTCCTGCTTCTGGTCTGACGCCACCCACTCCGGCCGTCTTTGTGACAGTCATTTTTAATATACTATACAATATTATATGTACACATTCACTTGTATAGTACAAGTATGCCAGCATGCTTTACCAAGCAAACCATCTCATCTTAAGTTAGCTAAATGCCCCAAAACAGTCTGCTTCTCAAGATGTGCTTCAAAAGAAAACTTAACAAGTGGCATTATTAAGAATACAAATGTATTTTTAATATATTACAAACAATCTCTTTATGTCAAAGAGAACATTCTATTTTGCTTTCTGAGGCTAACAAAAGGGTTATAGGAATGTCATGCAAGCTCAAGGCAGGGTTTTGTGGCCACCTTTTTGGTTCAGCTGGAAGCTTGTGAAACAATTACTCGGTCACACAAGTTTCCTAACCTCCCTTAAACCTTGCTACAGAAGAGCTTGAAGAGCACAATTCAACTATTCACTTATGTAAGAGAATCTGTAGCATCCCTCTCTGGCTCACAAGTGGCAAGAAGACTTGAAATAACCATTCCCTGCTGTGCTGGTTTTTTTAAGGCCTTAAATGTGATATGTCACACTATTATTTACCCCTTCGATTAGCTCATTATACAAACACTAAAACTGACTAATGTAAAGTTGTTCAATTGAAAGTCGTAATAGCCAACACCTCAGATATCTAATAAAAACAGGACACGCTTTACTAAACCCACCCTGACAATGTGCATCTCATAAAAAAGAAGTTTATGTGTTGTGTTTTGAATTCCAGCACTCCCTTGACAATTGGTTTGTTTTAGATTTTCATTTGTTGCTCATTCTCCTGGAAGGAATTAATCTTATATTTTCTGCAATTGAGCTGTTTTTGTCTGTTGGTTATTTGTACCCCATTACAAGTATCTTTTTCAGCTCTTTTTTTCTTTTGCTTTGGCTACATCATGTCTTGTGTGCATTTGTAGTCCACAGTGATTAGTCTCACAGTTAACTCTGCAATGTGTTGTTCTTCATTCATAACTTCACAACACTCAATCAGAATTAGTCAAGTAGACACATGTTTCAGCCAGTGCCTTCTTCATTGTACTGTTTTATAACTGTATGTATTTTTAGGAGTTGTCTTTTCTTTCCTAAAGTTTCTTTTGTAAGATTCTGTATGTTTTTCCACATACCTCACACCTCTTACCCTCTCCTGATCACCCACCATTAGCAGACTAATCACAATGTTGGTGCTGTTTACATATAGCTCTCACAAGGATGAGCCATCACTCCCTAACTGACATCAAAATATAACCACATGCAGTTCCTAATTATTAGACTGAGGAAGGCACTAGCTGAAATATGTGTCTATTTGACTTTGTTTTTTTTTATACTTTTACCTGTGGGGTTTATGTAAACATATTGCTGGGAGCTCTGGTTGTTTTGGCAACAAAATAGAAAGAGCTTCTTGAAAAGTATTGTTCTTTTCAATGACAATGATAATTAAGAAAGCTGCACTTAAGAATGCTATGCTGTATTTCAAGCCCTGTTTCTTCCAACACAACCCTTCATGTCTTGGAAGCAGAGTGGGCTGATTTGGTGTTTTCTAACAGACGCATACCCAATGTAATTAATGTGCTATTTAGACTATATAATAGTGATAGCGATTACTTCCATTAGCCACAACTGTTTCCCAGACATGGAGTACTGGGGGAACACTGTATAAGCTTCTGATGTTAATAGTATTATTCTTGCTTATTTATTGGCATTCATTTCCTTTCAGCTTATGACCAATCGACCAATAGAACGTACTTTGCCCTGCTGGCTTGCATCTTCGTTTTATTGTCTGTGCTGGGAGTCGTACTGTACTGCACTGACAAGAGGAGACATTTGAAAGTGTGCGAAGAATTGGAGTCGATGTTAATTGTCTCTTTTCTTCAGATGAAGCAAATCCTCTGGAGTTGTTGGATGTGGCTCACAAGGCAATGACAGCAAGAGCGTGAAAAATGAAATGTGAGACTTTCCACGCTCCTTGCTCTGGCTTTTCTCATAAAGCCAGGCTTCAGGAAGCAAACAACTTAATTTATGTTTCAGGACATTTTGAAATTCTTCTGCTGTTTCAGAAATCTGGTCAAAAAAAAAAAAGCATTTCTTAATTTTCACTAGTATAAAACACTGTGTAAATGGTACTAGAAGCATAATGTGGTAACCATGGCAATGTAAATATTTTTGATGAATTATTTTGTTTTCTTTCATTTTCCTTTTTTATCATATTATGTTCGTTTTTCCAGTGAGAAAGGCATCCGAACTTGTTTTCTAGCATTCAGTTACTGATTGTCTTTATCAGCTGAGCAGAAGGACCTCATGGTCAGTGGGTGCAGACTGCAGTAGAGAAGGCTTTAGGTAGAAGGCTCATCTGCGGTATTTGCTCACCAACCAATTTGAAGAAGTTGTGAACCTGGTGTAAAAGCTATGAATACAACCCCTTGGGTACTGAGATCATAGAGTGAGCACCTGAGTGCTGATTCTATTCAAATCCATAAATCTTACCTGTTATAGACTTTCATGCACTAAATATCTGTTATCAGTCAGTCACAAGAGGTGTGGTTTTTAAAGAAACAGTTTTGTTTTATTTTAAGACATCTAGTGCTACACTAGGATAATGAAACCTCTGTGATACTTGTGTTGTTGTGCATACCTCCTTGGTCATTTGATCTGGAGAGTGAAATTGTCTCTACTCCTTCAATGCCTTCTTTCCAGTCATTAACCAACCAGTTTCTTCTGTTTTGCAGACAGTAACATGCTTTGACACTGAGTTAAGGTGATATAACATAGGAGGTGAAGCCGAAACAAGTTTTTCATTACCTAGAATTTTAGGATTGAGAAATAACTTAAGAAAAACTATATGAACATAATAATCTGTTATTTCAAATCATGTACTCAAAGAAACTACAAAACTGTATCGCAAAAGTCTACCGGAAGCCATAATAGTAGTACAGTATTTCATGTTACAATTTGAAATGTCACTGTGACGGGGTGCCCCTCTCGTGTGTTATTTTATGTTTTATGTTTTATGTGGTGTTTTATTGTTGGTGTGTTTGTATTGGTGCATGGGATATAATGGGGCTGTCTAGCATGAGTGATTTCAAATATATAGTTGTATTTAGGCACAGGGATTGCACAATCACTTCACCTGCAGATAATTAGTTCACATGCTTAGTAATTGAATCCCAGCACAGCTGTATATATAGAGCCAGTTTTCACACACATGGGGTTGGGTGTTCGTGAGTGGAGAACGAGAGTGAGACAGAGGAGGTAAAATCTAAAATAGAAATAAACAATTGCTACGCGTGCTTGAAGACCAGCACGATACTTGTTTTTTAGTGTTCGTCCATCTTTTGTTTGTCTGTCTATTTGTTTTGGCCCTTGTGCCCTTTTGTTTTGTGTTTTGTTAAAAGTCTGTTTGTTTGTTTCACCATCCGTTTATTCTTTAATAAATACTGAGCGCAGCCATTGCGACTCAGCTTCACCCCATATTCACTCTGCGTGTTTCTGTTCTGGGTCTGACGTCACCACTACAGCCATCCTTGTGACAGTCACATTTTTTAATTGTACGTTCTTCTTCATTAAGAATATGGAAAACTACAAAGCAATATGTAATTCAATATGTTAACGTAACGTTATTCAGCAAGTTTCCTTTAATTTTATGAAGCAAAATTAGTTGATTCTATAGGGTGATGCAAAACTTTTGACCATAGCTGTAGTACCTGTTATAAAAAAAAATGTGTTTACTATAACATGTGTTTCTTTCAAAACTGCACCTATAGTGACTGGTAAGATTTGTAGAATTATGTTTGTAAGCTACTACCACCAAATTGTATAAGCTTGAGAGGCTTTTACACTATTAAACAACCAAATGTAATTGTTTTATTTGTCTTTGTATACTATAAACAAATAATGGATTTGCATTTGCATAAAATTATGATTTAGAAGGAAAAATGTCAGAAAATAAGATATAGTCTGCTTCTGAGTTTCAGATTCTGTTGAAATGCATTCTTACTACTTATATTTGATATATATATATATATATATATATATATATATATATATATATATATATATATATATATATATATATACACATTGAAGATATATATATCCTCAATGTATCTGTTAATTTATCAGTTATCTGTTTTTAAACCACTTTTTTGTATCCAGGTTATATCTCTTGCTCATAAATGTTCATCTGTCAAAAGTGATTAATTGTTTTAACAAACTTTTTTTATAATTTATAATTACTGTTAGGTTAGGTAAATACACCTTTCTAACTCTGAGGTACCCTTAAGGTAAATGTCATTCAATAATTAAAAAATGGCAGTAACGATGTAGCTGGTTAATTTAGATTCCCATGTTTTCTAATGTAGAAAGTTCATGGGGCACACAGTCAAAGGTCTTGCAAATTTTCGCATCTTTCTCGCAACTCTGCTTGCGTTGCGAATGTTTTGCGTAAAATTGCAAGTGAGTGAAATCTAAAATAGTTGTGGAGAAACTGCAATTATCACAGCACTGCGGAAATTAATAAATTAACATGAATTAACACAGGAAATCAACCGCAACTCTCTCGAGGTATATAACCATCAAGGTATAAAACTTGACAAGGCATAGCCCCAGCACCTCTTCAGCTATGCAAGTTAAAAATGTCATTAAATGTTTTGCTCTCAAATGTGTTTTCTTACAATTCTCAACACAATTTTATCCATTCTGCAAGTTCTTGCATGCGCTAAACAGAGACAGTCCACTGCCAGGGACATTTAATTACTTTACCATTTACGTGCCATAAAGATGACACTGGTTGCGAAAGAACGACTGTGACTCTATTGTAGTTTTTTATACATGAAATAAATGAAATAAGCTTACTTGATTTGAAAAACGTCTTGAATGATACAAGCAAATTCCTACACTACTTTGATTAAATGAGTAGAAGACAACAAGCGTCAACAAGTTTTTAATGAAAACAAATATTGTAGCCTACTTCATGAAGTGAAAACTGGCTTCTGTTATTTTTAAATACCACTGCTTCCTATTATACTACTGCTTAATAACAGGAACAACATTTTATTTAACTCCCCTTGCGACACACGCAAGACATTCGAATATTTGGTCCCATGTTAATAATAAACAAGCAAAACATTTTTACTGATGAGCCTTGAAATAACAGACTGCTTCCCAGTACAGCCCCCATAATAGTATGTGTGTGGTAGACCTGGGGAGACAGTAAGGTCTGAACCAGAACACTGACATATTATGCCAATTCATATCTATGCTTTTAATTAGAGAGCAATAAGAAGACACAAAACACTTTTAATAATCCATTACAAATTATCTTTCCATACTGAGTTGCAATTAATACTGTTAACAGCACAATATCTGGAAGCCTTGCTTTTATATAGGTTTAAGCAATACAATGCAAAAGCTGTTCCCATGGATAAAAGTACTGTACACATTGAAAGAACACTTCAGTACCTACACTAAAAACATAAAATCCGCAGCAAGTTTAACAAGGTCTATTGGTCTTTTAAAGTGCATACTTGTGCATCTTATTACAATCTACACAATTGTCACTTTTAATAGAAGTGCCTTTACATTTTTTTTTTTATTCTTATTTTAAAAGATAGGGTTAGAGAAAGGCTAATGGTGTCTGAAGAGTCTGTATAACTCCTGAGTGAACAGTAAATTGAGCTCTGAAGTGATTCAAGGAATCTCAGGAAAACATCATTCATGCAGTACATAATGGTCTAGTAGAGAAGTGTGAATCCTTTAAAGGATTCTTTTTGGAATGTAGCCTGCAGCAGTGTGGAGTAGTGGTTCTTGACCACAGGGTTGTGGGTTCAATCCTAGGTGGAGGACACTGCTGCTGTACCCTTGAGCAATGTACTTTACCTAGATTGCTCCAGTAAAAACTGTATAAATGGGTAATTATATATAAAAAATAATGCAATACAATTGTAAGTCACCCTGGATAAGGGCGTCTGCTAAGAAATTAATAATAATAGGCTAAAGACCTGGTGCCTCGAGTCAAGGGAAGAGCATTGAGGCTTATGGAAAGTTGGGTTAGATGTACGATGTCTAATAAAAAAAAATACCACAAAATAAATGAAACGTAATAATTCAAGGATTGTTGGCATGTCTCCATTGTTAGTATGCACAAGAAGGAAGTGGAAGCATCTGACGAATGTGCTTTGAAAGCCACTTGGACATCAACACGCTAGGAAAGCCAGATTCAAGATGAGTTTCCTTTTTTGTGAAACAATCCTAATCATTTGGCTGAATACACTAATATTAAAGCAATTAGAAGAGACTGTTAAAATATTTATATATTACAAGTTAGTAACACTTTATTATTATTATTTGTTTATTTAGCAGACGCCTTTATCCAAGGCGACTTACAGAGACTAGGGTGTGTGAACTGTGCATCAGCTGCAGAGTCACTTACAACTACATCTCACCCGAAAGACGGAGCACAAGGAGGTTAAGTGACTTGCTCAGGGTCACACAATGAGTCAGTGGCTGAGGTGGGATTTGAACTGGGGACCTTCTGGTTATAAGCCCTTTTCTTTAACCACTGGACTACACAGCCTCCTATAACACTGCTTTAAGTAAGCCGCACACAATTGTACACAACCATCTCTATCTCTTCCTTATCTACATGTTTTTAAGAATGTTATAGGACATCACCTAGTTGGAAAATACAGGTTTAAGGTGATAGCATTAGCGAAGCAGGCTGAAATCCAGAACAATAATCTATCAAAGCATTAGGTTACTAATCTGCTCAAATCTATGCAATACATGAGACAAAACTAATTAACAATGAGTGCGTGCAATGCTAATGGAAGTAGGCATGAACACACTCCACTCTCAAATTTGTATATATAACATTGCTTCCATTAAAGCACACAGCATGCAAAATGTTTGACAACAAAAGACTGTAACACAGAAAGGATGGCATGTATTGCGCGTAAGGTCCAGCCAACTACGATGCCTTTTTATAGAGTTTTGTTGTTTACAAACTTCCATTTCCATTGCCTTCGCTGGCATTAAGTTCAATGGTCAACTGTTTCAAATTGTTTTGATATACAGAGTATGTAATGCACTCTCATACCCTGGCTATCATTTATGTACACCTTTTAAACTGTACCACTTTTTTATATTAAGGTCTGGTTTCACAGACCCAGATTAGCAATGATTATGAACTTACCTAAGGATTTGTCCATACTCAGAGAAAAAGTTGAAGAAGCAGCACGAAAATTGGTGAATCAGCAGGAATAGACAGCATACCTGCAGAACTGCTGAAAAATGGGGGAGATGTCACCATTGATACTTCACAAAATATGAAACACTACCTGGAAGTCAGGGAGGTGGCTAACCTATAGGCACGATCTACTGTGATTCCAATGTCCAAGAAAGGGAACCTTCACCAGTACAAAAGCCACCGCCCTGTCAGCTAATCAGTCACCCAAGCAAAGTTCTACTAAGCCTCATTTAGAAGCATTACTTACAAGAAAAAGCAGCTTTCAGGACTAGAAGAAGCAATCTTCAGCTTGAGAATACTGAATGAAAAACACATATAACACCAACAGGAACTACATCACAACTTTATAGACTTCAATAAACCATGTGATCGTGTATGGCAAAACGCACTATCGATGGTGATGAAGAAGCTTAACATTAGCAAAAGAATAATAACAACCATTGGAGCCAACTACAACAATGCAGAGAGTGCATATCTTGCTGGTGACACGCTGAGTAACTGGTTCTGCAAAACAGGAGGTAAGACATGGATGTCTCCTGTTGCCATGCCTGTTCAACCTTTTCCTTGATTATTTTATGTCAGAAGCCCTCAAACTTTGAAGGGACAGTATCAGTTGGAGGTAGGAAGATCTGTAGCTTTGCAGACAATATCGACTGGATAGGAGTAATAAGACCACAGTTAGCAGATCTATCAACAAGGCTAGACAATGCTGCAACTGCCTATGGAATGGAAAATTTTGATGTTGAACAAGAAGTTTACACATGGACTCATTCAAATACCTCACAGCCACCACCACAAAAGATGGGAAATCTGAAACAGAAATCTAAAGTAGATTTGCCCTCATAATAGCAGCACTTGCAAAACTTGACAGAATCTGGAAAGACAAGAACATCTCAAGTACATCCAAGATAAAACTTCTTAGAACGATTGTGTTCTCAACAGCCCTGCACGGATGGGAAAACTGGACTCTAACAGCAAGAAGAGAATTAAGAATTGAAGCCTTTGACTTCAGATGTATCAGAAGCATCCTACTGATAGCATATTCCGCACATAAAACAAACAGCTCTATTAAAGAAGTAACTGCAATAATTAGATCCCACAGGCATCTACTAGCAGCAGTAAAGAGGCGGAAGCTGAAGTGGTTTTCCCATGTGGCCAGAGCACCTATATGGGGAAATCGCAGTGAGAGCTTCTCCAAGCTACTGAAGACCACCTGAAGTTGAGGGAAATGACAATTGTGACTCAAAAAATGAATCTTCAATGACCGAGTCAGTCAAGGGATAAGTGAGTAAAGGTTAAATTGGGTAGTCCAAGATTAGTGTTAATCAGCGTCTGTGAAACCATGCGCAGGCATTAAAACATTTTTTTTAAATAATTTGTTTAGTGAAGAATGACTTCCATCCATTCCCGTGTGAAAACTGAGTTCTTAGCATGGTACTTTCAGCGACATTTGTCTCGGAGCAACAAAGGTGTGATGGAGCAGTTCCATCTTACTGAAAGCTGCTCTCACTGAAGAGACATGCTCAAATAAGGCAGTATTACAAAATTATCTACAATGGCAATGCAATGGTTTTGTACTAAGGGGTAATGGTAACATAGTATCCATACTGACATACATCCAAATGGTTTGAATGAGTAGACAATGGTAATCAGTGTGGTACCATGGTACCTTATCATTACCAACGTTCTCCCAATCTCTTGCCATTGTTGGCAATTATGTGGCCAGCTAAAGGTTCTGCTGAGGTTCAGTGGTATTATAATGTTATAGATATACCCCACAAGGATCAGATTACACCCAAAACCAGCCTGGAATAGACCTAATTGTGCTCAAATATCTAAGTAACTATGGCAGGGAGAACCACAGGCAATTCAAGGAAGTATGTAAATAACATGGAACTCCAAAGAGGTGGACATTAGATCATGCCACTCTTGTCATCCAGATCTGATCCCCGTCTGGAAGACCTCCCCAGCAGAAGCTCCTTCTCATGGATCAGGCTGTCCAGCAGGTCTTCCTGTCGGTAATTGTGGTAGACTTTTAGGAAAGAAAGGATAGTGATTCCCAGCCACGTCAGCCAGGCAGCCCACAGTCCAAACTGAAAAAAAGGTTAAAAAACATAATAAGTGATGCAGTGAGTGAACTTGGAACTCAGAAAAAATGAAGATGATAAGCTTTTAAATGTATGATTTCAGAATCAGGGACCAATGTGTTACAGACGGCATCAGACATACTGTACAGCCACATAAACTAACAGGTCACAATAAACTTAATGATATGAAGTTAACTAAAGTTCAGGAGGTGGGACGGCCACTACACATTTCATCATCTCAATGTAACCTATCAAAAACATATAAATACCCATGTAACTACCCTCCTCTCTTAGATTAATTTTGTATCCATCTGCCTCCCCATCTCCACCCCAGTAGCTTTTCTAGGTACAATCTATTATGGGGGTCACCTGCCTTGTCCAGACAGCCATGGGTGGACCCTCAAACCAAGCAGGTTTGATGCCAAATTGTTTCTTTCATACAGACGTGCTCAAATTTGTTGGTACCCCTCCACAAAAAACGAAGAATGCACAATTTTCTCTGAAATAACTTGAAACTGACAAAAGTAATTGGCATCCACCATTGTTTATTCCATATTTAATAGAAATCAGACTTTGCTTTTGATTTTTTATTCAACATAATATTGTAAATAAGAAAACAAATGAAAATGGCATGGACAAAAATGATGGGGCCGCTAACCTAATATTTTGTTGCACAACCTTTAGAGGCAATCACTGCAATCAAACGTTTTCTTTAGCTCTCAATGAGACTTCTGCACCTGTTAACAGGTAGTTTGGCCCACTCTTCCTGAGCAAACTGCTCCAGCTGTCTCAGGTTTGATGGGTGCCTTCTCCAGACTGCAAGTTTCAACTCTTTCCATAGATGTTTGATAGGATTCAGATCAGGACTCATAGAAGGCCACTTCAGAATAGTCCAATGTTTTGTTCTTATCCATTCTTGGGTGCTTTTAGCTGTGTGTTTTGGGTCATTATCCTGTTGGAGAACCCATGACCTGCGACTGAGACAGAGCTTTCTGACACTGGGCAGTACGTTTCGCTCCAGAATGCCTTGATAGTCTTGAGATTTCATTGTGCCCTGCACAGATTCAAGGCCCAAAGCAGCCCCAAAACATAACCGAGCCTCCTCCATGTTTCACTGTAGGTATGGTGTTCTTTTCTTTGAAAGCTTCATTTTTTCATCTGTGAACATAGAGCTGATGTGACTTGCCAAAAAGCTCCAGTTTTGACTCATCTGTCCAAAGGACATTCTCCCAGAAGGATTGTGGCTTGTCAATATGCATTTTAGCAAATTCCAGTCTGGCTTTTTTATGTTTTTCTTTCAAAAGTGGAGTCTTCTTCCATGGAGCCCACTTTCGCTCAAAAAGCGACGGATGGTGCGATCAGAAACTGACGTACCTTCACCTTGGAGTTCAGCTTGTATCTCTTTGGCAGTTACCCTTGGTTCTTTTACGACCATTCGCACTATCCTTCTGTTCAATCTGGGGTCAATTTTCCTCTTGCGGCCGCGCCCAGGGAGGTTGGCTACAGTTCCATGGACCTTAAACTTCTTAATAATATTTGCAACTGTTGTCACAGGAACATCAAGCTGCTTGGAGATGGTCTTGTAGCCTTTATCTTTACCATGCTTGTCTATTATTTTCTTTCTGATCTCTTCAGACAACTCTCTCCTTTGCTTTCTCTGGTCCATGTTCAGTGTGGTGCACACAATGATACCAAACAGCACAGTGACTACTTTAAATAGGCTGAATGACTGATTACAAGATTGGAGACATGTGTGATACTAATTAAAGAAACGAATTAGTTTGAAATATCACTATAATCTAATTATTTATTATCTTTTCTAAGGGGTACCAACAAATGTGTCCAGGCCATTTTAGAATATCTTTGTAGAATAAGCAATAATTCATCTCTTTTCACAGCTTCTTTGCTTTATTCTATGACATACCAAAGGCATGCAAGTATACATGATAAAATAGCTTTTAATTTCATCACTTTCCAGAAGGAATGAAGCATTATTTCAATGAGCTGTAAGGGTACCAACAAATTTGAGCACGTCTGTACATCACTTAATCATCAATAACATTTTTCTTTAAACTCAAATGTCTGTGTTGTGAGGTTTGTCCTGAACTACTGAATAATCATTGGATCATAGCTGATAAAAATCTCACACTTTGATTTGCTGTCTGATATACGTTCAAAAGTGTTTGAGGATACCTTGACAGAATTCAGTAGACCCTCTCAAGTCAAACCAAACAGCAACCAACAGACTAAACAAAGAACACTACAGGTACAGTCCTGATGTAATTGTCCACACTGAATATAAAGACACCGAAAAGGTAACTTAAATGACAAACTAATAGGGTACTATAATCAAAAAGTAATACTGTACTTGTGCATGTAGGCCTACTACAAGTGAATTGAAGCTATTGATCTCCAAACACAGTATGAAAAATGCAAAACTAGTTCAATACAACATGGTTATGAAGTGGCTGATCAGTACTCTGAACACAGACAAGACATATGTATATGAAATGGTGATATTGTGCTTAATAGGTTTAGCAGTAAGTTTTCATTATTGGCAAATATATCAGAAAGCTCTTTACAGCGAGCTGGTAAGGAGTTCAAATTTTAGGACAAGTTAGATACTAAGATTTTACTAATTTGCTAAGGTATTGTTTTTCAACCCATTTTTCATTATAAGGAGACTGGGACTAGGAGTACCATTTTGTAAATTTTCGCACTAAATCAGTAATTGATTTTCTAGCTGGTACTGGAATTGGAGTGGAATGCATTTAAGCAGTAACACAAGACAGTTTGTGCATTGAATATAAAAAAGCAAGAGTTTTCATGCTACCCTGTTATCTGACAGTGTATACAAATGTTTAGTACAGCCAACCAACCTGTGCAATGGCAAACTGGTCATAAAAGGAGGAGTTGTCCAAATGTAGTTCCAAATCAGTATCCTGCAGCTCCTCACAGCTGTAACAAAGAGGGAAATATTATAAACGAGTTATCAACTATCATCCATAGACGCTTCTGTGGAAGAGTGACCTAGGGACAACCTGGAGTGTGTGCAAAGTGTTCAGAGACAGATGTCCAAGGTACAAACCCAAGGTACAAATGGTATGATTAAATCATGTTTTGGTTATCATTAAACAAGTGAACCAAGATTGTATTGTTAATGTCATTATTAGCACTAGTAATGTTATCACTGGTCCCCATTTAATTTTGGCTGAATAGCTGCAATCTGCATGCCCACATTATCTCAGCTTACACAATAACAAATCAATACATATTTTCAACCAGGTCAAGCAAGTATATTGGCATTTTTTTTAAATAAAACTAAAACCATTTGTTTTGACAGCAGCAGGTAGGGCATTTCAGCTATGTATTGGGTCCAACAAATTACTTGTCATGGGACATCAAAGTATAGTCGCTGCATTGAATTTTTAATGAGATTGACACCAGCAAAGGGAAGAAAAGCTACAGACCTGTTTGGCATGCTTCCATTTTCAGTGATGGCATCGCACCACATGTTAAATCCCACGCTGACAATTGTGCTGGCAACAAAGATGACAAAAACCACAAAGGAACTTGCCAGCAGATTTACGAAGGCATAAAAGAAGGAGCTGTAATTACAGAAAGATTAGAGGTTAGACTCATTGAAAAGCACAACAACAGCTGTATCAGTAATTATTCTTCTCTGGGCAGATGTAAAAGACTTGACACTGCACAGAAGAGCAAGGGACCAACATAATTAACTGCACTGTCAAGCAGATCTGTCAGAGCAATGATCACCAACATGCCTATTTCACAAATCAGAGAACCAGAACATCTCCTTTGGCTTTCTTACTAAGTAGGTTAGAAATTGCATGTGTTTCAAAGCTGTGTGGGAGGAATGTAATTTTATAACCACTAAGGTTTTTATATTTCTCATTCAAGTGCCTTGAATTTAAATATGTCTTTTCCAAACTTTTCTTATCGACCCCTAGCCACAAACAGACCCTTTGGATTGCATGCAGAGCAAAATCATGTCATACATTGTGGATCCTACTGAGCATGTCTTTATTTAATCTATATTTAATGTAATGATTTGTGTAATGTGAGATTATGTGAACCCTCCATACATGCGTTTGGGGGGTGCTTGGTGTACCGATTAAAAAAATATTTTTAGGTTGATCCGAAAAGTGAATGAGCCTTTTGTGCCCTTTACTACAATTACAGAAACAGTATAATTGACACACCCAAGGATAATTTGACTAATGTACTGTAAGGAATAATATTCATCTTCATTTCATTTCAGTTTACAGACCAGTTTGTTTGTATTCATCAAAAATAGTTTGACTCCTTCCCCACTGAAACCTGCTTGCAAATTTAACACTGTGAGGTAAGTCTACATGCTCCTACTTTTTTTAGGTTAATTAAACAGCATTCATGACTTGAAGACTCAAGACTAAAATCTTAGCAAAACTAAGTAAACATTGTTGATAAGACAAGAACCTTATTCAATTTCAAATTATTTAAGATGTATTCTGGTACAGGATGTATATTAAACATCCCTAAATATATAGTTTTGCATTAAAAGGGTTATATCTATACAGATAATGGAAGTGCACAGCAGAAGTACCATGACCTTTCCCACAGACCTGATTCAATTCAGCTACACTTGCAGCTACTGTGATGATGATGCTAATGAAAGATAGCTGCCCACCACATGCATCCCTCCTGCATTTTCTATTTGGACAACCATTCAGAGAATAGAGAACCCTGAAACCCATGGATACAATAAGGAATAACATAGTATTAGAAGTTAATGTACCTTAGCAAAACCTATGTATCTGAGCAATAGGTCATATTGCACTTTTCAGATTCATCTATTTAATTGTACTATATTCCCAAACATCACATTTTGTTATAAATGTATGAATGACTACTCATAGTGAAATCTGTCAAGGCCCTCGTTGTGTTTTTATTTCTCTGCAGTACAACACGCATGATTAATTGGGATGAAATCTGTCTTTCGAAAGCCAAAGCTAAAATGTCTCCCTGTTCATCAAGTCTTTATAAATTACATCCATTAATCGTTTCTGAAACGTATGCATGTATATTTAATGTCTACCAATTTGCTGGTTAGATATTCATCAGAACCCACTCAGGGCGTTGATTCTGGGTGGAGCAGTTACATAAACTGTGATTATGTTGGTTTTTGTCCCTTAGACACGAAAAATGAATAAAATGTGCTCCTATATGCCCAACTTAAAATATCTAAGTGTGGAAAGGAAAACACTGTTATTTATTTATTTATTTATTTTTTTATTTTTTTATTTTTAAATGTATTAAATATACACGTAGTATTTCACATACGATCTTGGAAATCTAACAAATATATCTAGACATTGATTTGCGTCAGGAATAGTAAAATTATTATTTAAAAAAAAATTATATTTTGTTGGGAAATGCGTTTTTTATAGTGATTTTTACAATGTATGCAACGACACACAATTGTTGCTCTAATTACATTAATTACACACCATTGATAGAAAAAAACAAAAGTGTGATATAAACCCAGTAAAAACTCACTCATCGTGACCCTTGCAGAGGTAGAATAGTATTCTCCACGCCTGTACTGCAGATACAATGAGGGACACTATCCCAACGAAAGTGCTGAAACGACAAGCAGATTCTGGCCCCCATTCCTCTACAATAAACCTCTGTTTCTCCACTGTGATGTTCTCGTTCTGCCACATCCCCCGAGTAAATAGCAGACATTTCCCTTGGAAATCATCACCGTTTTCAGATAACGGAACTACGGCGATAAACCCAAAGAGAAAAGCCAAAAAATAAAGTATACACTGGGCAAAGAGAAAATTATCGAGAGCCATTTTTATTCTCTTTTTCAGCCTAGAGAAACGGCAGTTGCGCAGTGTGCACTGACACACTGACGCATAAAGTAAACCATACAGAAAGTAACTGGTAATGTAGAGCTATGTGATGACTAGCATGTGCAATTGTATCACGGATGTATTTCAATCAGTATTATTTATTCTGTTAAGTGCATTAAATATAGTCTATTTTTTATATATGACTTTTGTTTCGTGCTCATATTATAAGCACTATTTTGTATGTTTTATTATAAATCTGAATACTGTTTATAACCACAGCATAAGTAAATATATTGAGTTTGAATATTACATTACCAGATATACTCACTTAACCTTTCCAAAAACGTGTGCAGTCTTCCACAAAGACGTTACAAGTATTAAATACATAATGTAAATATAATTCTCTCTCTCTCTCTCTCTCTCTCTCTCTCTCTCTCTCTCTCTCTCTCTCTCTCTCTCTCTCTCTCTCTCTCTCTCTCTCTATATATATATATATATATATATATATATATATATATATATATATATATATATATATATATATAATGCAATTAAAACCTGACTTGAATTATATTTATGTTGCAGCCGTATGTTGCATACAAACTTCAAGCAGTGGTGCCATTTCAGCACCTTGGACAGCGCCACGCTTTTTCTATTTGTAGATTAATGCAGGTTAATTTATGTTTTCATTTTTCCAGTCAACAGCAACTGTTTTCCTATCTGACTTTCATATACAAAAATGACCAAGTACGTTATTGCATGTTTTGCGTTTCTAAATGCTTTATCAACCATATACATCTAAACAACTTAATCAGAAAACTCAGGAAAGTTTAAAATATAGTATCATATCACAGCCTCTTCATTATATTTCAAGCCTAGTCCTTTCCAATAACTAATCTGCAGATAAAATATACAAAAATGTATACAAATAAAATGAAATATATTAATTAAAACAAAACTAGAGATGGATTTTGCAGGATGAGGTAATATTGAAACTTAGGTACAAATGTTAATAAGATGTGTATCCTATTCATAGAAAATAGGTTTACAAATGGAGTGGCTCAGAGTTTGAAACTTCAAATCAATACTATTTAATTATCCAGACCAATAAGACTAGTGTCAATTTAGTGTGGAACAGCTCCTGTTCTCAAAACGTATTTAATTATTGGTGGCATCAAACTAATAAAAACATTTTTCTAAACACACAAAGACCTAAGCAGGACACATTTCAAACATGTTTTAAAAAAAACTGTAGGAAAACTGTGTGTTTATAAAATTTATTTTTACTATGTAACCTTTATTAGCACCAATAACACTTTAATTCCACCACTTATTAGTGTGCTTTCTTTGCTGAATAGAATCCCCTTTCCATTTAGAAATCCCTATGCTGTTAAATGTAGTCCTAAATGCAGGTATTTGAGGGCTGGATACTGGATATTGTAATCTTAGGGGCTACACTTATTTGATCAGGTTTATAAATTAATATACTGTTTAACATGCTCTGATTGCAACTACTACATAATAGTGTATACTAATATTAGGGGGGGAAATCATTTTAAGGGAAAATGATGCATGGAATTATTTCTAATATTATTATGAAAAGCGGCTCATACGAATAAGCTGGATACAAAAACACGACTGGCTCTGTCAGATTTACTTACCTTGTCAACCCAATGAATTCAGTCAGCCATGAAAGTCTTATGATGAAATGTGAATCACTAACAAGGATGAAAAAAGTAATTTATGGTATATAGTTATTCCTTCAAGCTATTGTAGAGTAATCCGTAACCCAATCTGTCATTTTAAATATCTTCATAGTCAGTCACTTGTTTTTAACTCTGTTGGCTGTACTTGCTCTATAGTATTTTTATACACGACTGGCTGAGAAAATTAGAGAGCTTAAGCATTCTCAACTATTCAGTAAGTTACAGCCCAATAGCAGGTCACCTTTTTTGGCCAGTGTCACACAAGCAATACAATCTATTCAAGAATGAGATCTGGACATGTGTGGTTATATTCCATTTTGTTTAAAGCAGAACAAAGATAAAAGAAATAAAAAAAAACTAGAAATACATGGCTGTAGTCCAGCATCAATTTTACAGCTTGTATAGGAATTGTTTCTCAGTTAAAAACTAGAAAGAAAGTTAAGTACAGTTGACAAATATTTCGGCTAATGTCTTCTTCATACAATAACGCACTCAGCTAACTCATGTGTTTCTTCATCAATGATAATAATAACAATAATCATCATAATAATAATGATCATCATCCCTACCACCATTACCATGAGTTCAAGCACAGAAAAAAATTCATTGATATATTAATCAAATCGGATATATTAATATCACACCAGCAAGTTCTATATATACATATTACAGTTAATATCACTTCGCATTAAAAAAAGTATGTTATGCTAAATATATACGAATTCTGCTACAGATCAATATACTTGTTACATCCAACAATGTTATGGTACTTTTTACAGAATTCATGCATTATTCAAGTAAGAAATAACCCATGACAGAGTGCCTGGTAAGACAGTTCTTACCGCACGCCCTGGGTGTGCTGTGAGGCACGTTATAGGTGTCTTTACATCATCAGTGGCTAAAGATCTGGAACACATGTTAATCTTAACTAAGTAAATCAATAATTGGTTTAATTAAGTAATTGAGAGCTCTGTTGAAACAAAATTCAGACCCCGTAGCTCTCCAGTAGATCTCTGATCTACAGTATTTGCTTGCCCGATCTAGCATGTAAAATCTATTTTGCTGAAAGTGCGAGGTGGATCTCTTTCTTTTTCTGGATTATCTTCTCCACGTCACTTTTCATTTTCCCAACACATCCCTCAAGGTCTCCCCCAAACTCCTTAATCAGCTCGATTCTCTCATCAACAAAATACTGCAAGGAACAAATGTTATATTCATCCTGGGGACAGAAAGTAAAATAAACCAATTAAAATAGTACCATTACTTCAACCTTTTCCCTAAAGAAGGTTGTAATGCAAGTTACCTCCATAGAAAACAATGGGAGACCAAAACAATATCCCAGTCATTTTAAATTTGAATTGCCATTGTACTTGTGAGACAACATGTTCATTAAAGTCTTGAATACTATTTTCTGATTAGGGATATCACGATATTTATTAAGCAAGTCTTAGTAAAACAAATTCTCCACCAAAAACCATTTATTCATCTGTCCCTTCCAACACGTAGAAGGGTAGTGTATATCCTGTGTGATATAATGCTTAACATTGACAAACTCCTCTGCCTTATAGGGATATCTGCTAAGAGAGACGGCTGCATGTTGTACTCCAGATGCTGCATGTCAACGTATTTTCTGTAGACAACTGCATGTCAAGGTTTTTCTGGCCCCAGGATATGTGTGCTTAAAAAATACATCACTAGATTGTTATTGCATTTTTTTTCTTCTGCTTTACCACATAACATCAGGACTAAGGGAAGAGAAAATCTGTTTGAAATTACCAAAGGTCGTATCTCCTTCAGAAGATTTAGTTTTCCTTTTACGCCATTCATTCCAAAATAAAACTTCTTTAGTGCTTTGGCGAACTCGGCATCAAAATTCGGAAAGGCAGATCGTCCGCTCAGTCTGTCGTTAGATAATTTCTCTGAGATAGAGGTATTATCTGTGGCAAAGAAACAGATGGAGTTACTTGTGTGAAGATGAATAAAGTTATTCCTTTTTACTAAAGTACTGCAAAAAAGGGTACAGTATATGGTCCTCAAAGCTGTGACCTGGCAGCTAACATATTCTGTGATTCTACAATGCTGATGTATTGGTAGGGGAAGTCAATCAAATACTCGAGCTACACGAACCGATTATTCGTATAAGCTGCCCACAGGTGAGGGTAATTCATGTTAATTGGGCTAATTTATCATTCCAAGTAAAACAACTGAAGAGACAGCTGTTTGGAGTTGTGATGATTGCTATCCTTCACAGAAAATGAAACAAGTGAAGAAACAGCTGCTTGGATTTCCTGTGTACAGCAATCATCACAAATCCAAGCAGCTGTTTCTTCACTTGTTTCATTTTGAATGGTAAATTAGATCAATCAACAACAATGACCCTCACCTGGTGGTCAGAACCTGGTTTCAGTGGAGAGTTCAATCTGAATAATGAAATAATAATTTTGTGCCCCGCTATCCAATGCAATCCTCACTCAATCTCTGCTTTTGTGCTATTTCTTATATCTGTATTTTAACGTCATTTTATTCTGCATTTTGGAATGAGAAGCTTATTAAAAGACAGAAAATGATCATGCCCTCAACCTTATGAAAAATATACATATGTGTCCATGGCCTAAAGCTTTAAAGACACGTGGCATAGGATCTGTGATACAAGTCTTCAGAGCAAACTACACCCAAATACATGGGAAAACACTATAATCATTCCACTTTATAAAATAATACATAAAACATTGATAAACAAATGTACTTCAAAGCATACAACTCCTAGGATTGTTCTTGGCTGATTCCTTGTTTTGACCACTAAACCTACCTGGAATTGGACCCTGTCTAGCTCGCTCTTCCATTTCCCCACTCATTTCAAAGTTTACAGTCTTCAAGACCCGTTTTTCTCCTCTCAACTTGTCACATTCTAATTCCAAGTGTAAGAATCTTTCACGAAGTTCTGAGAAGTCATTGCCAGAATTCTAAAATGTATGAAGGAACAACAAAAACATTTTTTTCTGACATACACCAAAGACCACCACCTTGCCACGGGGATGCCCCTACCATCCTAAGAAATAAAATGGGTGGTCTAGAACTGAGTAGGTATAGTAGTAGATTATCCAAATAAATTACTGACGCACTCTATGGTAAATCTGTGTATTAATAGACAAGGGATAAGCCAAACAATCTAAATTTAATAAATTATTAGTGGAAACATGCATACCTTAACTTCTCTTTGCAATGCTTCACTGTGCTTTTCCAGGCTCTTACAATCTCAAAAATGTGATTTATCATTGTCAGAAACACCTAATAACAAAAAGCAAAGAGCAACTATATACCGTTGATGTGCATGATTGCTGGGAGTCCTGGTAGCACATGTCCAGCAAAACAGTCCCCTCATTAGAAAGCGGGATGTCAGCATATGAAGCATCCATTTCAGGACAGCCCTCTGTGTCAACAAAAACAGCATGAGCAACAACAGAAAATTGAAAACATGCAGTGTAAAAAGTAATATCAAGCAACAATGACATTTTGACAGCTCTAGAACTGTGCTAGTTTACTTGTTTGGGGTGTTTTTTCATCAATATTCTTTCATGTCTTTCTTGTTTTGGTTTTAGATGTGCTTTAGTATCAGGATGGGTGGATGATGCCATATCTAAACCCTGCTCTTCAGGTTATGTCAGTTGTTTCAGTGTGACATGCTTTTAGCAGTGCATTTATCCTGAAGACACTGCTGAGGTGAAATTTGAACATTATTTAACCTATTATAGTATCAGATATCATTGGTTTTAAACTATCACTGTGCAAACTGGGAAATGTATTTTCTTTGTCAGGTTTAATGAAAGATCACATCTTGCCCATGACTACAATTCTACAATTCACAGCAGAGATGATGCATTTCTAAGGAATTAAGTGAAATCAAAATTATTTCACCTTAAAAGAATAGTAGAAAGGTAAGACATAGGGGTAGGTTTATTAAAGTGTCACAAAATCATCTCAAACAAGTTGGAAGTCTTGGATGAAATTCGCTAGACAAGCACAGTGTTATTTGTGACTTTTTAGGGAATGCTTTGCGGCAGCAGTTTTTCTTTGTGGTTCAGCCTTTGATGACTATGTAATTATGGGTGTTCCTGCATAAATTCGCAAAAAGGGGTCATGATAGTGCAAATGAGGGTTCTCAAATACTACAACGAGATGTATGAAAGCTGCAGGCAATTGCGACTATTGCATCAGTTTGTTAACATATTTTAAACAGTCGCAGCATGTTTTAAACAGTCGCAATTGTTGCAGGCATTTCCCAGTCCGCTTTTTTCTCGTGCATTGCCAGTTGTGCTCAACGGATTTTTGAGGCAAACAGCCAAATACCTACTTTTCCCTAAAAGCAGGGTGTACTTACTTACAAATTTCTATGACATTTCTGGTTTCCCCAACATGTTGGGAGCAATAGACTGCACTGCCACTAACCCCTCCAGCTCATTCTGAGCATCTGTATAGGAATAGGAAACACACCTATTCTATTAATGTGCAGGTGGTTTGTAATTGTGCACAATTTAGCACTGCACCACTGACTAACTTAAATAAAAACAGACAGTATATATTTGGCTTATAGGCTACTAATGATAATACGAATTAATGGTATAATGCAAAATGTGTTGCTGGTCCTTTATAATTCATATTAACAAGAATTGACTGTCCTCCTGTAAGTATCATAACTTGTCAATGTGGTACCATGATCTACTTTGTGTCTAGGCTGCCATGTTAATAATAATAATAATAATAATAATAATAATAATAATAATAATAATAATAATAATAATACAAATGCTTAAATCATTTAGTTTCAATTTAAAATAACATTTTATTTTAGCATCATGATTTATTTTGTGTTACCATACCGGTAGCCTATAGGCTAAAGTAAAAAGAAAATGTGCTAGGTGTTCATTTGATTTTACTACTGTATACTGTATAGGCTTTCTGTACAGATTTATATTTTTGTTAATAATGTAATGTGTAGCCTATCCAAAACACATTAGTGTTATTTCAGCACAATGATTTATACATTTAAAATACACTGAGCACTATAGATAGTGTATAGTCTACACAGTGCTTGCACAGCTCCTCAGAAATATATATATATAAAAAAGTACACTGACCTTGGAGTCCAAAGAGCTCCAGTATGATGGCATGAGTTTTCAAGTAGTTTAGAAAGTCCATGGTGACATGCTGGATGGTGACGTGCACAGAGTAGGCTAATATCGGATTAATATTTCCCCAGCTGCTGTTTGTGTAAAACACAATTGGGAGCTCATATATCTGAAATCTGCAGATTACAAAATTACAAAAATGTAATGTGAGCTGGTTGTTCAAACTAGGAACCTCTGATGTTTAGGAATTGTGCCAACAAACTGTGACATTGCTGGTGTCCAATTTTAACAACGGAAATGTACCATACATTAATGAACTTTCTACTTTTACATAACATAATAAAAGTTACGGATGAGAAAAGGACATTTAGTCCATCCGGTTCCTAGCAGTTGATTGATCCCAGAACTTTGTCTAGTCAGTTCTAGGCAGCAACAATGTGGCTTGGTAACACATTCCATACACTCATCGCTCTCTGTGCAAAAAGTGTCTCCTACCCTCTGTTCTAAGTCTGCCTCTGCTCAATTCCAACTGTGTCTTCTGGCCATGGTCTCTGTGCTGCTGTAAAAAATATTTACGAAGGTTAACCTTAACTCCTTGACAGTCTTCCTTATCCATTTTTTGGTTCTAAATTAAGCCAGTTCTCTCAACCTATCTTCATAACTCATACCTTTTAACCCTCAACCTACCTACGTAACTCAGCATTCTGTTTGCCTTTTTCATTGCCTCCCTACATTGTCTGGTTGTTGATGGTGACTAGTCTACTAAAACGCCAAGATGTTTCTCGTAAACCTGTTTTAGTTTTGTACCCCCCTTTATTATATTGATATTTATTACCTCCATGTAACACAATTATTAAATTTCACTTTTTAGTCCAGTTCATTCAGAAATCTAATTTCTCTGATTATTTATTAAAGCTTAGACTAGACAACACTATTACAATATTTGTTCACTACATTCTTTGGCCTTTTGAGGTACACCTGTCCATAAATGAGCTTACAGATAAGTGGAGAGGCTGACCATAGGGAAGCCATGGGCAGGGGGGCAGGATAGCTGCCTTCTCCGTTAGACAAAGCCAAACAGCAAGGGGAGGCTGGGGAGCAGGAGGAGACGAACTGTGGCACACAGGAGGGATGTAATGGATTGCGGTAAGATTTAAATCTCTTCAATGCCGATAGTTGGAAGTATTGTTTACACAGTTTGTTCTATGATTAAAAGTGAGTTCCCTGCCTGAACCACCATTTTGCTTAATTTCTAAATCCCTTTAACTTCTTGGTTCTGGGTAGAGTATCACAGGTTTTTTTGCCATGTTCTTCACTTCTTCAATAATTTATAGATTGTGGCAGAGTAATAAAGAGCCTATCAGGAGTGATTTTCTTCATGCTGCCAGAGCAAGACAGTTTTGTCATGAATCAGTGCCCGGCAGAGAGTTTTATTGCAACTATATATCCATACAGATATAGGACTAAAAAATAATGACATTCCGATATCAACATTTCTTTGACAGGGAGAAAGTCATGATAAATAAACCCCCCAAAATACAATGAGTGAGACTGGTGTGTCAAGACATTTTATCATAACATTTCTCTGACTTCTGACCTTGATGTGCAGAAAGCTCTGGCTTTTATGTTTGGTGTTGCTATTTTATACATTTTATACTTGAAACAAAAAGAAAAGTAAATCCTTAAAAATCAAATCTTTAATGCTTGCTGCTTAATACAATACTGTTTTGAAGTCCTAGTTTCTTTACATTTCTCAAGAAACCAGGATTTAAAGGGATTTTAAGCCCTCTATGTCATAGATTAGGTAATGCCTGATGACAAACATCAAAACAATATGTTCTTCATATTTGAACTAATTGGCCCATTGCCTCAGATGCTCCAGGCTCTTTATGATATCCTGGTTGGTTTACAGATAAAAGTAAATCCTCACCCGATCTGAATGCCCCTGCTGCTTTGTTCTTTAATCCATTTCACTCTCAAACACTGACTAATCTGCACCTGAAAGTCCATCCGTCTCCCCAGGAGATCCTCCAGATCAATAACAGCGGCTTCCTCCCCCAGCGGGCTGAGGAGACATGAAACAGACATGCAGGAGGACCCGCGGGCCACAAAGCCAAGAATGGCTGAAGAGCACTTATTGTTTATTAGAAAAAATATTGTTCCAATGCTGGCCTTTTTTAGTTTTCAACAAACATTCCTGGAACACAAGGGGGACTGTCTTGATAGGCACGTTGGTCAATAATGCAGCCACCACATTAATGGACGAGTTGATTGCACTATCATGTGTGTAGTGACAGAGATCATTCTGCTTTCCCGTGATTGTTGCAGATTAGCTTCGCACAACTAGTGGATCATGACATGACATGTCATGTGACCACATGCATACAGTGTATACTAGAAAATCTACAGTTTTTTGGCCAATCACTCCATACTGCTATGTGTTTTAATAAGATGTATCATGTTATAAGCAATCTAAATAAATTATAAACTGCGTTTAATTAAAATATAGATGATGGAGAGTTTTGGCAATCCTAATACCAAGATATCTTTGTGTCTCTGTTTCTGCGTATGATTTATCATACTAACACATGGCCTTTACCATTTGATTTAAACTAAACATTTTGGACATCCTACAACCAAATGACCTAACGTTAAAAAACAACACAGAATAAACAAAGTCGAAACCTGATGACCTTTTTGTTTACATCATGGCTTTTAAAATATTTGACTGGATGTTTCATCATTAAATGTAATAGCTGTACCATATACAGTATGTCAGACTAAAGGATGAAAGCTGTGATACAGACCTAGTTTCTAAATAAAGCAAGACGAACACAAATCATGAGTGGCAGTTTAATGTATATTGTGTATAAAATCACATCATAGCATCTCTTACTCCAGTATTCAGTGGACCCCTAATACTAGATGCACCTGTCTACATCCTGACCTCCATATCCATACAAACATGATTTACCTAAGCAATGAACACATGATCACTACACAACAGCACACATTTCTAGGTCAAAATCAAAACCTCCAGTGCAAAGACATTATGCAAATCCAGACCATTTGGTTTGTATGAAATAAACTGAATATGGAACTTCCATTAGGCACAAACCATTCATGCATAAAACATTGTACCAGGGATTTTGTATTGATAGGAGCAAGTTCGACTTTGATCTTCGTTTTGCAATGGGCAGGTCTGTCTGTGTTAATGCTAAAAGCAGATGTATATATGCTATTTCTTTTTATTTCCTCCTTTAGAGTAAATATTTTCCACAGTGGGCAAATGCATGACATGAGTAATTTTCTTGCTGTGAAAAACTGGGCAGGAACGGTGTTATCTTTCCTTGCTTTCAAGACATTTTCAAAACTCTGCATTTACTGCTTTGAGGCATATAGTTTCCCATTGTGATTGGAGTGGAATCATACCTCAGAATGCAGTAATTAAGAGGATATTATTTTATTTCAGGACACGTGTTTAATGTGCTGATAAAAAGATGTGCTTGAATTATTTTCATGCGAATATATTGTCAGACAGGTTTTTATTTTTTTTATTTGGCATGCAACTTACGGTTAATGTAACTATTAATCTAGTTTTATACTCTTTTGGCAACAAGCCTGCACAAACCATAGTCGTAGTGTCATAAAATAGAATACTTTCTATATATAATGGCTACACTGCATTGCAGCAGCTCTTTTATAGAAAACAGCCAATATGAATACTAATATGAATGTTTGCTTATATATATATATATATATATATATATATATATATATATATATATATATATATAGTATAACATACTAAGAATTGGGTATATGATTGACTAAGAAACACAAGCTAAAAAACAAGCTTACACTCCATCAGCATTACAGGGCAGTAGTTTAACATGGACAATCGCCTCTTCATCACCCTGAGAATTGCTGGCATTGACTTGCTCTTCCTACCTCATACAGTAGGCCAAGGATTCATGCCACACCTGAGCACTAAAAAACAAAGAAGAAAACCATGCCATGCTGAATTCTCAGGTGTGCTTTACTTTAACAGGTAATTGCACTGGCTAGGGTTGTTTTAATGCAACAGGTAGTTTCTTTATTAGTTCTGCATGCAAAACACATGCCAAAGTTTAGTTAGTACCTTTAAAAATCTAAAGGTAAAAGTTCAAGAAGCCAAAGCAGGAGGTTTTTGTTCTGTACCTTTGTTAGTTTATTTCTTTTAAAGCCATTTTGTAATGTATGATAATCCAGGATTTTAGTTTTTTAACCAAATGGAGAATTACTGCATATGCTTGTGAAGTTCTGCAAGGAGCTGACATTAACATTACCAGCTCAGAGATATTTCCGATTGACACTGCAACATTACAACTGGGTAAGAATCACCCTTTCATTAGAATACTTTCTGTTCTTCAGAAAATCTGGTAAGATAAACTCGCTTTTCTTTTCTTTTTTTATAACATGCCCTGTTGTACTAGGTACAAATGATTTATTTGTGTATTTATTTTGTTTTCTATATGAAATACCATATGTTATGGTTAAGAGTAGCCATGTGTCATAATATTATCTACTGCAAATTAATTTGTTTCATATACATTCTGTGGTATTAATTTAAAAGTTTATATTTTACTGGCTATCTCCCTTAGGGAAGTAGCCAGTATTTGAAGCCCCTCTTTTTTGAAACCGAGAAATTTGACAGCTTGTGTTTATAGAGCAGTTAACAGGTTCTTGGGGGGCAAATTCGATCAAACATATAGCACCACTTTATAACCTGTATCATCTTCCTGTTTTATGGTGCTATTCGATCAAGCTTTCAATTTCTTCATGCTACTGATCTGCTGGAAGTAAGAAAGCTTGTCTTACCTCCCCAGATGGATGTTCTCTACTGGGTCCTTGAAGAAATCATGCTGTAAGTTCTCTTGAGAGTCTCTCTTATACATATATTCCATTAAAAGCATGCATTCAGCAAACCTCTCCTTTGACCAAACCCATACCTTTAAAAAGAAAACCCATATTTCTTTCAAAGAACTACATATTGATTTTTGACTTTTTTTAAAAGACATTCTTGCCTTGGTCCTATGAAATAATGACACATTTTTTGAGTGTAGGCCCAATTACCTTTATTTTCAATATACTGCTGACTCCTCCACTAATCAGCTGACAAAGAGGGTTGCCAATGGATTATTGTAGTTTGATAACTGTGATTTTCTTATTGTTGAAGCAATTATTTTACAGTGTTGTCCTTGGGGTAGGTATTGCGTAAAACGTCTATCAAAGTCAACCTCACTGCTTTTGCTCCTGTCATCTAGAATGACATACAGTATGACTCAGCTGTGTGGTCTGTTAGGCACAATATTTTTAAATCCTTTTTAGGGATGTAATAATCTACTAAAGTTACAATATGACCAATATCTTAATATGCAGATTATACTTCATGAATGGGAGGTACTGTTTTCATCATGATTAAGACTTTGACATTCATTGTCCCTTTATTTATGACCCTACATAGTTTGAAAAATACCACAGGGGTTTAGACAAGGATTTCCCTGCAGTGTCCAGTTAACTCAACAAAAGACTGACAAGTTAGCCATGTGGGAAGGTGGCTGGACTGTTTAGTCTGACCTAATTGGAGGGGACATGTGAGAATGTGGTCAGTCTAAGTTAGTTATTTAACTGCCAATTTAGCTTGAGCACATATTAAAACAGAGCTGGGAAACAGCATTTCAGCGTGCAAGAGCAGCAGGTTGCGTCAATCACTGTGACAGCTTGTTCTCGGGTGATTTCTTTGTTTCATATTTTTGTTTTGTAAAATAAGTGTGCTCCACAGCGCATAGCTGCCTCTGCTGACTCTTGCATTTGCTATTGCTGCTGGTAACCAGCCTTGACTGCAACGCTATCCATCCACAGGGTACTATTATAAAACTAAACTTAAATTGAGGGAACTTCTAAATTACATTTGTTGATCATTCAGGAACCATTTACAGTGGTTCATCAGGGTTTAATTTGCTGATAATAGAATTACCTGATTATTGGTGTTTCTCACCCTCACAATCACTTCCTTATCTAGCTCTCCTCCACTGGCATCCATAAAAGCCAAGTGCTTTATTTCCAGCTCAAAGGAAATATTCTGAAACAGACAGACATTTTAAAGATAGAAAGAACCATTAAAGTTGCTCTTTTAGCAAAGGGCAATATGTTCTGTGTTGCCTGTATAACATATTGTAACACAACAATCACTGAGTTATGTTTCACTGAGGACTGTAGTAGTGGGCAATCAGAACAAACAACTGTCAAGCCAATCCGTTGACGTACATTTACTTTTCATGGGAGTTACCAGTTTGCTGCCCCCTACAGCAACACACTGGTACTGATGGTACTGCAATAGATTACTTGTAGAATATATTGTTGGCCCATACCATTTTGATATTATCGCTATGCCAAAATATTTTAAGACTGTGCTACCGTTCTACAAACTGTGTTACCACTGCCTAGTACAGCACCATTGCCCATAACATTTGTGCATTCAGGAAGAAAATAAAGTTTAGAGACGTCAAATAAACCTCAAATAAAAAAAAAGTTTTACAAAGCAAATTATATATTTTCACAGGAGCTGATGTTTACCATTTATATTAAAAGATTATTCCTGGCCAGTTGTGTTCTTTAAACTTCTGATACTGATCTTTACTCAGGTTTACAGTTTTTTCCAACATTGTTTATCCATTTTTCATGCTATGTTATCTGTGTTTTTTGCCTTTCATCTTACCTTTCCAAGTTATTGGCTTATTTGGTTAGCTTGCATGAACACAGGCAACAGGGTGGTGAAGTCATGGAACACTCTTGTCAGGTTAGGGTCTATGTTTTCTTTCTGCTTATCAGAAATGCCTGCTAAATGTCAGCATGTTTAACATTTATAGAGAAACTAGACATGGCATCTGTCCAAACAGGCAGGTTTATGAGTGGGACAGATTTATTGTGGTTAATGTTGGTGTACATCAAGAAAGCACATCACTTTTAAAATTCAAGCTCTTAATCTGTGATAAAACCCTGCATTTCAATGGGATAAAAGTGTCATAGTAACCCTGGCATATGTCCATTAGATATACTGGTTGTACATCATTATACATATAATGGCATAACGCAGTAAGGGTTATCAGACAATGCACATAGAATGGTCTGTTTTAAAAATCCCTCAACAATATACTGGGATGACTCTTCTATAAATAAAAATATAAAAAGCAGTTTATAGAGAGCAATATAAAAAGTAAGGGAATGAATTGATGGTGTTCACCAGGCTTTTGAAGCCTTTATGGAGAAAAAAGTAGACACATTATGCAAAGTAGTTGACCGTAAAATGGAGAGAAGCAAATGTTTATTGCAGTTTGTAGATCTGATAGGGGGCTGCCCGACCAGTAATCAAGGTATATTTGCTCTAAGCATTTACTTCCAATGGAGAAAACACCAATTCATTTTACAAAACAAGAACAACAAAGTACTGTAGTAATAATTTAAGGTGTCTTAAGCACGCTTGAGTTGTTATTTTGTTCTTTAAAAACTCAAATTGAATAAGGAAACCAAACTGAAAACTGAGGAAAAGACAAGCCACAAACTAGAAAGAAACTGTACTGTAGCAGTGTTTTTTTTGTAGATGAAAGAATATAACATTATTTTTCTGTACAATACATTATAAATTATATATAACAAAATAGAAGTCTTGGAGACACCCTGGGCAACCTTTGAAGACACCAGTTTGAGAACCTCTGTGGTCGGAATAAAAACAGAAGTCAGATAGGGCATGATAATGGCTGCAGAAGGTGATATTTGAAAAGACTCACTCAGTGTGTACAGTAACCCAGTAATCATTGTGAGCAAGCTGCATTGATTAGAGGAGTTTACAGTGACGCCAACATGAAGTGAGTGGGATCCAGAAAACAGAAACAACTTTTCAATGACTGCATTGTCTTTCAGATATCTACATTTTAAAGCGTAACCAAAAGATCCTCAACAGAAATAAAGAGGGATCCGTTATTTTTGGTGCAGGCAGGAAAATGTATTTTAAAATCTTGGTTAGTGCTTCTTAAGACGTGTGAATTTTGATTCAGTGGTTACTAAATTCTATTTGTAGTTTTAAATGCATGTTAATGAAATCAGAACAACAAATGGTACTTTACTTATCTAGATAGCTGAGCAAATTCTCTGTCTGAGGCAATTTCTGACAGGAAAAAATCCTTTCCATACTTGTGGATTTTATCTTTTTTGCTGCGTTCTTGAGGAAAGCCCACAAATAGATAGAACACACAGGATCCAAATATAATTCTGTCCTGTTTGTTGGAGAACAATGAGAAACACAGTTTTGTAAATTTGCCTTGCTGCTCTACGGTAGCCCCTATGGGCTAGATGCCCCTGTGATCTGACATCGGCTGTCGAGCACCTGGGTTTGAAGATGTGATTGGCTCACTGACCTTCAGTTCTGAGATGGGGAGTAACTTCGGGGAGGGAACATAATTAGAAAACAGGAGAAAATAACTGGATACTGAAAATAAAATGTTAAACAGAAAGAATAGATTTTTTTATGTTATGTTATGAATTTATAATTTCCTAAAATCCTTTTTTTCACAGGTAAACATTTACTGTGCCCATTGCAGATTATTTATTATGTTTAAGAATTTTTTTTCCAAACCATTCCTCTAAAACACCCAAATAACCCACACAATGACTTTTAATAGATCTATAGTGTAAACTGTTTTACTCGGCTAGTCCCTTTGAGAAGATGCCATCTCGTTTACAAACGTGTCCTGGCCGAACCCTTAGCTGACTGTAGCATAACAAGCATTTATGCAATGGATTTTTAACAAACATTGCACAGTCCTGATAAGGCCTTATCAGCGTGCATTGGTTCATACCATTCTAATACCATTGGTATGCCTATATATGAAAATGTTGCGGTACCATTCTATCAATGGCTGATACTACTTTAGTTGCCCTACCCTTGCCCATGGTACACATACACTGCATTGCCATTAATCTAATTGAAGGGATTTGGTCACAAACACTGATTATAATCCTAAAACCAACTGGATGTAAAATTATTGTCAAAAAATCACCCTCTTGATGGCTTGTATTTTAAAGATGCAAGATTCTGATTACTTTAAATTTCAGACTGTAGGCATCAGTGGTACTTTATGGGTGTACTATAAGCACTTAAACCCTACAAACAAATGCTGTGTTGGAGTGTTCTGTCTGTGTGTGTGTATGTCTGTGTGTGTCTGTCTCTGCATTAAAGGGACTGATTTGACCTATTTGTCCTCATCGATGTGATCATGCTGGCATATAATCAATTCTAGCTGCTGGAAGGTCTGTAAGTGAACTTGTCTGATTTGCGCCTCGTTGTAGCTTTTTCAAATTGATCCATTATCATGTACTTCACCCTAATGATGTCATCAGTCAATGTGTTACCACAGCTGAAGTTGGAATTAACCCTTTATGGACCAGTTGATTGTGTCCATGGGGAAACTCTACAACCACAGGATTCTTTTTTTTGTCTTTCTTTTCAATTTTTTAAAAATGTATTTGACAGCTAATGGCTCAAGACTGAGTTCTTCCAATACATTATGATTTTGCATGTGTGTAGAGGGTTTGTTGTGCAAGACAACTATGGATTATGGGAATCCAAGTCTGTTGTACAGTTATTCATTGTATTACTATGACCAGCTGAGGGTGCATTACAGTGGGTGGCTGTATGTATATCACACTTTGCATATATTTATAGATGGATAATACTGGGTTACAATATTCACACATACAGTTTTACATGAACATATATAAATTATTTAAAGTTTTGTAACATCAATTGTATAAATGACCTCTTAAGTTATTCCTGTAAAGTAAAATATATTTTGCAACACATAATGAGAACTTCTGCAAAACTCTACATGAACAATGAAGTTGAAATGACGTTCTGATCACTAACGGTCCCTATGGAATATTTCTGCAGCATACTGGCTATTCAGCTTTGCCTGCTCAGCTTTTGTAAGATTGTGCCATTGGGAAAAACCCTTAGTACCATCCCAAAGGGAAGATATTTGGGACACTTACTAGATGCTTTAGCTGAGACCTGGTCAGTAGCGGCACTCCGTTTACCAGAATCCTTGCACCCTTCTGGGGTTCCATAGTTACTTTATCATCACAGTTCACTAGCACTGCGTGTTTATCTAGAATACTGTAATGGAAACAGTACACATTAATCAGATGGTAAATCTAACAAATAAAGTATTTGAACAATAAGAATGACTGCAAACATCATAATAAGATTTTTTAAAAAAACTATAGGGCCATACAGCAAACAAAATAATTTTATAGGATTTGTATTTTCCTCAATGAAAGACTTAAACATTATGGTAAACATTCTTCTGATTTCTTATACGCATGTTTTTTGTAGCAATTGGTAAGTGCTCCTTGCATATATTTAATCTACTTGCCAGCTTTTCCACTGTAAAATAACTAACAAACGTAACTGATAGGAAAAGCAGTGATTGGTTGGAGAAGAGTCAAAGTACAGCAACGTTGCAGTGGCCTTTGGGAGATAGAGTTCTTGCAAAAGGAAAGAAATGGCAGAAATGCATAATGTTTTTTTTTTTTTTTTTAACATTGTCATTCTTTTTTATTTTAGTTCTAATCTTATGTGTAGAGTAACCAGACAAGATTGAGAACTCCCTGTCAGGCTCTTGAATTTTTTACTTACCCTAGGCCTTTCATCACAATATCCTCCTCAGAGCTGGGTATCCTTCCTACAGACGTAATGCCTATAATACAAACAATGAAAAATGATGATGTGCTTTTCAACATCACAAATGTTAGGCTATTTTCCTCTTTGACGTACCTCTTAACCTGCCAACTTCCAGCTGTGGGATCTGCCTTTGACAATGTCAGACAAATGGAATGTGGAAAACAATAATGAAGACAGATAGTTTGAAATGCTTTGGAAGTAAAATGCGCATTTATTCAAGGCAGTAGGTTTTATTCTTCGCTGGAGTCTATGTGTCATTGCCATGCAATCATTGTACTGTAGGCAGTGTACAATCCTGGTTAAAACCGAGGAATGGGGGCTCAGATCTTCAGTTTATTGCTTACTGAGTGAGTACCTTGAGGACACTACCTGGTGTACTCTTACAGATGTCTTTGGCATGTTATTTTAAAACTATGCACCTTGCTTTTGCCATGCTTTGCCATTGCCACATTTGATCATGGATTCACAATGCTTTATATTATTACTATGATGTTCCTCTGGTATGTCTGAGGTTTTCAATTTTCTGAAAAGCAAGCAGGCCATTTCAACTGAAAAAAATACATGGAGTTTGATCTTTTTTAAGTAAATAAAACGTTTATCAAATGTGAAAAGTACTAAAGACAACTGAGAACTCTACAAAAATTCTGTAAAACTGAGCAGTGTAACATAACATTGTTCTGCAAATTCTGTAATCTGCTTTTTACAGTAAATGTGTCCCTATTATATAATTGCACTGCTGCATATTCTTTTCTGAATCCAGTTCCACAGTAAACCTCTGTCGAGGACTACACAATGCTAATTAATTTTCACATCATTTCAAGACTATTTTGAAAGACCTTTGCAATTATTTTTTTGTGAACATACCAGCGACTACTCTGGTAAGAAATAACTTTTATTTCCGGTTGTAGTTCCCTTTCACTGAAACAATGAGCATTGCACAGTCCATAGCTCTGATCAACAGAATTCAATAGATATGTTGTTAATGAAATCAAAGCATACAGTTTTAGTCACTCTGTACTGTACTCTGCTGTACAGATATGGAAACTATTTAATATGGGTTTCCCGATTCAGACATAGCTGCCTTTATGTTCATTTATAAATCAAAGCATTTGTGAAGGTAGGAAATGTGACATTTTCATGAATAGCCTATTATGAGGTGTGAAATGGCAATGGAAAGAAAATGAACTGGCACACAGATCACTGCAGGCTCTCTGATATCATCACAGAAAACCCTTTAAATATCATCTCCCTCTTTCTTCTTCTATACTTCTGTAATGTATATTAATTGAACTGTGAAAGTAATTAAAGAACATCCACATCCTTTGATAAAGTATATTTGCAAAGCTATGTGCTAAATATGAGCTAAAATTATGATGCATTATTTTAGCCTTGTCAGTTATGGCTAGATAAACACTGCACAAATATTCCTTTAAATAGTCCTTTTCACTAGGATGAAGAATACGGTTAGCTGAACATCAGTACTATTTACCAGTTCTGAAGATTATAACTTAGATTATAACCACGGGTGGTCCCGTGGTTAAAGAAAAGGGCTTGCTACCTTAGGTTCCCAATTCAAATCCATGCTCAGCCACTGACTCACTGACTCTGTGTGACCCTGAGCAAATCATTTAACCTTGTGCTCCGTCCTTCGGATGAGACGTAAAACCATGGTAAGTGGCCACTCTATAAGTGGCTTTGGATAAAAGTGTCTACTAAATGATTAATTAGTAGTAGTAGTAGTAGTAGTAATAATAATAATAATAATAATAATAATAATAATAATAATAATAATAATAATAATAATGAATTGTATCTTGTTCTTAAAATAAACAGTTTTAAAAAAAAATAGCAGTTTTATATCAGTTTTACTGCATAAAAGAGTTGACCAGTTCCTCTAGTTTTAGAGACTGTATTATTTTTTTGGGCCCCTCTACAGGATAAATGGGTTGTTAACTCTGTGTATATGTTATTTTTAAAATTTAACTTAACCCAATTATTTCTCCCAATTTAGTATGTTCAATTATGTTCACTCATCGTAGCAACCCCCCACAACAGTTCAGGACAACGGAAGGTCAAAGGGCTTCTTCCTATCCCAAGTCAGTTGCCTCTTTGCACCTAGAATCTCGTGAGCAAGCTACCAGCCCCTGGAAGATCCTGAAGGTTTCTACTTGAACTTGCCAGGCACCTAGTAAGTAGGCTCCACTGTCGTGCAGTGAGTAGAAACAGTCCCTGGCAGTTTCGCACACTGCACTGTTGTGCCTTTATCTGGTGAGCCACTTGGGACTGTCTTATTACATTTTTTAATGTTCCTTCCAGCTCAGGCCACCAGAAAAATCTACTGGGTGGTCTCAGTTTAACTCTCAGTGGACAACAGGCCGCTGTCCACAAAATGACAACAATTAGGCACAAGTGAAGGCTTTGGATGGGCATAAAGACTGCATTGCTTCATAAAGAGGCTGGTCCCTTCAGGATATCCTTGAGTCATGTTTGTAGGAAATGTAGGGATGCTCACTTTGCTATTGCTTGTGATACTTTCTATTAAGGATACATTGAGTTGTGCTGTCATAAGCACCACAATTCAACACAACACATTTATAAATTAAGAAATAGCCAAGTAATCTGATAACCTTAACCCCGCAATGAGAGACTTCATCCTACTCTGTCCCTTACCAGTTTTAATGAATTTCCGCAGAACTCCAGACAGCTGGGGATCTTCACTGACATTGACCAAATAAGGGAGGGTAGCCTTTAGCTCTTCTTCCTGAAATGCATAAACACCTTTACATCCACTGCACTTGTCCACCGCCCCTGATGTTCAAATTGTATTTTATTAACATTACCATCAATGACCTCCTGTTAAAATCTTTTAATTCTTTGCTGGGTGTAGATTTAGGTACAGCACTATTTGTTTATAGTTCTTAATCACTTCCTGTAGCCTGATTGCAGTTAGATCATTGGAGTGACCTACAACACAGGAAGGGATTCAGTATCAGGAAGCAACAGAATGTTGAGTCTATTGTATTGCACTGGTCCATAACAAAATGTACACTAGTAAAAATGTGTGTGCAAAAAAGCCTTGGTTATCACTCCTTTATAAAGTTTAAAAACTACATATACAGCATGTCTTGTGTGCATTTGCTTTGTTCAAACTGTAAAGACTATTACAATTTTAAATACCCCTACAGTAACTGTCACCAATGCCAGGGTGCTGTACTGCTGCTCCCACTCCCTCTTTGCGTCCTCCAGTTTCTGCTGCCAGGACTTCTGTATCTCTCTTAACTGGATTTCATTCTCCAAAATCAGCCTCCTTAGAGTCTCTGAATTAAACAATCAAATGTTCCAGATTATTATTATTATTATTATTATTATTATTATTATTATTATTATTATTATTATTATTATTATTATTAAAGTTGTTTTATTTCTCCAGTATAGTTTATAAGTATTTTGTACAATAGATGTGCCTAAGGCCTTCAAATCTGTCACAGAAGTTACTAGAATTGATTTGAACTTTTTTGAAACGCACTGCCCTCTGCACCAACCTCTCTCTTCAACTGCTCCTGCTGTTTCAATGTCTGTGATTCTTGCCTGCAGCCTGCTATTCTCTTCTTTAAGATCTCTGAGAAGCCTCTCTGTAGCACTCACATTTATTACAGCTCTGTTCATAATGCTCTTTGCTCTGAAAAAAAAATGTGCAGCCTTTTTTTTATACATCTTTGGATCATTTTAAGAGTGCTGTTTTGTGCGTTCTCTGAGGATACGGTTTGTAATGCCAAAGAACAGCATTATTAAAATTAAAGATAACACTGATAAAAAAAAAACAGCACTGCACCAGAAAATAATTCCCACTTAAAGAAATCATCACAAATACACACCTCAAGTACAGTTAACATTTAACACATTATACTCACCGACTTCTTAATCCTGTTTTCTAACTTGACTAATTCTACATTTTCTCTTCCCTGCCTATGTGACTAATACAGATTAAATGCTCCCCAACAGAACTACTTGACTCATTTTAGGGGCGACCAGTCATGCTTGTCCCCGTAATTTAGGAACAAGTTTCTGGCATGGACCTTGGAGGAATCCCTGGCCAGCAAGAGAGTTTTGTTGAGTGTGGTGGTGGGGGCATGCTAAGTGAATCCCTGTGGCTTGCTTTGTTCTGGGTTGCTTTCATTCTCAAAGACACTCAAAGCATTTTACCCCACAGAAACTCTGTACAAAAGGCTGACGGGTCAAAATGGGAGCTGGCACAACAAAGCTGGATTTAGCTCCCATAATTATTCTTGACTGTCATCTTGTGTAGCATCTCTATTTTTAGGACCAGTCTGTGTGTATACTGTACAGTGCAACATGATAAATACTGTATAGCAACAATGTTTATGGAATCTGTATGGCTTGCATAAAACACCCCTTATTTCTTCATAAATTCTTCTGCTGCTATCTATGCTTGAAAAAAAACTTTTTCTTCAGAGAAACTATTGCAGGATTGACTTAGACAGGTGGCATATTTTTATGTAGCCTACAGATTAATGAAATGGGATTTGAAAGGAAAGAAGCATTTTTTTTATATAGTAGTATAAACAGAATACATATATTGCTAGGGCTGGTGTATACAACTTCTGCACAACCTGTAGTAATGATCTTTATAACTCATTGCTGCATGTAGCCAGATGGCCGGCATTAGAAAGATTGACTCCTGCTTCAATGTAATGGAATTTTTGGGGCTTGTAATATCCGGTACCACCAAACAAATTCTGCAAGGGTGAGCCAAAAAGCATTTATTCCAATATAATGGGACTTTTTTTACAAGTTGGTTGATACAGTATGATGGATTACCAGTATGTCGCAGATAAATCATTTAGACTAGAGACCTAGCTGAAAAACAGACCATACAAAACTGTATTTAGCTGAATTATTTGGTTTATAAGGTCATGTTTTTGATTCCTGCAAAGAATGAATTTTAATTAGATAGTATTATTTACATTGTCCTACATAAATGGTTAAATCCTTCCCCCACCTGAGGTCACTGTTTTTAAAATAACTAAATAACAAAAAATAATAACTACAGTTACTTAATGCAAACACACACACACACACACACACACACACACACAAAACACATCAGTTATATTTTTATTAAAGTTGCTTGTTTTGTAATAATGTATCAAAGAGGATTGAACAAGGAAATCGGGTTTAAAACTCATTTTTCTCACTGCTTTTTATTTTAACTGAATGGAACACTCCACACCAGCCAAACCACCCACCTCAGGATGTTACACAAAGAATTCTGAAGCTGACAGCATTTAGGCTGTCCCTCCAGTACTGTCATTATACTATAGCTGTTTATATCCTTAGTATTTGCAGTACTCTAATACATCCCTAGTCTTGGTTTCTATTTAGATTAAAACATAATAAATAAACTGTACAAGTAAATATGCACACCCACAAAATATACCTTTCTGCATAACGTAAAGCTGACAAAGTCTCTTCATAATTGATATGTGCAGGGCTTACTGTAGCAATCTAGAAAAAAATACAAGTTTACATTAGTTTGCCAGCAATTCTTAGCCTATAACAGTCATAATCAGCAGCATTTTGTATACAGAGGTAGAGTGAGTTTAGTAAATTGGGGATATCTAATCTCTAATCTTGAATGACACAGATCAGCTCCTGCAAGTTTCAGAACATTTTCTCCAAACCAGGAGGGATTAGTCTACCATTCTACCAAGCTCTTGAGTGTATAGTGTATTTTTCTTACACTAACCTAAAACATTTTACCCCACAGCAAATGTCAGTTTTTCCTTTTTTTTTTTTTAATCACTTAGGATTCTATGGAAGTAGACATTCTATTCTGAAGACTTTTTTTGTCAAAATGAGATAATGAAAGCAGTAGATGGAAACTTTTCTAGGCACTGTCTTTACTTATTTGCACTTAAAAGATACAGATGAATGCTAATTAAACATGAAGCATAATAGTCGCCACAAGTTTTAAAATTAATATATGTACAGATATACTTTTTTGTGCTGAACAAAGCAAAAATCGTTTTCTGCCCCATTTTAGATTCTTGTCAGTAGAGTGCTTTGCAAGGCAGCTTTTTGGCTGTGTGAGGATTTTTTTGTATTGTATGTAAATGACTAACATTAATTTCGCCCTGTTGCCCAATTTGGAGCCCCACATTTTTATACCTCTTGCTTTCGATCAAGGGAAAACAGGGACCTATTCTCAATGCATTCTTTATTGTATTAATTGATAACAATCATTGGTTGCTGATTGCACCCAAAGTTTAAAGTTTAAAATAAATCAATTGAACTTACCAAGTAGCAACAGTAGATAACAGAGAAAGAGAATGGTATACAGTATGTCACACCTGTTGTGGAGCACCAGTAGATATACTATTGACATCAAAAGGCTCCAACCATATCTCATAGTCAACTATTGCAAGAACATTTTCACTGCTTTATGACTTTTTCTCTGGCAAATCAATGCATTTAAAAAAAAATGTAATCTCTCGGAAGGCAAGTGGTAAAGCATTCTACTGTTTATGTTACTTCAGGACACTGTAGGGTATCAAACACAGCTGCTTGTATTTCCTCACCATCACGGTTTTGCTGTTTCCCCCCAGCGCTGTGTGGAGTAGCCTGGTGAGAGTTGAGTTCCTGTATGGGATGTGATGGATCTTTTTGCCCAAAGCCTTGTCTGACAAAGCACTAAAGAGAATAGAGTGATGCTGTAACTTAAAATCATGGAAATAACACAAACAACTAATGAAAACAAATCTACTAAATGGTTTTCTTTTCTAAGGCAATGCATGCCTGGAAGCAAAATGTATATAAGAGTCACGGTTACTTTAAACAATTCCCAGACTTTTACAACGGACACATTAACAAAATAAGAACTGGAAACCAAATACTGTGAATAATACATGGGATAAGATCATGATTTATTTTTGTACACCCTATTTATTCTATAACTACCCATTTCATCTATAAAATAAAAAAAAATATTTCAATATCTCAGCTACATTGTAAACTTAGTTTTTTTCTCAAAAAGAAAATAATTTAAAAAGTAACTTAAATTTCTTGCTGCTTTAAAAAATAATAATAATAATTATAGCTTAATTATATATATCCCCAATCCTACACAGTGGAAACCCAGGACATTCTCAAAGACAAGAGCAACTAAAGAGTAGCTATGAGCAAAGTCATACAGTATAAGGTTTATGGGTAGATACTCCTGGACCCTATGGATAAACAGATAAATAGTAGTAAGTTTGACTGTAGCTTTAGACAAATAGTAAAAACTCATGACTTATGTATTATAAGCTTAACTATATAACAAAATAAATACACTTTGCAGAACCATTAAGAGAGAAATAAAACATTAAGAAACTACAGTAGGTCACGTTGATTAATAGACAAATAATTTCAGCTATGCCTTCATCAGTGTAGTTTCATAAAGTTTTACCTTGTTGAAGCTATGGATGATAAAGTAGAGTGAAAGAATAGTAGAGCATTATTAGTAGGGTCAATGGTATGTAAAATAAACGGCTGATAAACTGTATAATTCTCATCCACATTTACTACTTTTGACAGTTGCAGCTACTAAGTGGGGGGAAATGTAAATGTTATTTGTTTTCTATACTGCATTAAGGCAGCATGGCCCCATGTTACCTGATCACATTTCCCAGTGTGGTGAGGCTAAGGTTGATTGCTCTTGCTTCGTTGAATCTGTCTGATGTGCTTCCTGAATTCCTCTGTTTCTCAGTGCCAGCCAGATCCACTAGATCAATCTCAGACTGTTTCAGGCAATGCTCTTTGGTTTAAACCTGGGTGAGAGATTAGGCATGCAGAGCTGCAATGATAATCAATCATCCACTTTGTGCAAAGCTTTTCACTGGAGTCATTTTATAGGAAGCGTTCCACCTATTTAAATGGAAAATCTGTGCTAACTCACTTCTGAAATGTTATGACTTCCACACTTCTCTAAGTGCTTACCTAGTCTATTGTGGTGGAAGTTTCATCTCTTATACCTGTAGTTAACCCTTTAACACACCAAGTATTGGCTAAGCTCATAGAATAATTAATTATTAAAGCATGACAGGGGGTGTGACATGAGATATATTGGACGTATTGCCAGTGCAGGACTTCAGTAGAGGTACAGTAGCAACGGTATTTAAAGTCCTTATCCCTAGGCCAAAAAACATGTGAAAATGGGGTCAGGTTAAACTGGATAATCAATTGCCAAATTAGCCTGGCAACTGCTTTATTATGTGACTTCTGTTTTTACCTGACTGACCATCGTCCAGCAATCAGTCTTGTTATCTTTTTAGGGGCACGGTCATTTCTGTCCACTGCTAAACTGAAAACATGTGATACAGCTAACAAGCATCAAAAGGCAAGCTAATAGCCTCACTGCAATTTACTTTGGCACAAAATGTAACAGGTGGGAGGCTGGGAGCAAACCAATGATCAAACATTCTAAAAATCTTTGGGCTCCTTACGAACAATTATAGAGCCACATCTCACATGGGTCAGAATCTACAACAGCAGTGTGTTGCATGGCTTCCCCAAGAGTTCATAGGATATGTTCTTTGATTTAATATTTGTATGGAGAGCAGGCAGGGGACAGACAGTAAAGTAATAAGCAAATCAATGTTATGTTCTTCAGTTCCTGTGTTTGAATAGGCTGAATGCTAGAAATGTCCAAGCTTTTAACTGGAAATGTCACTTAATGATTGTATATCTATGAGATTATTACCCATGCTTCAGCCAAGTTGGACCAGCCATTGCCTTAGCTTAAAAATAGACAATGGGGAAGCACAGTTGATCCTTTATATTTTAAAAGCACAGATAACTGTGTCAAGTCAATTTGCTATTGAATCAACTTAACCTTTTTTAATGTAACGTTATCTCCTGTCTACAGTAATATTTCCTGAACAGAAATAGCAAACATTGGGCAACTCACTGCAGCAATAGAGTACACCATTTATAGTTTTACTTACTTTTAGTTTAGCTTTTTACACTAGAGTACCCATAATGCCCCTGCGACAGGAAGTAGTTGTTTAGACATTGTAGTAAGGTGATTTTTGAGTGTGAGTCTGTTTGCTTTATTATTTTTCTTTCTCTGAAGTTTGATACAATTTAGCATCTGCTTCAGCTATTAAATATCCATCAAACATATTTTAACTTTATAGTTTTTTATCTTGGTAGTTTTGTTTTAAGGATAAGAAACAGTAAAAGTACAATATAGATTTAAAAAATACAGCACCACTTTATAACAAACATTATCTCTGTATTTTATGACACTATTCAATCAATCTTCCAGATACAGAAATACAAGCACTGAACACTCATGTTAACATGTTAACAGCCCAGAACTGAAAATAACACTTCTAGAATAGAGTCAAAAGAATGCGAATGCTACAATGCACTGTAAGGGTAGTGGCAATAAACAATAAAGCATTAACTTTATGGACAGAGTATAGGAGGACTCATGAGTGGATAAACACAAAACCAGCCTTAATTATTGAACCAAAGGCAAAAGAAGAAAAAAAAAACTATTAGCAAGGTCAGAGGCATTTCTCCTTGCTGTCTTGCATTACAGAAATGCTTATAGACTTGCAGTTATATATTATAGTTATAGATATAGTTTTGCTCAGGCTCGAGACAAGTATTTATAACTGTAGTTTGCAAACTATGGGGCACCATTTGTAACCATTACATTTTGTAAACCAAAGAGTCTTTTGTCCAGGGAATGATTTATTCCTAGTTTTGTTGTGTCGACACAGCGCTTTGGCATGATTTTTATCAGCACATAGATTGATCTTAGCAATTGTGCATGAAGTCATAAAATGGATTTTGACTTTACAAAGGGCACGCCACAGATATAATAGCTCTCTCTGTTAGCTTCCTTGTGAATGTGTATAAGAATGGATAGCAATTAGAACATGTTTAAATCTTACCAGAAATAGAACTGAATACTTTATTGATTAACTTCCAAGCTTTGTGAATATAATGTTATTCATATCTGTTTTATGGACATTAGTAGGTACTATATGTAGCTTCAAATGACATTTTAATTAATTATCTTTAACATTCACTTACCGTCCTTCTTATTCATGTTGAAATTCTGTAGCCAAAGAAATTAAAAGGTTTACCTTTTGAATGTTGTTCTTTGATGTTAGCACCATTAATAAAGTTTGTTTGGCTCAATGCCACATGCATGTACTGTAGAAACCATAGCAACGCTCTCTTGATAAATCATTGGATGATGATTAATAAGAAGTGTACTTATTAAACAGTTCTTAAATTGGTACTGTGAAGAAGGCACTAGCAGAAACCTGTCTACTTGACAGTTTCTTATGATATATATCCACTAGATTCAATGCAGTAAGGAAGTGTGAACAAATTGTCATTAATCAAATGTAATGCAAACGTAAAAAATAAATTCTGCTGTGTAAGATGTATGTTGATGACACAGCCAACAGGCATATTGAGATCAGTAAACTAATGGTGGACCCTTATGCACTGAGAACGCTAACTATTACAAAAGCCAGTGGAAATACTGTATTGTGACATGCCTTGGTCATAGGCCAAGGCCCTGCACGTCATAAATGTAGTAAAACATGTGAAAATGTGTTGTTTGAATGGGAGGCCTGACCTTATTAGAGTGGAATAAAAATAGGTTAATTATTTGCTGATTTAATCACATATATAAAAGAACACTCAGAGTAGAAACAGGCAAGGTTAAATAGGCAATCAATTAACCAATTTAACCTGACCACATTCTGCATATGGATTTTCACTCCCTTACATTTAGGTCAGGCCTCGCATTAAAATAACACATTTTCACAGCGTTAACGACGTAAATTTTTACACTGACCAATGGCATTCATCCCGTGCTGTAGCCGACAGCTAAACCCTTATTAACAGTAATCCCCCTTTCTTGGCATATGAACATGTCCTCTTTGGAAATTGAATGTTCAAGGGCTATCCCTGTATCAAAATGTACAGATAGCTGCCTTACCTGTTTAAAGCACAGATTGATCACCATATGGGACCTGCTGCTTGTTGCATTCATATTAGTAGCAGCCGTGCTTCTGTTTCGTATGCCTTCCCGCAACAGGGCCTCCAGTTTCTCATAGCTGTCACAAGACACTGCTTTGAGGCATTCAATGTAAAATCCTTTCCTGCCTTCTCGAACCCGCAGACCACCAGGCTTTCGAACTTTAGATAACAGGTCTTGAACCTTCAAAGCAAGTGCACTCTCATTGAAGGCTGCACACCAGAGTAAGCAGTACATAGCTTCAAATGACAACTTAGAAAGAGTCAGCACTATCTGGGAAAAGCCCAATAAAATGTAAGGGGAGAGTGGGATGGGCGAACGATAAATGTTGTTTGAAACTACATAGTTGCTTTTCAGTGCATTTACTCCAGTTTTTAATTAACTGTTATGTTTTTTAAAGAGGTCAAACGTAATTTTACAAAACTAGAACAAAACAATTAAGTAATATAATCCAAGTTCTTAAGCACTCTGATGGTGTTTTGTTTTTCATTTTCATTTTATAATCCCAACATTATTTTTTCTCCTTTCAAAAAAGTTAATTAAAGATTGGAGGAAACACTTTAAAAAATAAGACCCTTCAACTTTATATATATTATATAAAAAATATATATATTATTGGAATTAATTAAAATGAAGATTCATTCCATAATCAAGAAATGGTGGCTTATGTACAGTAGAAAAATAGGATGGGGTTTGTAATAGGAGAATAATAAACAAGTGCTTCAGAGATGTCATACACCACACAAAAAACATTATGATTTTTCTAAATATGTTTTCTAAAATGTACTGGTTTCCAAATCATAATGTTTAGTATATGACAGAAAGCTTGTGGAGTTTAAAATCCCAGCACTGAATTCACATGACAGCTGGTAGTGAGAACTCATGAGCTGGCAGTCAAACGAGGGAGTTAGTAAGCAATGGAACAAAGGCTGCTTGAATACTACCATCATTAAAAGGATATTGTACGAAGTAGCCAACATAGGGAATCAGGGGTCATTATGTACTGTATTACATACAGCACAGTATTTTATAAACAGAATTATTTACAAGCTGATGTATTTTGTAAATTGTGTCTGGAAGTGAAGATGAGAACGTTTCACTGTGCACACAGTACCTGCTCATTATAAATCTCGAACATGCTGAAATAGACCTAAAAAGGAAGGGAATAAAAAGTCAGTCACGTTTAAAATAAAAAAACAACCATTCACCAATTATCATGCAATAACTACAGCATGCATCAAACTACATTGTGGGGGGGAGCTGTTATCAATAAGTACACTGTATGCATCCTCTAATTCTGTAGGTATTCGTATAAAAAGTGCTTTGTTTTTTCCTTGTTAAAGAATACACTGTATCTGGTAACTAATGATCTAATCAGAAACATCAACAGAATGATGGAGCACACATGTAATGGGATATGAGGCTAAACTTATAATAAACTTTAACGACTGTTAAACAAGCATCTCGGATAGAGTATACCATTGATGGTAATAGCTGATGCGCTTGTTTACTTGACTTTGGGGATGCATTTTTACAGCAGTGGGAAATCACCCTGGATTGCATCAACCATCTGTTTGTGGCTGTACAGAGATTGATTCAAACCAACCTGTAATTTCTTAATAGGTTTGTATCTTTTGAAGTTATAGATAGATAAAAGGGTATAAAGCATCACTTTGTGGTGCTGTACACAGAGTAAAAAGGAATACTAATGTCCATGACCTCAGAGGCCTACTGGCAAGACAATGTGAAGGGGTGAGAGACACTCACGTGAAACTGTCTCTCAGGGCTCTGCTTCTCTCTGATCCCCCTGAACAGCTCCTCACAAATCATGGACACCAGGCCCTTGTTATTGCCCATAGCCTATCATGGTGTAGCTTTTTCCAGATAGAGTCTGCCCATAAGCAAACAGGGTGGCATTGAATCCTCTCCACACATTCTCCAGAATGGTTCTGCCAAGGTCATTGAAGACCTTAGCCTGGGAGGATTAACAGAAACAGCAACATATAATATGAGGAAATAGTAGGTTAGAAACTGAGTATCATTCTGTGTAGTGCCTACTATAAATCACAGGTGTTTCTTATGTTTTTTATCCCTCTCAGAGGTGTATTCTGTAATATATAAAATCTGCATCTCCCAGTTGCAAAATATTTTAGTCACAATATCCAACACCTTACAGACTACTGGTGTTTCTGCATCTAACATTGCATAAATTACCAATATCAAAAGTGATGACTTGCATAATGAAGTGACAGCCTTTGAGAAATGTAAATGGATCCCAACAGAACAAAAAAAATGTCAATGCACCAAAGCTAATCTTTTTTTATTTTGTAATTTGTTTTACCAACCATTGTAAGTACTTTTCGTGGAATAATTACAAGGCATGGACAAGACGCCTGGTTGGTTGACCATTATTACACTACACCGGTACATCATCTTGCTCATTTTTAAATACCATTGTACAATGTGTAGTTCTCAATTAAACATCGACTTGATTATAAAGGTGGACTGTCTGGGTGTATTCACTAACCTGATCAGCATATCGGCTGTGATGACCATCAGAAACGTGGACTCCTTGTTCATTCTCAGTATACTCATCATGGGACCAATAGCAATGGTAAAAATGAAAACTCTTCCTGCTGTTGAGGTTTTTGGGGTCTGTGACCAGAGTACTGCTGCCCAGCATGGATACAATGCACTTGCATTGCAGAACTTTCTCCCTCTTGCATAGCATACAAGAGAAATCAACGTCAGTACAGTATTAGTTTAGAATAGAGGTGAGAGCAGGTAGACAATCTGGAAACAGGTGGCAGTTTCAAGTATACTGTGCATATGGTAGCTTAGTAGAATGTAAACCCAAGATTCAAATCCATTTTGTTACATCTCTTATTTGTCTTATTGTCACTGGTCTTGTTTTTCTTATGTTGATTTTCTCAGCATATGTTTTATACTTTACTGTGGAAAATATTTTATTTTGATGTTGCCCTGGCACACTTACACTACTCTGCCATGTCAGAATCAGATACCAAAGGAGGCTGACAATGCACATTGCTGACATACAGTAGCACTGTGCAGCATGCTTTTAAAAATATGTTGTGGAAATAATGTGGCATGCTTTTTTAAGAGTGAAAATGCCAGGCCAGCACAGTGTCACGGTGTAATAGAAAGAAAGTATCAGTTACTGATAGTGAGTCTTTCAATAAAAAAATCAAAAACTGTTTAAAAGTAAGGCTTTTACTGAAACAGCTGTCTTGTCTTTCTCTGTTTTTTTATTAGAGTGTAAGTTGAAATCTAAAGGCATACACATATACATCCATTGCTACAAGCGAAATTAGCCCATATCATGCAATGAAGAAGACACAGCTTTAAAAGATACTTTAAAGATAAATTCTATCTAACTTATATGTAAGAAGTCATTGTTTAACTGATGTTCTTTCAAACGGTTTTGTTAAAGATGAGAGGGAGGCTGGTAATTTGATAAATGCTGCTTGTCAGCACCTTTTTGCAAAGGCAGCTCTTTTACTGGTTTCCATTATTTCAAGTTGCTGATGGCAGGCAGCTTCTGACAGCAGCTATTACAAACGACAGACTCAATGCCATTAGGTACGTCCTGTTAACTGGACTTCAATGCATTACGGTACTTTACAAACAGTTTGATCAACCCTCTTTCTTCATCCAATGTACCCCCAGGTAAAAACAAATGTGTCGTAATGTGAACGTAATGTGAACACTAGCAGATATTTTGCCTAACCATTATCTAGCAATTTTGGTGTCTAACCTGTGTAACAGACCCATTAGTATAATGAGCCCTAAATATCTAATCTAAAATATAGTGGATTGCTCAGTTTGATCTATATGCCTGCTGGATTGATCGGAATTCAAACAATTGGTACTGCACATTATTTATATAAGTCAGGACAAATGCATACCAATACTAAAATAGCCGTGTGAAAAATGTTAAACTGTCACGCTTACTTAGAAACCCAGCTGTCTTTGTCAGAGACAATTGATCAACAGAGATTCAAGTCATTATTATTATCACGTTTTCTTATGCCTGCATTTGATACACAGTACTGGAACATCCATTTAGCCTATTGCCTAGAATCTTTACTTCTCTAGAGAAATGGACCAACTCAGCTCAGTTCTTCTGAGTTCAGATTGTTAATAGTGCCTATACAGTGAATTTTTTTGATAAAAGAATACTGTACAACATGAAAACCCATGAGCTGAGAATACTACAAAAACAGGGGAAAAGATTCTGCAGAAACCTATCTATGTACAGGCTGACACACAGCTGCCAAAAAAAAAAAAAAAAAAGTGAAAATAAAGATGTATTCTTACCTGGTTAAAAGGACATACCCTAACAGCAACTTTGATGCTGTCTGCATTTGGCATGTTGGGCTGCAGTGCTGACCGAAGTTTTAAAATGTTTCTACCTTCAAATAATGTTGGTGTGGTCTGTGTACTGGGGATCCTAAGGGAGCTCTTTGGGAGCAAAAAAGTATGCCAAATGAAAAAGTGTGTCAAGTTATTCAGCTCAAATAAAAAGAAAATGTAATGTACTCCCTTGGCAGTCAATGAATGCTGACTGGGAAGCGGAGAAGGGCAGAAGTGTCTTGTGTTGATGGGACCTTAATATTTTATGCGCTAGTTTACGGCTAACAAAATAGACTGTGTTAACAAACATCAACCGTTTTACAAAGCAAAAAATATATTAATTTAAAAAATGTAAATAAGAAAGTAAGCTGAGCAATAAGAATATTTTAATATGTACTGTAGGGTCACAAGCAGCAGACTGGGGGAAATCACACCCTTATTTTAAAATGTGAGAGAGGAGTTTCTGCTTTTTAATTATTTAACAGTCATAAATAATATCTCAGGGGTGTTAAATATGAATGAGACACTTTCTATGTGGTATATTAAGACATGGGGAATGTATACAGTTTGGCAGTTCAGTGACTCACTATGAACTTCTGAGGGAGTAAATGGGAATCTGAACAGTATAAGAGTAGTACAGTAAAATGTAAAGCTTAGGACCCATTCACACTTGGTATATATAAGTATATATAAGTAAAAAGTTATATAAGCACATATAAAAGTTGCATACAAACTCAGTCCTCTTATGCATTCGTTTTAATTTAATCAAATTATTTTGCACTGAAATTGGATTATGGGTTAGAAAATGTAATCACGGAAAATTTGAATTGTGAAATAAAAATGTAAAATAATATCACTGAATGGCAATACACATTTTAAAAACAGGACTTGAGCAGCTCAAATGAAATTCAGGTTGTTGGGTTTTTTTTAGAATCGACCAAGAATTGACTAGTAGGTTGTAAAATAACACATTTAGACACTCTAAACTCTACTATCTTTATTAAAGACTAATGGAATACAATACTGCCAAAAGTGCCAATGTATAAATAAAATGAATACATTAAAGATCAAATTTAATATCTAAATACTGTAGAACAAGACTTCAGAAATATTAACAGTTCACACAAAAACAATGTTACATTGTAAACTTTGAACCTTTGAACTTTGATGGTATTTTCAATGAGAATAGTGTATTTTGCAGAAGCATTTTTACAATACTGAGGGATAAAAAAAATGATATTCTAATTTATAGCCATACAATATATTCTAACTGTGTGTGTTGTGTCATTTTTCCTAGTTAGTTTTGCCACACTTAACGGTACGGTTGATGTGTCGTGGAATACAGCAGAGGAAACCGATTGAATGGCTGAAAGATCCTCAGCAGTCAATAATTATCAATATATTTTAATATATTACACTAATGCCCTATTCATATCACCTAAATAACATGTAACCATAATGTGAAACCAAAACATAACTGTGAATGGCAATCACGTGGTTTCAACGTGTGCTGCTTGTGCATTTATACAGGTAGTGAGGACAGGGTAAAAAACATGCCTACTCATGTTTGAGGGCTGGCCTGAAGTCATCTGTTTGCGATAGAGATGGGAAGGCACAAGCAGCTGCAATGTTGTGAACTTCCTCACGCTTGACCTACCAATGAGCATCCACTCTGAAGGGTCTGCCCCGTGGGGAGACCAGAGTTCTTCACCCCTGAAACAGCCTCTCAGAGTGCTGACAAAGACCATTAGTCTTAGCTAACTAAGACAGTTTTATTTAACACCTACCCATTATTAACAGATGTGATAATTCAATAATTATTTTGTTATTTTTCAAGTTTGTATTAAAGTATTTTACCACAAAACTCTCTATGTTCAATGCAATCTTAATTTAGAGCAACATTTCAATCGTACTACATTAAAATAAATTTAATTGGGTAGTAATTTGGGTTAAAATAAAAATAACTTTGTGGATTCAAACTCAATGTCCATCCAGTAAACCAAGACGCTCTCACATAGGTTTTCAATTAATTGTTTTATAAAGAGACAAGTTTTGATAGTGCTTTCTATGACTTCATGGTCTTTTCGCTTTGGCCCCACTCTTGCCCTGTGAGAAACCATGGCAACCATGGTACTTTCCGGTCTTGTGGATATAGACTTTACAATATCCTTTCTTAAGAACCAGTTCTTCTTTACCCATCTGAAAAAGAGCACACACAGAGACAGACCCAGACACATAATTCATTGTTTTGATATTATTTGGGGATTGAAATATCCTGTGCAATTAATCTTGCTTGTGGGGCCTGGGAAAGAGGCATCTTGGGAAATGTCACTGATTAAATGGCTCAAATAGTTGTCATTAATTTCTCCTGTCACCTCAAAAGCATGTCCCAACAAAATATCTATATACATCCTGGTCAGATGAACTGCTTTGCTAGCTTAGTTTCTATTGATATTTTAATTATCCCATGTTGCTCAAAGAGCAAGCACACAGACTCCAAACAAAATAAAATACCCCATTACTTTTTCTACTTTGACATAATGAAAAATCTGAAATTAAATGCCCCAAGTGTATTTGTGGCACTTGTTTGCACACAATCTGAGTAGCCTTCCAAGGTTCAATAAGCTTCTATTAAGTCTGGTCTAAAGCAGGCATCATAGCTCCACACAAATACCCATAGCAACAACAGCTACACAAATGATCATTTTAGCTGTAAAGACAATATGAATACATTTACAATATTGTTTGTATATAAAGCCATTTTCATTGACAAAGCAAAGCTTTGTATTAAAGTTAAAACTCAATTATGAATAATTCTGCAGGCAGCATCATAAAGCCTACAGGGGAAGCTTTAGCTAACATTTTTGACTGCTACTTTGAGTTCTGTAATGGAATTGGCAATAAAAATAAGTCTTCCATTGTGTGTGGAAGAGTCTTCCATTGTCTATATAAGTACACATGCAAGCAGGTCCAATAACACATGAACAGGGCAGTGTGAGCCTCTTATGGTTATTACTGCAACGACTGGATGAGTTAAGCTTGTGTTAGAGATCGATATTAATTGTCTGTGGTATTCTGATTTACTGAGGCCAATGTTTAGTGAGTAGCTGATTGGAAAGAAGTGGCAAAGACTTAAAAGTTGTATGTATAGTTATTGTTCTTATTATCATATGGTAGAATTAAAAGTTATATACGACACCATACAGTCTCTCAAGTTATTTGATAAGTTGTTACTAACATTCCATTGATTCTTATGTGGGAATTCAGATAACATATGAAATGATCTTCATCAGACAAAAAGAAGAAACAAAATGCGATAATAGAAATGTATAGAAAATCTGAATAGAGAAGAGGGGTAAAGAATGTTAAGGGACCATATCTTCTTTATTATCTTTGGTAATAGTTGAATTTGAACATGGTTTATTCTATGCCAGAGTCCATCTACTATACTGGATGATGCTGGCAACTTCTGTTGATTTACACACATAATGTATACAATTTTAGTAAGTAAAGGGTATCGTATCTGTCAACTGCCAAGTTAACAGCCTCCCAATGCACATTGTCTGTGAGAAAAAGCCATAAAAGCTTTGTGAATGTTTGCCATCCATTGGACAATGCTGCCATCTGAAGGTACAAGCCTGATTTCTACAATATACAGAAAATACACTTTTGCACTTTTGCCTATTTATTTATATATTTATTAAAAATTTTCAATGCCTGTTTTTATTTTTTTTAATCCTTAAGGTCACTTCCCCAGAGACATCCACATTGATATGGTACTTTTATAAGAAGCTGTTACAACCTACTGTAGGCATTTGGCAGTGGTTAACCAGTTTAGAGGTTAATAGGTAATATTTGTTTGATTGCATTCCCCAAGTTAGTTTTATCTGTAAGGATACAATATTCCTCCATCCCACCACCTGCTTGCACTTACATAACGTGTGCTGCCAATAGGCAACTTGTGCTACCACTTTCAACATTGTTTTCAAAATGGTGTTTGATATACTTTTACATTTTACAGGAAATTATATTTCAATCTGAAATCCTAGTGTAACAAACTATTTTCCAAACCATACAGGACACTACACCTTGAATGGTTAATATTAAAAGATGCAAAATATAATCAGGATATTAGATCCCTAGAGCTTTACTTTACAAAAGGAAATATCCACAGGGTAATGCTACACCAGACTACATCAGCGGCGATATGTTTAATTTATAAGCTTAAAAAAAAAAAAAAAGTGTTCAATGCCATTTTAAAAACCCATTTTAATCTCACAGATACTGATGTTTGCATAATTATATATTACACTACCTGCGTTGTATATAAAATTCAGCATAAACACACTCAGTATTCATGTCGTGAAAGTTAAAATGTTCATATCTCAACCTAGCAACCCTCATTTTCAGTAACACATGGTTTGGGACTTATTTATTAACAGATATGCCCTGTTCATAATTACTTCCAGTCCTGTTTGATTAATTACTGTTTGCATTACCTGCGGCAGTGCCTGAGCCTCCTGCTGGTTTGCACAATGAACACACTTTAATAATAGTTGTCCTGCATTTTAATAGATTCTATACAAAGGGCTGTACTTTGCATATGGAGTGACAGCCTATTAAATATACCAATACAGTTTTGGTATAACACACACAAAAAAAAAAAATTATATTGCCTTTGTCAGAAGTTGTATTTGAAGACTTATTTCAGGATTGTCACAAAGTACTGTATCTGTTTTGCAGTACATTGACTTTTGTCCAATTATGATAATGTAACTTTAAAATTAAAATACAGCTCTTCACTCTATCCTCAGTCTTTTCTGCATAGTAGACAATTGTGTCAATCTCAAACTGATATGTCTTTGCTCTAGCAGCTAGTTGTTTTAGGTGTTAAATACTGCAGAGTTGAATATTCAGCTTATTTGCACAGCACTACCTTATGATATGCCTACGTTATTTATTAATACAGTACTTTATAAGAAAGAGGACCTGTGTATGAAAGCTGTATTTAATGTGCAGTACCAAATGATACATGCTTCAAACCGACTTTAAAATGGCGGCACAACCAGTTTAGTTTTAAAAAAGATTTATATATCATATGAATGAAATGATGACGGTCTTGTCATTACCTGCCTCCCTTCACTCTTTTCGGCGCTTTGTTTCAGAGCAGACTGGGAGAAAATGCCATGATGGTGGGGGTGCTGTCTTCCTGTAGCATGAGGAATATGTTTGGCTAAAAAGAAAAGAAAATACAGTTTAATATTAATGCTATAATTATAATGATGGGTTTGTACAGAGCTCCCCTACCTCCAAGCTCTTTTCAGAGAAGATAGACGATCAGCTATTACACATGTAGACAATTAACAGTTACACAGCTGTTAAACAGCAGGATGATCACACAGTGATTATTATTGTGACGCAATCAATCATTTGACTGCTGCTTTCACTATTTGTTTTTTAGATCCTAATGCTCAGAAAAGCAGGTGCGTGCAAGTCCTTTTCTGGAAGCCTGGGCTTGAACCAAGTTTAGTTCACAAATGAAATGCGTTTATTGAAAGTGTTGGCAATATCGACATAGGGCACCTTTGCGGTTTCGAAGGCAGCTTCAAAGAGAGATGTTAGGGATCGGACGGGCAGGGAGATGGAACTACTCCCTCGCTTGCTCTAAAAGGCAGGCTTGAGACCTGCTAGAAGGGCAATATGGGGACTTCTCCAAGGCAGTTCATTACATACATTTAAAAAAGATGTAATTCTTCCACTGACAGTACAAACCTAAACACGTTGTACGTTCAGATGGAGGATGACGTGCTCACTGAGCATTATAAAAAGCACTGTTCTATGAAAGGCTATAGAGGTCGAAATGGATTTAAGGGCTACTTAATGGGCAGAAGAGAAATACCGCCTGCTTGAAGTCACAGGAAGGGTTCACCTCACTGAATCATTAAAGGTCTTTGAAGCACTCCAGAGTGTAAAACAGGACTCATTTGCAGTATTACAAATTTAAATATCAAAGGTAATAACCATACTCTCATTACCGTAACAACTTTATTTTTTTTTATGTTCATTCTGAATTGTGTGAATCCCATTTATCCTGCACATCACTGTAGATTCACTCCCTGTGAATGTGGCCTTAGAAGGGGGGTGGACCTGGTACTAAGGGACATAGATTTTTTTGTAACAAATTCATGTAACTGGATTTTTTACAAATTCTTAGTTTAGACAATGTATTTAACACTTTATTGAACCGTTTAACCATTCTAGATTGTTTTTATTTTATATCTTATATGCAAACAAAATTGACTGTTTTTAGTATATACAAATAAAATGAGTAACATCTTGTTACATTAACATTTTCAAATTAAATATATGTCTAAAATGCAAATTTAACAGATGTTTGATAATTTTTAGACTGCAGATGGTGGCCTTAATATTGAATACAAGGGTGACCTAATATTGAAGGTTACTTCTCCGTCAATAGTAAATCATAAAAAAAAGTCTAATTGAGAAATGGTCTTTACACTGGGATGGCCATAAAGCAAGGTTGTATTAAAAGACATACAATGTTTATTAAATGATCTGAAAATATTATCAGATTTTTGGTTTAGTAGAGGTATAATGGCTTGCTTTAGTTAAATTAGGATACAATTGTTTGAAAATTACAGCCCCACTAAACCTATTTGTAATGCATCCTGCAGCAACTGTTTCAAATTTTTAATTTTCAGCGCTGATGATCTTTTATTAGCTGCGCAAGAACAACTCTTGATTGTATTTGAACTAATTTGGAAGAGTTGCTGAATTTGCAGTTCCTTATATTGCAAAATGAAATAGATTTGTGTCATTTTTTCCAAGAACATGCATAGAAAACGTTTTTGCTATTGGCGCCTTCAGCTAGTTACAGGGTTCCTTAGTATACCACCTTCCAAATGTCACCACCTAGATCAATGAATGTCTAATTTTGGACTACTGAGAGGCTCACCTTGTAAAGGCACAGAGGTGTGGTGTGCAGGGTGAGTCACCGAGTCAGGGGTAAGGGAGGCAAAAAGTCTAGGATCGTCTCTTCATCATCTTATCCCCGTTATCTAAAACAGGTGAAACTTCCTGGTTGGTTAGGTCTCATATCTCTAACTAGCTGGGTCTGCTCTTGCTTAAAGGGATAATTTATATACATTGTCCTATTGTTCAATTTCTTTAATATCCTAGTATGAGTGGTCTGTATGATTCTCTATAGTTGTGTCATCTTAGTACACTGATGAAGGCACAATTCGGAAATATACTGTACTGATGAAGGTAGAAGCCTAAACATTTTGGTTTTTACTGGATGAATTTTTTGCTGGAATAGTTAGTAAGCATGTCAAATAATAACTTAAACAGAAAACAATAGAGCTTCATCAAGAATATACATATTAGGATTTTAAACAGGTAAGACACTAAATATTAGGGAATTGTAAATTATATAAATGTACCCCTTTAACGAACCACAGACAAGAGATGAAAGAAAGCAGGATGCTTTACCTATTTTTACCTACAGAAACCTATTAAAAAGTCTGAACCTGGAAGTCTTAGTTTCCAATTGCTGCAAGGTCTGAACATAATTATTTTTCTGTCTTGACCCTACTATATGTTGATATTTAAAAATAAATCTACAGCAACAATTTGGTGAGTTAAGAGATTATGAAATATATTTGCTAATAAGAAATAGTGTTTCTACTATCAAAATCAAGAGGAAACTCATTTGCGATTTGCATTTTAAATTGCATGACATCTGTTGAGACTATACCAGTGGTCCCATTAAACTATAATTAAAAAAAGAGGGCCTCCTCATTAGTTATGGAATATGACAGATCCTGATAAATGCCCTTTCCTGAAGCAGATGAGACTCTGATTCAACGCACCTGGAGGCTGGGGTCTGCACCTGACTCACATTTGACACACAGCTGCGTTATCGAGATGACAGCAACAGGCTGGCTGTCATCAAGATGGCTTTTTATTATGCACTTTTGCTGTCTAAAGACTTTAATAATGCTGGACAGCTTGTTGACCGTACAACCTTACCCATCACTTTAAACACACTGTTCTGCAGTGCAAAGAATATTTTTTCTGAGAGTAATAAAATTAAAAAAAATATATATGGTAACATTTTACAACTATCAAACTCAGGACATGCACCTAATTGTTTGTTCTCAGTAGTTTTTTTTGACAGTTTTATACAAGCAGATAAACATTTTATTCCCTAATGTAGTTTTGTTCCAACTTCTTTAGATTATTGTGCAGATAATGTGTATAAGGATCTTGTGGTTTCCTATAGCTTTGTAAGATACCTTGCAAGTGGTTGAGAAAGCTGTGTGTGAAGAAATATAATTGCTGCAGTTAGCTTATTAAAAATGTATTGGCTTGTTTAAATTAGGGGTGGCCAAAGTTGGCCCTTCCAGTCTAGTCCTGGTCTTTGTTCTAACCCAGTTCTAAATTGTTTAATTGAACCAATTTAACCTCCATCCAGACCGTGAAGTAGTGCCTTGTCTAATTTTACCTGTTAAACCTTGAGTGGTGGCCCTCCAGGACTGTGATTGGACACCCCAAGTTTAAATTGATCTGGGTATAAATAATGCAATATATCTTCAGCCATTGGTGACTAAGAGAAGTGTCAGTACAAGGCTTCCAAACTCTCCAGGTAACAGATGCCAGGAAGTCAAGGGAGCGGTCACTGCAGGTTTACAGAATTAAACAAGTGTGACATATGCTGGATGCCAAGCTGAGCTGCTGAGCAGCTGCTGTGCAAAGCCTGATGCATATTTATATTTTCACTCAAAATGTAAATATACTAGTTGTACCGGTTACTAATTTACCATAATTATGCTCTCTGGGCTATAGGTCTCAAATGTCCAATTATGAAAGAAACACTTTTAGCAAACATACATTTTACATTTTTAAACATGAAATCTGGTACTACACTAAGGATGTTCTCGTTTAGCTTAACTTATTTTTAGGAAGTCTGTTACTGTTTCACTTCCTAAGTCATTTGTCACCTCAGCAGTGTCGTATTTTAAAATGAAAATAATATTAGTACATGACAGGAAGGGTTTATGGAATTATTTTGTTAGCTACCAAACCTTTAAATCGTGGAGGTTTGCTTCTCTTAAGCCAGCATATAAATGAGCAACTAACATCCTGCAATTTAATTGTATAACCTTGAGAAAAGTATTGGAATGTAAAAAAAAAAAAAAAAAAAAAGATACAATAAGGTCTATCTGACTTCGCTGCATTAAATGAAAAAAATCATATTAAATATTAAATATAATTCAGGCTTCTGTTTTTCAGTTTTTATTAATTTCATTTGTCGGTGCTTTTTTTTTTAAACTATTTTCGAGTTTCATATATTTCGTTTTTTTTCGGGTTTTTTGCTTTTTATATACTGCATGAAATTATTGTTTTCGGTTACTTTCCAAAATGCTTGGGCATTTTTTCGTGTCAAAATATGTATAGTAGTAACTCGACAGCACATGGACACTTAAGTTATACCTTCTTTCCTTTGCTGTCTTCCACAGTGAAATCCTTATGTTCACGGGCACATTCTTCTGGGGTGTTTGTGTGTAGGCATTTTTTTTTATATTTCACCACAATTTGCAATTCTGTTTTAAATCCTCTGTATCTTAACTGTAATACAGCATTAAATCCTGTGAACAAACCTCCATTCCTAATTATAATCTAATCTAAAATCTTGCAAGCAGAGTCTCCAATAGAAATGTAAGAATGTGCCGCCACTCAGTAGTTGGGGTGGGACTAAAGTATTCAGAACGAATCAATGATAGTCAATAAGGAGAGACATTGCCCAGCTGCACTGGGAAAGGTAGTTTTTCTTTGGTTTGTTTTTAATGGGAAAGGGGTGGTCAAAGTAAATTGAGTAACCATTTCCACTGTTTTTCTAGTATTTTCCAGTGTTTATTGACTATACACCGATTCCTTTTTTTTTGTATCGGGGATGTTGTATCGTTTTTTTATCAGTTAAAACTGAAAATCAGAAGCGCTAAATATAATATAACACATTCAAGATGGATAAAGCAGTTCCTCACAATGACATGTAAAGTTGTCTTTACCATTTATTTGTAAGCTCTCTAATCATATATCCACTTCATTTGGGAGGTTTAAGCATCACTGTTCCCATGCCCTTCAACATATCAGTATGAACTACTTTCAAGTACAATAATGTCATCAAAATTCAGCTATATGACCATCTCTTTCGGCTCCATCACATTATTGCACAATGGGCTGTAATTGAGCCCACCTTAGCTATGGAATGCAGACAGAGTTGTATGAACGCCATGCAATTATTGCTTCCAGTAACCAATGTGATTAGCATTCCTAGTGGCTAGTACGTTGCTTCATCCATATTAATACAGCCTTGCTTAATAAGACACTTCATCAATATACATGAAACTGGCAGCTACAATGAACCTTACCTCCTGGGAGAGTTATTATAAAGAAGAAAAGGCCAGCAGTACAGTTTGGGTTTAAAAAAATATCCTTAGAGTTATCTATCTATTTATTTTGTTATAAGCAAACTATTAAAAAAGTGTTGGTTTCTTTAAGGCCATTAATAGCCAGTTATTCAATGAACTGTATAACCCCTCAAACCTCCACTGAGTCTTAGATTGAGAGATTATGGAGAACTCAAAAGTATCACATTTTATAAACCGCAGACCTTTCCTACTTCCAACTGCAGTATATGTCCATAACTGGGTAATGGACTTCGAAAGGCAACTCTGTAATACAGAGAAGCTCAAAGTTCCTCATAAGGTCTGGTGATAGTTATCTGAATTATTCCTGCTGTACATTGACACAAATGCAAATTGGATCTACACACCCTGTACTCCACTGTTCTTTTTTCTTTAAATCCAAGACATCAAACGTTAATGTTTTGATTTGTACCCCTATAGTTGAAAGTTTGATGTCTGCCTTGGGTCTTGAATCGGAATAAGAGCGTACTGTAAGAGTTGTTGGGAATGAGAAGAGACCATCTCGATCATTGTGACACATCCCTTGCCTGCACACACTAGCTATAGGGCAGTATCTTTTTAATTATACATTTTTTGATACATTTTTGTACCCAATTTGTGATGCACAATTCAATTATTGACTTACCACTGCAACACAATTCCCAATCACTCGCTGTGGTGAGGTTACTGTAACCTGGAGGTAAGAGCCAGACTGGGAAGTCTTCACCTGGCCTCCTAGTGGCAGGTTTTTACCAGGTGACCCACTGAGGACCACAATAATCTAATAATTAGTCTGTAAAACCTTTCCTGGTAAACTAAGCATTTATTACAATAAGTTTCCATTGATATCACAACTTTCATCCAAGGTTCTCACACTATATAAGTATTAGTGACTGCTATCATAACCGTCCAAACAGGATAATTAAAAGTCAACCGACAGAACTGGCATGGAGAGTGCTGTAGGGCAGCAAAAATTCTTTAATTAGGGTGGTGCCATTGCATTTGAACCCTTCTAGGTCATGTGAATAATCATAAAATGAATTCTGTAATGCACTGGCAGCCAATGAAGAGAGGCCAAGATGGAAATCTGCTGATCTGATTTTGTTTTTGTGAAAACTTATTATATACATAATATATTGTATCAGCTGGAATACCTGCACGCAGAGCATTGTAGTAATCAGTTCTGGATGTAAGGACAAGATCTCAGTCTTGCAATGTCTCCAGAGATGGTAGTGGAAAAAAACGGAAAAAAGGTGCCTCCTACCATCTGTTTTTTTTTTTTGCACAGCTCTTGTCCATCCCTCTGCTAAGTTTAACTTGGTTATCTACAGCATTTAGGATTTAATTAACTTGATTAGTTTGGACCAATAGTGGTACATCGACAGTTTGTAATAATGCCAAACGAGTATGTAATCCTCATTAATTCCCATTATCACAAGTGGCAAGCTGGCCCCCATTCTGCAGCAATGACAGCTTGGGCATGGACTCAAGAAGTTGATATGGTCTCCAGAGGTAATGGTGGCCATTCATCTTCTAAAGGGGAATATGTAATGGTGTAGTTTGAGTTTGCCTTGCCCAGAAAGGAAGAATTATTTCATTGTCCCTAAATTGCTCTGAGATCTATTACAGCAAGCCGATGTTATATGGCAGTCAGGGCCCATTTACACTGAAAGTGAAAATAAAAACAGCTTAATTCAATTTTACAGGTAGTAGGGGTGAGAAATGAGTATACTGAGAACTCACTTTCTAGAGCACTGATACACAAATTGGGGTCTGAGAACACAGGTATCTACAGAAAATTCTATTTAGTGACTGTGTAGTGACAGACATCTCCCCCACCCCATTGTATTGTTTACACAGTACAGTGTTTGGGTGATTTTCATAGTGTTCAGTTGGAGACTGAATCTCCTTTGAAAGAGGCCTTTGAGCAAAAACATTTGAGAACTTCTTACGGAGCCATTGTACTTGATAATGCCATCTAGTGAGAGATGAGGAAGATACATCTTAAGCCCTTGTGATACGTCGGTAAGGTTTATTAGTTCTGTTGTACACAGGACCTAATGGGTCAATATTTTATACAGTATTGTTTTCTAAATGTTTTATTTGCGAATACCTTAAGAATATTCATGCTGGTTTCTTTTGTTATGTGATGGGGTAAATTAGATTCAAAATGGAAGATGAGAAATGTTCTTTATTGCCAAGTTATCTCTCTCTCTAACATTTTACTGTCAAAACACTTCATTAAACTCATTGGTAATTTACTGTTGTCTGTGAACTATATACCTCACTGGAAATGAACATAATTTTACTTTAAGACCAAATTAATATGATGGGTGCAAGAGCTCATTTAAAAATACCCAGGAGTCTAATAGAAGTTGAAAAACATAAATAATTAAATATAAAAAATATTAGCCACATTTCACATCCAGCAATAAAAACAGATTGTATATGGTATTTGTATTTTTCTAATTTTGTGCAGCCCTAGTTTTCAATAACAAAACACTATGTTCAATATTAACAGAAACAATAATATAACATTGCATTGAGGACTTTAACCTTTTCAGAAATAGGTTTCGCATACTGATCTATACCTGTGGCATAAACTCTAATCTGTTTTATAGCAACTGCCTGCAAAGCTGTTTACCCTTACAAATGTTGGGATAATTGCGAAAAATGTTTCCTTCAGGCCTATGAGTACAGATGTTGTTTAAACGAGATATTTCAATAATGATACCTTTTCTGATGGTTCCCAGGCATGGAATGCAATTAGATTTAATTAGGAAAAGAATAAAGATTGTACATGTTTTTAAAAAAAAAAGAATAAAGGAAGGACTAACTAAAATTGTTTCTGATAAGGTTACATGCAATGTATAGACTACCATACCTACAGTATTTAATGCAATAGTAACTGAATTGTTAAATATAATTAACACTTCATATCAAATTGTGCCTTCAGCAACATAACTTTAAAGTGTCTAACAGGCATTTGCAAGTGCCAAGAAAACGTGTAGCAGTAATACCTGCGCAGAAACGGAATGGCACTGAACAACACACAGTTCTCATGGAAGAGTCTCAGTCTCCATGAATATTTAACTGCATGCTACAATATACCCTATGAACTGCATGAATGTTCATTATTTTTATGTAATAAGTACAATCTATGACAAAATGTGTATGTTTTAACCTAAAATTAAATCCGGAATTACTTTCCTTAGATCAAGTTTGTCATTTTCTTAGTAGTGTAATTTGGAACAATTTGGGTCTTGTCTAGCCTTCTGGCTTCATCAGAAAGCATACCTTGTTGCTTTTCTAGTTTGTTTACATCTGTGTTGTACCATAAGTGTTGTACCATAAAGTAACAAATTAGGAAAACTGTGTTTGCTTTTCAGTTTGTGTACAGGTAATTTCACCTCAGGGTCAAAGCATGATACTGGATCCAAAGCATGTCAGTCTATAGGGGCTGGATGGTTAATGACATGAAAGCATTTCTTGAAGAGGAAATGCAAGACTACCTGATAGTACAAAAAAGCTTCAGATCTATATATGTATATTTTTAAATAAAATGCATGGTTGCTATAACATGTGTTTCTTCAAAACTGCACATTTGAAAACTATATAGAGAATGTCTGGCAGGTAAGATTTATGGAATTATTTTGCTAACTTCAACCACTTTCATTAATACTATCCACTACAATCACAAGCAAGATGTCTCTTTAAAAAACAAGAGAAAAATGTATTCTGGATAAGTGAGGAGGGAATCGAGGGTCCTGGTTTATAATGAACAATCCTTAAATCTGAAAAGCAAGCACTTGTAAAATTCATACAGCGCAACATAATCTACTTGCAAATGTTAGTGAAGCTAGCATGATGACAGGAAGGGTGGAGTGAAATATTATTACCGTATGGTGCACTAGAAACCATTTCAATATCTGGAAGGAGACCCGTTGATGCTCGTCTAGTTTCTAATGCTTGTTTCCACCAACTTCCCAGCTTCCAGGGGCCCAGTCTGCCTGACGTTGTCTTGAAGCATATTGGTTCTTTTTTCTGTGGCTTTCCACCTTGAGACCTGTCCGTCACTGCTTTGGAGGGAATGTGTTGAGGTACTCGGGGAGGGTTTCCTTTTGCAAGTTGTGGGTTCTTTAGTTGAGCAGTTTTGTGTGGAGGAATACAGAGGGAAGTATTCTGTGATGTAAAAGTTGTTTTGTACCACGCTGTGCCTTTCTGTTTAGGCTCCTTTTCCTTTTGGAAATGTTCACCGCTTAATGAAAGAAGACCTTCTCTTTCTTTTGATTCTGGTATGTTTTCATCTTTATTATCTTCCTGGTTTTTCCTTTCCAGGCAATCTGAAAAGTACCTCAGCATGTTTTCAGTGAACGCACAGGAAGTGAGGATTTCTGGTTGGTCAACTACTTCAGGGATCTCCTTCCTGTGCCCCTCTGTGATGTCTTCTTGACTTGTGAAATCTTTTGCTCTCTATTTAGCAGAATGAAATAAAAAAAAAAGATAGCATTTTTAGCAAACAAACCATATAAATTATTTTAAATATAGTATGTATGTAGAGGGCATGAGAACTGAACAACAAAAAATGGAAATGTATTTATAGAGGGATTGTTGTGGTTCATTCTATGGATGAAAACCGTACGATAACATAAGCCAAAAAAATGTGTCTAATTAAACTTAAAAGTTATCTTTTCAGATGTAGTATTAAATTGAGTATGACTACTGTGTAAAAAAAGGTATACTTAAGGAAATGGCATAGCAACAGTGCACAGAATGGCATACACCCCAGCAGCTGCCACCTGTCTGCAGCTCCTTGGAGGACAGCAATGTTCCCTGGTTTACCTGCAGAGGCTCCAGCTCAAGAAATGACTGTGAAGAGCAGCTGCAGCTTGAAAGCGTATCTTGGGAAAATGAAACATTCTCAGTTTTCTCCTCTAATGCAACAGTGTCCATAGGGTCCTCTGACCCTTCCCCAATCACTCTCGTATTCCCTCCATGTGCAGACTTGTAATCCATTTGCACTTCAGATATTAAGAAGAACACACAACATTTGAACTTATTAACTGTGTGTACATCAATGTGTATTATTAGCATTAGCATTAGCATTAGCATTACTACCACTACTTCACTGTGAGACTATGGCATTTTAAACCATGTACTCTTTATGTTTTAATTTACACTTCGAAAGATTCCACAATGCATTAACACATTGGTGAATGACTAGGAATTCACTTACCAAGTAGCTAAGGGTCTGTTCCACCTTTAAATCAGTGTAATTTTAAAGTACTTTCCAAATATAAAAGGTATACTTTGCATGTAAATACCTTTTGCTGATGAAAGAAAGATGTCATTATCCACTGGGCTATCGCAGGTAAGAAATGTTCTCTGGTTATCTTCATTGCTATAAAACTGAGGATGCAAGTTCATTACGTTCAACCACCTAGAAAAGAAACACGCCAGTGCTTGTGACGGTCATATATCTATGTATGAGACATGACAAGAGGTCTCAAGATAAATATATTGTTAAAATAAAGCTTATAAGAGTGTGCAACGTACAGCTATGGCCACATGTTTTGCATCATCTAGAATTTTAGGATTGAGAAATAATAATTACAAAAAAAAACTATATGAACATAATTTCAATATTTTATTTAACATCATTTAATCAAAGAAATTAGAAAATTATATTGCAAAACTACCAGAAGCCATAACATTAGTACAGTATTTCATGTTAGATTTTGAAATCTCTTGGAAGCTTTCTGGCCACTTACACCTTTTTGGTGTTTTTGTATTCTCCAAAGCTAAATAATGTGTTAAAGCTTTCTAAAATGTTTTTTTTTTTTCATATCATATGGGGCACAGCTCCTCTCAGGAGAATGCAATTTGGGGCTGTGCATAAAATCCAATCTCAGTCTTACCTTTCCCCATCTTCCTGAGTCATATCCATAGCCAAGTCTGTAGCTCCCCCTCCTGTTGCCAGCTGATTGCAGACTATTGTGCAAGTCTGCTCAGAGTCCATCTCCTCAAGAGCACTCCCTAGTAAAATACATTCAAAAATAATAATGAAATGTCACAAATGATGCTTTTCCAAGGTTACGATAGTGAAACAGCTTCTGGTGTATTAGAATGGCGTGAATTGATTGTATACTGTATTTATTGTTGATGTATTCATCTGTATGAGACCAGGACTGCATGCACGTATAGACAATATATTTCTGAAAAAAACATAACCCTTTGTATTGAGCTTCCTGTTTTTGTGAACTTCTTTTAAACTGCTACTGTGCAGCAGTATACAGAGTTCATACATATTCATATAAAATCCCCAACTAATAGCCCCCTTAACCTTTTTAGATGTTTGCTTTCATTCTTATTGCAATTATTCAAATACTGGGTTAAGGCGCTTTGACTATGAGTTCTAGTTGCCTGACACTGAAACCTGTAAGGTCAACTAGATCAGCTTTAAAGCACCTAACATAGACATTATATATTTTTTTTCTTTAAACACAGTAATGTATTTGAGTAGTTGCAAATATCACAATTCAGAATGACAGTGAGCATCATTACTCTTTAAGCAGTTTCCTGCTGTATCTTTCCATGCTTACTTACAGATCATTTCTTGTTGGGTGTCCTTATCGAGGCTGTTCAAGACACTTGAACTTGTAGTGCAGTCAATGGTTAAAAGCAGGTCAGGGCATCCCAAGAGCTTCTGGTCATCTTCTGCTATTTCATTCACACTCTCCAGATCATCACCTGGTTCAATTTCAGGTATACACTCACTCGTGAAGATGGAGTCACTGTCCAGCACTGAGTCAGAGCTCTCCAAAGAAACCTGCAAGCTGCAAACTCCATTGCTTACTTCAGGGCTTTCTTTGGAAATGGAAGGTGTTATGCAGTTAGGCCCCTTATCCTGTTCTTTCTGCAAAAGAAAAAGCATGAACTTAGCAAGCTCCCTAATGTGAACAATAGAACAATTAAAATGTCATGATCTACTTCGTGCACATGTTCTTTCAGTTATGAATGTCCATGGAGTTTTCAAGAATAATCATGAAATATCAGCCGGTCTCCTGGAAAGTACTAAGGAGATATTACAAGCTAAGAGCAAACGTCATTAAGGAAGGTGCAATGGTGGGTTTATGGTGACAATTCTCACTGAAATACACTCCAGACCATAATGTTCAGTTTCCATTTCTAACTGATAAAACATTTTTAGAATGAGACAAAGAAAAGAAGTGTTCCTAATTGGCTAAGCAGCTCATATTCTTTCACAGAGCTCAATTTCTAAAACACAGGTATGTTTACTGCACTGTAATTACCTATCTGTTACAATTTGTATATGATTGTTATATGATATGATGACTGGCGGTCACTACGACTGAAGGGCAGTAAGATTAAATTGAATCAATCTGGGGGACTCCATCAAAGGGAATCACCACAGAAACACAACTTGCAATTTGTTTTTATTATAATAATTGGAACCAATACTGGTGAAATGCATAGCTTGCAAAATATGGATCAACCTGAACGAGCCCTCGAAAGGAGAATCCACATGCACCAAATGTTATTATATTTTACACCTCAGGAGCTCATGAGTCAGGTCACTGCTTTGGAGGAACAACTTGCCAACCTAGCGGAGGTCAAACATTTGGCAACCATACAAGAGGTATGTATGCCTCAGAGAGGGGTCTCCACACCACTGGCAGACAGCCACTATGTACAAGTATGCAGAGGAAGAAAGAAAGGAAGAACCAACCCTACAGAAGCAGTCCAAGAGCTGCAAACCTCCCAGCAGGAACCAGACCCAGATACAAACACTGTACAACACCGTATCACAGAGGGGAATGCACCATCAAGAGTGACAAGGGAAGAGGCAGCAGACCTGGGCACACAAATGCATCTCCCTTGGTGAACAGGGAAGGCACATCCGGCAAGGACAAGGAAACACAACACCCTACTGTAACACTGGCACTAAAGAGAACCAGAAGAAATAAGTGGTAGCAGCCAGGATTCTGAGTACATTTATACACCTTTATAATTTTCATAAGTATATCTGCATTTGTATATTACCTTCAATGTTTGTTCTGTTTTGCTATGCTAAGTGGTGTTTAGGTGAATGTGCAAGAAATGTAAATAGCGTTTTAAGAGGTTTATTAGCAACGATTTAGTCAGCAAATCCTCTTTGAAAATGTCACCTTTGTTTAATACATTTCATCAGACACATGGATCGATAGAGCTTCGGATTGATCCCTGAATTGCGTTAGAGAAATTCCTGTCCAGGAAATTAGTGTCAAGATGGTGCATGTGTGAGTTACTGTACAAAGTCGTTACTGTACAAAGCTTCTTTCTGTATTAGCACAGGGCTATAATTACAATACAACACATTGATTTATCAATACAATAAATATGCTTGGAGCAGGTATAAACAGTGTAGGATTTACTACTATCCGTTGCCCACTATTCACTGATAACAATATGTGTTGAAGTGTCTCCTGAAAGCTATTTTAGCTTGTTTTACTTCCAGGTAGTAAAAAGAGAAAACAGCTGGATAGAAATAAAGTACAAAGGAAGACTACCAGAAAAAAAAATTCTTCCAGTATAGTACATTTAATAGAAAAATGTGAGTTTGCTATAACATTTCAGACATATATAACAAATACAAGTGCTTTAAATGTAAGATTAATTCAATTATTGTGTCTGCTACAACCATTTAAAATAGTAAATAGCTTCAGAATTAACTATTTTTTTACCTTTATTATAATCTTTTATGATATATGCAATTGTTATTGCAATTACTAAAGTATTGTGGTTTTTTTTTGTTCGTTTGTTTGTTTGTTTTTAACCAGAAGGTGCTGTTGCTTATTAACAATTTTGTTGATCTAGCCTTTATTAAATATGTCTATGGCAGGAAACTAGAACTAGAATATCACCTGAACACAGACTTAACAAAACATATGAAGCTACTTTGCCTTCAAATATGTTCCTTGTTTATTTACTACTTAAGGAATGGGGTATCAGTTTCTATTTACCTCTGTAGGGTGTGTTTCATCAGTAGCTTCCTCCTGTTCACTTGTTTCTGAATTAAACCTGCTGCTAAGGTCTGTCGCTGTTGGACTTGGAGTGATTTGTCTCAGTGCTTGGGTAGAGAGAGACAGGCACTGCATTTGGGTTTCATCCTCTTGCCTTTCCACAAGATCTGGCCAAACTGCATTCCTTGTCTGCCTGAAAGGAGATAGCATATATTTTAAGTACCAGTATAAGGAAAGCTTGTCATTTGAATAACAAGTTAATTTTCAGACAAAATTCAGATATCGGACCTATTCAGATTCATGAATTATTTTAAGAATATTTCCGTTTTTCTCTTTTTTTTTATCATGAAATATTGATAATACAGTACATTTTCAGAATAATATACCAATGTAACCAAATGGGTCTATGCATGCAGTGGTAGTTGAGCACCACAAAAAAGGTACTTTCTGTTTAATTCAGATCTACAGTCGTTTTCTAAAAAATGCATTCATGCAGTTTGATAACGGACCTTAAAATATATAGCAACACATGATACTGCTCTTTACTGCATTATTTCAGGTCTGTTCCATTATCACCCAGTAAATGACCTGGTGCTGGCTTTTTCATCAATGTACTGTTATTATAAAAGCATATAAGTGGTACCTGCTACAAGAGGGTGTCTGCTGTAGATCTACCACTGATTCAGTTAGCAAAGAAAGAAATCCTTCAAGAGAAAGTGCTTCCCTGGAACTGGAACTAGCACTGTACAGACAGGCAGAAAAAGGCTTTGGTTTGTACCCTGGATGCAAAGAAATGCAATGTTAGTCATTAATGGCTGTAGATTCACAATTAGAGCTGTCAGTATGACGAAAACGTTTATGACAATGATGTTTACCAGCAGTACATACAGAATAGTACAGAATAAGAAAGGGAAATGTGTAGTTTAATGAAAATTGGATAAAATGTAAGTAGGACACGCAGGCAGATGGGTGAGACAGAGAGAGTACTAATCCTAATAATGAGAAAGTCACTTTGTTTGCATAGACAGTGTATTTGCAGGTGTGATTGGGGCATCTGATGGTTTCTTTTCATTTCAAGGAAATAATTGACCTCCAAATAATAATTCTAAGGCTTACCTCTGGGGCACAGTAGCTTCTGAATACAGATTTCTGGAGAAGGCGTTTCTTGAGTGACAGTACACATTTCTTTCATTCTGGTAATTTCTACTGCATATTGCTGCTTCGTTTCCTTAAAATATGGACATTTAAAAAGGTTTTTTATTCAGGTATAATTACACTGTTAAAATTGCAGTAAAATGGACAAGTCCCCAGGTAAAACTTTTTAAAAACATTTCTATATGAGGCATTTTTAACAGTGAATATAAAATGGTGGCTTTACTTGTATTTATTTTTATTCTATTAATTTAGAGAGAATGTAGGGACATGTGATCATTAAACAAGATTAAAAAAAAAACCTTAAAAACCATAAAAACCTGGTCCAGTGTTAGGGTGAAAGCCAGCAGCTCCTTTAAGAGTCCCAACTCAACACAGCTTTGAAGGAAGAGCTGGACTAGGCCGTCTCTCAACTCTTCGCTTGATTCTTGTATCAGTAGTTTCCAAGCTTCTGTCACACATCTAAAGCAAGGTGAACCAATGCAAGAATGTACAATAAGGTAAGGAATGCAGTTCTTTGTAAGCTAATTATAAATAAATCATTTTATAATATGAGGGCTTGAACTTTGTAGAGCTATTTTCACAAGTGCGTGAAACATCACTTACTTTTTAGGGGAACGTTGTTGTTTTGAGTCGACACCAGGTGTTTTTGGAACACTATATTATACATTTTACTATATATGTACAGTATACACATTTTCTTTTGATAACTGGCTGACATAAATGACCAATTAAAAACAAATAAGATATTATTATGACAAAAAACTATTAAAGTAACAGTAAAGAAAACAGCAGCAGAATATCAAAGTAGAGTAATAGAGCATGTCTGTGCTAAAGGTTCTTACACGGGATTTCCCATGCATGCTTGTGTTCTACCGTACTGTATGATTTTACTATGCTCTAACACTCTTAGTTGTGCTTCTAGTATTATACACCACTGGTTAAGCAGAATCTGGCAATTAATTTACCTGTTGTGGAGAAATACAGTTATATATAATTTGAGGTCCTCTGGTTTCTCAATGGCTGGTTTGTTCCAATTGATGTATTGAAGTGCAGCCCAAGGATCTCCATCCCTAAGCAAAGCTTTGATAATCCAGGTATGCTGCCAAGACAGCCAGGGTCTCATGGTCCCTGGGTGCAGAAGCACATCCACTGCAACCTGCATCATTCATGAAAATAGGAGGCACTTTTTTACACAGAGAATTGTGGAACCAACTCCCCAGTAATGTTGTTGAAGCTGACACCCTGGGATCCTTCAAGAAGCTGCTTGATGAGATTCTGGGATCAATCAGCTACTAACAACCAAACGAGCAAGATGGGCCGAATGGCCTTCTCTCGTTTGTAAACTTTCTTATGTTCTTATGTTCTTATGAAACATTCTGTTAATGTTAGGGAAGTGATGAGGGTTGTTTTCTGCATGTGGGGTTTTGATTACAAACATAACAGTTAGGGATCCTCGGCTAATAACAGTACTGTTGGAGTCTAGAGTTAGTCGCCGATCTGGGCTGGGAGACCGCAGGAAGTGCTGTATTAGCTTTTGTGCTTCCCCTGGTATAGAGAGGAAAATAATATGAGAATTGTTCACCTCACTTTGCTTTGTGACCCCTACTGGTGAGGCTCAGGCAAAAACTGTCCAGACTGGTCCTCACCTCCAAAGTTCAATAGCTTGGTAACGTCTGTTAATTAGGTTTGATGAGTGAAAGCAATTGGCTTAACAACAAGAATGATGTTCTCCTGATTGGTAGGTGGGTTGAACAAGGTGAACCAGAAGGTAATGTATTGCAACAGGATTGTGGTTTTCAAACTGGAGAACTCATAACATCAGAGGGGTGGACACAAGGACGACTTATTTAATGTTGGTTTAAAAAAACTTTAATTTTAATATTATTAGCGGTATATTTTCCTTTTTCATAAGTCTGAGCATTATTTTTACAGCTGTGCTGCCTTCAAACTTATCGTTTCAAACCCTCAGTTACAATTTTAGCAATTTTGGTTGGTAAGTTAATTACATCAACATTTTCTTTTATAGATATGTAAAGACATAAATATTAAAAGTGGAATCTTACTGTAGTGTTTTTGTGATCCAAGAGCCAGAATCCTTTGATACATTGACAAAAGCTGTGTGGCACATTAAAGGCTACTGAAAATGACTTCAAAATCTCTTTCTCAGGATGGAGAAAATGTGTTAAATCCAGCAGAAAATAAAGAAACTGTCAAAGGCTCGTAAGGAATATAACATTTGCGACACTAGCCATAAATCCCATTAGCTTTACAGCTTTTAAGTGCTTCTGACTTCCATTCACTCCTTTCGCACTTCAAAGTTGCCTTAACATAAAAGACATTATAGCAGTTTATCAGAGTGTTATCCATGGTTTAATATGTATTTCCTACCTCTTATTAGCACAAGCAATATTATCACCTGTCCCCCTTTTTTCTGTTGAAAGTCTTTGCTCGTATTTATACTTCAATATACTTCAACGTATTTTTCAAAGACAACACTGGAGATAAAAAGTTGCTGCTGCGTCTTGGTAACAAATAACCAGACCTAGCAGCCTCTAGCCAGGATGCAACAGTTCAGGTTTGAGCTCAGGTTATGAGCTCAGGTTTGAAGGTGAGCACTCCTTGTTTTCAATAAAAAGGATACAAGAGATTTAACTAAAACCGTGTCTACACGGGGAATCAGGAATAGCTTCAAGACAGCCTGTGAATAAAACAGTAGAAAACATCTATGAAGATATTGTGTTCTTTTAGACAACCATCTTTTTTTTATCAATATCAATATTGTACAGCATGTGAAATGGTCTTGCTTGTTTTTATGTATTTAGCTTTCTGTTTATGTTCTGCAAGAACCAGGATTTATGGGGTTTTGATTCATATGCTGACAGAAAAAGCAGCCAGAAATGCTGATCATCACCAGACAAGTCAATTTTACAGTAGGGTGTGCACAAAGTAAAAACCTGAACAGGACCGAATTTAAGAGCCTCCTTTATTATGATACCTGTAATTTGCATTGAGAGGAGCAGATACTGTTGTACAGTTGTACCTGAAAGCTTGGAGGTGGATACCAGTCATATTGCCTGTCATGTTGACTCCAGATGTTGCCATACTGCCCGTTGATATGAGACACAATACCATGGATCAGCAAACCAGTATCTTTCCAATTGTTCCTAAATATGTGATTGAGCATTAGCCATAAATAACTGAAAATATATAAAATACAACGTGCACTAGGCTTTTGAAATAAAAGGATGTTGGTCAAACCACTGCAAGAATTCTAGCTTTAGGTACCTTTTAAAAAACATTGCCTTGTTCCTATCTGCCACTGGTATTGACTTGAAAGAGATTTGAAATCAGACTTGTTAATTTCCATAAGCAGCAGATTCAGATTTAATCGATTTCAACTTGAACTTTGGCAGCCCCAGTTATTCTAAATTTTGGTTGCAGATTTGATTGTGAACTGCAGATGGAACTGGCAGCAACCTCAGTTTGATATTGAAATGAGATTGAGTTTTACAGACTGGTTTTATGGTGCAGATTTAAATCTGGCACTGTTTGAGATTTTAAAAGCATTTCTGTTTCTGGTATAAAATAAAGTTATACCAATTCACCTCCTTAGAATTGGAACAGACATAGATGTACATTATGCACAAACCAAAAAAATAATAATGACTTAGCTACCATGGCAACTTCTGTTGATCCTCAGTGTAAGATTGCTGCATCTCACTCCACAGCTGAGATATTCTAGCGGTTTCACATAGGTCTGAAAATAAACAACTCACAATTGTATTTAAACACTCGATTTGCCTGCAGTGACCCAACCATACAACAATGGGGTCACTCAATGTCTTTTATGTTACCTAACTATCTGTATAACAATATCAGCATAACAACAAAAAGAAACCAGGATAATTACCAGATGATTCTGGAAGAAGGCCAGTGAGGTAGCACCAGTGTACCACATGTGCAAACAGTATATGTTGTTTAATCACTCTATATTCCTGGTCCAAATGCACTTGATCTAAAATTGAAGCCAAGGGGAACATGTCAACCACAATTAAATATGAACTATATTTAAAAGATCAGGACTACATTGTTTTTGCTGCAATCAATGCTTCCCTTATCTATGATTTTGTGTATAAACACACATAAAATATACAAAGGTAAAGGGGAAGCTTCAAAATGACTAAAAATAAATCGCAGCCTTGAGGAGAGTTTATTGAAAGGCAGTTCGACTCAACTCCAGTATAAAAAGTAATGAGTGACTGTAGGCTGGCTATTACTGTATAAGGATGGGAACTGAACTGAATCTATTCAGATAAAGAGAAGGAAAACATATTTTAAAATCAGGACAAGAAGACAAAATTGGAAGTTAGGTGAAGGTTCAGGACACAGGGTAGGAGGTGCTTTTTTACACAGAGAATGGTGGGGCTTCCAAACCAAGTTGTTGCTGCTGATTTATTTGGATCCTTGGATGTGGTTAGGGGATCAGTTAGCTATTTTTTTTTTAGATTACACAGAAAATGTATTTAGCCGACTGGACAAAGATGTCAATAATCGCCTACTTCTCATTGAGCAGAGAGCTGGACAAAAGTCAATGCGACAGACTCTGGTCAGAGATTGCTTATTCTGGGAGGACATTAAGCTTCTCTTTTAAATATTGCTGGAATTTGTGTTTTATTACTTTACCTTGTTGGCACTGTGGTTGATGCCTCAGTACCCCAATTATTATCACAATGTTTCTCAGAACCTGTAGAACGTGACCCATGAGATCCAAGGACTTTTCATCCATGTACATCCAGTGTCCTTGGCAGGAATTAAAGCCTGAAACAAGCAGGTATATGTGAGATTGTCCTTCACCTCTTACAATGCAAAGTGTTAAACCGCTGCTTGGATTATGTTACTCTACTATAGCCAATGTGTAGTAGTAGTAGCTGAACACAAAACTGCCTAGAGAAAATATTAATGGTCTACAGAAATGAGTCAAACTTTTAACTATGAATAGCTTAAGGGAACGTTTTACCACAATCACAGTTGTAGACCAGGGAAGAAATTACAGTTGCAGATGCCTAGTGGTCATTTCTAAAACTACTTATATTCAGAAATATTGCTTTTGGTCTTTTATAGAAGTAGGTTGAAAAATGACTGTAAACTTGATAAATAACAATATTGAACAGTAATAGAGAAAGAAGCATACCGATCACCATACAAGGATATTAAACAGGTGATACATTAAATATTCTGAAAACAGATGTAGTAAGTATCCCTTTAAACATATGAAAGACACGACAAAGAGATGACACAATGGTGGATATGTGCAAGTGTGCTAATATTGTATATTGTATATATTTTCTGAACTTGATACTTACATAGTGTAAGAAGCTGTTTCTTGCCATTGTCTACTATCTTCTGAACCCAGGAGAGTACAGTGCGTACAGTGCAGTCTAAGAAATTCAAACACAGATTTGATTTGAACTAAAACATAATATACATTTTTTTTAAAGGTAATTTAAATGACAAATGCATCAATATTCTCCAGGCTATTCTTCATATTCAGATAGTTATTCCATTTTCTTCCATAGTTTTACACAGCATAGTTTGATTCAATTCCAACGTATTTATTTGTACACCTTTCCTTTGAATTGTTATGGTGTTTGCAATGATTCTGAGTGCTTCTGTCCTGAAGCACTCATTGTGTATCTATATCTGTCTTTACTTGGATTGGAACTTGCCTTGAGGTTGTCTATTTCAAACTGGGTAGCAGTGAACAGATTTCCTCGTTCCATTCAATCAGAGTGACAATGTGACCTTTCAACTCTGACACACCAACCTACTCTACTAGAGAGGAAGTGATTATATGATGATTCGTTTTTATTGCTGTATTTGTTTGTATTTTATCTGAATTTTATATATATATTTTAATTTAGTCACTGATGTTTACATTTTATATTTCTTAAACTTTTTTCAAACGGACATGTTTGTTTGTTTTGTTTTTTATAAATTCGACTGTTTTTGTCCTGTAAAGTGCTTTGAGATACATCTGTATGAAGGGCACTGTATAAATAAATTTTGATTTGATTTTATTTGATATGTGGGACAAGCCACTGTGCCCAGTATTTTACTGGAATGAGTTTTGGGCATTTAGACATTTTCAAACAGTAAACAGACAGGTAAAGACAGGCAGAGAGAAAAGTGACAATAACTAAATATTAGATGAACAGAGCCCAATAAACACTCAACATAATTACAAACAACATAAAAAGGCTAAGGAAAGGTGAAAGAATAAATAACATTTCAAACTACATCCCTCTTAAATGTTCCCATACCAAAAGCATAGCAAAGTGTAATAAAGCACAGTGAAAGCATGGTTAAACATAGTATTGTAAAGCCCAGAGAGGTATGGTAAAGCATATTAAAAAACCTTGCAAACCATGATAAACTATACAAATGCATAGTAAAACCATGGGAAAAGCTTGGAAAAGCTGCAAAATGAAGGGATACTGTTACAAAATATTGCTTTCTTGTTACAGTCTGTCTACTATAGTTTTTTATTGGACACACCATCATATACCACACCTCTAAAACATATTAGTAGCATGACAGATTCACTCCTGTTCAGGTATGCTATCTAAATGGTAGGAATAGTATTCATTTCAAATAAGTGCTGTGTAAATTCAATTTAAGTATTTATTTCATTGTCTTCAAAATTGATCTTAGCATTAGAAGTAAAGACAGTCTTCCTACATATCAGTGATGTGTGATGTGTGCCCCTGAAGAACCCGTACTGAGTGTTTTCAGAGCAGTTCACTTGCCTTCTGTCGAGAGCTTCTTCATCCATCTAATAATGATCCTAATGTTGTTATTTGTCAGTGCTTGTGTCAGCAGATACTCCAGTACGTCATCCTGTAAATCAATGTGTCAAATACTTGCATGCATGGTCCAACACGTGATTGTTCACAATGAATCTTAAACAGCAATTAGCTTAAATTACATGTCATTTTTTCTGTTCCTTTTCATGATGGTTGAAATCATTCTTAATGTGTTTTTCTTGTTTTTATATGTGTGTGTGTGTGTGTGTGTGTGTGTGTGTGTGTGCGCGCGTGCATGCGTGCGTGTGTGTGTTTTCTGTGCGTGCGTGCGTGTGTGTATTAATGCACTTTGATAAGGGGTTAAGCAGCTTCTCTTTAGTTATAGTTGCCTGTCATATTATTATTATTTATTTTTTAGCAGATGCCCTTAATCAGAGCGACTTACAGTTGTTGCAGAATATCACATTACAAAATATCACAGTACAAAATATCACATTACAGAGAAGTACAGCAAAGTGTGGAGCAGTTAAGTGCAAGTACAAGATGATGCAAGTGCTGATACAACTGGGTGCCATAGACATTATAATATAGACCAGATCAGCTAAAGTGTCTTTATAGTGCCAGCAACATGTCCTGCACAGTCGTTTATTGCCTGCAAAACTAAACTAAAGGAAATTAGCTATATATATATATATATATATATATATATATATATATATATATATATATATATATATATATATATCTAGAATCTTGAAATCACAGGCAACTTAAGGCCGACTTAGAAAATCCACAGTATTTGAATAACTGCAATTACAAACTCTTTAATGAACCGCACACTTTAATTATCACTACAATATGGTTAGATATTATTTGCCTTCTCAAAAGTAAGGACATTCTTAGTTAAAGATAAAACTTAAATATAGCTTTTTATTCCTGTTGAAATTACTCATAATGTCTCTTATTTGTTATGCAGAAATAATATATATATATATATATATATATATATAGGTACTATACCAGATTAAACAAATATATCAATTTGCATGCTTTACTTTCAGGTAGGCTGTTACACTAGCACTTCCTAGGTCATTTCACCTAAGCACTGTCTTAAGGGTCAAAGCATGGCAATGCCTGCTAAGCATGTCCATCAATATTGGAAGCAGCTGGTTGGTTAATGACAGGAAAGAAGACATTGAAGAAGAAGGGGGAATATCACTCTGCAGGTCAAATGATCTAGGAAGCGCAAACCTAACTCTAAGTAATAGCTACACACAGATTAGTCTTGGCCAGTTTCATTAGCTTGAGAATGCTCACCTGTGGACATACATGCGCTGTGGCTTGATTCTCAGAGTATTCAATGAGCTTACTCAGATATCCCAGTGATCCTTCCATGCTAAAACCCTTTATAGTAAGGGGCTGAAACCACAGAGAAGACCCATGGGCTATGGGCTGACATTGTACAAAATTGTGTTTTTCTGAATGAAATATACTTTATTATTCATGAAAATGTTCAACACTGTTTTAGGATTATAAAAAACAAGTAACTCAAGACTTAAATCTTTGTAAAAGATGTCTGGTTCACGCACAGCCTTAGCCCTATTACATAGGCCCTATATTAAAACGGCAAACTTATTGTAAAAATGTAATAATAAGAATAAAATACTAACCTCTGAGTGGTATGCTGGGAGCCCGTGAATTTCAAATCCGTGCACAAACAAGGTGGCTGCATCTGTAAAAAGAAGCTTGTTTTATGAAGAACTGTTTAATACTGATACCAGGTTCTCTTTACCAACTCTAAACAGATATGTGCATTTTGGTTCACCTCAGTGGCATACTATCTTAATTTCAGAGACAATGGAAAGGTTTTATGTGCTTTGGTCCTGTAAAGTGGACTCAATTGAACCTCAAAGGTGTTCACCACTGTCAACAGCATCCATTATTTTCACAGACTGATAGATAAACTTGATTAATAATTGATTAAGTCTCACACAAAGTCTAAATATCACCCTGCAAATATGAAGTATGTATCTTAAATGCTGTTGTCAGTTTGGTAGAATCATCATAAAATTACTGTTGTAGAGTTACGTGGTACCCAGAATTGAACATGACTTGGATGTCAAGGCATATTCTTTCTTTGAAGTCTTATTATTACCAGTAACTAATCCTCGTCTACCTGGATCTGCTGTTATGGTCACTGACAATGAGTTTCTATTTCATAAACCCTGTGGAGGGGACGTCTGTAGTTTAAATGGTTTCTGTGATAGAATACGTGGGAAGAGTTGTTACTAAAACATACAAGTGTGCTAATAAAGTTTGGTTCTGGCCAAAACTAACAGCAGCACTAGAGATCGTGAGATAAGGGAACATTCTGAAGCAAAACAAAAATATAGAAATAAGAAATCTAAAAGTAACTAACTTAATACAAGGAGACCAAGTTGGTTCCCAATGTTCATGTCTGCATCCGGCTGTCTAAATGTGTGACAAAGGAAGTTTTTATAGACAACGATATCCAGTACTGGAGTGTCTCTGTTCCCAGAACTGCAGACTTTCAAATGCTGGCAGTTTTCCAGCTCACTGTTTGACCTGAAAGACAATATTGGAATATCAGTAATGTTCCATTTACACTGTGAAATAATATTGCGATTGTTTATATCATTACTGAAAGTATGCTAAGACGGCTAAAATAAAAAACTGGTACATATATATTTAAAATCAAGAATCACATTCATCACAATGTTAATGAATGAATGATCCCTTACCGTAGTGGTTCTGGTCTGTCCTCCTGTAACTGGCTAAGATTAAACACAGCTATGAAGGTTGCCAGCTCCATCTTTTTTACTTCCCATGTAAAAACAGCAAGGTTACCCAGGTCCAGACAACTTGCAATGCCTAAGAAAATGATACACCAAAATATGTGGGATTTTAATTTACTATATCAATAATTTTTTGACATTGGCAATTATGTTCTACCTCAGAGGTGGCTTCACTTTAGTTTAATGTTCATTTGTTTGTTGTCAACCTGTTTTGTTTTTCATTTGTATTATTTAACTGTAATAATGTTTTGTGTAGTGCCTTGGGGAGTTTCATTACATGAAGGCATCATACAAGTCTAACTTGTATTGTATTGTATTGTATTGTATTGTATTGTATTGTATTGTATTGTATTGACACCCCAACAGAAGGTTTCAAATAGGGGGTTGCAAATAGGGGGTTGTATAGGAGAGCTTAATATCACTGCTGGTTAATATTTACTTTAATCCAAAAATGCTAATTAATACATTATTCTGTGCTGAATGTGTTCAGCCTCTAGTTGTAAGCTTCTTGTTTGTTTGTTGTATTTAGGCTCTCAGGATGTTTAAATAATGAAGTGGTTTACCTCTGTGTTGTGACAGAGAGCTTGATAAATGGTTTGGTTGACAAGCCCTGATGGTGTGGCAGCTGAGAAGGCGACAGTAAGATACCGAGGGATTGGGTTCGACTCCATCGCACAACTGCTGTGTGTGATACACTTGACAGCTGAGAAAATCCTAGGAAAATGTATTACACCAGTTATGGAAGAGCTAATGAAATGAGACTGGGGCAGTGATAAAAGCCTGCCATCTTGTGGTGATAATGCATTACGACAGGTTCTAACAAACACGTTTTCAGTCAGCCAGTGTGAAATATACAGTATAGTACATGTATGTGGGTTTTAAATCCTTTATTTAATCAGATAGGGGGAACTGGAAGTATATTCATATTCATACTTCCAGTCAGTGAAGTTATCAGTGACATTAGTCAATCTGATAACTGGACGTTTCAGATTCACCCAAAGTTTATCATAAAATAAGTTGTGAATTTCATGTGCATGTGGGGAATAGTGGCAGTAGTCACAAACATTATTTAGCATAATTGTTATTAATCATATCATTGCTAATTCTTATTGTATATTATTCTGTACATACTGTTGATACACGTCATGGTCATCGAGCTTTTCATTATTCTGAGAGCCCTAATTCTGAATTTACAGGCATGGCGGGGGATTCTACTTGTTATTATTAAAAAAAGTGATATTTTGATTAAACTTACGTGATAATGGACCTGAGCCGAAGCACTGTACTCACGAAATAACAGCTCTAGAAGGTTAATCTTGATTGTGGCTCCTCCTCTGGAGATACACAAAGCATAAGTAAGTGTTACATTTCTTTCCCACAGGAGGCTTTGCTGTGTGTGAATGGGAGTCTTTGTGACAGTATTTATTGAAACTGTACTATGTCCGGTTTTCCCACGTTAACAGGATGTAAAATACCAAAGAAAGTTAATGACAAGATACCTCTAAAAAGCAGGTACCTGCACTAATGACTTTAACAGTACTGAAAATGAACTGTACGTTTCCCCAACCCTCTTTCTTGTAATTGCATTTTTTTTTAAATGTCCCCATTATTACCGCATGGCAAACAGAGTGATAACAGAGGTATCTGTGAGGCCAAAAATACACAGAATAGCTGTCCCTTCACAAAAACATGCCAAGCCAAGCTGTACCACAGCAGCCAGACAATGCAATAAAATGTACCTGCATGGCTGGGATGAAATCACCCAAAGAAAGCATCGAGGTATGTTAGAGCTTGAAGATTCTTGAAACTGCAAAGCGTCTATTGGAGACAGTTCTGATTCCAACTGAATTTGGAACCTGTGCCAGAGAATATAATACAGTTTTAAGTTATATTTCATCGTCTTCCTCTCACCCCAAGCTAAATGCTCATAAGACTAAAAAACAGAGGACATTTGCTAAATAAGAAAGGTATACATCTTGAAACCCAACACATTCAACGCTATACATCTAAATCTTTTAACAGTCTGCTGACATCAATATGTAGCATGGGTGTCATTCTGTTCTGGGGTCTTTAAGATCTGCAAATATGATTTGACCTCTGAACTACATATTTTCCTCAGGGTGTTAACCCTGTTGTCATGGATTCATTCCATTATTGCTACAACAAAATGTTCCTTGCTAAATGTCCCCCTGGATAGTCTAGCAAGGTTTCAATTCATTGAAAAAAGGGAAGGATATCTTTGGAAGCAGCTTGTTGTAGATCTATCCCTTTTAAATGTATTCTCCTACTATTAATAAAATGATTAAGCATAATTAAATGATTTACCAGTTACCTGCTAAGTGACAGTCGGTAAAAGACAAGCACAATTATCTACAAGTAGAAAACACTACGAAGAATATTAATATTATAAACCGAACAAATGGTTTTGTGTATGAAGTCATTTTTAAATGTGTTTTGGGGTTTTATTTTGGGCTGGATTGCTTAGTCTACTTGAAATGTATGCTGGTTTCTTAGATAAATCCACATTATTCATTTAAATCACAGAATTATTAAGGAAAGATCAAAGAAGTTAATCATATACATGTTTTACATGAGTACTTGGTCTCAAACTGCAATTAACTTGGGAGCTGGCAAAGGCTGCATTTCCAAGCTATCCTCTGGACATATTTGAGCCTACATGACCTTCTGCCCGGAAGCTACCCTGCCATCATCTGACCTACCAAAACACTAAATGGACACCTACTCCATGTGGAGGTGCAGCAGGTTCCAAAACTGCAGGATCCCCGTTGAGTAGCCAACTACTAATTGGTTAGTGTGTGTGATAAAGGCTAGAGACGTGGCACAAGCCCCTGTTTGGATGTGCAACCGAACACATGGGTGTATCTCCTGTAGCTGTGCTCTTTTCAGTTCAGCTTCATAGCCTGTATCAAAACCAGCCAGCAGCTTGTACTCTGTAAATTGATATACAGCATTAGAAATTAAATACAGTTGATGAACATAGTAACAGCAAGTAGATGATTATTAATAGTGAGAAATAAATGGAATATCATTTCAGATATACAGTCAACTCCTGCAGATTTGGTCAGAAAACAATTCACTGCAGACAGTAGTGAAACTTGACAGGTGATGGATGGCATGTTTCTAACACTACCACCACAATTCATAGAGGGCGCTCTAGCCAACAACTACCATAGAAGTGTTATGGATTTATCTTCTTGGCACTGCAATGATGCTTCTCAAGTAGGGTTTACAGTATGTGTTCATAAAACGTTTAAAAGAGCAGAAAGGGGCGTTCAACACCACTGAAATGCTCAGTTCATTTTAGAACCCTAAACTTGACTACCTGACAATAACATTGTACTATGAATCTTACCAGCGGCTTCCTTCTCAGTCCTGTAGTGTTTTTTATCAGCTAAAGCTAAATCCAGCAGCAGAATGTCCCCTTGGTCTGTTCCCAGTGCTGCAGCACCAGCAAAGCATGTCAAGGTTGTGTGAAGATGTCCAGTATCTTTGAACCATTTGTCACCCATTACTTCCATACATTTCACCTAATATAATGAGAAAGAAATTAAATATCTACTGCTAGGCTAGGATGTGGATTCCCCCGTTTTGTTTTGGTGGCAACACCTTCCACTCCGCAGATTTAGTATTTCTAGTGGAAAACGCAACTGAAAGCATTAAACAGATACAGTCTATAGTATCAAATTCCAGTATACTAAACCCTTCAAGGGTGTATCATTTTTACATACAGAGTATAGTCTCAGTTCCAATGGGGGAAATCAAACCGAGTGAAAAAGAATAAACAGAAAATTGTGGCCTAATCTTGTGCACTGCCTACATGAACTGTGTGTGAAAGTACAGAAGGCAGAGGCAACAGCAGAGGTGGGGAGCTAAGCAGTGAGATGAGCTCAGGCGATCTGAAATGAGTTGTAGACAATTCAAGCAGAAACAGATGACCTTAAGTAGAGAGGAGAGGACTGTATCATTGGAATATGAAGGAGGGAGTATTTGTTGTTCTTACCTTTGAGGGAAGGGAGATGGCTCTCACTACTCTAGATGTGCCCAGACAGTAGCAGCACAAATAGAAAAATCCAGACGAATCCTGCAGCTCAACTAGCAGACACCAGCGCTTCTCCCACACAAAATCTTTGACCTGACCGACTATCTTATCATCTCCAAAGTGGTGCCGTGAAAGGCACTTCCCAGTTAACAAACTTATGACTTCCAGCATGGCCCCACTGGTCACCCAGCTTGCAAATGGAAACACTGTTGTATTTACAGAGAGAAGAAAACGTACAGTTAACAAGCAGGGCAATGTGTTTCAGGAAGCAGGACCAGTTGGGAAAAGACTAAACATTTGTAAAAACAGAAACTGACAATACAGAATGTAAAAATGCCTAATCAGCAAAGATAATCTAAGATTATTTATATTATTAAATGCAACATTTTGCACAGTAACTACTATCTCCCTGTCAGTGTGCCAAACAGTATCTACAGTAGGTAACCCATGTGAAATCTCTTACATATAATTTATTAGGACTTGTACCTAATATCAGGTTGGTCCACTGTTACCAGACTTGACATGACGCAGCATAGACTCCACAATGTGCTAGAAGGTGTCTAGAATGATGGTCATCCAGTCAGTTATTAATATTGTGGCATGCTGGACAAGTGCAATATTGTCTTGAAAGTAGGGTGCAAGTGCAGGCAAATAAACTATGGCATTTGTTCGCTCTTCATAGTAATCAAGGAGCCCAGTTCCTAATAAAATGGCCAGACTATCAAGTAATTTGAGAAAGCACATAGGATTGAAGTAGAAAGCACATTTATTACCTTTTGAAAATGACCCCTTGACTTGTGGTTTGTTCCTTGGATAGCCATGGAATATGCCTTCAGAAAAGGGTTGGTGTGCAATGGCCTTCATGGAAGGCAACATCTTGTAATGAAAGAACAACAATTAAATAATTCTCTGAAACGTTTAACTGTCAGTTGTAAGCCTGTGTTATACACATGCAGTTAAATTATCCTCTGTTGTATCAAACATTGTGCCTCAAGTATTTCTACAGTCAATTAACAGATATTCCTGAAGACACTTTCATGCCAGGCCATGTCACTATTACGGTATATACTGTAAAATAAGATTTATTTATTAATAATAATAATAATAATAATAATAATAATAATAATAATAATAATTCAAATATACAAATTAGAAACAACAAAAACATGTGTATCACATGAATAAAGTTAATAAAGAATATGGATTTTACAGCATTGGTAAGCACACTGTGACAAAAGTAAAATCAATGATCCAAAAACACTCTATTGTCGTAATGCAGCAACCTGCAATTTCAATTTCTAAAGCCTCAAAGCTGTTATGCAACTAAGCAGCTGTCAGGTGATGAGTGGTTTTACCTGTACTGCTGTCTAAGGCATTTGTGGTAAATCTTTAAATCAAATGATATAATGAAGGTAATCATTTTACAAATACATGCTCAGCCATTTGTTTGCTTCAAATGGATCAGCTGGTAATGTAGTACTTAATTACAGCTGCGATACAATTTTACAGACACTCATAATTACTAGTAATTGTTACGTGACTCTTGTTATTAGTCAGTTTTGCAATTCCCTTGTACCAGTCACTTAGTGTTTCCACAGCGGGTATACAAAGCAATTAGAAGTCAATTATAAACGAAACCGTGTGGTTGTACTCATACAAGTATTAATACTCTATTAACTATGTACAGTAAATACATAATTTGCATAACATTCCTCTCTTAAGTGTTACCATTGTGGGATGCTGGAAAAATTCACCATTTAATAATTGTCTACAGTAACTGGAAAAGGAAAATGGATTAATGCACTGTGTGGTTATATTTTCTGGCTGAAGAACATTTGTCTCCAATTCTTTTTAGGTGATCCCTTTTTTGCATCCTATTGTGAAAACTGGAAGAAAGTGGACGGCAAAGAAAGCTGTGGAAGATGCAAAGGCTGCCCTTCGAATTGGTGATATCATGGGGCAAGTTCAGCATGGAAGAGGGGGTATTGGTTTCAGTCCTCCTACATGGCACAAGGCAGCCCCAGCTCAAAGGAGGAAGCTGGTAGTCAACGAGGTGCAAAAGCAGGAGGAGAGGATGAGGTGTATAAAGGCCATTTCCCAGGCCAAGCAGGGAGAATGGATGAGATGGGAGAGTGTGGAACAACGCAAGATTGGCTGGCAAGACCTATGGTCAATGGAACAGAGCAGGATCAGTTTCCTCATCAGGTCAACATATGATGTTCTCCCATCACCACAGAACCTAAACCTCTGGGTAGGAGAGGATCCCTCATGTCCTTTGTGTTCATCACCTGCAACATTAAGGCACATTTTGACAGGATGTAAGGTGGCTCTTAGCCAAGGACGGTTTACTTGGCGCCATGACCAGGTGCTGCGATGTTTGGCCTTAGCATTGGAAGACAAGCGTAACATGACCAATAAGTTGTCACCTGTTCCATCAAAACATTACACACAAAAGACAACATTCCTCCGCCCAGGAGAGCAACCACCAAGAAAAGGTGTTAAAACCAATCCTCGCCCAGGACAACTGGAAGCTGCTAGAGACTGGAAAATGCTGGCAGATGTTGGTCAACGGCTTATTTTTCCACCTGAGATTGCCATCACTAACCTTCGACCAGATATTGTCTTGTGGTCTGGATCAGCACGCCTTGTTCACCTGGTAGAGTTAACAGTGCCATGGGAGGATGCTGTAGATGAGGTGTTTTAGAGGAAGAAACTGCGGTATGCTCAACTAGCCACTGAAGTGGAACAGCGAGGATGGAGAGTTCGGGTTTACCCAGTGGAAGTGGGTTGTCGAGGATTTGTGGCACACTCTACAACCCGGTTTCTCAGAGACGTCGGATTCAGTGGCCAAGAGTTGCGTCGCACAGTGAAGAACTTATCTGAAGCAGCAGAGAGGAGCAGCAACTGGCTGTGGTTGAGACTGAAAGATTTTGGCTGGGGATCTCAAGCACAATAGAAAGAAAGAAACGCTGATGTACAGGTAAGTAAGCTGGGCTGAGTTGAGTGGGGGACGGAGGGGGGTGATGCTGGGACGCCAGAATCACCGTCGAGCCCTCTTGAGGTGTCGTGGGCTAGTCGACGAAACACTGAGGATGGAAGGTGCCCACTTGAAAACCCCAGAGATGTACCCTACTTAGCTCAATCCAGACGGTTGTCATGCTGATGCGCTGGGGAGGCCGCACTGTGGTTGATCCCCGGAGCCAGCATCGCAGCCGTTGTGTGTGCTGATGCGCCAGGGAGGCAAAATAAGCTGATCCCTGGAGCCAGCATTACACTTCAGCCATTAACACCAGACTGAAGGATATCTACATCATCATATGGAAGGAAACGTAAATGGATGGAGACACATATGGATCACATTAGTTTACTGTAAAGCTACGTCTTAGTTGGTGCTTATCTTGGCGAGAGCCGAGTTCAAATCAGCATGAAGTTTTAACATCTACTCTCGTGTAATGGAAATCATTCCTAACCAGCATCATTTATTCTTTTATTTTACACTGACATGTATCATAATGTCCCTACTGCAATGCCATTCAAGGCAGATTGTGGTGTAGACGGAGACTTCTATTTGAAGCCTGGAATTCATGACATCACTTTTTTTTTTTTTTTTTTTTTTTTGCTAGGTCCAGGAGCTGCATCAATCACAAGAAGGCATGAACAGAGGCCAGTGTCATTCCCCAGTAAGCACCAGTAAGTTCCATTGTAGAACCCACATAAAAAGTAATTCAGTCAACGCACTGGTCAATTTTCTGGAAACTAAAAAAAGTTGAAGGACCACCTGAATCTCGTAGGATTAAAAAGTAAAAGGACATCCCTCTTTAAATCCTCTTTAAACCTTCTACTGAAATACACCATATTCTGGTGTACTAATTATATCTGTAATACACTAGAGCCATATACTGCAAGAGCAATAGCAGCACAGTTCACCTGTATATTCCCATGACTTCACCCCTACCTCAAATACACAATACTGGTAGACTGGTAGACAAACTGTTGAATAAGTGTTTCTTCAGATTAGTTCTTTTCTATCCGATGGCCACTGGTAATAACACATCACAAGACCACTTGTACTAACTGACAGTTAGCTTTGATAACTTTGCCAAGATTTGCTGGAGTTTCCCATTCGTTATTGGAAACACACATTTAATTTATGCTAAACATACACTACTAACTCCAAAGTACTGTAATAAATTAACTTACCTTAGCCTACGGTTTTGAAGTCTTTGGTGCTTAAATCTTTAACATGTTTCTTGGCAAATCCGTATAGTTTAATCCAATAGTCATCACATCCTAAATCCTTGTAAAACAGTCATTAAATGTGTAAAAGGGTTTGGAGGTTTGTTCAAAAATGTTTTCTGGAGGTCACACAGAGGCCTTTTACAGTAGGATTTGCTGGCTGGATTCAGGCATGTCGAAGCTGTGTGTTACAATGGAGAAAATCTTCTTTGGATTCTCATAATCCAGTAATCTGGCTGTGATGTGGACATGTACTTGTGCTGTACAGGGATAGTATAGACCATTCAGGAATAGAGTATAGATTAAACTATTCTCAGGGCCATGTCAGTCTGTCTACAGTCGTCCATCTGTATGTCACAATTATATTAGTGTATATAGCTAGAGAACTGCTGAAACAATTGTCATGAAACTTGATATTAACGTTATTTAACTTAAATTATTGAGAGTATCAGAGTCTGTGGATATGAGCTGTCTCTCCAATTAAATGTTTAATCCGAATTTGATAAGTGATTCTCCAGAATTCTTACATTTTTTAAGTGATTCTGGAGAATCACTTATCAAATTCTGATTAAACATTTCATTGCTAATTATTTTTCTGTACTATTCAGTGCATGGTGTTATGTCATGATCATCACATTTGTCATCATACTGGTATTTCTAGTTTTGAATTTACATCTGTGGCGGGATGTGTATGTTATTGTCATACTTGCAAAACAATGAGAACAGATCTTCAAACTCAGCGTAATAGTAGAGATTGAGATTAACTAAAGCTTTATATTTGTTTAAACTCTGTAGAATCTATATTCATTTTCAAATATTTTTAAATGAAATGTTTAGTTACCACCATGACCACAAGTACGTAAGGAGTAGCAACATCTACATTGGTCACTCAGCACTATGTCCAAGAATTAGACTAAAACCTGACCAAAAAAAAACATTTTACTTTTTATTCATGTCAAGCTCTGGGTACAAGTGTGCATGTGTTACCCCGTATTTCAATAAAGTACCATACCAATTGTAAAACCTGAAGGTGCATCTGCCATGCACCATTTCTGTTTTGTATTTTACAACAGACACTAGATGTCAGTAATGGAGCACTGTGGTATCCCACCCACAGGGAAAATTATACAGATCGGGTTCCATGCCATTTTCTGACAGAGAACCCCTAGTGGCCATGGCGGTAACTAAACATTCAATTAAGAAACATGGGGGAACAAAAACAGCTGCATTCACGAGTTCATCTCAATCTCTGTAAGCCTCGTTATAGACAGAACCTTAGAAAGCAGCTTCTAACTTCCTCCAAAGATATTTTTCTCAAGAGGCAACATTGTTGGGCATGCTTAATTCTCATTGTTCCTGACTCACTAATTTTCTGTGATTGCCTCAACTACCTATATTTACAATAGTTGTTATGAGATACAGTACTTATAATATATAACCGACACAGAATTACCTGTATTACTATCCTGTCACTGAGGACTGTCTGTTGCTCTGGGATTTAGCTACAGTAGAAGGCATTTATTTAAATCCATTAGTGCTGTTAAGGGGATTAGTTGGAGGGGTTGCTGTAGGGGCATGGACACCATTTCCAAGCACCCATCGTCTCTCTCTCTCTCTGACACCCTAAAGATTCAAGTCCTGCTCCACTGGCATTTTAAAGGATGATTATCAGTAAAATATACCTCTATCCACAAGGAAATATTCCAGAATCTGAGCTTTGGTTGACCATGGCCATCATTTAAAAATAAAGGTAATGTATTTACTTATATGTATCTTCAGGGTTGGTCTTATTAAAAGGCTTGCTGAAGTTTGTTGTATTTTTTTCTAGCATACCAAGTGAATAAGAAACTTTTTGGTGCAGTTTGAAAAAATGTCTCTTCATGGAAAAATATCTTTAACTGTGAATGCAATTTTTTGTAATGACAGCAGTGGGACTATTTTATTCAAAATGATATTGAAAATAAAAACCATTGCAGCTTAGAAAGATGGGGTGAGTCGTAACCACCACTATACAAATATATGAAAATCATCCTAGGTAGACAGATTCAGGTAGGAAGATAGGAAACGAAGATAAGTTAAAACATATTCTGTTTTTCTGTTCAATAGGACTCAATTTGAAACCATGGTTACAATTGTTCTGGATATATAAAAATACCTCATAAGCTTCTTATGATGCTCTCTAGAAAATAGATCATATCCCCTCCCTCCTCCCCCTGGCTCACTACTGCCCTCCACCCCTCCCTTTCCTTGTTCCCATTGAAAAAAATGGCTGTCCTAAAAGTTAAATTCACAAAGAACAAGCGGGACAAGCTAGCCCAGGTATTATGGATACTGAACTGGATTTCTGTTGTCACGGGAATCATCCTCTTCAGCCTGGGTCTGTTCCTGAAGATCGAGATCCGGAAACGAAATGAACTGATGGCCAACCGGGAGGTCCATTCAGTCCCCAACATGCTGATTGCAGTGGGGGTCATCGCCTGTGGGATTAACTTCCTGGGTGGCAAGATCTGCTATGACTGCTCGGACACCAACAAGTTCCACCGCTGGAAACTGTTCATGCTACCCTACATCATCTGCACCTTCTTTTTCACGTTTTGCATCCTGGTGGGGGCTCTGATGTGCTACACCATGAGGAATGAGTTGGAGGAGTCCCTGTACCTAGGCTTGAAGGAAGCCCTCAAATTCTACAAAGACACAGACACTCCTGGAAGGTGCTTCCTGAAGAGGACCATCGATATGCTGCAGATTGAGTTTCAGTGCTGTGGAAATAATGGCTTCCGAGACTGGTTTGAGATCCAGTGGATCAGTATAAGGTACCTGGATATGTCCAACAAGGAGGTCCAAGAGTGAGTAGTCTTCTTGTTTATCTTCTGCTATGATTGTGGCCTGAAGTCCTCCCTGTATTAAAATGTATTTGTATTAAAACATTACCAAAGACTCTACCTGTACTTAGTTGATTTATTATTTGATTTCTTCAAATTAGCATAGAAAGCACTGTGATAAGCTTATGGCCCTTGTATCAAATGGATTAGCTGGTCTGGGGAAATTCAGTTCAGGTCGTGTTACCATTTTGTAATATCCAACTAGAGAATCCTTCCTGTGTAAGCCTACATGGGGTAGGAACCCTGCAGACATTTACCAGCCAACACAATTGTCCTGTTTATAAGATCCTTACATACGTAGAAGCCAAGTAACTGTCTGTACTGTTCTCTAGCATAACGCTTTGTATTCAATAATGTAAGCCAATTAAAAATGTGTTCAGTTTGGGTGTCTTGATATTCAAATTTATGGTTTGTACTTCGGCCTAAAATATATTTAATTAAAAAAGAATTCTAAATTACAAAGAAAAACTGGGATAAAACAATTGGCACTCTAATTAATTCATTTTTAAGTGTTGATAAGGCTTTTGTTTTATTCTTGAGGCCTACGTAGCATCTGTGCTCAAACAAAAGCCTGTTCAGTAGATTGTCATTGCTTTCACCTTGTTCTCAGCCGACTGAAGAGCAACGTTGATGGAAAGTACCTGATAGACGGTGTTCCATTCAGCTGCTGTAACATCAACTCCCCGCGGCCCTGTATCCAAAACCAGCTCACCAACAACTCAGCACACTTCAACTACGATTTCCAGAGCGAAGAGCTGAACGTGTGGCGGAAGGGCTGTCGGAAGGCCCTGCTCGAGTACTACACTCAGATCATGCAGTCCATCGGTTTTACCGTCCTCATCATATGGCTCTTCGAGGTAGGTTCTGATTACTTCTGTGTCTATACAGAGGGAATGCAATGGTTCTGCACAATAACAAAAGTATACTCTAAGTGTGATCACACTGGAACACTGATGTAGATTTGTTTTTTGTTAGTTTTATCTCAGATTGAGTGTTTTAAGTTAGGAAGGTTATTCCTATACCACAAATAGGATGCATTGAATGTTGTAGATATGTCTATTTGTAGACCAGAGGCAATGGTATAGATTCAGAGACCAAAACTATGAAACACTGGTACAACAGGCTGTAGATAATATTATTTATGTTGAAAAATATTTAGTTGGCTACAGAATGGAATGAAGTAGAAACAGTAATACAACACCACTGAATCATACCACAGCTGGGTTAGTGGTTCAGAAGTAATGGTAGCTCACTGACTCTAAGGCAAAAAGGTCACACTTTCTTATCAACCTGTGGGGTTACAAGAACACACTCCAGCTATCAGAGCTCCAGCGTACCATGTTGAAGTTCAGTCTTCTTTCAGATGAGATGTAAAAGTGCCCACACCAAACATGGATGCTGTTTTTCCTGTTCATGATGCAATTCATAGTGATTTCTGGATTAATTTTAGTGTTAAAAATGTATTATTTAGCAACATATTTGATTAAAATATACTTTGTTTCAGTGAGGTGATGAATTATTTGCATTTTATAAGTTATTTGCATATACTTGGTTGTCAAAAGATTCATGTCGCTATCTATTTCAAATCCATTTTGAATGTGAAACAGTGATATCTGCATTTCAAAATGTTGTACTCTAGTGAGATCTGTTACACTTGCTCTTCCTGGGTCATTTCACCTCAACAGTGTCTTCTGGGTCAAAGCAACTTACTGACTGAAAGCATGTCAATCAATAGGGGAAGCAGTTGGTTGGCTTATGACAGAAAATAAGCCATTGAAGGGATGGTGACAATTTCCCCCTCCAGGTCAACTGACCAAGCAAGTGCAACACTAGCAGAAAGCATTGCTGCAAGCACAGTTTAATGTATTGTTTCAATCAAAATTGTTGTATAATCTAAATCGGTATACCACAGATATGAGTGTATGTGTATGAGTACTACAGACAGTACCTCTTCTCCACATTCCTAATTAGTGTATTTATTCATGCACTCTCTGTAATCTATAATCCTCAGTTAAATCCTTCTCTTCTCTCCTCTCCTGTCACGAACACAGTTTATCTCTTCTCAGCTCTATCTGCGTTAACCCCTATTTGTCCCCTGTTGGCCCTCACAGTTTATCTGCAGCAATATTCAGTGGGAACATTTCAAAAGGTCAATGTGGTTTCTGGAAAAGCTATTATTTGAAAATATCACCAATTCACCATGGCATTGGATACTTCAGAACAACAAAATTGAATGTCATCAAAATGTTTTCGCAAGCTCTTAAGAGTTTGAATATATGTTTGATATAGATGTAAACCTCATTTTGTTTTACCTTTCCCCCATTTTCCCACCCTGTGGGCATCCCTCAATAATATCCTATTGGGCTGTCCCTCACTAGCCCCCCATTTGTCTCCTCACAGCTCTCGGTCCTGACAGGGGTGCGGTACCTCCAGACGGCCATGGAGAACGTGCTGCGGCAGGGAGACCCTGACTCTGAATCAGACGGCTGGCTGCTGGAGAACAGCTTTGTGGAGACAGCCCGGTCCAACTTAAACATCATCAAGAACGTGGGAAAGTCCAACCAGATCAATGCCAGCTCAGGGAACGAGGACCCCAACATGGACGTTCCTACTGCAGACTATGGGCCTGACAATGTGCCCCCTAAACAAATCCCCACTGCCAGCCAACCCCTGAGTTGAAGGTTCTGTTGAACACTAAGGGCCCAATTTTGATCACAGGTCGTTAGCACCTGATTATGGGCTCTTGGTGGGCGCAAACGAGCGCCCCGGTTTTCTACGGCTGTGCTGCTGCCAGGCATCGGACAAACATTTGAGGAGTGGCCTCATTATCATTTTCACCGAATGATTTTGAACTGGGCAAAGGTTTCTTAATCAGGTCTTTTCAAAGAGCAAACACTATCGCAGGGAAGCTACTGAACAGGCAATACATTAAGAAATTAAGAAACTAGTTTGCCAAGGTTTTTACCGATTAGCAATGTGGCATAGGAAATAAAATTAATAATAATTCATGCTTATTTTATTATCAAAAAAAATCACAGAAAACGTGCAATAAGAAATATTCCACATTAAAGGCAAAGTCAGTTTCTTTTGATTTGTTAACCATTTCTGCTTCCCACTTTCCATAGATTGACAGGCGCTAACCAAATCGTGCTTTGCTCTGTTCAAAATTATAATATGAGGGATATGGCAGGAAGCAACACAGATGCTCTTGAGTTTGCACATTGCCTTTATTTTTGCCTTCAACAAAATTGAGCCCTAAGGGTCCTCCAGGTCTTCCTTCCAGTGTTTGGGACACACAGGCCCAACAGAGTGTTACTTGACCATAATTAGTCCTTTTCCCCTTTAGGAAATGCTGCCACGCTGCTTTTCAATTTGGACTGGATGTCTTAGTTTTGTTACAAAAGCTTACCTTCTTCAGAAACTTTAATATCCAAAGCATTTCATCAATGAAATGCTCAAGCAACATTATTGGATAACCTCAGGAGTGACCTTCACCTGTCAGGCTTCATTGGACAGCTGTAAAAAGTTTGCATAATAACTTTATCACCACCCTGTGTTTTTTGTATTCAATGTACGGTATTCAGGTTTTTTAGAGAGTTTGGTCTAGCAGAGGTTGACCCAGGAGATGGGGTTCAGAGTACAGTGCGTGACATAACTTGATCTCCTTGTGCCTCAGCTATACCCTGTCCCAGCTGTAACTATGGTTAAAAGCGAACTCAATTGGAAAGCATATAATCACCATAGAAGATATAAATACAAATTGCATAGAACATAGACTTTTGAAGGTTAGTCAAGTGTGAAACATTTAGAATGTATTCTAACCATTTTAAATACAGTGTTAGCCTAGTGTACAGGGTAGGTCAATTTATTTCACATTCATTATTTTTCCGTAGTCTTTTCTATATAATATTACATGCTGTATGCAAACTGTTTTATAAACAAATACATGTTGCTAGGCTTCTTATGAGTTTTTTTTTTCCTGATTGGTTCCAAACATTCCCAAGTATAAACTAACACCCCTATTTTAAAATTAAAACCTTGCGACCCCGGCATATTTTTAAGATATATTAATTGATATAGTCTGCTTCAACTCTTTAATATCTTATAATGTAGATTTCTTATTGTCTGGCACCATTGTCCCTCACACCAAGCTAAAACACAATGTTGGACATTGTTCAACAGAATAGAGACTGGTAAAGCAAATTGTGACTTCAGTCTGAAAATATTCTGTATTTCTGAACTGCTGTTGAGATATGTTCAGCTTGACAAAACTTTCAAGTGTATCACACACTCCATCTAATATGGCTAAGAAAAAGCTTTGTACTGTTGAATATATACACTGTTTGAGCTGTGCTAAAATCCAACCCGTTTGAAAATTGAGCTGAAACTAAGGGCTGATGTTGATGTATTCCAGCTGTTGTATTTTTATAACATCCACTGTAAAAACAATTGTAAAAACAGCTGGATCTTCCCATATATGGTATTGGTAAACACTCTACATGTATTTTGTATTTGTTGTAAATATCAGAGATCCTTTGAATAACTGGAATCTACCAGTATAAATACTCTAAGGTGAAAAAACGGTGGTAATAGAGTCTATTGATGTTACTAAAATATATTTAAATGTGTTTATTTACCTTTAACTGAAAATCATAATGTTTGAAGCTATAATAAATGTGTTATAGACTCCTCATACAGCAGACTGAATGACAGGCGCAACTTCCTCTATACGAGAGCACTCAAGCAATTATGATTGGTGCTCCTTCGTCAGTCCACTTTCATTTCCTAATGGATTGGGATAATGCCTCTCCAGTTACCTTGCCATTAATTGAGAGATACACAGGGCATAAAAGCACTAGAATCTCCTGGCCAAAGGCACAGTGGCAACTAATCTGGATTTAAACGTGATTTTCAGTGCATACATCACTTCCAATCTGTCATACAGCGAACATCCGATTACAAGGCAGTAAAGAAATTTACAAACGTCCACATTGCATTAAAACAAAAACAAAAATCTTCATTATAATGTTAATGTACTCTTGTTTGCATATAGCGTTAAATGCCTAGCAGCTTTATCTTGTTAAAGATTAAACCATTAGTTTATTAGATAAAATTATTATAGAGGAAAAGTATGTCAAACTGCTGCAGAAACATTTGAACCGCCTCAAACAAGCAATGTGGAGCTCCAACAACCTTCTCAATCATGTTTTACAATGCTATGCCATAAAAACAGAAGTTAAATCGACTACTTTAACTTCCACGTCTCACATTTGTGCGGTGGTTGGTCCCGGTTTGGGATACATATTTAATTACAAACATATTTAGAGGTGGACCCTTTGCCATTTTCCAGTAGGATTCTGGGAAAGAGAAGAAACCTACTCTTCGCTGTATAAATGTGTAAACAGAAAATGTAAAGGGAAGTACCAAGATATAAAAAAAGGTCCAGTTAACCAGTGGAGCAGAATACAGGAAAGATAAACATGACCAACAAGAGACTTCACCTTTTATACTTGTAACACCCACAGACAACCGAAATCTAATATTCTGGAGACTCTTTACCACCCCCCACCCCCGTGTCCAGGGGGAATGATTAATTTACAGTTAAAGTGTGGTGGTATTTATGAATGGCAAGACCTAGAACTACACCTTTAAACTATGTCAATAAAACAGAGACTTTTTATACAAGATAAAGTTTTTATTTTATATGTCATTTGGCTCAGCGGTTCTCAGTCTGTTGCATGTTATTTTTTTTTAAGGAGTGCTTAATAAATGAGCAATCAGCAATGAGAAAGAAGCACATGTAAATCAAAAGTGGAAAGTGCAAGTGATCAAAGGCTATTTTTTAATTATTCAACAAGAATGGTGTATTTTAACAGCAGATCAATACAAATTAAGCATATATAGTTATAAGAATGATTACATAGGGTGTTTCAACAACCCACCATAGGAAAAAACAGGTCACCACGTTCCCAAGCAGTTTGCAGATGCCCCGTTTCAAAATTAATTTACGTGTTGCTCTGTTCCCAGCATATTTTAAATGTTTAAAGCAAACTAAGTAAAATGTTATTTTGAAGTCTGTAAATGTGTGCTATGCTCTACCTTGTGTGTGGAAGGGGGCAGAGTTCCCCTAAACGTATTGCAATTTGTATGGTCAGTACTAACAAAAGGCTGAGAACCACTGATTTCATTAAAACATTACATAACCAATAAATGCCAAGTGGTGATTGTTTGATTAAAACAAAATGTAGCCGTTGGGCTCTAATCAAAAACAAAATACACATTTTAAGATCTTTCTTTCTCCTTTCTCTAAAAGTATAATTTTCAGCAAACAGTACTTTATTCAAGAAAGATTACCATATTGTACACATTTCCTGAGTATCTGAACATTACGGATAAAATAAAAATTAAAACACAAAAGGAAAACTAAACAAAAACACACAATAAATGAGAAATAAAATGTATGGTACATTAAAAGCTGAAAGTATCATGAACACTCACCAGGGCTACTCATTCCCAATTCCCATTTTAGGTATGTACTGAACAGTGTGGAGGGTGGAATTGTCTTATGAAGATCTCAAAGGAGGCATTTGTTTATTTATTGCAAACACCTTAACTTTAATTGTGAACACATATTCAAGGCACCTTGAAGTCAGTGTTAAACGCACAGAACTGCAGTTAGTCCTTTAAGAGTGAATACAATTAAAACATATTTCTATCAATAGAAATACATTACATATCTATATGCATTGAGATTTCTCTTAAATTATCATTCAAGTTCCCTTAGATCTTAACGATTGTATTACTAATTTAGTGAATTAATACAGATACCACGGTAACCATACTTTGAGTAAGACCTATGGAAGTTAAAGACTACAGTACATTATTTCTGTGAAGAGGATCCATTTTAAAAGATAGATAGAAAAGTGTATTCTGATATATACAGACAGCACACAACAGATTTTTGTTAGCAAGCACTTTCCTGCATGTTTTTGACTACATTTTGCAAGTGCTAAGACAGTTGGAAGCACTGCAGTACAAAGATTTTACTATGGTACGTCTTTAAACATCAGAATGAAAAAGTTCAGAATGACTAATAATTATGCCTGTGAACACTTACAGGGGAAATATCTCTTTGCTGCAACAGTTTTGTAAGGGTTCATATTGTGCAACAGCATCATTCATTCATTCTGTATATTTCTATAGTCATTTTTGTGCAACCCTTGGGGAGAAGTGAAGTATTTTAATTGAAAAGCAGGTAAATATATTCAGGGTGATTAGAAAGTAACTTTACCACATCAGTGATATGGTGTGTTAATGTGGTAAACACAGTTTCTAATCAACCTTAATATATAAATATATATATATATATATATATATATATATATATATATATATATATACACACACACACACAGAGACACACACTATTTTTTAACCATGACATTTCAGCTTTCAGTGAAACTGCTGCCACTCGTCTCCACCTCCCCTGATTGAAGCCTCCAAACTAATTCAATTTACGCGAACTCTGACAAAAAAGCGGCCTGGGTTTTTGTACTTTCCTTCTCTCCCTTGACAGCCACAGCCTTTTGACTTTCTGTAACCTGGACAGAAATTAAAGAACAGCCGGTTCGTCCTGAAGGCTGCAACCAGTAGCCAACATTCCTAAAATGGATTTTAATGTGTGGAAGGGTGAAGCTTAAGGGGTCTTCAGCACTGCCACAGAATCCACACCAGCACTGCCAAATTGGCATTTCTCCTTAGAGCATCTGCCAGTCAAAAGCAAACATGACGTTGACTACTTCCAGGCTGCGAGCGATTTCTTCCATGATGCAATGCTGCTGCCAAAGTTGGTAAAGTTTCTTGTACCGCTCAGGAGAAATATGTAGGGGGTTACCTCTCCTGTAAAACAAATACAGAGCTCTGTTACCAATACGAAATGTACTATTGTGCAAATTGCAAAGTGTCTGCCAGTGTAAGCACGATTCATTCACAAACAATTCAGGTAGTGAGAGTAAATTTCATTGTAATTGATTTTTTCAATTTCTCTTACTATTTTATGGTGTTAGGAATCATTATACTTTTTTTGCTAAATCTGCCTTTACCTGGATTTGAACTTGCTTTAACCTTGTCTGGAGTATTCTAAGGGTCAGGACTGAATATTCCAATCAAATCATGTGACAATGTGACCTTTTAACTCTTCCCAGCCCCACCTTCTGTCTGTGGGGCTGGCAGGAAGGAGGGCAGCTGTTCAGTCTCAGAACTTAGGGTTATCTAGACAAACTCAAAAGCAACTCAAAACCAGGTACAGGATCAGTATAAATACCAGAAACTAAATGCCTTGGGCTGGATGTTCACAGAAGTATTAACAACGAGCGTGTGCAATGAAGATACTGCTTTGCAGTACTCATCTGAACTCGTTCTGACTGTAGGAAGCCTACTGAGTGTAGTTTTAGTGAGCTTTCATTTCTGTATTAATCCCGAAAAGGGTACAATTCATTCAGCTTGAATCTTCATTCGCAATCTCATTTGTAGGAGATCTCATAAATAAGAAATTAGATCAAAACTGAAACTAAACTAATACCCAATTACTCGTACCTTAGTTGAGGGTCTGTTTCACCATAGTCATCAAGGTAAGGCGCTGGGTACACGCAGCCTCTGGTCTTACTGCCCATTAGTACCACCTCACACTCCCGGATTCTGGGGAGGGAAATTAAGAGTATAAATCATACACTGTATATTAGCAACAGCCAGGGTTTACAATTTGATTATAAAGTCTGGAATCCAAAGGAGAAAGGCTACTATTCGACTTATCTGATATGCTGGATTACCATTGAATGCTGCAACATGCAAATCCTGCTGATAATAGGATGGTTAAATAATCAACAGGCTTGAGTCATTAGCTACAAAATAAATGTGCCACAGGTTTTACTAGTCACTGTTGTAACATAAGCAGATTATACATTGTCAAATGATCTGCTGTTCATAAAGTGTTACAGAATATTATTTCTGTAAAAGCACAGCAGACAATAATATTCTAAGAGTAGATAAGCTAGGAAGCCATTTCTGCTATAGATGTGAACGGGTGCTCAAGGTTAGACTGCACTGTAGGATTCACAAAGTTAGGGCTGCTATGTCGATCTGTTAAATTAAACAGAAATTCTCAAGCACAATCTAGGGTCCAGCTCAATCAATGAAAAATGAAAAACAACGTTCAGAAATTGTGTAATTAAACTACACTGCTGATCCCCATTTAGTAAGGAATACAGAATGTCCTCAAATAAACAGTTAATTAACAGAATATAAATAACATATTGAATTAATTTAGGGTTCACTATCTCTTGAGTTTACATAAATTAAATAAAAAGTGAGCAGCTTTAAATGTCATTACTTTTCAGTCACCTTTTTATGATGTTTGCTAGAGTGGTTCTTATTGCAAATGCTTTTTTTACATTTTTTTGTTGAGTCTGTGCTAAGGTGCTTTAAATATAAGCCAAGGTAGTAAAATCTCCTTATCTGCAATTTTGTATCAAGTTTCCTTTTGTTTTGCTGGCAACAGACTGGTGTGTATTAGCGGGTGCTGGTGCTTTCTAATATAAAAAGACACTTTGCCTAATCTAACCAATATAACTGACAACTAGAACCGAAGAGCATCTTCTGACCTCGTAGTCAAAGCATGTTAATAAAGAACGAACACACAATATTTGAGTAATTGCAATAAGAAAGAACCACTCTAGCTTGCTCCATGCCTACCTGAGGAACATTCCCACGCCAGCTCCACAGTTGGCTGAGTGTGCCGCACAGGCTCCCACCACCTCCCTATCCACAGTCTCCTGGCAGCATATGCTATTGGAGCACAGCATGGCCCCACAGAACAGGCACAGGGTGGGGTGCTTTCTTTCGTCATCTGCTGACCTGGGGCACCTGCACAACACAGAGTACATGAGACAATTTCAATGATCCTGAATAATGGATGAAGAGTAGATATACTAAAATGTACTGTATAAATTTTGTTGTTTTAGTATTAGTTCACTGGTCTTCTGTTTTGGGTAGAATTATCCTTCATTTACCTGTACACAGGTCTGAAATTAAAGTACTGTATGTTGGTATTGAATCACTATTAAGGCTATTTGTTTTAGAGGTCTTGGTCTTCAGTATTTAATAATACTTTTTTATACAATTGCCCAGTATGCTCAAACCTATTGACCTGATGTACTGATCTAAACAGAAGCAGATATTTTAACTAATAAACCTGCTTCTGTTTTTCCCCAGGGGTTCTATATTAACAAGGATGGAAATAAGACTCCATTCCAGGTTTTAATATGTGCTTGATTAGCCCCAGTGTATAGGTAACAAGCTCAGGTGTGTCTTATTAAAAACTCATAGTAAAACCACGAATGGATCAAACTGATATGCAATAGGTGTTTTTTTCCATCCCTGCACTGACCTCTCTATATTCATCACTTAGTGGAAATGGAAAGTGATCTATGTTGAAATGCAATCAAAAGTATTTAGATCCACTACTGTTTATCTTATTAAAATGGACCTCATAATGTTCTGCACTACAACTGAATGTCAGCTCACTACATTCTACCCTATAAATGTACATTCCAACCACTGACATCCAACTATTACTGTGTTATATAAATACACACTACTGCCCTATGTACCAGCTATGCAGCTACCAGCCCTCACTACCTGCTACCAGATCAGGACAGGCACTTACTTGAAGTGACAGGCCTGGTTGAGAAGGCAGCTGTAATCCTCTGGAAGTTCTACCAACTTGTTCCGTTTCCTTGGATACCTGAATAGAAAGAAGTTGTTTTTTTCTTATTAACCAAATCCATAGTCTGTCTTAATTAAAAGTTATTTTGCTTGCGACGTAAAATATGTATTTGGCACATTTACAATTAGATTTTATTATTTACAATAAATATCTCATGCGATTGCTTGGAAAACAGACGAGACATTACATCCTTTGGCCTGGCTAAGTTCCTTTACAAGCATAATTTTCATGGTCTGGTTAAACTAAAATAAGCAAGCCAATTTTGCAACGCCTGACCTGGTTTTGTGTTGCCACCACCTCCCCAAAACGGTACGTCAACAGAATAGTATGTTTAAATAACTTAAGATTCTATATGACTTAATAGCAGTGTTTAACTTTATTATTTTGTCTACATATGTGCTATGAAACATATTAAAATAGCAATAAAAATAATACAATTAAATGAAATGCATCCAAGAGGATATCTCTTAAAATATTGTTTTTTCACTGGGTAGGGTATGACAGATCTTCACTCACCTGATCACTGAACTTGTATCATTTAGAGCTGTTGAAACTGCTGGATTGCCACACCACCTGGAAACACGGTAGCAAATTCATCATGAACAAAAACTATGAACTTTTGTGTGCGATAAAGAAAATATGATAAAGACATATAGTAAAGACACTGCACTTCCCAGCAACACTGGGAAGAGTAGAGGCATAACATGGTACCTGTGCAATAATGGAATCACAGTGTCCTTGTGGTCTTGGAAGAGCTGGAAGAGGTTAGTGGGCAGAGCCAAGTAACTGCACAGCGCCTCCAACTGTCCTTCGAGAGATACTGCAACACAGGGACATGGCACATCATCAGCAACATGCCAAATAATTATGCTCAGATGTCCACACCCACATACTATATGTTCATACATAGAGATATACCATGCAAACCATTCGCTTTTGAAAAACATTCACTCTGCACATACACTGGTTGATTTCCTCCATGAATTCGTCTCTTGGGCCAATTTTAGGGCCATTTTTTCCTTAATTGGTTTACTAGCAAGTGTTATCTCTATTCAAACCAAATTTTAAAAGGCAGATAACAAAAAGGAGGGGTATTACATTGCTGTTCACACAAACTGACTGTCAACCTTTCTAAACTCGCCCAAAATGTCACAATATCAAGAAAAATGTTAAATGAAATTGGATTTATTCAGATCTTCATTTGCACTTCAATCAGCACATAGATTTTATGATCCGTAAAGCCAATATTAAACATGAGGTGCATAACTAGGTCCTTCTGTCAGACTAAACATTGTAAGACGGCTATTAATCCTCCTATCTGTTTTGGTTCTTAGTGGAAACAAGTCTATTCAGCTCTTTCCATAATACGCTGTGAAACAAAATAGCCTGGGACTCTATTAGGGGGGTCAACTTCAGTACTGAAGACTAGTAATAGTCTTAGAAAGATAGGAGTTGCTGTACCTTCATTACTTGATAGCACCTCGGGTGGGGGAACTCCAGTAAGGCAGCTGAAGAAAAGGCCGGCACAGCGGAGGAATTGGGCCACCCCTCTCCTTACTCTGTCTGTCAGACACCAGCCTGGAACATCACCACTGAGCCTGCACAAACAAAATCAGGAGACATCATTTACAACGACTGTTATATACAGACGTGCTCAAATTTGTTGGTACCCTTACAGCTCATTGAAATAATGCTTCATTCCTCCTGAAAAGTGATGAAATTAAAAGCTATTTTATCATGTATACTTGCATGCCTTTGGTATGTCGTAGAATAAAGCAAAGAAGCTGTGAAAAGAGATGAATTATTGCTTATTCTACAAAGATATTCTAAAATGGCCTGGACACATTTGTTGGTACCCTTAGAAAAGATAATAAATAATTGGATTATAGTGATATTTCAAACTAATTAGTTTCTTTAATTAGTATCACACATGTCTCCAATCTTGTAATCAGTCATTTAGCCTATTTAAATGGAGAAAAGTAGTCACTGTGCTGTTTGGTATCATTGTGTGCACCACACTGAACATGGACCAGAGAAAGCAAAGGAGAGAGTTGTCTGAGGAGATCAGAAAGAAAATAATAGACAAGCATGGTAAAGGTAAAGGCTACAAGACTATCTCCAAGCAGCTTAATGTTACTGTGACAACAGTTGCAAATATTATTAAGAAGTTTAAGGTCCATGGAACTGTAGCCAGCCTCCATGGGCGCGGCCGCAAGAGGAAAATCGACCCCAGAGTGAACAGAAGGATAGTGCGAATGGTAGAAAAAGAACCAAGGATAACTGCCAAAGAGATACAAGCTGAACTCCAAGGTGAAGGTACGTCAGTTTCTGATCGCACCATCCGTCGCTTTTTGAACGAAAGTGGGCTCCATGGAAGAAGACCCAGGAGGACTCCACTTTTGACAGAAAAACATAAAAAAGCCAGACTGGAATTTGCTAAAATGCATATTGACAAGCCACAATCCTTCTGGGAGAATGTCCTTTGGACAGATGAGTCAAAACTGGAGCTTTTTGGCAAGTCACATCAGCTCTATGTTCACAGACGAAAAAATGAAGCTTTCAAAGAAAAGAACACCATACCTACAGTGAAACATGGAGGAGGCTTGGTTATGTTTTGGGGCTGCTTTGCTGCGCCTGGCACAGGGTGCCTTGAATCTGTGCAGGGCACAATGAAATCTCAAGACTATCTAGGTATTCTGGAGCGAAACGTACTGCCCAGTGTCAGAAAGCTCTGTCTCAGTCGCAGGTCATGGGTCCTCCAACAGGATAATGACCCAAAACACACAGCTAAAAGCACCCAAGAATGGATAAGAACAAAACATTGGACTATTCTGAAGTGGCCTTCTATGAGTCCTGATCTGAATCCTATCGAACATCTATGGAAAGAGCTGAAACTTGCAGTCTGGAGAAGGCACCCATCAAACCTGAGACAGCTGGAGCAGTTTGCTCAGGAAGAGTGGGCCAAACTACCTGTTAACAGGTGCAGAAGTCTCATTGAGAGCTACAGAAAACGTTTGATTGCAGTGATTGCCTCTAAAGGTTGTTCAACAAAATATTAGGTTAGCGGTCCCATCATTTTTGACCATGCTATTTTCATTTGTTTTATTATTTACAATATTATGTTGAATAAAAAATCAAAAGCAAAGTCTGATTTCTATTAAATATGGAATAAACAATGGTGGATACCAATTACTTTTGTCAGTTTCAAGTTATTTCAGAGAAAATTGTGCATTCTTCGTTTTTTGTGGAGGGGTACCAACAAATTTGAGCACGTCTGTACTTCTGTACTTACTGTAGTTTGCTTTTTATAGTTTTACATCCTAATATATTAACCCTTTGCAGTTCATTTATTAACTTTTTATTTGTTAATTTTATACGCGCTGTTTAAAAGTATTTTTTTTCACAGTCAAACGGGTTTAAATGGCCCTGCATATCAACAAAGCACTCACTAGGCATCTCCAGCCCCGCCCCACCCTTTCGTTTGCTATAGCGTTCACCTATGTAAGAAATAAATAATAATAATAATAATAGTCGTACATACCGATCGATCATCTCCGGATCACTCGTTTTATCACCAAACTCCTCAATAATGCGATCCAAGTCATTATTTTATTACTATAACATCTGAAAAAGCTCTGCAAATGTCCATGATAGTCTCTGTGCGCTTACGCACTCAGCCAGCTTGTTTACTATGAACGCCCCGTTATCTGATACCTGATACCATGTATGACTATTCATGAGATACGCCTTTCTTTTTTTTTTTTTTCGACTTGTCTTGGCTCCTGTCGCTCCCACTCGGCAATTGAATAGTTTTCTCTGCTTTTTCCGGAGAAAAAACGACTAAACACCCGTTTATTGCGTTGCTATAATGATGTCGGACCCAGTCCGACAAAGGACCTGTGAGGAATAATTGCAATGTCGGACCCAGTCCGACAATGGACCGCAAAGGGTTAAATCTACAATGCCACCCTGCCCAAATGAACCATCCTTTCTATTTACACTCACCCCTCTGTACACTGTACTAGGGTCTGGTACAGCTCTGTTGCTGATCTGTATTCCTCCCCCTCTTCTTCTCCCAGCATCCCTGGGGGATCTATAAATCATTAAAAAAAAACATAATAGAAAAATTACACACATGCATACAGCTGATACAGCTAAAATCCTAAAAAAAGCCTTGGTTTGAATCAGTTTAGCAAGTGACTCTACCAGCCAAGAACAAGGTGTAAAACTGAGGTTTCAAATGAACAGGAAAGACTAAGTCGGGCTAGAATGAAATGTATCATAAAGGAGGTATTTAGATTTTACCGAGCCTGATGGAGTGCTCAGGACTATATCAGCAACTCATTCGATTTTAAAACTTACCATCAGAAGACAGCAGGATCTGTACCACGTGTGCCATGGTGACCAGCTGGACGATGTAGAGGTGATTGTAGGCTGAGCTGATGGGAGAAGGCTGCAGGTCCACCGCCTCCTCCTGGTAGAGTGCTGGAATCGCAAGCACCAGGCCCACCTGAGACACATACACAAAAACAGTGTGCAAATGAGTTTGTGCCATTCCTCTTCAGATTTAAAAAAATAATTTAAAAAAGAGTAGTAGAGAGATAAAAGGGGCAGACAGTCACCTACAGCATACCTGGGTAAACTAATAGATTACATGACTAATAGATTTAATAGGATATATAAATTAGAGTGGAGAGGTAGAGAGATAAAGAATAGGCCTTAGATAGTAGACTGTGGAGTAGATGATAGAGACGACTATGGTTCAACAGAGCCACAATGCGTAGTAATAAGACCAGATAGTACACAGACTGCATGATGCATGGTTTGGATGGACAGCTGTGAGACAGCTAGTTACATGGATTCCCATGCAGGTAAAAATCTCACAATGGCTCTGGGATAGGAAGTATAACCAAAGATGCTTTTCAATACAGCGTGAATACAAGTGCTATCTTGTTAAATACTCCAAGGCTTATTTCTATCACTATCAGAAAGGTTGTGAATTATTTATTTAAATTTTAAATAACCAATTCAGATTTTACCAGACAGTAAAACTAGCATGTAAATCTCAAACCTGTTTTGATTCTTGGTATGAAAATGGAGTTAAAAAGTGTAGTAACAAAGGATTTGAAATACTGATACGCCACTATTGAGCATCCCTCTCTACCACTTTGGTTCAAAATGTTACACTGCAAGAGTATGCAATAATACACTCTACACACAACTTATTAACTAATAGAACAAAGAGTCCCCAAAAGCTTTATGCAAGAGAAGTGCTTTTGTTTTTTACCCATTCCAGTTTCCTAGGTTAGAAGAAACAGCATATATAGTAGTAGCCTGTGAAAAAGACTTAAAATAATAAATTAAATAATAATACTTGCCAAAAGATGAAACAGATCAATATCTAGGATTGAAGATGTCCCATCAACATGTAAATCAGGTATCAAACCTGGGGAGGGGGAAATTACACATGTTTAAACAGGGCTAATAAGCTATCCTATAAATCTTAAAGTTAAATAATCAGATTGCACATATCCACGCTGAAAAGCTTCATCGGGCGTGAACATAATTGATTGAACTTTAATGCACTGATTACTTCATTGGGACTTTTAAGATGAGATCATGTTTAATGTTGTATGCAGGACTGCTTCCAGCAGCTTAATTCTCTCAGAAAAAAGGTGACCGTCACCAGACTACAACATCGTTCTGTAAGTTACTGAGCCTGAGCCATCATAATACCACATGTCGTCCATTTAAGCCACTTAATTTAATTCTTGTATTAAGGCACAAATGTTTTTTCCCTATTAAAATCAACAGCATCCTATTCACATCAATGTAATTACAGAAAGGATACTAATCTTGATGAAAGGAACATCCCTATACAATTACTAAGCTAGACAAAATATTTGTCTACTTAACCTCACTTGTTACCATAAAAACATATACAATCCAAGTTTAATGGGAGAAATGAGGCAGGCGGGAATTTACATAATTAATCTATCCAGGGATCGTCACCCTTAAAAGCGTCCATCAGATAACACTGTAGTACAAAATTGAACCTTTCTAATATCATATTCATAAATATGCTTACTGCTGTGTATACCAAATACTCAGCAGTAGTGTTGCTGTTTCTGAATATTAAACTTTGTGCTTGAATTTAAATTGTACATAGTTGACTGGTTTAAAGCTCTGTGTGTACCATAAATAAAATACCTCATGTCAAGTGACTAGATACCTTGGAGATCTGATGTTAGTTTTATTTCTAAAGGAAACCTGGGCTCAAGACGGTCATTTTTTAAAAAACAAAAACTGCTTGAATGGCTAAACGGCAATACAGTACAGCACCTGAGAGTAGATGAGTGAAGTGCTTCTGAACTACAGCTTGTGAGGAGGTAAGTCTCTGAGCTGCAGCAAACTGCACCAGTGCCTTCAGTCCAGCATGCTGCAATTAAATAGGAAAGTAAAAATAAGAGTTATTCATTGGTACAGTTCTACAAGTGTTTCTTACATTTGACTAAAATGTCTTGGAAAACCTGAACACAATTAATGAATTATATACAACAGTGAAATCCCTTAATTACAGGCATCAAAAGGGAGCAAACTAGAGAATAGTTTCCAATTAAAGTTACTGACAGGAAATACTTTTAACAGTGAGCTGGTCTTTATATTGAGTAGGTCATCAGGAGTGAGTTTACATTATTATTATCCTCTGCACGTATGTATGTATGTATGTATGTATGAATGAATATTGTTTTTCTCCTGGAAATTGATAGTATCTGATTCTGGCAGTATATAAGGAGGCTATCTGTCGGTCCATCTGTATGTCAATTTCATTAACAGACATCTATAGAACAGCTTTTTCAATTGTGATGAAACTCAGATAAATACTTTCTTTAGAACAATTCAAATGAATGTATCAGACTCAGAGGGAACATGAATATGTTCGTCTGTCTGTATGCATTTTACATGCGTCTATGGTCAACTTTTTCATGATACTGACAGCACTAGTTTTGTATTTACAGCCTTGACAAGAAATGTTGATGACAGTTTACTGGACTAGAAAAGAAGCACAACCTACAGCCTTGCATATAAGAGTATTTCTTATAGGTCAAGAGTTCACATTACCTGTCTATTCTGCAGAGATCCAAATAGAGGTTTCCCCTCCTCTTCAAGCATATTTTCTGTTTAGGGGGTAAAAAAAAAAGTTATTTAGGCATTTTTTTATTCAAGGAAGGAATATTAAAATAAGGTAATATCTACTGGAAGATTAACAAAAAACATGGATGTCTCACCTATTGCCTGGATAGTGAAGGCACATGTGTTCCATGACATGAGTGGGACTCGGGGGTCTGTCTCGTTTGGATCGACCTTTAACCCCACCCTGTAGGCAGCTGTAGCACACACAACAAGCATCTCATTGATGCTCTCTGAGTATTGTGCTCTAAAGGAGAAAAGTTTGATCAAAGTCAATGACGAATCTATAACAATGCAGCAAGACTTGTATGATGACACACCGGTGATGTTCTGGTGAGGTGCCCAGAATGACACTGGATGTCAGTGTCTCAGACACCAGCTTCTCTGTTTAGCACCAATGAGCACTGAACTGCACTGACATAGGGATTCATTTAATCACTTCCACTGCCAGGAAGATCTGACCTGTACTTCCAGTTATTAAAACCTTTACAACTGTGGTTGACTGAAGATAAAAACAAGATACCCTGAAATGTTTGTGGCTATGGAAAGTTTTGTGTGCTGGCATTAGTTTAAGTGTTGGGCACTGCTAAGAGTTATACTTGTGTAGATTTGTTGGAGTATTTTAGATGCCAAGGTATATTAAAAAATTTCTAGACACCCTAATTTAAACTAACAGGAACACGATTAGAATTTTGTTACAGGTTCCAAAGCAACGGGTAGTTGCATGGAGTGGGTTACCTAGTCATGCTGTTGAGGCAGAATCACTTGGATCCTTTAAGACCCAACTTGACAAAGTATGGAGATCAATCAGCCAAAGTATGGAGATTAATTGCACTGAGGAAATCAAACTAGTGCTTTCCTCAGTGCAATTATAAAATCTGATCACCTTGATGAGAATTCATGAAACTTACTAACATTCCAATTGTCAGTATTTAATCAAAACTGGCTCCAGACAGACTGATGAAAAATGTCCAGGAAAACAGAATCCTTACCCACGTCCTACAATTGGTTACTTACGTTGCTTGGACTCCAAAACTCAGGATAGATCTAAAATCTGCAGGACTTTCCATAAAAAATTGATTTTCTGCCATTTCATGACTGTCGTCTACAAATTAAAAGAATTGAAACACAGTTATTGAACTAGGGTGTTTTTTTTATTGGATTTACTGTGCTTTTTAAATATAAAACACACTTTTTAAATGCATCAGGTATTAAATAAAATACTTAAATGGAGGTTACTGTCTAGAATTATGGAATCACTATATAAGAGCACACAGAAGAGAAGTTATAAAGGGTCAACACAAATTTCCAGCCAGTAACCTATTTCTACAATAAGTTTTATATTGATACTTACAGTATATTTATTATTTTAAAGGACGGTTTGTTCCTCCATTGTCTAGTCAGATACATTTAGAAACTTTTTCAAACCGTACAGGCACATCACAGTACGGTGTCAGTAGCAGAATTCGGAATTCTTATGGAATGGATTTTACATCACTTAGTGTAGTAGAGTTATTTTTCCAAGAGTGTGTTATATAACCAGAAGACATAATTCACACATACCAAAATCTTAAGTCTATAACTTTCACTACAAATACCCTGAATGTAAAAATATGAATACCTTAACAAGGATCAGCACAGAGCAAAGCTTGAAAGGGGACGTAGGTGATATTCACAGCTGTTCTACTCATTACTATCCAACAATAAACTGTTCTAACAGCAAGCAAAATGAAGGTGGCTGAAAGAAACACAATGTGTATTTTCTGTGTTGTATTCCCAGTTTTTAACCCTTTCAATGTAGGTTAGTCATCAGGGGTGCTCCACTCATTTTGGTGTAAACTGACCGTTGGCTTGTGATGTGGCCTTTAGCCCTTTTATCCTGGCCAAGACAATCTCCAGCCATCGGGGGAATGTCAGAAGCTGTCCCACTAACTCTGCATTATCGCTGTAAAAGGAAAACAAGAACGTGAACAAAAAGTACAGTACATCCCCGACCACAGCTGTAAATACCACGTGTATGTAAAGACCGGCAGATAATCACCTTATAATCACCAGATTCAGATGTCCTAACCATTATAACTGGATAAGCATTTTTCTAGATAAAATAAGATGCTAACATGTGACATGCATAGATAAGTTAAGGTTGGTCTGGAAGAGCCAGAGTTGCCCTTGCATTCTTGTTATAAGCCGGAACACAGTAAAACCTCTCTGTTTAAGTAGAATCTCTCCCCCCACTAGAACAATCATGTGTTTGCATGCACATCGCCAGAGTACCTACTAGTTGAGTTTGAGTGGCTGCAGGGGAATGAGAGGGATGACTGTGTTGCAAAGGGATTTGCAGAGGGGACACAGGTACTCTCCATTCTCCAGGTCAAAGATCAGCTCTGCATGAAGGCGGTTCCTGGTGGTGTTCTGAACTGCCTCAAAATACCTGGAAACAAGACAACACACGATTTAACATGGAGGAGACATACAGAGAGATAACATACCACTCTCCAATAGACACAGGTAGAATGTGAACCATATCTTAAAGCCAGTGCAGAAACAAGAAGTCTTTATAGGTTTCACAATTATTCCCTATCCGCCATCCAGCCATTTTTCATCCCAAACATGCTCGGCTGCAGTGAGCTACCAGGTATTGTAGTGGCCATGGAAGAAGTCTCGGTCATCAAGTGACATTCCATATCCACCAATCAAAACGTGTATAAAAACAATAAATAAAAAAACTAAACCTTTTCAAAATGTCTTTAAATATCTTCCTTTACGTAATTACCTTTTTAAAATGAATATTTACTGGTATAAAAGCACTTTCAGTTTTCTTTATATATAAGTAATACAATGTAATGTGAAATTGCAGAATACATATTAAATACAGAGCCCTTGGACTCAAGGTACACTAGTGTAGGAATTATGCCAAGTAGTACTGGTTTCTGTGGTCTCAGTACACAAGTATATGTAACCCTTCCATGCACATGTCCTCATATGATGCTGTAAAGACATTTAAACAGCTGTGTGCATGACAGGGTTATGTCTATAATGTAGAAAGAAGAATTAATGTGACAAATAAAAAGAGCATGGACCCATTATCAGAACATCTCAGTCTTAGAATGAACTAAAAAAGTTAATGTGTGAATAATTGATGACTTTCATGAGCAACCCTTATATCCAGTTATATCCATTGTCTGAAAGGTAAAAGTGTTTATTTTTAACAAGTTCATGTAGGACTTACTTTTGCCAGCAGGGGGCATGCATGACATGTCCACAGCTTCCTGTGTGTGTACCACAGGCCAGATCCGGGTGCATAAACAGAGGTTCGAAGGTTTCTAAAAAATATAAACACAAAAAACACGCAAAAAAAAAAAATTGGAATCCTTGTCATTTCAATGCAGAATGTAAAGATTTTGTTTTCTCAAAAGGTAACATTTTTAAAATTGAAACTTTTTGGTACTCAAAGATTCTGTACTGTTACCTTCAATTGTGTTGTTTACTTTAGGCTTCATTTGTGATCCTCATGTGTAACAGCCCTATAATATGCATTCACGTTTTTTCAAAATGCCCATACTGGGCATGAATGCAAGTCTACAATGGAAAAGAATAGTGCCAGAAACATTGCTCCATTTTAAATGATATCGCAAAAAGCACAGCATGTACTCACTCACCATGCAATAACTTTGAGGTCAATTTAGTAACTATTAAAATGATGGAACTAAATCCAGACCATATTAGGAGAAAATTGAAGTTGAGATTTGAATGTTGATTTTATCTTGTATTCCTTATTTAATATAAATATTCCAATGTGTGTTAACTATTATTGCTGCCAATATGTGGACTGAATAACTCAGTTAAATCAGTGTTATAAATCAACTATTCTTATGTAAACAGCTCTAGTATAATTTGTATACGTGTCCCTCACTCATTCTCATAAATATAAGAATTTAGCGTGTTTTTGTTTTCAATCTTCCACTCCTGACCTGTGTTGGGTAAAACTTTGCCCCTGCACTGGGTCAGTACAGCAGATCTCTGTACACAGGCAGTCAGAACCATGGCCGTGCTGTCTGCTCGGACCTCCTGTTCTTCCTGGCACAGGATGCAGGTCAGAGCTTCTCTCTCCACAACTCCAGAACCACGTTTCGGGCCCAGAGCCACTCTGGATTCTCCCAGGATCATTGCAGAGCTGCCAGGGACACAAAAACAAGTTTCCCATCATAAGGTTTTCTGTGGTACAGCGTGTCGAAGTGTGTTAAAACAAGCTGAATGCATTGTAAACAACAGAGCATGGTGAAAACTACTGTGCAAGAGTGGGTACAATATACAGCATGCTCCATTAGTCAGTTATCACAGGCAATATCATATTTTATGCCAATGTTCTCTGTTTTATTAACAGTTGACTATTTGCACCACATCAAAATGATCTGAAGTCATTCCTCTTTGCTTAAAGAAATATCACAAGAAACAAAAAAGAGACAACCAATATTATAAAATGATGTCTATGATGCTTGACTTACACCCTGTAGATGCCCAGGCTACACTGAGTTATCTTGAGGTGTAATACTTCACTGTACATTTTAGAAGCAGCATTCACTTCATACAATGGCAAAAGATAAAGTAAGGGACACTGCGAAACAACTGCACGGACTAAAAGACTGCTGAAATATCATAACCATTTGTTTCAATAAACTGCAATGGTTTAGTATACTCTTCCAAGACATAGGTCTTTGTTAGTTTCTCCTGGTGGATGACAGTCCTCTATGTTGGTCAGCACTACAGTCAGTTTCTGCAGGGCTCTCACCTGTCCTCAGGTACAAAAGGCTCTCCTGGCCCCTGGGCCTGGGGTGTGCTCTCATACAGCATCTTGTGAGACTCTATGAAGTTTTTTTGCATGGCAGACATCTGGGCCATGATTTTCTGTCGATGCCGCTTAGCAGCTTCTGCCTTCCTCTTCCTTTCTGCTTTCTCCTTGTCCTGAATGCTCTACAGCAAAGAAAAAAAAAAAAAACATGACAAATCAGTGTTTTACCCAAGGTTCTTTCTGAGAGCAACAGGGGCAGTGGTGTAAACCACACAGGCTGTGGAAAATTTCTTCTTTAATATAGGAAATTCTGGGATGTACTGTAAAGAGTTTTTCACATGTCTATTTCAATCCCCTGGATGTGGTATCTCGACTGCCTTTTTAAACTCTGAATAAAAACACATTTTATATATATATATATAAAAATTACCTCCCCTGGGTCGGTGGTTTCAATACTCATTGCTGCAGTTGGGCTTGATTTCTCCCGGAGACACTTCACTATTTCAAACATCTACAAAAGAAAAAGAATTGTAAACTTGGTTGCTTTTCTGCACATGAGAATCCGCCCCTAACCAATACGTCATCAGCAAGCGCATAAAAGCTCTGTCTGTTATTCTTTCATGTCACTTCTTTTTGTTTCGGCCTCCATCCTCCCCAGCCACCACCTTGCAGCGTGCCTCGTCCTGGGGGGGAGGTGGCTCATAGCCACTTTCTATATGCAGCACTGGGATGCATGTAACTGTTCCTGTATTTCCAGCCGTCGGGCACCCACGGACGAGGCCGGCTAAATTTATCTTTCACTCGGGCCCTGAGTCACCACCACAGTCATCGGGCCCTGAGCGCCCTTCACAGTTCATAAATCATCTTCAATTGCAATCATCATCATTCATTCATTGCCACACGGATTCTCTGTGTTGAAAGTATGTATGTATATATATATATATATATATATATATAAAAATTAAGAGACCACTGCAAAATTATCAGTTTCTCTGGTTTTACTATTTATAGGTATGTGTTTGGGTAAAATTAACATTTTTGTTTTATTCTATAAACTACTGACAACATTTCTCCCAAATTCCAAATAAAAATATTGTCATTTAGAGCATTTATTTGCAGAAAATGACAACTGGTCAAAATAACAAAAAAGATGCAGTGTTGTCAGACCTCGAATAATGCAAAGAAAATAAGTTCATATTCATTTTTAAACAACACAATACTAATGTTTTAACTTAGGAAGAGTTCAGAAATCAATATTTGGTGGAATAACCCTGATTTTCAAGCACAGCTTTCATGCGTCTTGGCATGCTCTCCACCAGTCTTTCACATTGATGTTGGGTGACTTTATGCCACTCCTGGCGCAAAAATTCAAGCAGCTCAGCTTTGTTTGATGGCTTGTGACCATCCATCTTCCTCTTGATCACATTCCAGTTTCTCGAAAATGTCTCAAAATAATTTTTGGAAAAATCTTTTGTAGCAAAAGTTTTGCTTTTGTGGATGAGGAAAAAAAAGTTACAAGAAATAGATGTCTACAATTATTTATTTCAGCAATCTTTTGGCAAAAATGCTAATTTCAATTTCAAGTATTCATACCCTTTGATGTTATGATATTATTGTCTACAAGGTGCTATAAATTTCAACATAACCAAATTGCAGAACCAAATTCTAGAAAAGTCAAGAAAATGCTGGATTGTAGGTGAACATTCTTAGGGAGTATAAAAGGGTTAGGCATAGGATGACTTCTGTCATTACCAATAAGTCAATATGGGAAAAAGTAAAGAGCTACCTGAAGACCTGATTTATTGTCAGAGCTGGAGAAGGATACAAAAGGTTTCCAAGCATCTGCGTATCCCAATTTCAACTATTGTTTCTATTATCAAGAAGTACAAGACTCGCGGTAGTGTCACAATGCTCCCTCGGTCTGGAAGAAAGAAGGTTCCAAGAAGCACCAAGAACAAATAGAAGAATTGTGAGGAAGGTTAGTAACAATCCGAGATTGACTGCCAGAGATATTCAAAGTGAATTGGCTGCAAGTGGGGCTGGGGTTTCCATTTCAACCAGAGGTCGAGTATTGGATGGTGAAGGTCTCAATGGTTACAGGCCAAGGAAAACGTCACAAGGACAATCGCTTAAAGTTTGCAAAACAGCATTTGAATGATGGATATGAGTTCGGTCAAAGGTTTTGTGGAGTGATGAAACAAAAATCGAGCTATTTGGTCACGCTGACAGTCGTTACATTTGGAGAAACTCTGGTGAGGCGTACAAAGAAAAGAACACCATACCTACTGTCAAGCATGGAGGTGGTAATATCCTCCTATGGGGCTGTTCTTCCTCTACTGGCACAGAAAATTTAGTTCCAATACATGATAAAATGGATTCCATAGCATACTAAAAGATATTGTCCAGTCACCTGAAACCCTCCACTACAAAACTTGGTTTAAAGCGCAACTGGACATTCCAACACGACAACAATCCAAAGCACACATCAAAATCTACTTCAGAATGGTTAAAGAAGAATAAAATCAAGGACATGGAATGGCCTAGTCAAAGTCCTGATCTAAATCCAATTGAGAATCTTTGGTATGAGTCGAAGAAGGCTGTGCACAAGATAAGTCCTTGGAATTTGAATGAACTAGAACAATTTTGCATTGAAAATTGGTCAAAAATCACTAAAGAATCATGCCAAAAGCTCATTGACAAATATCCTAATTGTTTAAAAGAGGTTATTATTGCTAAATGTGCCTCAACTAGCTATTAATTTCATTTTCCTTGTCAAGGTATGAATACTTTTGAATTAGCATTTTTGCAAAAAAAAAAAAAGCTGAAATAAATATTTCTTGTAACTTTTTCTCACCCACAAAAGCAAAACTTGCTACAAAAAGATTTTTCATATAATTTTGTTTTGAGAAATTTCTAGAAATTATAAATTTCCATTGGGGTATGTAAACTTTTGACTAGAACGTTTATAAACTATATAAACATAAAAAATACAATAAAAAATAAACACTGAATAAGGCCAATGGACATAAATAGGGTTAACGGGCAGCCAGTTAGAAAAAGAAAAGGGCTCTGGCTTCTACCTGCAACGTCCAGGTGATCATGTCCTTCTGCGCCTCCAAAGGAGGGACCAATTTCAGCTTCTCTAAGAAAGTCAGGAGAGACTTGCCGTGTTCAATTCCTAGAAACAAAACAAACAACTCTAATCTTGCACAAATTATACACTGCAAAGGTTTTCACACAAGATTGCTCTTTGAACATGAAAAATTATTTCCAAAGTGAATGAACTGGCACAAAAAAAAAACATACTTCTTGCTTTGAGGCTGAAGTCAAAGGCTACTTCTTCCCTGTTTGCCTCCAGCTGTTGCTTTTCCTCTAGCAACCCTTGACCAATCAGATGGAGCACCTGTTAAAGTGGGAGAAAACAAAATGGCTTCTTTCAATGAGATAAGATTCAGGCATCTTTCATGGGTACCACAATTCCAGATCTCAATCTAATTGAGCATGCTTGTAATGAACTTGTACAATGCATTCTCCACCACGATCCTTTGCCTCTCTCTTGATTGCATGAAATATCAATGATTGAATGGATGATCATCCCTCGAGACACCTTTGAAGGCATCTTGTGGGATCTATACCAAGTAATGTTAAGGCTGTGATTAGGAAAAATGGTGGCCCAACACGATGTTTAGGGAAGGGTCCAAATAAAGTGGCCAGGCAATGTATATTAAGTGCTCCAGAATAAACCAAATGGAATGAGAAGACAACATGTCAAATATAATAGCTAAATGTATTAACGCCTGCGATAGTAAAGATCTGTATTCTTCACACACCCATGTACGGTTTGATACATTTCATAAGTCATCAATATCACACTATGGGCAAGACTTTTTCATAATCAAACTTTGTGTATAACGATAGACCCCGATTCACCGAAAAAATCCTAACATACCATTTTAATGGAATGGCACTGAAGTTAGAGGGATGACCTTAGGGAGTTTGAAACTACATTTCTTGCATGTGCACATCTAGCAAAGCACCTCAAAGTTGTTTCATACCCTCTGAATCATGGCTTCAGTCCACAGCTTCCCTGAGGTTTCCACTGCTCTCCGCAGCACTGTTCGGAGCACATGGATCAAAACGTCACAGTTCAACACATTCACAATGTTCGCAAAGGCAGGAAGGAATTCGGGTGGGTCTGGAGGAGGTAGAGCTGGAGAAATAAATAAATAAATAAATAAATGAATACATAACAGGGAAAAAAGATAAGGGACACCACAAGCAGAAGTTCTTTCCTAACAGGCTACTAATTCCCTATGTAATTGAGTGTCACTAGTCTGAATATGAAAAATGTAAAAGGCTGGAAACATCTCCCTGTGATACAGTTGAATTGATTCCCCATGTATTTGCAAACTGTGAAACAATACATCTCTATGGTTAAATATTGAGATTTATCGGTAAGCACAGCTCCCTGCAGTCATGGATCCTGAATGTGACTTAATAAAATAGTCATCCTTAATGATCATTTTATCCAATTACATCCAACATAATAGGGAGCTTGAACTTGGAACAACTTTTTATTTCATACCTTTACCACTGTTCTCCAGCTTTCTTCTCTTCTTTTGTGCATCTTCTGCCTGGAATTGAATTTAAAAAAGCATATCAACCTCTATTCCAATTTAGACAAAGGAGGGAGACAACTGTGCATACTCAGTAAACCCCTACAGAGCCACAGCACGACAAAGGACACTAACCATGCGGCCAACAAGAGGCAAAACACTCCACCAGTGCATTCATTAAAGAGCAGCATAATGCTCTTGCTTGTAGCCTGGTTAGTTTCCTGGTTGCAAGACCATTAGAACATCCTTCCACACTCATAACTATATGACTGGCCCATAATTCCAGCAACTAGGAAAATCGAAGGCAAAGCATTATAAACGCTAAAAACAGTTCCTCAAAAATAAAATAAAGATTTGCATTTCAATGTAAGATTTACAATAAGAATGTATTGGCTTTTAGTTATTTTAAGGGAGTGTCGAGTAAGGGTTTAAAATACGATTTTCTATTCTTACCGGTAGTAGCATTAGCAATTTTAACACTGTAGTATGTAGTACTGAAGATCTTTTGGTTCTTTTCTTACCAATGGAGTAAAAGTGACCTATGATACCAGGAAGAGGCTGCGACTTTGAATCTATTGTGTTGCATTCAAAAATAAAAGTAACAATAACAAAATCAAAATCAGTCTCAGGGGTGATGTTAGTGCAGAAAATAGATACAAATATGGATTAAAATTCCTATAAGCTTCTTGTTCAGAATACTGTTCATTTTGGTGCAAGGATCCCTATAACAGCTACTTTAACTGGTTACTGACCATGCCCAGTATTATTAGAGGAAATTCTGCATACTGGCCTGTCTTTGTCAATTGATGATTTTAAAGTTACCTTGCTGTGCTGGGATTTGGAGTAGTGGTAGAAGAAAGGGTTAAACTCCTTTAAACATTCCTTCTTCAGTTCATATACACCATGCCCAGAGACACCAGGTTTCCTAGACAAGAAATAAAATTAATGATCACACCCTGAATGCATGGTCTGACAAACAGACAGGTACAAGATGAAAGGGAGCATTTATTTTGCTTTACATAGGAGGTATGCAGGGTGAATAAGAATATTAGTAAAGACTCTACAAGGAATGTTAATAGAATCTATATATTGTGTAACAAATATCTCAAAACAAAATAAGTTGATTTGCAATGGAAACTAAAAATCCTTACTTAAATGTTGCTACTTTCTGGATGACATTTTCCAGGCCAGTTTCATTGTTTTCCTGTTATGGGAAAGATAACAGTGCAACCTGCTATTATCTCCATGAGAACATAACACAGTGAGTACATTTTCATTTCATTTAAAAAGCCTTCTCAATTTTAAATTAGCCACGTAATTAAATATTACAATATAAAAATAAATTCAATTACTAAGCTTTTGTTCCACTGTTAAGTAGAGGATAGCAACCCTATTGAAGTTGTCATGGAAAAATAACTAAACCAGAATAAGTGCATAACAGATTATGGCAGACCATTCAGAATTAGCATTTTTTTCTATATTAAAGCTCAGTAGGGTGTGATATTCTATTTATAAAACAAATAAACTGTGTGGTTTCCTCTGAACCACACAACTTGAAATTGTGGTCCTTGCTAATAAAAAGGTTCAAAAGAAGTAGGGATAAAACACAAGGGTCTCACATTGTCAGGCAAGGCTTTGACCAGGCCACTGTGTGCCATGGACTCAATGCAGAGCAGATGGATTACTTCTCTCATTGTCACATCCTCCTTTGTCACATTGCTGATCCCAGGGATGTATCTTTCACCTACAACAGGGGGCAGTAAAGAGCAGAAGGTGATTCATCCATAGGTTTAAACACTCAATTGTAAATTCTGTTTTAACTGAGCCTTTGTCAGTATCATCATTGGTTTTGAAGTTAAATTTGCTCTAGATGCTGTTGATTCATGGAATTTAGGTTCTGAGTTGGTAATATTTTAGTACAACATCTCACAATGAGTACAAACAGGAGTAATATATATATATATATATATATATATATATATATATATATATATATATATTTTTTTTTTTTAATACATGAATTCAAAGACATGGACTTAAACAGATATTGGGCTTACCTAAAATAATGATTAGAAGATGGAGCATTTCCTCTGTCAACCGGTTTACCTGCTTGACAAGTTCCTACATGAGAAGGGAAAATGCACTTTAGGATGAAGAGAAATGCACTTCACATACCACTTTCTCACTCAAATACGCAGACCACATGATTATCTCGCCGTGTGGGTTGTATGTGTGTGTGTGTGAAGTCTGTCAGTAAAAAAGTAGCCCATTGAATGTTAAAAAATTAGCCTATACATATAAATTATTACCAAACATATGCTGAAGTTAGTAAAATGTAAATCACTTCACTTGGCTCTACTACTCACCTTATCTCTGCTGACAGTACTCCGGTTGAAAAACTCAAACAGCTCAAACCGCTGTAGAATTAGTATCATAAAATGGTTGGGGTCCATTTTAGAAGCAGCAATCTGTGGACAGTAATAAACACATTTAACTGTTGGCTACTTGTGGAGGAGCATGCTGTTGAATATGACCCCAAGTTTCATTTGCTTTATGCCACATACTTTTTCCCCCATTGCAAATCCCTGAACTGGTCAAGTCACTTTGGAATCCATTTAAATATAAAATATACCTGTAGCATAATGATGTCCTTATCGAACATTTCATCTCTGCACTTTACATCCTGGTAGTAGTACACCTGAAAGGCAAAGATTTAAAAGTTGTATATATGTACATTATTCTCACAAACTACTATTTGCAATGTATTTTATGACTGTTTATCAGTTCCCTTGTATCCTACCTGGCTAACAAGAGACAGTCCATTTCGCCGCCACATCTCAGCTGCTACTTGTGCTGCCAGCACCAAGCAGCGCAGTGGGTATTCCACCATGTAGGCAATGTCACAGCCCTGAAAATCAAACACATTGTTCATTATTTATTACATTAACAATCTCGGCAAACGTTTATATATTGTACAGCTAATTAGAAATTCCACATTTCCATTCACAATGTAGACTTCACACAAAAAAAAAAGACGGAATTTACTTGTAATTGGGTTTCTTCCAGTTTGGGGTAGACTACACACAAAAATGAAACCTTTCCGCTGTCGGGCTAGGAAACACATGGACAAACCGCACTCTTCTCCCAGGAGGTCTTTTATATCCGTGCGTCATGACACCAAACCCACCCGATAGTATAAAGGGAAATGACGCAGAAGGGTCAGATGTCCTGTATTTTATCTATACACCAAAACCCGCGGGTGAAGGTGGGTGGGAAGACAGGTTTGGAGTCCACTCTGAACTGGAAGAAACCCCATTTACAGGTAATTTCTGTCTTTTTACCAGTTCTTTGTGGACTTCATACAACAATGGAACCCCCCGTATACCAAAGAATAAAAAGAAAGGGAGGTGAAAAGGAGAAATGTGAATGCTGTTTAACACTTATCCCCTACAGTGGATAAAACCGTGTAAGCAAACTGGTGAGAGATGGAAACATCCAAGTTAGCGTTTCATGAAAGTTAGCCAAACAGATATCGGCAATAGGAACAGTCCTAATATTTGCCCAGGAAGTAGCCACACCCCTGAGAGAATGAGCCTTAATGTGCTTCACTAGCAGGCTTCCTTCAAGTTCGTAACAGAGCTTGATACTGTCCTTAAGCCATGCTGCTATCGCCTGTTTTGTCACTGGTCTGCCTTTAAGAAGAGGGGCAAATGAGATGAACAGCTGACCACTATTCCGAAGGGATTTGGTCCTAGATATGTAGATCAATAGTGCACAGAATCAGGTGTCTCAGGAATTCCAGAAATCCCAGCAGCAATATAGAAACAGAAAGATATAGAAAGTCACAAATTCTGACCATTTTGTAGAATAGCATTCATGGGTAGGTTTCTTCTTTGCTGCCAGTAAAACTTCAGTTACTGTTTCGGCAATGCCTGATTCTGAGAATGTGTGCCTTTCAGCAGCCATGCTGCTAACTGGAAGTACGGTACGGTTTCCATGGAGTACAGCTATACTCTCTGGTTAAATATAGCAGTGTGCAAAAGCAGAAAACCGCTGGCAAAAGATTCTCCTCCAATAGATAATATGAGGGCTTGCACAGCAAATAAATGGCCATTGTCTCTTCTGCACCCCAAATGCTTAGACGGACCACCACAGAATGCAAGTGGGTATACTTTCAGCAGGAAATTCGATTTAGAAAAAAAAAGAATATTGCAATAATAAACGTAACTACTACTACGTCCACGCTTCCTAGCCTTACGAAACAAGTAAAAATACAGGACATCTGACCCTTCCGCGTCATTTCCCTTTATACTATCGGGTGGGATTGGTGTCATTACACACGGATATAAAATGACCTTCTGGGAGAAGAGGGCAGTTTGTCCATGTTTTTCCTAGCCCGACTGCGGAAAGGTTTCATTGTTGTGTGGAGTCCACGAAGAACTGGTAAGAAGCATATGTTTTTGCGAATATGTTTTTCATGTTTTTATTTGTTTAAAACGATTTATGGTACCATACTAGGTTCAAGAAAGATCTCAATTTGCATGCCCCACTTCCAGGTGTTAAGTTTGACAATTACCTCCATCTAAGTCTGTGAGATACAGTGTGAAGAAAGGGAAGATGGAAATCATTATCGGTATACTGCACAGGCTGTGGCTGGCATTAATGAAGATCAGCAGAGTCTGTCTTGGTAGCAACTTAAACACCTAGCAGGGTACTCACCGCAGGCAGGTACTCATGCAATCTATTGATGGCACCGCTTCTGCAAAGATGGACATATAGACCTGCAAACAACAGCAGAATATATGATCAAACCTGGAACTCCCAGACACTGAATACCTTTCAGTTTGATTTCAATGTTATTTACAGAGTATTGTAACACATGCACACTAATTTCAATAAGATACATAAATACAGTACTGTGCAAAAGTTTTAGGCAGGTGTGAAAAAATGCTGTAAAGTAAGAATGCTTTCAAAAATAGAAATGTTAATAGATTATATTGATCAATTAACTAAATGCAAAGTGAGTGAACAGAAGAAAAATCTAAATCAAATCCATATTTGGTGTGACCACCCTTTGCCTTCAAAACAGCATCAATTCTTCTAGGTACACTTGCACAAAGTCAGGGATTTTGTAGGCATATAGTCAGGTGTATGATTAAACAATTATACCAAACAGGTGCTAATGATCATCAATTCAATATGTAGGTTGAAACACAATCATTAACTGAAACAGAAACAGCTGTGTAGGAGGAATAAAACGGGGTGAGAAACAGCCAAACTCAGCTAACAAGGTGAGGTTGCTGAAGACAGTTTACTGTCAAAAGTCATACACCATGGCAAGACTGAGCACAGCAACAAGACACAAGGTAGTTATACTGCATCAGCAAGGTCTCTCCCAGGCAGAAATTTCAAGGCAGACAGGGGTTTCCAGATGTGCTGTCCAAGCTCTTTTGAAGAAGCACAAAGAAACGGGCAACGTTGAGGACCGTAGACGCAGTGGTCGGCCAAGGAAACTTACTGCAGCAGATGAAAGACACATCATGCTTACTTCCCTTCGCAATCGGAAGATGTCCAGCAGTGCCATCAGCTCAGAATTGGCAGAAAACAGTGGGACCCTGGTATACCCATCTACTGTCCGGAGAAATCTGGTCAGAAGTGGCCTTCATGGAAGACTTGCGGCCAAAAAGCCATACCTCCGACGTGGAAACAAAGCCAAGCGACTCAACTATGCACGAAAACACAGGAACTGGGGTGCAGAAAAATGGCAGCAGGTGCTCTGGACTGATGAGTCAAAATTTGAAATATTTGGCTGTAGCAGAAGGCAGTTTGTTCGCCGAAGGGCTGGACAGCGGTACACGAATGAGTGTCTGCAGGCAACAGTGAAGCATGGTGGAGGTTCCTTGCAAGTTTGGGGCTGCATTTCTGCAAATGAAGTTGGGGATTTGGTCAGAATTAATGGTCTCCTCAATGCTGAGAAGTACAAGCAGATACTTATCCATCATGCAATACCATCAGGGAGGCATCTGATTGGCCCCAAATTTATTCTGCAGCATGACAGCGACCCCAAACATATAGCGAAAGTCATTAAGAACTATCTTCAGCGTAAAGAAGAACAAGGAGTCCTGGAAGTGATGGTATGGCCCCCACAGAGCCCTGATCTCAACATCATCGAGTCTGTCTGGGATTACATGAAGAGAGAGAAGCAACTGAGGCTGCCTAAATCCACAGAAGAACTGTGGTTAGTTCTCCAAGATGTTTGGGCCAACCTACCCACCGAGTTCCTTCAAAAACTGTGTGCATGTGTACCTAGAAGAATTGATGCTGTTTTGAAGGCAAAGGCTGGTCACACCAAATATTGATTTGATGTAGATTTTTCTTCTGTTCACTCACTTTGCATTTTGTTAATTGATAAATGTAAACAATTAACATGTCTATTTTTGAAAGCATTCTTACTTTACAGCATTTTTTCACACCTGCCTAAAACTTTTGCACAGTACTGTATACAAAACACCAACATGAAAGGCATGGATAAACATACTGTATATAGACCAATATATTCTGCCGTATATTCTGGTTTTGATGCATGACCTTGTGTTTATTATATGCTTTATTATAAGTTGTAGAGTAAAGGCCTCTACACACCGGACACCATGCGACAAGTGAATGTCGTAAATTGCGATTTTGTAGCGTGGCAGCTAGAGAACTGACCAATGAGGAACAGCTTCTCTTGCGCGCCTTTAGTAAAGAAATAACCGGAGCTGTACAATAAAAGGACACAAAAATTATAAAGAACATCAAGCAGTCCATTTCCAGGGAACTGGACATAGCTGGTGTGTATGATTAAATTTATTTTTTACTGAAATACGTATTTTGAAAAGCATTATGTATTCCACATTTTTATTAGCTGCATATCGCACGCGCCTGTCACCAGTGGAGTGAAATGTAGTGTAGCAGCGAAAGTACCATGTTATCGCAGGACAAAACACATCATGTCCAGTGTGTGGAGACCTTAAGTCCTCATAATATAAATATATCACTATACAAGAGATTCTATTTTAATACATTGAATGTGATGTAGAAGTATACTGATCCAGCAGTGTCCTTGGCAAGAGGGTAAGCCAAACAACCCAATACAGGTCATACAAAATACCAGAATATTGAGGTCTACTAAAAAAAAAAAATTAACGCTGATTTATCGTGTAGTTCCTGTAAATCTGGAATTGAGTGTTACAGGTGGCACTCACCAGCCAGAAGCCTGGAGATTGGGAGGTGGATGCTAACAGGATCCTGGGACACTTTGTATGGTTTGCAGTGCAGAACATGGTTACACATGTGGGTGTCTATTTCTTCACTCTTGAATGGCTGATTAGTACAGGACATCAAAGTGTTGTAGCATTCCTTGTAGCCCTGCAACAGCAGCTCTTCCTGCAGAAATAGTTAGACAAGTATTATACAGTTAGAACAGTATAGGTGCATTTGTTCTCGATATAGATCAAGTCTTCAATGTGTTTAAACTTTTATGGAGGGATACGTGACCAATCTGCAACCAAAAGTCCAGATTTAATTAACTTTTAGCTGGAGATCTCAATATACTTTCTTAATTACACAAAATGCTACAATATCTAGCTCAAACAAAACAGCAATTTAGTGTCTGTCACAGTGACCGGTTTAAAAGTCTGCCTTGAATCATTCTAGTTTTATTTTAAAAGGGAAGCTGTGTTTGTTCGGTAGTCACAGGTCATGGTAATGCTAAGGATAATGGTTGTTCTAGGATTTCCCTTAGATATCAATGTGTAGTTTTCAATACCCTGTATTGTCAAGCAATTAAATGCAAAATGAGCTACTTTTATCTTATCAGAGAAAGCAAGATATTGACATAACTTGTGCTGTTCTCCGAGTAAGAGTAAATTCAGCAAACAGCGGGGTATGAATGGGGTGGATATGCATGTTTGGTGGCACTGGTGGTTACTCACGTCAGCTGTGCACCAGTCCTGGAACATGGAGAGGGTGTGTCTCAGCTGGATCTGAATGGAAAAGCCTGCTTCCCATTCCGGCTCAACCTCTATGTGCTGCCCAAACTGCCTCTTTACTTCTTCCATCCCCTGAAACACATGGAACCCCTAGGTCAGATCTTCTCTAACCCAAAATAAGATGTTCAAAAATGGCATCTGTCCTAGTTCTGTAAAGCAGAAACAGGTTTGTGTCTTTCTTGGGTGCTGTTGTAGCAATGCTATAAGAGTTCACAGGCAACTGTACGGTACTCAAGCAGCAAAGGTCCTCACCTCCCTTGACATTTATGATGTTTGGGATTGGTTTTGGCTTCTGCTGATCCAATATTGAGTTTAGTATTTTATTTAATATCTGTCTTTACCCTGTCTGCGAGCTTGTCAGAAATCCTAATTGCTTATTACTGAACAGACCTCCTCATTCTATTCAAATCATGTGACAAACTTGGCTGGTCCTGCCTATATAGAGTAGGTTGGGTTCATAGAGTTGAAAGGTCACATTGTGGCAGGGTTTGAATAGAATGAGCAAGTTTTGTTCAGTGCTAGGTAGTTTGAGTTCTGCAGACAAAGTCAAGTTCAATGACAGGCAAGGATATTTCAAGCTACCTGCAGTTTAAAAATACCTGGGGCTGTCATTAATTAGGGTTTCTTAATGGAATAATCCCTGAAAGATCTTCCCTTTCCTGGTTTATAACATCTTTGTTGGTAAATGCCATGAGACTCACTCTCTCCAAACTACTAACAATAGGTTAACATGCTGAGATCCTCTGTAAATAACATTTAAATCAAAGTAAAAGCAATTTGGAGACTGGGAGGAAGGTCCCTACCTGCATGCATTTTAGCATTCCCAGAAACGCTCTCAAACCTTCCAGGAACTGTTGCCGGAGTCTCTCAGTCCAGATGGTTGGCTTACTGATCAGAATGTACCTAAGGAGACACAACAATAGCTTGCTGAGCAACTCTGATTCTCCCATGATTCCAGACACTAGAAGCAAGGTAGACACAATATGGGACAAGCTGTCGATATATGAAGCTGTTCTATCTACACAATGTATTTTTTTTTTTCACAATGTTTAATTAAAAAAATCTGAAACAATCATTGTTCTTTGTAGTTCTTTAAATGGAAACCTTTTAGAAGCTTGTACTGTTTTCTTTGTTCTCTTCTAAAAAGTCCACTTACTTCAGATCGTGGAAGACCACCTGTATCCTGAAAAACCTCTCAGAGTTGTACCCCTGAAAGTGGAAGCGGTTATTGTCATCCAGGTGCTCAGACAGCATCTCCATCACAGTGTCAATAATCACCTTGACCACGTTCCCCTCCTCAATTAACTGCCTGGCCTGCAGAGAAGGAGGGCAATGTCAATGGGAAAGCAAACAGAGACAATGGCACAGAGACAAAATGAGCAAAAGTAAGAGCTACAGGGAGATGACAGATTTAGAAAATGAAAGTGCATAGGGGAGTGTAGCAGGGCGATTGCTCTGCACATGAGGAACTACAGCTACGCAACCCTGAAACTGCAACACGGTACTTGTGAAGGCAATGCCCAGCCAAGGCCGTATGAAGAAGTTGTCGTATGACTCATAAGTAAATTAGTTTCGGGGGATACTGATCCCAAGTAATGTATAGCGAGGGTTACATAGTGTAGCAGGTTCCTGGAACGGGACGCCTCGTTCAATAAGGCTACCGCTCACCCTGTGTGGCACCTTTTATTTGTAGTTTTTGTACTGTGTTTTATTTTGCCTTTTCTAGTCTACTGTATGTGTCCTCTGTGCATTACCATTGTTGGTAGCGTCACATGAACAGTTTGTTTTACTTTCTGTTCCTTTGTGTTAATAAATCCTGCGCATGAGCGGCATTTCAACCCAACCCCCATGTCTCTCTGTCTTGCATATCGGCGGTTACCCACACATGTGACACGAGTAGCTTGTCACAGGGAGGATGAAACTAACCAAAATGAAGTTACATTGTATCGTGGGAGAAATGGGTGGCACCTTGATATTGTGGTGTATTGTACAGCTCTAAATGTGACATCGCAGAACATTATTGTAAATGATTTTGAACAGGGATTTTAAAACTAGCCTGTAAAATTTAAGCTAGTTAATTTCGAGAAAACACACAAAGATTTGAGGTTGTTGAGAAAGGTCACAATACAGGGATAATTGGTGCACATGTGAAAAATGATTAGGCATAGCCAAAGCTATATTAAAAGATATAGGGGTACAGTTAGAAATATACTGAAATACTATCACTCCTACCAGCGTGGGGACAGTAAAGATCTGGACAGACAGAGCTGTCACCGAAATACTTCTCTCATGGTCGTCATTTATAAAGTCTTCCTGGAGCTGCTTGTAGTTCTGTGGAAATATGAAATGAGGGATTTTATAACTCACAGTACAAACAAAAGTTCCACCTCATGTATACTATGAAGTAGGTGCTTGTGGGATCCTATTCAGGCAAATAGGTTAATAGTGTTAAAATCAAGAACTGAAATATGTAGCATTTATATTTGAAGGGTCCCACTCACCTTGGCAAACTCAATAGCAAACAGACGCTTATATTCAGTTTCCATCAGCAAACTGCAGACAATCAAGTCGTGAACAATCTTTCGTGCTCCTGAAGGAATAAATCTCCAAGTTATAAAACCGTTCTAATCATACTTTCTTGAGACAATGCAATCAGACCATGTGACCTACAACACAGGAAGTGCATAGGTATTGCAAAGCACAATATTATCTGTAGCACAGGACTTGAAAAATATGCATCCCTAATTAAAAAAAAAAAAAAACCCTAGTAAAGAACCAAATGAATGTCATCACAAAGAAAGGGGGGCTACGTTTTCCCATGACCCCCATGTTAAGAGGCCCTTTTCCATCGGCCCTTCGTGGTAACTTTCCCCTTGCTGCTGTCATTTGGGACCCCTATGTAACCTAATAGTGTTGTCCATTATTTGATTCAGGATTTAACCTGAGTTAACCCTTTGCGGTCCATTGTCGGACTGGGTCCGACATTGCAATTATTCCTCACAGGTCCTTTGTCGGACTGGGTCCGACATCATTATAGCAACGCAATAAACGGGTGTTTAGTCGTTTTTTCTCCGGAAAAAGCCGAGAAACCCATTCAATTGCCGAGTGGTAGCGACAGGAGCCGAGACAAGTCGGAAAAAAAAAAAAAAAAAAAAAAAGGCGTATTTCATGAATAGTCATACATGGTATCAGGTATCAGATAATGGGCGTCCAAATGTCCATTGACACTGAGACTATCATGGACATTTGCAGAGCTTTTTTCAGATGTTATAGTAATAAAATAATGACTTGGATCGCATTATTGAGGAGTTTGGTGATAAAACGAGTGATCTGGAGATGATCGATCGGTATGTACGACTATTATTATTATTATTATTTATTTCTTACACAGCTGAACGCTATAGCAAACAAAAGGCTGGGGCGGGGCTGGAGATGCCTAGTGTGTGCTTTGTTGATATGCAGGGCCATTTAAACCTGTTTGACTGTGAAAAAAAATACTTTTAAACAGCGCGTATAAAATTAACTGCGCGTGTGAAAATTAATTAGACCTGGCGTGCCTGACGCGCGATTAATAAATGGACCGCAAAGGGTTAAAAGACCCAATTAATACTAACCTTTATATAGTTTAGCATCACACAGCATGAGCCTGCTGATCAGACAGTGCAGCTCAGGGTCCAGTGCTGCCTGCAGGGACACTTGACAGAACACCTGCCGAAAGCCAACTGGGAAACAGACAGGAAAGAAACATTTTATTCTGACAAGATGGTAACAGATATACTGACATATATATTTACAGACATACTTCTGCTGACTTATTTATTATATAAAACAGTTCCTAACCGTCTAACACAGAAACTAACTCTAAACAGGTAAATAAATACTAACCAGCAGATACATTTATCATAGAGCAGGCAGGTGGGATTCATAAAAACAAAAAAGTCAAGTTCAAACATTAACCCAAACCATCATTTGGATGGTTGAACAGAATTTGACATTGTATATACAGCACAAGTTCAAGTATAAGAGAGAGAAGAGTTGAAATACTGACAAACAGAATATATATATATATACATATATATACATATATATATATATATATATATATATATATATATATACATATATATACACACACATATACATATATATATATATATATATATATATATATATATATATATATATATATATATATATATATATATATATATATATATACACACACATATATATATATATATATATATACACAAAATCAAAGTGAAAGACCTAAACATTGAAGATCAGTAAAGTGATCTAGGAAATAGAACTCCACTCAACATGGCAGGCTGCTTGTTCAAATGACTTTACTTCTGTATTAGACACTGAAATTATTTAATTACTTATAATAGGGATGTTTTTTGAAAAAGTTAATTTGATGAAGTGTTCATCGGAGGGAGAACTTCATGTTTTGATATATCCTAAACCCTCTGTGCATTACTCAGAACCCTCCAAGATTATGCTAAAGAATAAAATCAAATGATGCAATATTTTTATTCTATGAAGTACGCATATTCTTATTCAATCACTTGAGGGATTACTTATTGAGATTTTAGATTATAATGGGACTTCACCAATATAGGAAAAAAATAATACTTCGTTATAAATAGACAAATTCATCTACAAAACAGAGCAGACCTGAATAGTTGACAACTTGCTGGAACCAGGTCCCAAGACGCAGGGCAAAGCTCTGGTGAGCCATGACAGCGGAGTGCAGAATCTCCACTCGCAGAGGCTGCAGGGAGATGTGTTCTGAATTGGACTGTAAACAAAAGGGCAGAAACCAGGTGTTCATATTCTCTGCACCACATGACGTCCTGCCTCTTACCCTCGAAGCAGCTGCAATTCCCACCCAAAAAGCATCAGAACAGCCCGAGTAAATCAGGGATAAACAGACACGGGGTATTCTAACAGATAGTACTGTATATAAACCAGTCTTTTAGATGCTATTGAACTGTACAACACATAATTGAGATCATACAGACAAAAACAGGTTCAGCAAGATCAAAGTTTTTAATTTATATTTTTACTCACCTGGATGGCTTGCTTTGCCTCCTGACAGGCCTGCAAAGTCCCCCTTTTCACAGCTCTGCGACCCTGAAGGAAAGGTAATATGTATTTATTGAAGTGTGGCTTGAGTGGAATTTTGCATGCTCTGGGGTCTGCTCACATGAATAAGAGCTCAGCCATAAAACCTCCATACACTCCCTGCTAGAATGTTGTTAAACCTGTAAGGGCCACATTAAGCATTACTGTCATGACATGCTAAAAAACTGACCAGATCTGAAGTCAAGGGCACTTCACAAAAGACAAGATCAATTACAAGTAATGACCGCTGCTGTGGATACTTATGGTATGATACATTGACAAAATTGTTGTAAAATATTTTGAACTAGATTGCATTAGACTGCTTGAAATTGAAGTTGTTTTTTTAAACGAGTTTCAAGATTCTTTTACTAACACATGCACTTTCTAATCACAGTACCACAAACCAAGCCTTGTTTTCCTAGCACAGAGGTCCTGCACAGCTTGCTGTGTCACCCCTCTGCTTGCTCACTCACCTCTTTGTCTATGAGGTTGGTATGGGTCTGTGCCTCCCCCAGGTCACACTGAACTGACCTCTGGAGGGTGTAGATCACATGGTCATAGGAATGGTGTTCATCATTGTACAGCACACAGTAATAAGTGTCTTCTTTCACACTACACGGCAGAATGAGAAACACAAAATAAAACTCTGGACATCCATCATTGGGGGAAAAAAATTAATCTGTTTACCTGTGTTTGTACAAAGTCATTTTGTTTCAGTTTTTACAAAATGTAGTCTTCCGAGAGATCGTTCTGAGATCTACGAAAATGTTAAACTGCAATGAACAATACCAAATACCGTACCGCAGTGCCCCACTTGTCAGTGTTTACTTTTAAATGTTATTTGTTAAAATGTGGGTTACAACCTGTATGTCTTGCGGTCTTAAAGCTTAATATGCCTAAATAGAGAAAAAAAATTAAACACCTCCTCTGAATTTTAAATGCTGGAGGTCATGCATACATTTTGCAGTGTCGTATGTGTTCAATTTCAAATTGGGAACCCTATAGATTTTGTATACTTCGATTTGCAGATATTTCAAAAGAAAAAGTGCTGCTGCTTCCTGATACTTAATCACTTCAAATGTGCAGTTGAACCTCACTCCAATGGTCAAGCAACAGCACATTAAGAACCAAAGGACTTTTTAACACAATAAAGGGGATCCAGTAATAATACTAATAAAACAGGTTGCGGGATGAAGCATGTTTCAGTGTACCTGGGCTGCAGCTCGGCAGGCAGCTCCTGTCCCTCCTCCCACACCAGCATGTCAACAGTATATTTGAACAGCACCTGGAACAGCATTCGTGCTCTCTCCATCAGGCCGTCCTCCAGCTGGCTCTCTGCTCCCTGCACCGCACACAAACACAACCCATCACAACCCACAAGGGAGCACCATTGTACGAGAACAGCACTGTGTAAATGTCTAAACTATTAAAAGATATTTTTGCAGCCTTACATGGAAGTAGTGCCAAATAAGTGTTGCTTGATAAGTTCCATGGCTGTGGAGCAAACTGTACCAGATAACAATGGGAAAAAAGTGACTGTTAAATAAAGCTTTGTTTTGCCTAAGTCAACTGCAGTTCTTTTAATTGGCTGCAATAAGGTGCTGCTGCAATGCAAGCTTACTGTATATATCACAAGCAGCATCGATTACATAAACGTGTATTTTTTTTTAATTAATTATAAAAACATGATTACTGTTCTATATATATATATATATATATATATATATATATATATATATATATATATATATAGGAATGTTTTATTCCATTTATATAGATTACCTTTAGGATAATAGGATTTTCAATCAAATATAAAACTAGTAGCTATGGTGACGTCACCAGGAAATTATGCAAAATGAGTACCATCAAAGGTTCGAACCTTTGTTCAGTAATGTGTTCTGAACCTTAAGGCCAAAATGTACCCTTTGTTACAGTCCTAGTTTTAACTGTAGATTATTGCCAATGACAAAAACCGTGACTTCACAGTTTTGTTTATTACTATTTGATAAACTGCATGGCATCTTCAACCACATTTTTTCCCCATAATTTTTTTAATGCCTTTTACTTCTAATTTTTATATACAGTATTGATTACAAAATGGTTGTGAGTTTCCATCAATTCCTACTTACAAGAGCAAATGAAATTATGTTATTATAATCTTATGTTGTATGTTTTGCATAGATACCTACAAGTAATATCAAGACAAAAATAACTTTTTCAAAAAAAGTTTTCAATGGGAAAAGAAAACATCTGGTTTTCATACCAGTGTATATACTAGTTCTCTTGGCAGGATGCCAAAGAAATCCCAAGAATGTAGTAATAACCATTTTATCACACTTCCTCTCTACTTCCAGGAAAACTATTTCCCTGTGTGTTCTGTCACAGGGAGCTTGGGGTAAAACAAAGTGCAGTTCTGTATGGATATAACAAATATACATGCAAGGCTACCACATGCTCAACGGGTGATTTGAGTCCACATGTAGGTATTATGTTCTGTCTTTGAGCCATGACCTGGTAGTATACACAGATAAGAAATGGGAGAGGCTGTACATGTACTTTCTCTAAGCACGTATCCCCCAAACACTACTGGGAAGAGGAAGATACATTCATTGCATCCCTTGAGCCAGAATACTGTTTTTACTGTTGACCAGGAAAAGTGAACCGAGAGTCTCATTTCAGTCAAGACATTAAGTGTGCCTTCAAATGCAGAAGTCTACCAGTATGTTTAAAACTCGATCTAATGTACTATTACTAATATTTTCTTTAACCACTAGGCATTACCGCTTGATGATCCTAGTAGGATTAAGTCAATTAAAGCTAATTGGCTATAAGTTTCTGAAAAAGGTTAAACAAATCTGGAAGCATATACAATTTGTGTACTTGTGTTTAGATACATTATACACACAAACATATTTTAACACAAGAAAACAAAGATAAATACATTAAAAGCTTTGCCTGTCTTATTGCGTGACCCTTTCAATACTTATTAGTGCTTATTAGCGCTCAATTGTGCTCTGACCTTAGCGTGGCAATGAGATTAGTGGGAGATGGAGAGCAGTCTGGTTCAATTCAAAAGAGACACCTGCAGTTTATGGAAAGAAGGCACATAGACAAGCTTCCCTCTCTCTGGGGTAAACAGGTTAGATGTTTGCTAAATGGGCGCTCTGGAGATCATATCTTGAGTGGCTGACTGATGTATTTAGTAAGAGGAAAAGCACAAAGGGCAGCAGCTGGTGAAGTGCATTCTCAGTAGGTAAGGATGTTTGGTATAGGGGTCCTTCAGATGAGATGTAGAACTGAGGTCCTATTGTAGTGACTCTGCAGCAGCAGTTGTTGATTGCATAGTTCACCACTACTCTGTAAGTCGCTTTGGATAAAAGCATCTGCTAAATCAGTGGTTCTCAAAAGTATATCAGACAATATAAATGTACTACTGAGCGGTAGTCTTCAACTAAGTATTGGACAAGGTTACTAAATGATACTGCTTTAATTCTCTGGGTGTCAGAATTTCCAGGTAATGAAACATCTCTTGGGATTTCTAAACAACTGAAAACTGAACAAAGTGAGAATAAAGGAAACTTATATACTGTATAATGAAATGCAGTACATTTTTGTACTCCCCACAAATTGTGTTTTTGCGGATATCATTCTTGAGGGTTAATGTGTTGTGAGTTGAACCAAGCCCAGACAATTTTATGAAAGCAGCTGCAACCTGGTATAATAGTATATTCTGGACAGACCCGAGGAGAAATACTGGATTCTACCTTATAATTAAGCAAATAAGAACATATGTTGTTATGCTGATAACTCTGCATTCAAGCACATGTACTCATTTTAGAAAATTGTGTGAAAAAGAAAAAAGTGAATATCTATCAGAAAATCACCTAATTTGATCGCGTCTTGCACTTATTTTCAGCTATGGGGGCACTGGCTAATACAAGAAACCAAAGGAGCAAGAACATGTTCCCCAGAAAACAGTGTATACTCAAGTATACGCACATGCGTTCATTTTTGTGATTACACAGTAATGATTCCTAGTTATCAAGTCTTACCGGGAAGCTACCTACATGGGTCACTAACCAGTTAATTTGACGCCACAACCAAAAGTTGGCTGGACTTACTCACAGCCCAGTTTTTCTTGGCCTTTTTTCTTCCACAGCTTTCTGGATCTCAATCACTTTCAGATGTTGTTTACGTGTCAGCATTTTCCCAGAGAATAAATAGTCTGTTCCCTTGAAGTATAAAAGAGAGCAACGGGTCTCATATGTTTACCCAAGAGAAAAATACAGCTGAAGCCTGGGGGTTGGAGAATATGTTTGCATATATATGTACTCACACACGTCCCCCATTTCCTCTACTCTCTCACCATGTCCGTATCTCCTTCTGCTCCAGGTTCGTGTTTCTTACATGACGGCCCTGTTTTCCAGGCCTCCATATCACCACAGTCACAGAAACCGCCCCCAGAAGACGAATGCATCTAGGGGAGGAAATAAAACACAAGTGCTTTTAGCGAGGGAGTCAATCACAAGGGGGGATCCAAAGAGTTTTTAGGATTCATTAGACAACATTAAATGCATAAATGATTACAATGTGCCAGGCTTTAACCCTTTCCATTCAATTGGTTCTTTTGTAGTTCTCTACTCCGTCAAGTTTCTTTTTTTTTATCAATTATTTTTATTTTGCATATTTAATTATTCAATACGATGATAGTCAGCAGAACCATTCCTGTGCCACAGCTTAAAACACAAACTAAATAAAATGTATATCCAATTATTGAAGATGAAAAAAAGTAAAAATCTAAAACAAAGCAACACTACAATACAAGAAAATTAATTAGAAACAAAATTAACTGATGGGCGTGTTTGGGAACAAAATCCCTGGGGGCATAATCCAAGTGTATTGTCATATCAGAGCCAATGGTTTGTAAAATGGATATATGAAATAGATCTGTATCATTGATAGGATTAGGGTGTCCACTGATTTAAATAATGTGACAGTGAAAAGGTTATATTTTTGCTGGACAACACCAGTAATGTGACTGTGCACCAATGAGCACATCTGTGTACCAAACATTAAGTTGCAAGCCAAAATGGTTTATGAGGTATTAATAGTTGTAGTAGCAGCGATGACTGACCCGAGTCATGAGTGCAGGAAATGAGAAAATCCAGGGAGAGGCTAGGTACAGTTAGTGTTTTGGAATGACGCCATTTAAAAGCAAAGATTTCACTAAGCATATGTATTCCATTAGAGGACCAGGCTGAATACAGAACGAATAAGAGTAAAAAAACATTCCTGGAGTATAACAGACAAAATATTTACAGTAACACAGACATGTTTATTTTGCTATATATTTAATACCAATTAAAGCCACAAGAAGAATTGGCTGCACCATGGACAGCAATCTTACCTTGTAGCGATGGTTCCTATGAACACTGTTTTGGAAACAGTCCATGCAAAGCACACATGTGGGATCAATAGCACAGTCCCTGTAATATAAGACAGGAGAGTGCAGTTAGAACTGTGTACTCACAAATATTTCCCCAGTATCCAAAAACAAAAGGGTTATTGCATAAACATGTAAAGTTAATATCAACTACTATCAAGCCCATTTTGATGACCAAACTATTGTAGTGTATTAGTTCTATAATCAAAAATATCATGGGCTTGTCATTAGTCAATAAGTGTAACAAACTGTAATACTAGTCATCAGTCACTGTTATTTAGAGGACAGCCAAAACAAATGCTTTGTCCTAAGAAAATATTAGATGAAATGTCTAATTTAAAAGACAATAAACAGGACACAAGCTTATTAATGACAGCAGGTAATGTTAAAAAAGTGGCTTCTCTATGCTTCTTTACCAGCTGCTTCTGTTTGTTGAAGTGACTATGGGGAATTGCACCAAGCTTTAGATACACACTGCACATGCAGCAATGGAAAACCAGAAAGCCATCAAGCAATGCTTGTTTAATTGCAACACTAGTTTTTACAGATATTAGAATGTACACAATGATACAGACCGATTAAAACTCGAATGGCTTTCATCCAGGACATATAGATTAATGTTAAATAAGACTGCATATCCAATTGGAAGGATGACAAGGAATTATCAAACAATTGTTGTCCGATATCGCAAACTCCTTATGCAGTAAAACCTGCACAATCTGATGTCGCTAGGGACTGAAATTGTGCCGGATTAGACAGTGTGCTGGATTACAGAGTTACTGTAAAAAACTTAATAATGTATATAAAAAGAGGTCAAATGACAAAATTATTTCAACGCTTTACAAAAACAACTTTACATACACAGTATAATAAAACAATGTAATGCCTCAGCAAAATCTTTACCTGTTATTAGAAGAAGCCTGTTTAAACCATTCCCACAGAAAGATGTTCACCTGTTCGTACTGTACCTGCATAATGGATTCAAGCACTTTCTGCTGGCATTCAGGTTTTCAGTTTTGTTTTTAAGTAGGCATCTTTTCTCTTCAGAATGTCAAACGGTTTGCCTTGCGTTTTTGAATTTTTCACTTACAGTACCTCTTTTTGTGTTGATTTTGGTAAACATTCAGCTTTTTTTATAACCTGCCTATTTTCTTTGAAGAGATAGCTCGTAGTGTGGATATTTACACATTTATTTGCAGTTATTTAACAACTGCAAAGTTGAGAATGGCGCCCGTGGGACATGCAAGTATATATGCAACATCTTGCCTTTGATTTAGTTTTTCATACTAGTTTTAAACATAGAAAAGAAAAATTACATGAAGCAGTCAGATTTACACTGATTTTAAGTAGAAGAGACTTAAAAATCTTGCCAGAATGGAAAGGTTCCAGATTTTAGAGGGTATGAAACCATTCAATTCAATAAGGATTTGGTCTGGACCCAAAAATGATGCAGAATTATACAGAATGCCAGTTTGTAGAGGTGTTGGATTAGACTGCAATGTGACACTTACTGTCAACACCCGAGATGGATTTAATAAGATAGAATGCTCATAGTCTAAACACTTCTTGAAGAGTACAGCACCCTTTTACAGTCATTCCAGGTCAAGTAGACCAAGGGAAGGTGATCAAACCTTTATGTCAATGATGTTTATGCTCATCACGTGGGCAAGAGCTCTTTTTTTCACACATGATACTCTGGAACCCTTTTGTCCATCACATGTGGTTTATGTATCAACACTCTCCCCACTTGAATTACCCTATACTTCAATTTAGCAGATCCCCAGGGTGACTCACCTGCAAGTGTAAGTGGTCTCTCCCTCTTTGAAGACTCTGCCACAGAGCTGAGAGGAGCCGCTGCCCTGTTGCAGCTTCTCCAGGCCGAGCTGGGGGTCCTCTCCAAACAGATACCACTCCAGGGGCCGCAGCAAGGTGGTCCCCACCATCTCCTCCTCCTCCTCAGATAGTCCCTTAGTCTTCTCACTAGTGCAATAGATCCGGGGCACCTGCTCCGCTAGGTAGCGGTACAGCTCAGGACCACAGACCGGAGATTCCTGCCACTTCTGAAAGGGAAAGGCGGCAGGTTCAACTACATTAATTTATTAATCCACTGGGACCAGGTGGGCCATTCCATGAAAACATTTGTCATGAAAATTATATGAACATGGCAATCCCCCAATGCCCTGTACTGAGACAGCACCACCACTTCTTATTAATTACTCACCTGCCTCACATTCTCTACTACAGACTAGATACTTGTAGGATTGAGGGATCCTTTATTAAATCTCAGAATATCTCTTAAATTGTTTGGAGCATTGTAGCTAAATCGGCAGGTCTGGATGGAGACACAGATGGATCACATTAGTTTACTGTAAAGCTATGTCTTAGTTGGTGCTTATCTTGGCGAGAGCTGAGTTCAAATCAGCATGAAGTTTAACATCTACTCTCGTGTAATGGAAATCATTAGTAGAGGTACTGCAGTAATGGGAAGAAAAATCTGAAAATAACCAGCTTTGAGCTTTATCAGAAGTTATCCTAGTGTAGTCATTCTGTAAAGTTGCTTTTTGAAGCGCTGGGTAAAAGTACACAAAATTAGACAATTTTCACGGTAAAGAATGAATTTCACGGTCTGTGTCACGTTTTTCACGTCCATGAAATGGGTAGGGCCTTAGTAATGTACTATATAAGTGTAAGCAAATCCACGTGGGTGAAACGCTTCTCTGAGCACTCCAGTATGCAACGCATTTTTGGTTGCGACATGGTATGTAGATTGATTAGGCCTATACATGTATGAAAGAGATATTCTACATATCTTGGTTGCGATGTGGGCAGCAAGTCAATTAATAATAAATCCACATACATGTATGAAAGAGATATATATATTCAACACAATTATCAACTGGAGTTGTCGCTGTCGAAAGTTCAGTTGCGGGAAAGGGTAAGCTACCTATAATATACTGTTTGGAAAAATGACAATATAGTTGTATTCACTAAAGATAATGCAAATCTAAGTGCTATGCAAAGTCATGTAAAGTTTTGATTAAAATATTATCTTAAAGTATTGCTCATCCTTGTTAGACAGCTTTTTGGGTCTTCCAGTACTGGGTTTGTCAATTACAGATTTTCTGTACTTGTTGATTATGCATCAGATACCACACCTTGAAAATCGAGTGATGCGAGCTATTTTACTCAATGTCTCTCCTAGAAAACACTAGTGGAGGCTTCGAGTAAATTGGTGATGCTCATAACGCATCAGAGTAGAAACATGCAACATATCTAAGACCTTTGCATAGCAGTGTACTTAAATGGGAAAGACATTGAACTCAGTTGGTTAAAATAGGTTGCATTTCTTAAAAATTGATTATTAGACAAGATTAAAAAAAAGGAAAACAAATTGTTAGACAGGGAAGAATACATATGGATCACGTCCCCTCAGAGAATCAACTTTGCAATAAGTGGCCCAAAGCGATTTAACCCCTGAAATACCCCAGTTACTTATTCAATGTGTGTTACATTTGCGAGACGCGAATAAGAAGCTGGAATGCGAATAAGAGCCCAACTTCAGCATCGTATAAATACAGAGAAATACAATCTTTTCCATTTGAATTGGAAGCTCTTCAGCGATTAAAACTATGCTAACTGTTTTACTGAACAAAGATTAATTGATAAATTACAATACGACTTAGAACGTAGACACAAATATAAAACATTTAAATGTAATATATATGACATTTTCCTAATTATTACCGATACTGTTCCCCACAGTAGTACCACAGCTATTTCAGTTTTATTGACAACCAATGACAGTCGACAGGATTGAAGCAGAATCATAAAACATTTTAAAAAAAGCACAAAAAAAAAAAAAAAAAAAAAAAACTCTCAAAAGGGTTGAAAAACAAGGCAGTGTAATGTTTTTCATATGAAAAGAAAAATTGTTTGGCTTGAAAAACAAAAAGGTTTATCTATTTTGCAGAATATACGAACTTGGTCAAAAACATGTATAGTATTAGTATACAGTATTAATATTAGAAGCTATAGCTATTACTTATTTGACAGCTAAAGAGGGTTGAACAAGTAATGTTTACTTGTATAAATAAAAAGGAAACTTCAATAAGTTATTAATAAATCATTTCATAATTGATAACACACGGCAAGTTTGACAAAACCCCTCTGTACATAAATAAACAATCACATTGGATTATCAGAGTGTGTACCGCTTTCTAACGCGTACCACAAAATAACACCACACAGGTACACGACAGATGTCTATTAAGTTCTCGTAGTGAAAACGATGCAGGTGAAATGTAACTAGTTTGTAAATTTAAAAAAATGCAAAACCAGCTTCACATACCATCCTCAGCTGCCGAACTGCTGTTTCTTCACCTTCCGCCATCTTTCGCTCTACCGTACTTTGCGCTACCAAACGATTACGACTGACTGCTGTAAGGGAGACAGTTTGCGACGTTTTGCGGCAGTGTGGCAAGATTAAACAGTCGTGGAAGTGTCTTGAGGAAGGAGACATCTTTTTTTTTTTTTTTTTTTAGTAAATAGAGAAACATTCGAGTTGTGTAGTATTATGCTTTTTTAGTATTAATTTACAAATATATGCACGATAATATATCAGATAATATAGCCTACAAATATATATAATTATATATTTGCATTTTATCATATATTTTCCGTGTGACCTCTACACACTAATGGGCTCCAATAATGGCGCCTGTGATTTAAAACGCACAGGATTATGGGAGTCTGTCCTATTCTTTTTATTATCCTTGATTTGTTCAGGGAAACGGGAATGCCCAATCAATTGAAACGTTTCCTATGCTTCAAGTCCCTCTCCTGTCTGTCAGTCAGTCAGTCAAAATGCTCAAGATCTTCATTGGGTTGGTGGTCGCAGGTTTGGTAATCGCCTTGGTTCTGGAAAACTACAACACCGCAAAGCACCCCAAAAGAAGCATTAACAACAGCAATTCCAATGATAGGAATCATCATGGGGATATCTTTTACAACACCCACCCATATCCTGGAGCGGAGATGGATAACATATTTTGGTTTGTGCAGGTAAATCTACATATAAGATATTGTATAGATTTACCCTGTTTTATTTTATTTTTGTCAAGTTGAAAGGACTGACAAATAGTGATCTCTATTGAAATACACACCTAAGATAGTATGCAACATTGTATTGTATAGTGGTCGATATGAATGGGTTCTGTTTATTATTGGATGAAGCAATGTGTCGAAGCGATTTGTACTTGTGAGTTTGTGGGGGTTAGGCAGGGCTGTGATTGTGCCACAATAGGGTGCGTTGTTAAATGCACCGCTCCATGCACCGATGTAAAGCGGATTCACGAAACAGTTGTTAAATTCACCAGGAATTGTTCAACGAACTGATGTTAAATTCACCGGTGTGTCACAGCTGAAGCTGCTGATTCACCAGGGTCGAGAGTCGGTGAACTGTAGCAAAACCAAAATGGCCACTACCACTGTGGAAGTTTGCCTTGTACGGAGATACTATTATCAATGTAATTGTAGATTCAGAGACGCCCAAATCTTTTGAAAATGGGTATGCAGTTGTGTATTTTTAATAAGTATATAATAACATTAATAAACATATTGATAAACAATATCACATTTGCCAACTTATCCAGAGTAGCCGACTGAGCTGGTGACGTACAAGAATTGATATGAGAGACGGAGAACAGAAAGTTGCGAAAAGTGGGCGAACTGTATTTGAGTGTATCCATTAATTTATTCATATTTATAAATATTTACAGTTGCAGGCTAGCTGCTTTCTACATTTTAATGTAACAACAAGCTAGCTCCTAATTAGTCGGTTAAAGATAACTAAACCTTCGTCCCAATAAGCTTTCAGCTCGCACAGGTCAACCACAGCCTTGCATGCCGCAGCAGCAACCTTTAGTATTATTATCAGCTATGTTGATTCACCAAACGTTTGTTAAATTCCCCACACCGATGAGCACCAAGTGATCACTTCCGACTCCGCGATGGAGATCACCGATGAATTTAACAACGCACCCATACACGCCTGCTTTCGTCATTTCCGCGTACAACTAGTACATTATTCATTTTGTAAAAATACCAATGGACGTTTGTCCCATATCCATGAAGTGCAAAAAATGTCATGCAGCCTGATTGTTATACCCAAGGAAAAGTGCACCACACTCGTAGAGCGCTCTTTCAGCTTCATGGCCCCGACTCTGGAACACTCTCCCAGCTAAGCCTTTAGTGTGTGCAGCTCCCACAATCGCTCGCTTAAAATAAACTCTCAAGACCCACTTGTTCTCTCTTGCTTTTAATGCGCTCAAAGCTGTTGTCTAAATTGCTATTTCAGGGTTTTCACTCCATCTTATTCGTATAATTCTGCTTGACACACGCATCCAGTTTAGAATTCACATCCTAGCCTTTTATTTAATGTATCTGCATTGTTTTTTTTTACTGTTGTATTTAATGTACTATACCCTGTATTTCACTGTATTTAATGTATTAGTATTATGCATTGTTCCTCACTATCTTGTAAAGTGCTTTGTGATGGTGGTCTGCTATGAAAGGCGCTATATAAAATAAATATTGATTGATTGATTCCTGTGCTGCTAAAAGCTTATTGCAATGGCACAAGGGTGGATTCTCCACGCACATTGTGGCACCCACTTTAGTGGTGCTAATCACAATGAATGCGTGAATCGTACCTATTCTGTTTTTTTTTTAACAGGTGTCCGACATACACATCAGCCGCTTTCAAGACCCCAGGAGAATTACCGACTTTGAGGAATTTTGCTCGGAAACTATAGATGTCATTAAACCAGCCCTTGTTCTGGCAACAGGTGCGTTGTAAGGTGTGTTAGTAGTAGCTAACTATATAAATCTTACCCGTTATGCACTTCCATTCACTATATAGGTCTTAATGTGCACTTTTTAAAGTAGCATGTTTTCATTTTAAAACATTTTATCTGGTACTGTACTTGGACTAGATTCAAGGCACCACAGTTTACAAGTCTTACTCAGTGTTGCAATTGCTTTCATTTCACCTGGATAGTTTATTAAAAATAGATTCAATCAATTAAACATACAAAATAAATAAAAAGCAAAGCTGTTGGTGTCACAATGAAACTATCAACACTAAAAGCACAAAGTACTGCTCTGACATAATGAGCTGACAAGCTGTTGCCCAGCTCATCCTTTTATATGTATGTAAGAAACACATTCTCATGTGTTTCTTAAACTCAAACTGCTATGCAGTGGGAGTCTTACGGATAGTTTCACAAACCCTGATTAGTTGTAATCTGGGATTACCTTACCTAAATTAACACTGAGTAGTCCAAAGCCCCTTTCGCATGGTGCTCCTGACCTGGGTTCTGGCTACCCGGGTCACAGTCCCGCGTAGTGTGAAACGACATACCTGGGTCTGACCCGGGTCTAACGAGACAAAATGCATGATGGGGGTTCTTAAGCGGACTAAATAACAGCCACGCCTGCGTGAAGGTTTCACTTCCGCAAGGAACGTTTCTGTTTATTCTGTTTAGCCATATTTCTGTTGATTGAGATACACCATGAGACAGATTGCAGCAGAGATGAAGAAATATTTGCTCTAATCTACATTTGGGCCGATGATTCAATCCAGAGAAACTGAACAGATGAAAAGGTGGTCCTGTGAACGTTGCTGCTTCTGGGGCATTGCGTACACGCATTGTGTACTTGCTTGTGTCACCCAGGTCGACCCTGTTTCTTCAAAAAGCGGTGTGAAATCACGTAGCCAACCCGCATGACACTGGGCCGTGACCCAGTTAGGGTCCGACCCAGGTAGAGCATGCCAGTGTGAAAGGGGCTCAAGGTTAGAGCTAATCAGGGTCTGTGAAACCAGACCTTAATGTTTGTCTTGTAGATAGTGGCAGCCACCTCATAAGGCAAACTCAGGGTAGCCTGAAAGAATGTAAACCAAGGGGGGTTCTCGAACCCATATGTCAATGATCCCTTTAAACAAGCTTGGTGAGTGCTTTCCAACTAATGGCTCCTGAGCCACATCTCATGGAGCTCCACAGTATGGCAAGCCAAAATGCAAAAACAAATTGTGTGAGTGTATAAATGTGTTAATAAGCACAAAAATACTGAAGCAGTATTTTTTTGTTTGTTTGTTTTTTTTGCTTTTATGGCTCTGTTTTTTTTCCTCATCAGGGGACCTGACAGACGCAAAGACGTCAAGTAAGCTTGGATCCCAGCAGTATGAGGTGGAGTGGCAGGCCTACCACAACATCCTGAAGAGGTCGAGGGTGCTGGAGAGAACCAAGTGGATAGACATAAGGGGGAACCACGGTAATGCAGGCTACACCTCTCTCCTAACCCCAGTGCCTCAAGGGCAGTGCACGTTGGTCCAAAATGGCGGCCAGTGAAAACATGTAATGCATTCAGGGGGGAAATTTCCTAACCTGTAAACCTTTGTGACCTACATGACTGATTAAGTGTTGACTCAATAATCAATGCTTTTTTGTAATAGGGAAATAGGAAGGTCTGTATCATTTGAAATATTTGGGTAATCGTGGTATTGCCTTGTGTCCTCAACAGTTGTTTTTGTTACAAATATCACCCTCTTCAGTTTGGAGCACTGGTCTGTTGGTTTAAGTTATGGTCTGACAGTCAGGTTTAAATCTCAGCACAGCCAATGATTTCATATTGGATTGCTTCTTTTAGGCCACCTACAAATTAAAAGCTAGGCATCACAAGGCTCTCTCTCTCAACTCCATGTCAGAGAAGCAGAGTGTTCAAGTTGCTGTTTTTTTTGGGTTTTTTTGTAACACCCCCACCCTCCAGATATGGCTAATGTGAATAATTGAAGATGTGCTCCTTAAGCTTATTAACCTTGCTTGGTGTAGAGTTTTGAAAACAGCGCTTCCCTGAACTGTACTCGGTTTATTCTTTACTTCAATACCAATGTAACGTGTTTTGTCTCTTTTTTAGATGCCTTCAATATAATATCTCTTGAAAGTGTCAACAATTATTACAGGTAAAGCATTTTTTTTACTTTGCCTAATCACAGAAGTAAAACTTACTGTATACACTGACATTTAGTTGTTTTTTTTAATATACAGTACTATAGTACAACCAAACAACTTTTTAAATATATACTTACCGTGGGGCTGAAATACACAAAATAATAAATATTTTTAATGCATAAATTTGATCCTAGCCGAGGTGATCTGAACTCTGTTTGCACTAAACATGAACACATTAAACTCTACTATACCTAATTAAATAGTTCCATGGAAATATATCATATAAAAATGATATTGTTGATTACCCATGACAGGGCTTGGTTACCTGGTTACCTGGTCTGCTGTGTTGAATACCTGCAGTATGTCTGTCTGTATTGGATTTGCAGGAAATATTCAGCCACCAAGAAAGAGGGCTCCTTCCACTACATTCATCAAACTCCCTTTGGGAGTTACTCTTTCATCTGTGTTGATGCCACCCTCACCCCTGGACCCAAGAGACCGTTTAATTTCTTTGGCATTTTAGACCAGGTAGAAGCTGTTTTTAATCAGGCTTTATATAGTTAGGATTGAAAGTGTTACAGAACACCCTGCAGTCTCTACAACAAACAATACATGTGCTTTATCCTGTGTTGTTCAGAACTGTATGTTTTGATATTTTTTATAAATAAATCATAAATCAAAGGTGAATTCCCATCACAGATTCAGGTCAGGACTGATTTGTCTACTCATTTCCTGTCCAAAATTAAGCAGCAAGTTGTGATTTTATAAAACAGTGAAGGGTTTTTGTTCTGTTTCAGACTCGAATGGACGAGCTGTCAATTCTAGAGTCCAAGAGCCTTAATAGTAACCAGTCTATTTGGTTTGGCCATTATACAACATCCACCATTATCTCCCCGTTCCCAGGGATACGGCAAATAATGAGGTAAGCATACAGTGTGTTCACACGCACACACATTGCTATACACACTTTCAACCTACCTATCCCCAGATACAGTAGAGCCCAGTAGAACACCTTATGGGTTAAGATACTCTATTTATAATTTAAATGTCTGAATGTACTGCTACTAGTCAAATTAATACTTTCAATGACAACTGATATTTTTTAACTATTAGTCTGATATAAAAATCTATTTATTAAAGAAAAGCCTAGATTATAAGTACTGATGCACTTTATTAAAATTTGGTGTAACCTTGCATTTATCACAGCATTTATCATAGCATGCACAGGCTTTTGCAATCAAATCAGTTTAAGCCTCGCAATACCTGAAGATTGCATAGCAGCATTCCAGGTTTTTCTGTCAGCTTAATTAGGTCCACTTCAAACTATAGAAACATTTTCTCACCCTATGTACACAAACATTAAAATGTTTTTATTACTGTAAAAATTAAGATATTATGAGCAAATTTTATGATTTCACCCACTCTTGAATTGGAAAAAAAAAGAAACACTATAGAGTCCCCAACTCTAAACTGGTGGAACTGCAGGCGCTACCAAGCTGGACATGCGCCTTTTTCAGCACAATCACTGTTTTAAATATTCTTCACATGGTTTTAAGTCATTAATCAATTGGGCAATGCAGTAGAATAATTCTGTGCCGTAATATTGGTGGTGGTGTATCAAAGTAAGTCTCCTCGGACTTAACACCTTCTCGTATTGCCCTCCCAGCTCAGCAGTGGCTTACCTGTGTGGGCACCTGCACACTCTTGGAGGGCTGATGCCAGTGCTGCACAGCCGGCATCCACAGGGTACTCTGGAGCTAGAGCTCGCTGATTGGAAGGACAGCAGAAGGTGAGACCAGTTTCATCTGTGTAACAGGTATTAGGACCCCACCAGAAACATGAAACTCGTTTAGCTGCACATAGGTCTTGTACTATAGCAGCCTAAATAATCATTTGCTTTCTCTGTGACCTATTGAAGTGCAATGCAACAGAAGTGCAGCACAAATGATCAGTACATTTTATTCATTAAAACTTGAGGAGGGGGGGTAACATTAAATAATGCTGCACAGGGAGTGAACCTGCAATGCTGTGGACAGGATAAATAGACTTCACCCATTTCAATAAAAATGTACTTCCCAGATTTTACAGAACATTTTTTAGGCAAGAAAGTTGTTATAGTTAAAGGTGAGATTGTTTTAAAGCCTTGGTTATTACTCCTTAAATACATGGGAGCTTATCATAAAACTGTCAGATTTATCGGACAATGTGATTCATTTCATCCTCAATGTAAATGTCAATGGAGCATGATTGTGTTGATTCTCATAGATTTCGTGTCCTGGCGTTTGATCACGACCTCCTGAGCTTCTCAGACCTGAGTTTTGAAGAGTGGCCGGCTGTCCTGATCACCAATCCCAAGGCAGCAAAATATACCAACCCAGCGGTCGAGCCCCTAGGAAGGATCCAGAGCTCCACGCACATCAGGTACCTGCTGTTTAAAAAGCAGCCTCACATCCAGAACATGGCTAATTCAAGTGTGAAACTTACTTAAAGAATATGTGGATATGGGGAGGTTCCTGCCGTCTGTTACACACAGAATTGTCACATTTACAGTTTTTTTTTTTTTTTTAATTTAGTCGTTGCCAATTATTTTTTATTATTTTCTCCCAATTTGGAAAGACCAATTATTTTATTACGGTCGGCTCACCGCTACCACCCCTGCGCTGACTCGGGAGGGCGAAGATGAACACACGCTGTCCTCCGAAGCGTGTGCCGTCAAGCCGACCGCTTTTTTTCACACTGCAGACTCACCATGCAGCCACCCAAGAGCTACAGCGTCGGAGGAGAACACAGGTCTCGGGCAGCTTACAGGCAAGCCTGCAGGCGCCCAGCCAGACTACAGGGGTCGCTGGTGCGCGGTGAGCCAAGGACACCCTGACCGACCTAACCCTCCCTCCCCCCGGGCGACGCTCGATTCAATTGTGCTCCGCCCCTTGGAAGCTCCCGTCCTCGTTCGGCAAAGGAATAGCCTGTCACATTTACAGTTTTACGAACATATAAGAGAGAGAACTACTTAACTTGAGGTGTAAAACTTGATGTTTACAGCATGTATCAGAATCAAATTAGTTTAGTCCGCTAGCTAGCTATTAGAGCTGAAATCAGGTTCTCACAATAAGGTGATCGCTGTTGATTGAGCTGATTTACCATTCCAAGTAAAACAAATTAAGAAACAGCTTTGGTTGCTGTTCTCCACAGTCTCAAGAAAAGCAGTAAAAGTTTCTTCACTTGGAATGGTAACTCAGCCTAATCAACATCAATTGCCCTCACCTGATTATCAGCACCTGGTTTCTGTGGAGAGATCAATCAGAAAAATCTGTTCGTGCAGCACTACTAGCTATAATATCTCCCAGCGGGTACCTGTAATTTTACATTTTCCTGAAAGTTCGTTTTGTGTGTAACTACATCACATGTATGTGACACTTTCTGTAACTTTAAACCTGGCAGGATTCTAGCCTTCTCGGCAGCCCAGATCACTGCTGTCTATGTGCATATTGACGGGAAGCTCTTGGGGGAAGCACGGCCTGTGAAAGGACCTCTTTTCACCCTTAAATGGGACCCTATGAGATATACGAAAGGACTTCACAACATTGAGGTCAAAGTTGAGGTAAACACAGTTTAATGCAAGTCGGGGCAAGATTGTAAAAACCTCCTTCACGTCTGGAAATGTAAGACTGAAGGATCCAAGTTGCTTGTAATGGTGCAGTAATGTAAATAAAATTATACAATAAAGTATCCCCTGCCCTGCTTTCTAGGATTTTCAGAACAGACTTTGTCGTGCCCCCTCTCCTCCCTCTTTCCTAGGATGCTGCTGGCAGGTCAGCAGTGAGACACCATGAATTCACCCTGGAAAATGATGCGTCTCTGGGCTTCGGGTTCCTGCAGTCCTTCATCCTCCTGACTGACCACTACATTCTGGTAAGAGCCTCTCTGTCTTTTACCACAGTAACTTACCATGTAAAATGTCCAGATTATTAACTATTTTAGGTGAGTGGGCAAAGTCACATAACTATGAAGTGTGAGTAATGATTTTTATTGATTTTAATTTTTTTCTTACACTTAATGAGGTTTGCACAATTTTTGTGAAAGACCTTGGTAAACGGTCTTGTATTCTTTTAAAAAATCGATGAGTCAGTCAAGAGAAGCCAGAGGCAGAGTCTGTCTTTCTGTTTGAAATAAGCACTGTAGTGTAAACCCAAGAGCAGATAAACCTTACTTGTTGCAAAGACATTGACACAAGGTCTGAAGTTCTCTTTCAGTCCTGCTTTAGTTTTACAGGACTAAATGACCAAGATATACATCCTGTAATAAGTAATCCCTGTGTCATAGAATTTATGTTATGCTTCTGTTTGTATTCAGGCTAGAGTCACCTTTGTGTTCCTGGTACTGGTTAACCTAGGTTTGATTGTTACCTTTCGTTACCTGGGACCACCTGCACTAAAAGGTAAGGACAGGTTCTCTCTCAGCTCTCTGTACAGGAATGGGGTCCTTACTCTGTGTTTATGGATAACCTGGCTACATAGTGTGCTGTGTGTTTGTGAAAAAGCCCCCCTTTATAGGAATACTAAAAGAAATGACATTAAGGTACACAACAGTTTTAAGAGGAACAGTCATTTTTTTAATACTGCCATGTTGTTGTTCTGAGGAAGTTGTTAATAGTTTCCGGACTACACATTGAAAAGCACAATGCAAGTAGCTGAGCTGGTTACAGTTCACATTTAACTCTGCAAGTGTAACTGTTGTGTTTTCTGCTTCTGCTATGCCATTTTGCAACAAATGAAAAATTAAACGTGACCGAAATGTATGGAAATATGGAACATAGTTTTCCAAATGCTCGTTTCCTCAATCTTCAGCTGAACTCAAACCACTAGCAGCATTTTGCACATAACACCACAAACACATCATGCTTACGTTTGCAATTAGATGAATGTGGTTTGGAAACTCTTTAGCCTGACCCTGTTGTGAATATGTAAAGTTATAGATGCAGTATTCAATTACAATGTATTAAAAATCAATAAAAGACTCGCTCAAAACATTTCAGTATCATTTTGGATAAATACTGTGCCATTTTAGGGTTTTATTTTTGTTTACTGTTAAATGCTTAAACCTTTACTGTCTTACGTAGCATGTCAAAACTTCACCCACCAAATAACAAAAATGCATTTTCAATTCAAACTACTGAAGACAATTCTCAGTTCTTGTCAAAACAATTGCTTGCCATAAGTTCTAGCATTAGTGTTTTGAATTTATGGATAAATCTACATTGTTCTATCAGAGTATTTTTCCTTGTACATTATATCCTATCTCCTGAATGAATTCCTATCTTGTGGTGTTTTTGTTTGTTTTTTAGATTCCTCAGGGTTTGCCTGCCAGGCAAGGCTGTCTCTACACCTTTTTTGTAAAACCAACACATTGTACTACTCCAGCCTGCTCTTCACTCTCTGCACTGCCTTTGGTGAGATTAAATACAACTCTATAACCTTGGAATTCAATGGCAGGGAGATTGCTGAAGTGAATCAGAACATCAGTGCACATGCTTCTTTATTTTACCCTTGCATCTCCCCATTATAAAATAGCTGTGATAAGAGTGTTGGACAACCATGCACAGACTGGATCTCCTTCGCCTCGTTACAAAGATTTAGTTTTCTTAAACTTCTGATATTAGAAAAAAAAAAAGTGTAGTGTAACACGTTTTGTTGATACTGTTCACATGTGTAAGTACAGTAGTTCATTCATAATAGACTATCATTTTAACATCAAGGATTAACTGGCAAATGTGTTATCATTTTGGGCAGAAACCAAAGAAAGACTTAATAGAAAGTGAAAAGGACTGACCAGGAAATAGTAGCAAAAGTAATATATTGTATATTGTTTTGCAGTTCTTTAAAATAAGTTAGAAATGTTTTCATTGTTATTATTATTTATGTATGTATTATGAAAGCACTATATTTAATAAATGTATCATGATGATTTATACTAGGATAATATGGGTTTGGCATGTACTGCTTATTGTGTAATTGTATAAATAAACAACTTGGCTGGGATTGAATGTTCTTCCATTTCAGGTCCCTGGTTCATTGGAGAGATGATTGACGGTCACAGTGGGGCCTGTTTTGCTTTCGGGGTGTTTATTGAAGGACACTTGCATGAAGGAAGCTTGACGTTTGTAGTGGGTGTTCTACAGGTGAGTAAGTTTTTAAGGGGCCCAAGTTAAATACTGTGATGCAGTGTAAATCAATTAGAATCTGGTACATTTAAAGTGCTAGGCAATCAACAAAATATGTTTTCTGATAAAACAGTGTACGCATGGCAGTCACCAAGAAATCAGTTGTGATTACCGTATAAAACTGTAACCTTTTAGGTTGTTTGTTTTTTTGTTTTAAATAAGCTATCTGTTTTATGCAACAAATAATGAGGAATGACAAAATAACTTCCAGAGTCATTCCTTATTAATAGCATAAAACATGATTTCAGTGTTATATTTGTATGGTTTTAAGTCAGTTTTCTTTAAATGTTTTTTGTATGAACTATAAAGCCCTATTGCTTGCTTATTCCACTGCATTGTCCAGGAAGAGATTTTGAGTCTCTTTCTAACTGTACTATAAGTAGGTAACCAGGCAACAGTCGGTAGTTGACGTATGATTTGAATGTGGCTCGTTGGTTTCACCGATTGCAAAAAGAATAACATAATCTAGTATGGTGAACAAACTAATCTAAAAGTGAGTTTGTTTTCCATCCTAGTTAGTCTTCTTTAACATCCCTCTGACCTGCTACCTCTGCTGGAGCATGTATCTGCGTTGCCAGGGGAACTGTTTCCGGACTCATTTCCGGAGGGCGGGTAGGGTGCAGTCGTTGATGGTGAACGTGGTCATGTTGGCACTCTTACTCTGGCAGACATACTCCTGCTACTTTCTACTGGAGACCTACGGAACCACCGCCTGCCTGCTGTCCCCCCTGCGCACATGGGCCCTTGTTTTGGGGCTCCTGCTGATCCGATATGCCTGGACCTGCCACCCTCCACGTCTCCGGCAATTCATCAAGAGCAGCCAGCCATCTTGATAGATTTTGTCTGTCAATTTAATTCTCAATCTTACAAGACGCACATATTTCAATTTGTAAAGGGATTTGTGTCCGTTGGACTCCTTACTCTACAGGAATGATAAAGAAGACCCTGTTTTTTATTGTGTTTTATATATGAGAATTTGTAGCACATGTGGAATTATGTGATTTACAGGGAATCATGCTGATCTGGGAATTCTGAAATCTTTGAGGCCCAACAGGTGATATGTTTGAGACCAAATGTGCCTGTAAGCACAACAGTATGGACTACTTTGTGGTGGTTGTGTGTCGTACTGCATATTTACGACAATTTTACACATTAAGTTTCTTTTTAAAAATGGGCTTAAATCGGGCTTTTTTAATCACACACAAGAATTTGAGTTTGTATCAATTTAAAAAAAAAAAAACTGTTAGCAAATAAAACACCAAACTTTCATTTTACTTACCGTATCTCTTCAAATTAAAATAAATGCATCTGTGTAAAACTGCCTAAAACAGCTGATGCTTTTATTCAAGGTTGGCACTTGCTGTAAAGCCATAAATATTTGCGACCAAAATATTTGGTGAATCACACCCATAAAACCTATTTTGCTCTACAAATGTTGGCAACCTGTTGCAATATACAAAGTATTTATTGTTAGTGGAATTTGATATATGCGAAAAACGCATAATAAAAGGCTTTACATATTTATGGAGTTACACGGTTTTGGAAGTAGCACGGTTCGAGGGTGGCGACCTTCTTTTCAGCGGTGGCGTTTATTGGAAGTTAGCACGGTTTGAGGGTCACAACCTTTTGCAAATCTGTTTCCTCTATTTGTTTTTTGTTGAGTGGACCGTTTACTCGAGGGTGGTGTCTATTACAAAACTGATAACTGAGTGCAGCGTTTATTCAAGGGTGGATTAATTTGAGGATATACGGTATTATTAAATTGTAGAGATTTTTTTTTTATATATATTAACAATTTTGGGGTAACATCTGGTTTAACCCTAAAATCAGAAACCCTATGCATAATTGTGGATTTAATTAGATGACTTGAAGACTGGCCAGCTAAATATGGGGCCTGGTGGCAATGCAGTCATTTTGTGTTTAGCGTGGAGGACAGGAAAGAAGACTGCAGTTAAGAGGACTGGGAGGCCGTTTGGACTTGGTGGTTAGAGGTGAGGACTGGTGAGAACCTGGTGGAAAGGTATAGATATCAGGACTTGGCGTAACATGGCAAGGTGACCTGACCTGTTTCTGCTACTAGCACAATGTACCCTTACAATGAAACTGCATATGTAGGAGCTGCTATGATTTAATGAAATCTGGAAAGTGAAGGACTGTACAATATAAATGAACTTTTTTATATTTAATTATAATTGTATTTAAAAGTGCAGCATACCTATAACTTGCCAAATCACTCTGGTTTTCAGTTTCACTTTTCTTCTGGCCTTGCACAACAAGAACTATAACTAGTGCTGAAACGAACCTGATTTTTCAATGTTAGAATATCAATCTTTGTCTGAAAAACAATATACAGCTATGGCCAAAAGTTTTGCATCACCTTATACAATTAACTAATTTTGCTTCATAAAGTTGAATGAAACCTGCTGAATAATGTTACAGGGTTTGAAATTAACTTTTCCATGCACTAGCCACCATGGCTAGTGGATCGAAAAGTCCACCGGCCACACAGACATTTTACCGGCCAAATCACACAGGCAGCAAGAAACGGGGCATCACAAAGATCTGAAAAAAGTCCAGAAACAGATAAACCCCTCGTTTTATCTACAGTTTGCAGGAAATAAAAAAAAAGATCTTCAACGGCAATCTGAAGTATTTTGTTCTAGCAATGTTTAGTTTTAGAGAAAGCAAGTGTTTATTGTCAACTGACTACTTGGGTACACTAGCTACATTGTATGAAAAAAGTTTCAAGGAATTTCATTAATATTTTTTAAAGATGCAAGCCCACTTTGTTTAAAATAATAAATTAACAAGCGGTGTATGTATGTAAAGATCACAACCGAGAGTTTACAGTAACATATGATCTGTTCATCTACATGATCGCTCAGCTAATACAAATCTCATTCGTTGACATACAGAGCTACATGTAAATGCTGTGTGCATACACAACCAAACAATACAGCCACTCACATATATGTATTTTAAAGGAAATAAATGCAGTGCCTAACCAAATGTGTTTTTACATCAATTTCCACGATTTCACTGACTTGTTCAAATTCACGATTTTTGTGACCTCCGTGACAATCATATCCTTATTCATCGTAAATACCAAAGAGTTCACTTTAACGTGGTTGCATTATAGTTTACTAGCAGTCATTTAAATCCCTTTTTCAGAGTTTGTAGCATGCAAAACAACAACAGAAAGTACTGTATATATATAGATAGATTTTTTTTTCTCAATCCTAAAATTCTAGGTGATGCAAAACGTTTGGCCATAGCTGTACATTATAGCAGTGTACTGCTATCAAGAAAAACACTGCCATACAGTAGAATGTGTTATATTAAATAACCAGATAAAAATGTATTTTGTATATTATTGCATAATTACTTTGACAAATAGTCTTATAGGGAGAATTGTTTTAAATAACAATGTTTGCCCCAGCAGTAAACTGTTCAGTAGGATATCTTTGGTGCCCCCTGGTGGTTAGCAGCCTTGGCAAGCCTCCTGAACAGGCATTACTGTACTTTAGGGGAGAGTGAAAATACATTAAATTGCAGGATTATACCCGAATGCTGAAAGGTCAGTATGAGGCTAGGAGTCTGTTAATGGTTTGGAGAAGATAAGTACATATTTAAAGCAGTTATGTTTACCACAAAGTGTGCATTGGACCCTAAAAAAGGAATTTCCTCCCCAACATTAATGACAACTGTGGGGATTTACTGAAAGTGAATATAACATATATATACATATTTTCAAAATGAAAAGACTTCATTGTTCAACGTATCTAACAATAAGGTAATCCAACTATAAGCAAACATCTACTCACTCGCTCGCCATTTACTGTCTCTGCCTCTGAGGGCAGCAGTGTGGAGTAGTGGTTAGGGCTCTGGACTCTTGACCAGAGGGTTGTGGGTTCAATCCCCAGTGGGGGACACTGCTGTTGTACCCTTGAGCAAGGTACTTTACCTAGATTGCTCCAGTAAAAACCCAACTGTATAAATGGGTAATTGTATGTAAAAATAATGTGATATCTGTATGATGTGAAATAATGTATAATGTGATATGTTGTAACAATTGTAAGTCGCCCTGGATAAGGGCGTCTGCTAAGAAATAAATAATAATATTGGTACACATATATGTTTAAACAATTTCACTGTCCCTACTATTTCCCCTCCAAGTGTTGTGTTGCATCTCTCTTCTATGTATTCTTCTTTCTGCTGCTGTCGATAATATAAATAACTTGGTTAGGAAGGGCTTGAGTAACCAGATGCTGCTAGGTAATGTCTGGTACTCTTGCTTCTAGTGCCTTGGCTCAACCCAGCTGTTATACTAAAGGTATGGTCCCCTTACTGATAAGGATGTTAAAGGAATGTTTTCTTTTTAATTAATACTCCACTGTGTGTATTTTAAACTGTGAGGTTATGCAGTGCTGTGAATCAGAATTTAATTAAAACAATTTTTTTAAAAATTTGTGTTCAGTGGTGTTTTGAAATGCATTCCTTTTCAAGCAGAATATTCATATTGGCATATGTAACAGGGCGAGCAGCCCTGTACATTGATTTGTTTATTTTTAGAACGAGGGTTCCCCCTCCGCTCCTGTGTTATTTTGTGTTTGTTTATTTTGATTGTTGTATGCATGACGGCGAGCGCCGTATGTTTGTTATTGTTTTGTTTATTTTTAAAACGTGTCCTGGCAGAGGCGAGATCGGTGCTCGTCCTCTGCCAGGTGTAATGAAAAATACTCGTGCAGAAGGTGGCCATCTCCCGAATTAATTAAGTGATTAATTTAGTTGCTAATCGGGAGATGGTCACCTGAATATAAAAAGCCTGCAGTTCTCCAGTTCAGGGTGGGTGTCATAAGGAGAGTGTGCGAGAGGAGTCACGGAGAAACGAGAGAGAAAGTAAACATAGGAACAGTGAAGGCAATCTGCCCAGCCTGACCTGTGTTGCAGTTATTATTTTGTGTTCGTGATTTTGTTTTGTTTAACTATTTATTTTGCTCTGTGAGCGACTGTTTTCTGTTTAAATATTTTATTTATTTTTTTGAATTCATTAAATAAAACGGCGCCCGCGCCACTGCACAATACCTTTTTGTTTTTGTTGTCCCTTCTTCTGCCGTGACGTCAGACCACTCAGCCGTTCCTGCCACACGTGGTGTCCTGCGTGGGATCGCAGCGCCTCCAGGACGCAGGCAGAAGTAGGGTACTGCATTTTTTTTCATTTTTTTTTTCGTTTTTTTGATTGTGTGGAGAGTGAAGAGGAGGATGGGAGGAAGGAAGATGGGAGGAAGAAGGAGGATGAGGAGACAGCAGCCGCTGCAGCAACAAGAGCAGGCACAGGAGGAGATGAGCTGGGAAGCCCTCCTCCATAGCATAAGCCAGCTGAGTTGTTGCTGCATCTGTGGGGAGCGGGGGCATTTCCCAGTTAATTGCCCCCTCCCTGAAGACTGGGATTACAGCTGCTGGAGGGGAGACAAGAGGGAGGAGTTGGAACGTCCTGCGCCTGAGTGGGAGGAGCCCGAACGTCCTGCGCCTAAAAGGGAGGAGCCCGAACGTCCTGCGCCTGAGTGGGAGGAGCCCGAACGTCCTGCGCCTGAGTGGGAGGAGCCCGATCGTCCTGCGCCTAAAAGGGAGGAGCCCGAACGTCCTGCGCCTAAAAGGGAGGAGCCCGAACGTCCTGCGCCTAAAAGGGAGGAGCCCGAACGTCCTGCGCCTAAAAGGGAGGAGCCCGAACGTCCTGCGCCTAAAAGGGGGGAGTCGGTGCGTCCACGTCCCGAGAGGGGGGAGTCGGTGCGTCCACGTCCCGAGAGGGGGGAGTCGGTGCGTCCACGTCCCGAGAGGGGGGAGTCGGTGCGTCCACGTCCCGAGAGGGGGGAGTCGGTGCGTCCACGGCCCGAGAGGGGGGAGTCGGTGCGTCCACGGCCCAAGAAGGGGAAGGCCGAAGGTCCACAGCCCAGGTACCTGCCAGCAGAGGGGGAATACCTGCTGGTGCCGCCTCCATCTCCATGGGAGGACTGTGAGTCGCTCCCACCTCCGCCAGCAGAGGGAGCATTCCTGCTGGTTCCACCTCCATCTCCATGGGAGGACTGTGAGTCGCTCCCACCTCCGCCAGCAGAGGGAGAATACCTGCTGGTGCTACCTCCGTCTCCGTGGGAGGACTGTGAGCCGCTCCCACCTCCGCCAGCAGAGGGAGCATTCCTGCTGGTTCCACCTCCACCGCCCTGGGAGGACTGTGAGTCGCTCCCACCTCCGCCTGCAGAGGGAGAATACCTGCTGGTGCCACCTCCGTCTCCGTGGGAGGACGACAGGTCGCTCCCCCCACCACCACCACCACCAGCAGAGGGAGCATGCCTGCTGGTTCCGCTTCCACCACTGCCAGCAGAGGGAACATGCCTGCTGGTTTCCCTGTTGCAGCCAGAAGGGGAGGCGCCCCTGCCGCCTTGGCTGCCAGAAGGGGAGGAGCCGCCTTGGCTGCCAGAAGGGGAGGAGCCGCCTTGGCTGCCAGAAGGGGAGGAGCCGCCTTGGCTGCCAGAAGGGGAGGAGCCGCCTTGGCTGCCAGAAGGGGAGGAGCCGCCTTGGCTGCCAGAAGGGGAGGAGCCCCTGCCGCCTTCGCAGCCTGAAGGGGAGGAAGCCCTGCCGCCTTCGCAGCCTGAAGGGGAGGAAGCCCTGCCGCCTTCGCAGCCTGAAGGGGAGGAAGCCCTGCCGCCTTCGCAGCCTGAAGGGGAGGAAGCCCTGCCGCCTTCGCAGCCTGAAGGGGAGGAAGCCCTGCCGCCTTCGCAGCCTGAAGGGGAGGAAGCCCTGCCGCCTTCGCAGCCTGAAGGGGAGGAAGCCCTGCCGCCTTCGCAGCCTGAAGGGGAGGAAGCCCTGCCGCCTTCGGAGCCTGAAGGGGAGGAAGCCCTGCCGCCTTCGGAGCCTGAAGGGGAGGAAGCCCTGCCGCCTTCGCAGCCTGAAGGGGAGGAAGCCCTGCCGCCTTCGCAGCCTGAAGGGGAGGAAGCCCTGCCGCCTTCGCAGCCTGAAGGGGAGGAAGCCCTGCCGCCTTCGCAGCCTGAAGGGGAGGAAGCCCTGCCGCCTTGGCCGCCTTCGCAGCCTGAAGGGGAGGAAGCCCTGCCGCCTTGGCCGCCTGAAGGGGAGGAAGCCCTGCCGCCTTGGCCGCCTGAAGGGGAGGAAGCCCTGCCGCCTTGGCCGCCTGAAGGGGAGGAAGCCCTGCCGCCTTGGCCGCCTGAAGGGGAGGAAGCCCTGCCGCCTTGGCCGCCTGAAGGGGAGGAAGCCCGTCCGCCTTGGCCGCCTGAAGGGGAGGAAGCCCTGCCGCCTTGGCCGCCAGAAGAGGAGGAGCCCCTGCCGCCTTTACTGTCAGGAGGAGAGGAGCAGGAGCTACCTCTACCTCCACCACCACCATTGGGAGAAGTGGAGCTCCTGCTGCCGCCTTCATGGCCAGGGGCTCCCCTCCCGCCGTCAGCATCGCCTTGGGTCGCCTGTGTCTCCCTTGCGTCTCCTAGGGTTGCTGCCGGTCCTGCGTTGCCTCCCGAGGGTCCGCTGCCGTCGCCTCCCGAGGGTCCGCTGCCGTCGCCTCCCGAGGGTCCGCTGCCGTCGCCTCCCGAGGGTCCGCTGCCGTCGCCTCCCGAGGGTCCGCTGCCGTCGCCTCCCGAGGGTCCGCTGCCGCTGCCGTCGCCTCCCGAGGGTCCGCTGCCGTCGCCTGGGGTCGCCAGGGATCCTGCTTCACCTGGGGTCCCTACACTGTGGTCGGAGCCCCATGGAGGGGAGCTGCCGGCCATCAAGAAAGGGGGGGAGGTCAGGAGACCAGCTCCCCCAGCCGCACTTTCGCGGCCAGAGGTCATGTGGTCGGAGCCCCACGGAGGGGAGCTGCCGGCCATCAAGAAAGGGGGGGAGGTCAGGAGACCAGCTCCCCCAGCCGCACTTTCGCGGCAGGAGTTTGTGTGGTCAGAGCCCCACGGAGGGGAACTGCTGGCCATGAAGAGGAGGGGGAAGGTCAGGAGACCAGCTCCCCCAGCCGCAATTTCGCGGCAGGAGAGAGTGTGGAGGGAGCCCCAGAAGAGGGAGCTGCCGGCCACGAAGAATTGGGGGGTGCCGGAGATTCCACCATGGCCACCCCCCAGAAGCAACTCTCTTCCCCCTCGTCCGGGACTTTGAGACTGAGGGGGGAGGTGGCCGTTGGGGCCATGTGTGCGTTGCACAAGGGGGGGGATATGTAACAGGGCGAGCAGCCCTGTACATTGATTTGTTTATTTTTAGAACGAGGGTTCCCCCTCCGCTCCTGTGTTATTTTGTGTTTGTTTATTTTGATTGTTGTATGCATGACGGCGAGCGCCGTATGTTTGTTATTGTTTTGTTTATTTTTAAAACGTGTCCTGGCAGAGGCGAGATCGGTGCTCGTCCTCTGCCAGGTGTAATGAAAAATACTCGTGCAGAAGGTGGCCATCTCCCGAATTAATTAAGTGATTAATTTAGTTGCTAATCGGGAGATGGTCACCTGAATATAAAAAGCCTGCAGTTCTCCAGTTCAGGGTGGGTGTCATAAGGAGAGTGTGCGAGAGGAGTCACGGAGAAACGAGAGAGAAAGTAAACATAGGAACAGTGAAGGCAATCTGCCCAGCCTGACCTGTGTTGCAGTTATTATTTTGTGTTCGTGATTTTGTTTTGTTTAACTATTTATTTTGCTCTGTGAGCGACTGTTTTCTGTTTAAATATTTTATTTATTTTTTTGAATTCATTAAATAAAACGGCGCCCGCGCCACTGCACAATACCTTTTTGTTTTTGTTGTCCCTTCTTCTGCCGTGACGTCAGACCACTCAGCCGTTCCTGCCACAGCATATTTAGTGTTTCAAACTTTCAATGCATTAAAGACAAGCCATGGCCCCAACCAAATGGTTTATTGTTTTAGACATGTTTCCTCATTGGTCTATCACGATATTACATGGGCTTGAATTCAGTAAAAAAAAAAAAAACCTGTCACTGCCATACCCATTACAAAGGACATGTGGCAGCACCATAATCTTTTATTTAATGTTGTGTCATAGGCTGGTAATACAGTGCTTGTGTGGCTGTAGCTTACATATATAATTGGCAACAAGCCTATCGGCATCATTCACAGTAGAGTTGGTTATTAGTCACAGGTTTTAATAATGTATTCAGTTTGACAGTTAACTCATCATGGTTTACACTTGCCATCAACAAAACTGATAAAATACTCCTTTTTTATATATATAATGATGTGTTGTTAAAATAAGCATTGGTTTCAGAAATAGCAACGAGCAAATTGTATCTACCTAACCAACCCAGATTTGGATCATCACATAATTTATTTATTTGGACTAATTCAGAAAATGCTAATATACAACACTTGATAAACTGCTGCATCCTGATACCTTGCAATGGGTCACATGGTCTGACTGCAGTGAGACCACTGGAATGATCTTCAACCACAGCAAATGAAGTGATAGTTACCAGGAAGTAGCAGGTACTGTCTTTGAAATAAATGTCTGCATCTATGAAATACAACGGATCAGTGATTAACAGGTAAGAAATGGATTTTAAAAGCTTGGTACAGGTTGTTTCTTAAATTGTGTGTTAGAATGTTATGTTAATTCTTATGAATTAACTAGTGTGAGAACAGTAGGAGGCTGTGTGGTCCAGTGGTTAAAGAAACAGGCTTATAACCAGGAGGTCCCCGGTTCAAATCCCACCTCAGCCACTGACTCATTGTGTGACCCTGAGCAAGTCACTTAACCTCCTTGTGCTCCGTCTTTCGGGTGAGACGTAGTTGTAAGTGACTCTGCAGCTGATGCATAGTGCACACACCTTAGTCTGTAGACCTGTAGTCAGAGTTGTTTCATGTTACTGTGCATCAAAATGAGATTTTAAAAAATTGCACCACGTCAGGTTGAGAGTGGAGGGAGTAGGAGTGAAAATGAAGAGACAATAAAAAGCATCTTGATTAGATGAGACTGACGCTAAATGCAAAAAGGGATAGGGAGTGAAAGGAAGTGAGACTACCAGGCAGATACAGCAAATTGGAAGTGACAATGACAGAGTATAGGAAACAAATTGGCATTATTCAGATAATAATACCGTCCACCTGAAAGGCACTGGGGCTCAGTATTTTGCAGAAAAGATTCACAAATCTGGACCATACTAGGGATCACGTTAATCACATTGGTCAGATGAACTGTCTCCACATCACCACAAGGGGGTGCTGCCGCATTACTCGGACACATGCACTATCTGCTTCCCCACATTACCCCCTTTCATCATGGAGTGGAAAGCCACTGCAAAGAAACAGAATTAAATCAATGAGAATGATAAATGGTCTTTCTTTCTTCTACAATTCTTGCTACCATTGATGGTATACCCAATTAAAGCTCAGTTTGTTTTTGACTGACTAATATATACCGATATATATTCTTTTTACTTTATACACAAAATAAATGGTATTTTAAAATTGTGTTTAGTGCAGTTTCATTTGCATTGTTTTGAATGAACTTGTCAACTAAATACATAGATTGACACAAATATCCCCAGATAACTAAAGCAGAAATAGACTAGAGGTAAAAGAGCCCTGCCCTGGCACACTGAATTGTCCATTTAAATTAGAAGCCCAAAAGGGAAGACTAATAAAGTAGAAGTATTTATCAAACTATGTTCAGAGCTCAAAACCCTTACTTACCACCCATGTTATCCAACCCTTTCACCACAGTCTCCAAGACCTAAAGAAAAGATAACAGCAGACTTCTTTAGGCCTATGCAGTGTGTTGAATTAACACATTAGTGCGCTAAGATGATAGTGTGGTCCAATGCAGACATGTTGTGGTCCAACATTTCGTACCTTCAGCTTCCCTTCTCTGACCCACTGGCTCAGCTGTAGCATCCCTGCTTCATGTTTCTCTGTGTAATTCAGCACTGTAAACCTCTCCCTGTAGAAAAAAAGGATAAATAAAGGCTGCTTTTTACTGTGTTAAAAAAATTCAACCTTCATTTCAGCCTGAATGCAGCTAGACCATTAAAGTAAAACTGTGCTACAGCAAAGGAAGTGGTTTCGTACAAGGATGTATTTGCATATTACAAACCGACCTATAAAGCACAAGCAAAGAACACATTTTGAACCAACCTGTATACTACTGCATCTCACTGCAATGACGGACAACCCAGTCTGCGTTCTAAAGTTACCAGGCTACTGTATCGTAGGGTTGTATGATGTACCTGGTGATGTGCTTGGTGTGAAGCACTTCCTGTGTGCTGGCGGGCAATGGAGGGGGGTAGGGCACGTCCTTGTTGTACTGAGAGATCTGGCCGCATAGGATCACATGACCACCTTCAGTCATCTAGAGAACACCATGGAATAACTCTTCAGGGCAGTCAATCAAACACACTCCAGTCAGCACATTTGGGAAGCACTTATTTAAATGTGCACTCCCGTAATACAATGAAAGCTCTTTGTGATGCCAAGAGTCCGACCTTATGACAAACTGCAACTTTACAAAGCAGCCCACAAAGACGGCTTGTAATATCCATCAGCTGTTATTTAGACGGTGTAATCCGAAGCAGTCTTTCTGAGGTCGCTGTAAGTTACCAAATGGTTTTCTGTAGTATTAGTAGTACAACAGTATAGTGATACTGAATAAACTGAATAAACATTTAGCCTGAAAATTGTTTCGATCAGCTGGAGGACGAAATCTAACCGATTTGAACTGGGACTCTGTGAGACAAAGTGTTTATGATTATTTTTTTCTTTTTTTTTTAACAATTGTTACCATGAAGCAGTTTCTTTTTACCTGTGCTATCACAGTGTCGCTGATCGATCCACCAACATTGTCAAAGTAAACATCCACTCCTGTTGGACAGCTCTCCCTAAGCCTGGCAGCCACATCCTGCCGTTTGTAGTTGATAGCGCTATTGAACCCGAGCTCTGACACCAGGACCTGACACTTCTCATCAGAGCCACAGATTCCCACCACCTTGGAGCAGCCATCCAACCTGCCGATCTGAGAGGGGGAGCAAAGAAATGGAGAAAAGTAAAGTGGCAAGTACTTTAGAATGTAAATAATATTAAACGGCCCTAGCAAACATTTATTGAAGAAGGGTTAAACTAAAAGGGCCAGATTTACCATAGGTCTTCACTCAGACGTGCAATTTTATCTGCCTAGCACATGCCTTTAACTCTTCAGGAAACCACTCAGTCCTCTGTATATTTAAAAATAGATAAATAAGGAATCCTTTTTACCTGACCGGCCAGGGAACCACAAGCTCCAGCAGCACCGCTGACAACCATGGTCTGATTGGCTCCTGGAGTCACGTGACCTTTCTCTCTTACTCCCAGTAGTGCTGTAAGCCCAGGCATGCCCACTGCACCCAAAAAATAGGAGTGGCGCCCATCTACCAATTGGGGGTCCAGCTGAAACATGAGGACATTTCATTTTTTTCTGTGGCATATACAACAAAAATTTCAATTATACACCACTGAAAAGTGTATGAAAACTGTTTAACAATTCATTAAAAAATATCTTATTTTTAAGTTAACAAGCTCTCTTTAATTAGGCTATTCACAGTATAAACATTACAAAAGAGGAAGGTAAACACGAACAAACAACAATAAAAATCGATGTATTTTATTTGAAAAAAGGTTGAAGTATAAAAGAGTTTCTCTTGAAATGAACTAAAATAATTTTCAGACTGCTCATGGCCGTGCTTTCAATCTGTCTATATGAGTAACACATTTCGATAAAAACTAAGGATCACCAGTTTGAGTCACACTATATTCATGCCCTTACCAAATTAAATTTAATAACAGTAGTTAGCAGCTACAATGTTCTGAACCATTGTACCACAGTGGGAACGTTCTCATAGCTTGACATACAGATCCAGATATATTACAATGGTTTGAACCAGCATACACTGGCATCTATTACTATGTTACTGATATCTATTAATTACCATGTTAATTTCTTCAAGTGGTCTTCCACAGTTTTGTTGCTTTCAGTTGCTTGGTGTTATCCTGTTGTAATTTATGTAAAATCTAAGATCAGACAATCTGTTTAACAGCCCACATGCTTTGCACTCTCATTGGGGGCGGCTGTACTCAAGTGTGCCTAGCCACAGTATCTACCATAAGCAGATTAGAAAGGAGAGACATTGTTTTAGCAGAATGTATAGGGAAGCCAATCAGGCTAGGGAAGGGGATGTTCAGGTCTTTTTCAACATTCACTTTTGTTAGGAAGTGGGGATTGGAATGAGCTAAACCAATTCAACCACAGATAAACATCAATTTTGCAACAGACTTCTAAAAACTGGTAACTTTTACTGAACCTTCTGTAGTAGTTTCCCCTCCAAAACTGCCTGGGTTTGCCACGGCCAGGAAAAGGAGGCCACGGTGTCTCCCTCTGTGAATGAATCGTGCCTGCTGTCCTCCACTATCCCAACACCTCCTCCTTCCACAACTTCAGACAGTTGCCATGGTGACAGGTAGTCAGTTCCTGTGTCCTCATTCATTCGGCAGCGCTGTGAAACAAATACAATGTTGTTGTTTTTCTGGCTATTACAGGTTATACAGTATGTTCTCCTCCTCCTTGTTTCTACAAGTGCTTTCAGAATTATGTCTGTAGTGGGATCATTTTTTTACATATTTAAAAAGGTATTTACCTTTAAGGTGAACTAAGTTTTAAGAATGTCTAACCACCTACTTGCAACAAGTTCAGACTAAGCATAAACAGACAACAAGGAGTATATACAGTTTTAAATAGTTATATGTAGTGTAAAATTGAACATGATTGTGTGATGCATGTAGCTTTACCATTAAATCTGCATACTCTTCACCGCTAACCAGCTAGAGCGCAACTTCACAAACAGCTGGAGAGAATGTATAGCAGTATTATCTAATACAAAATATATAATGACTAGTTTACAGAAATGTTCAGAACGTTTGTTGTTTCCTGCAACTACTGTAGAATTTTCCTGTGCTACAAAACAAATGTTACATTTTAAGATACTGGGCCCCTACATAAAAGTCTATCGTAATACAGTCGCAGATCAAAAAGTCTTGGGTTTGCCAGTAGTTTGATATTGATGACTCAACCAATGTAACATATTTAAAATGTCATGGAACGGTCCTGCAATTCAAATAGCCAGTCAGTGTAATTGTTCAACAACATTTTTTCTAAAACCAGCGGTTTCTTACTGCTGTCGTGAATGTTTATTGGACACTTTGTCGACTCCTTGCTTATTGAAAATGCCTTCCCCGTTCACTTATACTGCAAATGAATAGTTCTGGGGGTTACCAGCTTCTATAAGCAGATGACTTCATATCAGCTTAAACCATCTGCCAACACAATCGTTTTAACACAGCTGGCCACAGATGGAATATGAAACAGGGCTGAATGCTGCTACCTGATCTCCATTGTTTTCACCAGTGGAAACTGCAGCTTTGCTTAAAGATTTAAAATACATTTTAATATTTTTTTGTGTTAACCAGCACTGCGTTGTTTCTCGTTTCTACTTGCCTACCATAAACATACGGTATGTAACATAGCTAGGTCAGCCGAAGTGTCTTCATATTCGTAAGTGCCAGCACCACCTAGTACTCTGATATGTATGCCAGTAGTACAAAAGAACAGCTGATCACTAGATGGTGCTGGCCCTAACTTCTACAACCACAGCAGGCAGTTAACACATCTGTTATGCACAAACTTGTCAAAAAAAAAAAAAGCACAGTATTTCAGTAATTGCAAAAACAACCATCTGGAATGATTTTAAATGTAATAAAAGGTAAGGAACAGTAAAATTAATTAAGTGTAATTTGAAGCAAACTATACTGACCATGTAGGGATCCACAGAGAGGTAAAGCGTTCTGACCTGCACATGTCCTGGGTTAAGGTCAGCTGGCAAGCATGCCTCCTCAACTCGGAAATTTTCTGGAACAGGTTCCCCATTTTTCCCTTTAAAAAAAACACACATGTTGAGACACATTGATAAAAAAAAAAAAAAAAAAAAATACTGCACTGTATGAATAACAATACATAAATACTTTTTTTTTTTTTTTTTTTTGAACGTGACATTGGATTTTTTTTATATATATCTATAACCGACCAATACACTCTGGGATAAGTTATAGCCGGCGGGGACTGGAGAAGCACTTTTCTTGAACTGGTTATGCTGTTTTTTTTGTTTCTTTTTTTAATCGCGATAGGTGAAGGCAAATATACCGCGTGTGCTCCACAAAGGTAATACAAATACTGCTTCAATTTGGAAAACAAGCCACTTCACAATTCAATGGATTTTTATTTTTATTTTATCTGCTAATATTTACATTTTTTTGTTTGTTTGTTTGTTTGTTTGTTCGTTTTTTTCTGCTGGGATAAATAATATTGATGCCATATCGACATTGTACGTCTGCAGATACTACTGTGTACGTAATATTTTAATCAAAACTTGACTTTAGCTAACTAAGCAAGTGAAAACCTCCTACCTGGACGGGAATTCAATACCACTTTTCGAATCTGTGTCATTTTCGCAAGACGCGGAAATGTTTTCTGCGTGCTGATTTTCCAGCTCCGTCAGAGGCCTGCTGTAGGGCGCTCTTCAGCTGTACCAAGGCCAGTATTCCACAATGTCATATGCGCGTCAGCTGGGTGGTTTGTACAGGTATTGCAGTTGTGATCTAATACAGAAGTGTGGCAACGCACAACAGCTATATTTTGTTACTTGAATACCACGTTAAAAAAAAGAAACAGGACATATACGAGAAATAAGTCAATATTTAATCATTATATGTTGGTTAGACATCGTATACCCCAGACAGAAGCTAAATCCCATGTGACATGCACAGAGATGCCAAGTGTTGACTATCCCATAGAGAAAGATTTCCAGGCCAAAGAGTGAGACTTTCCAGCTGGTGTGCTGTCATTGCTTAAGGCAGGGCCTCTCGTTTCTGGCGCTTGGGGACACCCAGCGGTCCAGGTTTTTAATCGAACCAGTTTAAAATGCACACTGCTTAATATTGTATAGGAAACACTTAATGTGATAATATTTTCACATGCATGTTATTAATATGATACAAATAATGACTACAACTACTACAAAATAATAATAATAATAATAATAATAATAATAATAATAATAATAATAATAATAATAATAATGTCAAAATTTAATTTCAACTTTGTTTTAAATCTGACACCTACAGAGGATTTTCATTACACTTGCTGCATAGTCTTAATTGGATAGCTGTAAGCAAACAGGGTCAGAAACCTTTTCCTCATTACCCTGATCCAACATCTTATGGGCGAACTATTATCAATGGAAAACTAACCCCTGTCATGTTGCTGAAAGATGCAAAGCCAAAGGATGCAAACCAAAAAGCTGTTTATGTCTAGTAAGCAAGTGCCTTACTAGCTGTGATTGCGCGAAGGCCAACATGAAATGCACTGTTGCATGTTTATGTGCAGGAAATTCAGATGTGTGGTCGAATCTCATTGGAGCACAATCTACAGTACAAGAGCAATAGTGACTGAATAATCAGATTCAAATAACCTACACATATGTCCCTGTCTACTGAGGCATGAAAATAACAAAGTAACAAATAAAGCCTCTTTATTTTTACAATAAATTAATGGGAATTATCTTTAATTTATAATAATTTATAGAAAGGAACTACTGCAATGATATGGGATAGTGTTATCTCTGATTATATTTAGCAACCAGAACTCAGAATTGCACACCATGTGAGATATACAATAAAAAATAAATGCTCATAACTTAATATATTAAAGCTATATAGAATAGAAGTAAATTGAATTAGGTGCATGAACAGTGAAATATTTCATTTTTAAACCAGCAACAACCTTTGGATTATGCTACCGGGTATGCTTTGTTTTTGTTCACAAAAGCTACCATTTCTAGTTAAAAAATGTCTTTACAAATGCTTGCTGTTCAAAACAAGCACATCTATAGTGTTTAAAAGAAGAATTTATGAAGTCATGAAGCGCTCTAATGGCTAAACATTGGAAAAGGCCTAAAAAGTGTTCTATTTAGTATACAAGTTGATGTAATTTTATTTTTTCATTGACACGTCTTGTAAACCATGTATATCTGTGATTTAAAACAAAGTTGAAATCAAAGAAAACTTATTTGCTTGCAAAAATATGACTTATTTTTTATTGATTTTCAGTATATATATATATATATATATATATATATATATATATATATATATATATATATATATATATAATTACAAAAATGTTGACATCATTAAAATAGTGATTTCTTTTTTTTTTTCTTCATATTTTGCAGCAGCTCCGCAGAGCAGGCCTCTTCATTCTTATTCCTGAGGGTCTAAACTTAGATAGATAGATAGATGTTTTTTTTTGTTTGTTTGTTTTTACTCATAATGCGTGAGATGAGTTTAGGAATGCGTGAGAGAATGAGATAACATGCTAATATGTTAGTCCCAGTCACGCTGAATGCGTGAGACTTCCCTGCATACAGTGGTTTTCTCTCTCACCTTCCCCGTGGTCTGCTGATTCCACGCCGAACTAAATGCTATTCACGTTCTCACTGTTTCCTGATGTGATGATAAAGTCAGTTAGTCATTCTCCATTGCTGCGTTGGAAGAAAAAAAACAAGCCTGGCCCAATGAAAAGGCTGTCTTCTGCTACATGTTGTGTTCTAATGTTTGTAATGCAGCCCATATTTTTATTGCAATAAAACGTGGCTGTGGTTTCTGCTACAGTGTCCTTTACAAACCATGGTGACAATCATTGTCCATAAATCGGTGCCACATCCACCTGCTAAGTTTATTGACTCGACAGTGTCAGTAAACAGTTTTACCTCAACTACAGCACAAAGTGACCGACTGTTTCTCGATAATATTGTTGTACAATTACCATCCTCATTATCATTTGTATTAAATAATTGTGTTTTAAAAAAAGCGTAACAAAAACAATAAACAAACAAAAATATGTAAATGGACATCGTGTAACAGCTACCGCCTTATATAAAAAAAGCTATTTAAGAGTCTGGTCAGGACTTGCATGTAATTACAGCCCTTCCTAGACACACGTCCGTTTGTCTCCAAAGACTGCTTCTGAACACTGGATACAAGCTCATTTCAGGCAGCATTTTGCTTTGGAGAAGTCCATCTATACCATGTCGTAAATCCTGCTGCTTTAAAATGTTAATTTACAGTGCAACATCCCTCATCTTTTTCAGGATATATAGCCTATCCATTTGAAAAAAAAAACCTCCGCTATGTATTGGAAACCCCCCATTGTGGACCCTTTTCGAACACATAATCCGAGGTATGACACAGGCCCGGTTTTTGGGATGGAACCGCATAACAGTCTCGCGTTTTGATTGGTCCATGTCTGTCACATGAATACGTCGTCACACGAGTGGAAAAGCGTGCAGGCATTTTTAACATTGTGATCAGAGAGAGAGTGATCTGCTTTCCACAACCTTACCATTAAAATATAATGTGGTATTACGCTGTACTGATATAACAAACTATGGGTGATTACTTTATATAAATTATCATGTTATGCACGAATGTAAGAATTGGCGTTCTGTGGTGGTGTACTTTTTTCTTTCAAGTAGCATATATCTATAATCGTTTTTGCGATATATTTTAATATAAAACATATACGCTATTGCAGTTTTGTTACAGGATACATTAGTTTATCTCTAATGTAATCACAGTTTTACATATAGACTGCCCCTGTTTTCATTTACGTCCCAAATTCTGGGCAGCCTTGGTTTTTAGATAACATCCCAAATTCTGGGCCGCTTTGCATTTCCGAATTCAGCCCAGTTTTGGGGAATCAGCTGACAGCCGAGTTTCTAAGTCATGCATGTACAGTTTACCATAAACTGGATCGTGAATTCATTTGAGAGTAACCCTTAGTACATTAATCAAAGTTCATGTATTTTTTACTCTCCCCAGAAATCTTTTTTTTTAATGAAAAAAACAAAAATGTAAGAAACTACATTGCACTGAAATAGATACATGAAAATTAATTTAAGCAGTCGTTTTCCTTTATTAAAGGCTAATATTAAAACACATTTTTGGGAAGGAACATGGTATTCCGAAAAAAGGACATCTCGTTTTCTTATGTAACGTCCATCAGTATATTGTAGTGTTTCAGGTTCTTTTTGGACAGGAATGAGACTGCAACTGTGAGTAGATGAAGGCCGTTTATTTTGACAATAATTAAATAATCACAAAATAAAATCATAAAGTGAGGGAAAGGAGACTGGGAGTCGAAAGTGAAAATAAATGATTGTAGTAATTTTTCTTTTACCCTACCCTTCCCAGTCTTTTCCCCGCCCCTCTTGTGCGCAAAACCTGAACTCCAATTCCCCTCCACACACGTGTACCACCATGCAACCCCTGCACGCATACACCCACCATGCAACCCCTGCACGCATACACCCACCATGCAACCCCTGCACGCACACACCACCATGCAACCCCTGCACGCACACACCACCATGCAACCCCTGCACGCATACACCCACCGTAGCAATTCTTTGCAAAATATATTTTAGGGTATTCAGCCCCATTCATGTCTATGGCAGTGTTATAAAACACATTTTCAGGCATATCTCTCGAACCCGAGCACGTAGAACCACCATTCAAAGTGATATAGACTCAGGGGAGCACCCCAAACCACCCCCTAAAAAGGTGTGGTGGTTCACCCAAAAACTCATGTCATGACGAAAAAATTCACTTTGCCAACCCGTCCTGGCATTTGAACCATGAAAATGGTGACTCCTTGTGTGGGGCCCCATGGGGCCCCAACGCAAAAAAAAAATCAAGTTCCTAACCCCTACAGAACCCGAGATACACCCTGTCAAAAATGTCCAAAAACTACCCTTTTCGGGGTCATATCTCTATGACCCCGGGACCTAGAAACCGGGTTGAACTTCCTAGGGTCATGTCTGGGGGCCCTCTTTCACAGGGAGCCACCCGTTTTCAAATGCTACATTTTCAACAAATTTTCACATTTTCAGCATGATGGCATGTCAAGGTTGCATTTCCAATAGCTTTTGAGCTCCAGGTTGGCAAAAAAAGTCTAAACTGGTGTCCTTTCTAGCTGGGGACACGTCACTTGGAGGGATCGACAGGGGCTCCAAGGTGGACCTCCATACTGATTTTCAAGTCTTGGGGACCCCCGGAACCCGAGATACAGCACCCTGAAAAATCTCTATGGGAAATCCCATTATAAAACCCCTTTGGGGCAACGCCCACCATCTGGAGGTGGGGTGGCGTTTGAACCCGTGGCTGATGTATTTCTTTAGCTAAGACTCTTGTGCACGCAAAGAATGTCCTTCTGAGTTTGTTGGCCCAGGGGTCGTGGAGATACGGGTACGATAAGAGACCACCCCCTTCCCTATGGCAAATCCCATTATAAAAACACCATCGGGGTAAGGCTCAGCTAATGGTGGTCGTGGGTCTTACGAACTCGAAGGAACCCATTTTCTTTAGCTAAGATTGTTGTGCATCTAAAGAGAGTACAGAAGCACCAATTTAAGTCCATTCCAAGTGTTTTGTGATCACAGTATCAGCCTGAGTGTATCGGAAAAAAGCACTATATACCCTATTCTTTAAGATATCACTTTGCAGTGCAAATTTGAGGAACGCAACCACTTAGCAACTTGCAAATTGGTACTGCAATTTAAAGGCCTGTAGTGTCAGACTGGTAGTGCCTAACTGATTCAGTGTTTTTGGAATGATTCTTGCAAAGACTGATTTATAAGAAAAAAGAGAGATTGACAAACAGCATTTTGCTTTATATGCAGAAATGGGCAACTACAAGAGGGTGTCAAACAAGCTGTGAATGTCCCAGGAGGCTACAGAGTACCTCTGGGTATGAATCCAGATGCTCGCAGTACCTGTTCTTAGATGTCCGAAACCACTGTATCGCTGTATAACTATACCCTATAAATATCACTTTTTATTGTGTATTTGAGGAACACAACCAATTACAAACTTCATTTGAATTGCTGTGCTATCAGAATATCAGTGTATAACTTTGCTGGGTATTGCAGTGTATGCTGGGTATCAAAAGGCCTTCAAACTTTTACAAAAGGCCGTCAAAGTTACAAAAAAATAGGTGTGCTCCTAGCCCAATACTTGTCTTTTTAATTCTGTGCATCCAAATACTTGTAGTTAAAAGTTTTAAGAATTAAGCTTACTGTTTGTTGTTCTGTCCTAAACCAGCAGTTTGTCACCCAGATTTATTAAATAAACGGGGGGGGGGGTCATCAGATTATTCTCCATTTTATTGTAACTGAGGTACCGTTCAGTTGAGCGAAAATTGTAAAGGGGTACTCGAGCTGAAACCTCCAGATAGAAGGGGTACAGTTTCAAAAAAAGGTTGAAAACCCCTGACCTACAGTATAAATGATCAGGAAGCGATAAGGGAAATGCTGACTAATACAATACAATAGGATTTATTTGAAGTTGTTGAAGGGCACTGGTCTCTTAAACCCAGAAGTTCTGATAAACCCCTATGCCTCACTATATATTGATGGACATTACATAAGCAAATGAGATGACCTTTTTTTTTTTTTGGAATACCATGTTCCTAAATGTTTTCTGAGGAGAGTAAAAAATACATTAACTTTGATTCATGTACTCTTAAATGAATTAACGGTCCCGTTTATGGTCTGTGCATGCATGACTTAGAAACTCGGCTGTCAGCTAAGCAGAATATCTCAAAAACTGGCCTGAATTCGAAAATGCAGAATTCGGAACGTTATCTGAAAACCAGAGCAGCCCAGAAATTGGGATGTTATCAAAGCGGCCCAGAATTTGGGACGTTATCTAAAAACCAAAGCGGCCCAGAATTTGGGACGTTATCTAAAAACCAAAGCGGCCCAGAATTTGGGACGTTATCTAAAAACCAAAGCGGCACAGAATTTGGGATGTTATCTGCAAACCAAATCGGCCCAGAATTTGGGACATTATCTGAAAAGTAAAGCGGCCCAGAATTTGCGACGTAAATGAAAACAGGGGCAGTCTATATGTAAAACTGTGATTACATTAGAGATAAACTAATGTATCCTGTAACAAAACTGCAATAGCGTATATGTTTTATATTAAAATATATCGCAAAAACGATTATAGATATATGCTACTTGAAAGAAAAAAGTACACCACCACAGAAAGCCAATTCTTACATTCGTGCATAATATGATAATTTATATAAAGTAATCACCCATAGTTTGTTATATCAGTACAGTGTAATACCACATTATATTTTAATGGTAAGGTTGTGGAAAGCAGATCACTCTCTATCTGATCACAATGTTAAAAATGCCTGCACGCTTTTCCACTCGTGTGACGACGTATTCATGTGACAGACATGGACCAATCAAAACGCGAGACTGTTATGCGGTTCCATCCCAAAAACCGGGCCTGTGTCATACCTCCATAATCCCCGTGGAGGTACTCCCCCAACACATTTTGCAAATCATATCTGCTGTACTCCCATTTGCACCAAACCGAGATAAAAATTACCTAAAACCTAACCGAAACCAGATTAGGACCATTTGACTTCCCCCTGTATACAAATAATATATAGAGCATTATTTATACATGCACGCAAACATTCTGAGAACAAAAACACATTATACTGCAGTTTATTAAAGTACTTAGGACAGAATATATTTGTACAGGAGGAAATCTTCTCTGTGGCTATGTTTTTACAAGCAGTTTTTTAATGGATATAAACGCTCGTGTAAAGAAATGACGCCAAGTAAAAATATAAGCCCACTGCTGCTGTTTGCATTTTCTGGCAGGAGTAAATAAAGACAATCCAAGTGCACGCAGTAAAGTTAGAATTAGAAATGGGAGGAAAAAATGATAGCAAAGACAAATAAGAAAGAAAATCCCCCTGAATCTTGACGTCAGAGGTGTGGTTAATTTACAGTTCAATATTCACACACTGGATTGCATGGGCAGACACACTAGGAAGTGACGACTCCAGAAAAAAAAGGAAAGAAAGTTTTGTTGTTTGTAGAAAACTTCGTGGAGTAAACTTTACGTCGACCAGAGGTGGAATTAAGGTAGTGTGTTAACATTCTTTAGCGAGATATCTGTTGGAAACTGCAATGCAATGTTTATTTCACGTTAAATGTTGTGCGTGATCTTTCGGGCAGTGTGTTGCTTTTTGTTACGTGGAGGGGTTCAATTAAATGTACTGCGTAATTGACAAGAGCAGCTGATTTTACTTTCTTTCCACAACAAGCGACAGACAAGAAATACATATCACAGCCAACAAAAAACTGTCCCTCGTGGTTCTCTCCATGTGTCAGAGTGCAGTCGAGTATGTTCAAGTGTTTGCAAAAATGAGTGTACATTGAGAAAAAAGGAAATAGCAATGTATGCGTGAGCCAAGGGTGGAGATGCAGTCCTAGTATCACTATGTACTTGTATCACTCTTCATGGTTTCGTTTCTATGCGTCCAGCGATCGAGCTAGACCGAGTTCTGTCATTTTTTACATGGTGTCTTGCAGGTTCGGCTGATTTGAACTAAAGGCCGTTTTGGCGTCACTATTTTTTTTAAGCAGTGAGCAGTGCTGTATTGTGTGTTTGCAAAATTGTTTAAGTTTGTTGTGCTGCAGAAAGCAGTTAGGTTACAGTGGTTATGAATCAATTGGACAGTTTGCTTAAGCGGTATTGGATGCTTGCAAAAACGTACCGCCGTGCAGTTTTAAATCATTAATCTCATAGATTGTAACTTGAAAGACTTGTTATATTGTTGAATAGAACTAAGGTGAGGATTTCGCATTGTGGTACTTCGGTGCGGTCAGAGCCAGTGTGGGCGATCATACTTCACTTGTAAAAAAAAAAAAAAAGGAAACAGGAAACAGACTTGTATTTTTCAGTACGTACTGCGTTAATATGAAAATTAAAGTTTAGGAGATGCACCAAGTAAATACATAGCGTCATTTTTTCACAAAATGTTATTTTGCTCATTAAATGTACTGTCATTCTTGATATGTATTTTTTGTATACAACTGTAAGTCGCCCTGGGTAAGGCCGTCTGCTAAGAAATACATACGACTACTACGACTAGGACTACTACTAATAATAATAATAAATTCAAATATACAGCAATGATTTACATGCAGATAGAAAAGCGTCTGTTTGCAGACACACAAATAAACATAATGTGGCTTTTTGTGCAAAAAATGTGGAGACACGAGGTCCACTGCTCGTGGTTTCACTGTCCACTGTGGTTTCATTCTGAAAAAACCTGCAAGGGCCTGGACCAGTATTGGCTTGACTGAAACTACACAGTTCAACCTAGCTACTGGAATATCTCCTACATTATCGGCTGCAAGTAATATTCACTGTACTCAACACCACTGAACCACTGCAACCTACCTATAAACAACACTAAACAGCTTCCCCCATTGTTTTGCAAATAGCCTTACCAATTGGGGTGAACACTCACAAAAGATGTCACAGTAGGTTAAGATAAACTGCTGACTAGGATTTCGTGTAGCTTGACCATTTTATGCAAGAGAAGCATGTGAATGATCTATTAAAGGTTATTTTTTCTAGTGGTGGATTAAATGGTTTGAAGGTTGCAAATAACACAAAACATCAATCAAGACAAGCAAGTATTTATTGTTGTATTTATTAACAAAAAGGCTACTAATTAACGTTTAAGCAGTAGGTATATATTTGAACCCCAGGTTAAAAACACCAGCCTCTAAAATCAGTAGGGCAAAATACCATTTGATGGGTATTCGCTGTTTTAATGTGTGTTTTTATGTTTTGCTTTCTGGTCAATTGTTGAATTTGGTATTTTTTTAAGTCCCTAGCAGCTGTTAGCTGGAGGATGCCTATATTGGTTTAGTGGCACCAGGGGTGAAATTCTCAACAAACAAGTGCAGGTACTCATACACAGCCAGGTGTAAACATTTTAAAAATGGAGACAGTTTGAGTGCCAATTAATACATACTTTAAAAATGTATACATATCGGTACATGATACATTTATGAATACAAAATAAGCCTTAAAAATAACTGATTAATTAACCAATTCACCATAAACAAGGACGCTGAAAATACTGAAAGCATTGTATCTTCTTTATCCATTGTATCTCTGTCATGTACTGTAATATAACACTTCAGTTAAACCTTAAATGACAAGCATTAAGAAATATTACACTATGCAGTAACTGCTGTAGAGAGGGAGTTTTGTTTCAAGATATCCTAAAAAAGGGATGATATTATAAAAAATGGTATAAAAAAAAACAACTGTGCTATGAAAAAATGATACAAAAAGGTCTAAGTCAAACAATGCACAATAGGGACTAAAATACCCCTCAGTTTTTTATGTAACAGGCACTACTACTACTAATGATGTACTTGACTAGACCATTTTAATCTCCATAGTATTCTCAGCAATCATCCCCATTCTTTCCAGACCCTGGGTACTCCCCTACAACAGGACCTGGCCATGCTACAATAATAGCCTTGGATTAGAACATATATGCCTGTTTCTTGCATGTATTTTTTACTTATTACTTATCCTACAATAATATATTCTGTGTGTTGCTCGGTTGTGTTTCTGCATAGATTAATTACTGTGATCTATTCCATAAAAATATTTTCCAGGCAGAAACAGTATAAAAGTAGACTTAAAAAAAAAAAAAAAAAAAAGTATCCCTGGTATTATGGTTTCTGTACAGTAAACAAAGTGGTAAAAGACACATTTTCATAAAGTAATATCATTACTGTGGTTTACTTATGCCTTTTTTTTCAAAAAAGTGAAAACTCATGTTTAACTTAAATAAACTCTTCAAAATGTTTTAGAAAAGGGGGCTTTGTACAAAGAAAAAACACCTCACTGTTTTGGTTTTTGTTTTTTACAGTCCTCATAACAGAAAATAACAGGATCACAACAAAACAAAACATTGATCACTATACTTAACATGTACCTTGCAAGTTGGGCCAGTGTTTGAAAAGCGTGAAGCACACCTACATCTGTATCCCGATTCTGACTCGCTTACCAAAATCTGAAGCAGCACTTTGATCCTGTTTTATTTAATGTTAATCCCTACTGTCCCACACATCACTTACCATTTTAGAAACATTCATGCAAAATGTGGTAAATCGGTGCAAGGCAAAACGCGTTATGATAATTATTTCTAATATTTATCAACTATGTAATTTATGGAGAACACTGATGTGGCTTTTTGCCTTCAAATTCATGTGCAGCAATGTTCGTTTTGAATATTTAATATAGTTTCTCCGCCGCACGAAAGAAAATAATTATTACTTCATAATAATCAAAATGACTCCATACTGCTGTTTTCACGTTGCACTGCTAAGGTCTTCTCTCATTGATCAACGAATGAACACTGGCCTCTATACTCAAAAGTGTCAGTATTTCAGTGTTGTGGTAAACATTTTACCAAACAAATTTTTTTAGCACTTTGTCGGAAAATCGAAGCAATACACAAACAAAATCCCCTAAAATAAGGGAATTCGGTGAGCACACATTCATCTTAAATCCGTCGGTACAATCAGTCAATTTAGGATTCAATCAGTGAAAAGAAAATGTATAATTGACAGGGAGTAACAGGCAGATGATGTTCCTCCCAGGGAAAAGCAAACGAAAACCGATTCACACAATCTGTAAGTCAGCAGAGGAAGAGTTGTCATTTCATTTCACATGTTGTTTATCTTAGATAGAATAGAGGCACACATGTCATGCGCGCCTCTAGGCTAAAATGAAGTCTCCTTAAACATTACTAAAACTTTTGTGTATCACTTCAAACTCCTAAATGACCAGTTAATGAGGCGATAACAAGCAAAACCGTCAGAATTTTGTCAATCGCCGGTATTGCAAAAACCTGCAGTATTTTTGTCTTTTAAATAGTTGGAGTGTGGAAAGGGGTGTTTGTGTATTGCAAATATTCCTTAAACCTTCCTTAAACGTCCCTTATTAAGACATTTTGGTACCGACACTTTTGAGTATAGAGGCCACTGACACAAAGCGAAATGGGTAGAGATTTGTGACTCATGCCAAAATGAAAGCTCGGCCAATCAACAGGCAGTGATTATAAGCAGATTACCCAGTACCAGCATCAAAATAAGTCCCGGTACTGAGTACCGGTGAGTACCGGCAGAATTTCACCCCTGAGTGGCACAATGATAAAGTTTGTGTCTCTACAGCTAAAAGTTCTGAGAACGTTGGAGGAGTCCAGTATAGGTAAGTAAGCTGTTTCTTAGTAGGTTGTTGCATTACAGTCTCTTATCAGTAAATTAATGCTGCACGTTTTGAATAGTATACAGCTTGTATTTTTTTTTTCAGAAATAAAACGTAGCTATATATTGTCATTTACTGTAGGATTATTGTGCTGTATTTATGTTTGATGATGAATTCAACTTACAAAACGGTGTGTGTACCGCTTTAAAAATGCAAACCCCGCACCTTTTTTCAAAGCGTAACACCACCCGGTGGCCCCATGGACTGTGGAATTTCCCGGAAGGGATACTACACTGTAATTTACAGGCGTCCACATGGATGGGATGCGCCTAATATGGTTGTGGAAGTAGGTGTGGCGATCAGACTGCGATGGATCACAAGACTTTGAGAGAGAGAGAGAGTGAGAGTGAGAGTGAGAGTGTGAGTGTGAGTGTGAACATAGGGGAAGTTGCAGAGCTGGTTTCACCGTTGTGCAATCTGGAGGCAGTAACATGCAACGCCGAAGCAAGCTAACCCACTTTTTTTTTTTTTTTACTTCTTTCTTTCGCTGCCGATTTGCAAGGCGCATAAGGATCTTTTATCTTTAAAAAAAATGTGTGACGTCACCAAACCATGAGTCAACGTTGGCAATGTATGCAGTCATTTTTGGATTACAAAGTGGATTCGTGGAGTGCTTTTTAGTGCAGTTCACAGGGAGGCAGAAGAAGGGAGGCGTACAAATAATGAAGATCTCATATTGATTTCAAACCTTCCCTTTGCTATTATTTAGCATTTGATAAAGCAGTTGGACGTGGAAGCAAAGTTGCAAGAACCGTTGCCCCTGACATTTGCCACGTAACAGGATCTGGAGGTCAGTTGTGTACATTGCAAGCATAATTTGATTATCGAATGTCTTGCATGTTTTGTACTTCTGTTGCTTCTGTGTTTTAAAGGACGGAGCGCTAGAGTGCAACTGTAAACTAAACGCCATGATTGCACACACCACGCGCTTTATTGCACGGTTGCTGCAGGGTCTTGCGATTTACATTAGAGTACTTTGTAACAAGATAATCCCTTTGCAACAAAGGGATCTCACAGTAGCGCTGAGCTGACTGGTTATAGGAACTGGGGAATATTTAATAAAATAATGCATATGTCTCTTGTTTGTTAATTTGCTAATTGCTACAGCCTCCTGTTCTTTCATCAGAAGCTGACACTCGTTCGAGATTAGATCATCAGGGTTGAAATTGATTGCAATTCAACATGGTATATTATTCCACATTATTCTCTCCTGTGTGTCAAAGGGTTGCAACAAACTTCCCTAATTAGTAGTTATAAAATTGGGCCTTTTTTTATCCAAAGAGGTTTACCACTGAGATTGAGTGCACGATCAGATCTACTATTTTAAATAATACTGTGCATTTAAATTCTGAATTTTAGCAGTGTTTTTGTTTGTATTTTCTGTCCGTGAGGCGGGGAACATATTCCGTTACAAGTACAGGATAGTACTTTTTACATAAGTCATATTTGGGAAAGTCCCTTGTACAAGACTTAACACTGTCAGCTACCTCACGATTTTTCCTTCAATATTTGGACTGGGTAGTCTTATGCAACGCCGAAAGATCACTGTACATGTATGTAATCTGACAGCCGAGCATTTGTGTTTATTGCTTGTATTATCCGACAGGGCTACTAGAGGCCAACTATTTTGAGATTTGTATGTGCAAGCTTGCTTGCGTGCGTTTGTGTACAGGTAAACAAATGTAGCTGTCAAGTGTGGCTACAGTATGCATAACACGACACAAGTTTGTAGCTGCATGCATGCGTGTATCTGTTTATATGCGTGTTTCTGCTGCACGTACTGCATGTATGTGTGATTTAAATGCGTGCATGTGCCCGTTAAGGGTTTTATTGTGTGACTCTGCAATACATAATTGGCCTGACCTTGCAAGTCGAATATGACTGATCTAGAAGAAGAGGGAGGGATTGTGGTTTGCAAAGCAAATGATTAGAACCGGAATCAGATTTCAGTGTTTTTTGTGTCAGCCTTCTGTGGCTGTTTCTCTAGCAGTATGCATTAGAATGCCAACAGAACGTGAGATAAGACAAGTACGATGGCACGGGTATAGTGCGGTGGGAAAACGAGGAATGCCCACTACTAAACCAGTAAATATTATGAAAGTCTCAAGTGGTACCAGTATATTGTTAAGATGTATTGTACATATACTATTGTTACAGCTACGACCAGATAATTATGTTTTCTGTTTATTTGTTTCTACATTTTGATCTTCATTCAGCCAATTGTATCAGGAACACAGCAGCTCTTTCCTGGAGGAGCTTAAATTAATTGTGGTTCAGTAGTTAATATCCCCAGCTGCATGCATATCCCTAGTGATATAGTGGTGGAGTCTGTATGTATGTACTGTAATGTGCCCTCTAGAGAATTTCATGTACGGAGGATGCCTATGGTGGCAGTAACTCCGTATTTCTGCGACAAAACTTACAAATAACTTTCTGTATTGAATGTATCGTAATCTCTGGGTAAATGGAGGGTTTTTGTCCGTTTGGAGAACTGCTTGTTGAATTGTAATGAAACTTGCTAAGGACCTTCAGTAGCACAGATTATTGAGTGTCATATCTACAGTATAGAAATTACAAAAGAACAGTGACGAAGTAATATGTTTGTTTCACACACACACATATAAACAGAGAGATAATTAAAAAACAGACAGCTCTATATTCCAGCAGAATCAGGAATATATTGAACTGACTTGCATTTTAATAACTGAAACAGTATTGTTTGTTTTGATGTAATACAAGCTTAAAGCGTTATTGTAAATCATTTGGTAACATTAGGATTTTTTGTTAAATATTATTTGATTAAGTATTTTCTCAAACCATTTGACATTTCAGTACAGTATACAAACCATACAGTAACATTAATGCAAGACAGGAGACCACCAATGCTGTAATCTTAACTGCAGATTAACCTCCTTTTTCATGCTTTATTTTTTTTCAGGTTCAAATTGATGAATGGAGGGCATGACTGACGCCAGAGGTCTCAATCCCTCAACCACAAAGTGGCTATGGAGCCCCACAGAAGTCTGAAAGGGGGTTGTTGAATCCTTTACCATCTGTACTTCATCCTCTTTTTTGATCCTACCTTCTTTGGTCCCAGGGGTGGGGAGGACAGCCTGTGGATTTCCTTAGTTTATCAGGCCATTTTTATACTGTTGGTCACAAATATAGAGGATTTTGTTGTGAGGACCTAAATTTGAGTTTTTGTTAGTGTGTGTTTTCTCGCCATGAACCTGACGCCCCAACAAAAAGCAACAGCCAAGAGGACAGGCAAGCGCATCTCATTCTTCAATGAGCAGAGTGGCCCACAGCCCCCACAACCCCTGGAGGTGCCTTATTACAGCCTGGGGACTCAGGTTCAAGAACCAACCCAAAGCGATGGAGAAACCCTATCCGGTTCGGAAGCCCCGAGGTACCTCTCCTCTGTGATATTTAGCCCAGAAAAGGGGGACCGGGCTCGGGGGCACTACCAGCAGACGGTCCCTATGAAATGGGGGATTCCGGAGCAAGGCAACGCTAACTGGCCTCAAGGGGGTGTCCCCGGAGTTTGGGGACAGAACTATTCTGTCTATGTGGGCAACAACTTGGATATGAACGTCCCTGGTTATGGCAGTCAGGTTTACTCCAAACTAGGCCAAGAACCTCAACAGCAGCCCAAAAGAGGGCAGGAGAAACAGACTCAAAACCCTGCAGCTGAGGCCTACCGGGAGACTGCTCAAAGCAGGAATGTGGAATGGGAGCAGCAGCAGCAGCAGGCCTTGGCCAGGCAGCAAGCCCAGATTCAGGCCTTCCGTCACGGGCAGAAGCAAGGGCCAGCACCCCCACAACCAGCGGTGGTCCTGCAGCCTTTTCAGCTGGCTTTCGGGCAACAGAAGCAACAGCTGCCACCTGGTTACTTTCAGGTCTTCCAGCCTAACAGAACTGTTTCCAACATGGGCTTTGGTGGTCAGCCTAAAACACAACACCAGCTTCAACAGCAAGAACAAATAATGCAACAACAACAATTGCAACAACAACAGAATCAACAAATAATGGAAAGTTTCTACCAGAATCACCTTCAGCAGCAGCAGCAGCTAACGTCCCAGTCTTTAGGATCTCAGTCCCACCAACAAGGGCCCCCAGGCCAGTTCCAACAAAGCAGCTTAAACCCTGAACTCCAGATGTATCTAGGAGGCTCCCAGCAGACAGAGCTAGCTGCCCACCACCACCCTCAGCCCAGGAGGTCTCGGCGGCTCTCCAAGGAGAGCGCCCCTCCAGCAGCAGCCTTCCAGGGAGAGCAGCCAGGGAATCTGTTCCTGATCCCGTGGAGCAAGACAGCCCCCGGTTCTCAGGCTTCCAGTACTGCTGCTGCTGCCCAAAACGGGGCTCTCAAGGCAAAAGTGGCTCCCAAGACAGAAGACGCCACAGGAGCTCTCACTGGAGTCATCCAGAGTACAAGGAGAAAGAGAAGGGTTTCCCAGGAGGTTAATCTGCACACTTTGGCCCAGAAAGCTTCTGAGATGGAGTCCATTCCCCCTCCAGCAGTAAAGGTGACATTTTTTCTTTCTTTCTTTCTTTCTTTCTTTGCTATTTTTGTTTATTTTTCTGTCCCACCTTTCTGTTTACCTGTTATACTGTGTTAGCTCATACCAGTTGTTTCTTGTCCAGTCTCCTGGCCTTTCGTCCTTATAAAGCATTAAAGCACAGATCTGTACTTGAAAATGTTTGGAATTTCATTTTGAAACCAAGAGGAATAGGGTAGATCATAAATATGCACAAACAGAATACTTCATAAACAGCAGCTGTTGGTTAAAGGTTTTACAAAAATTGTAAGATACAGTATGTGGTCGCTGGCATGAGTAGTTCTCCTGTGTTACTGCCTAGTTATCAATGAACAAACGGGCACAGTATAGATACAGCATTACTGGATTTATGCTGAAACCATTTTTATTACACCAAATCCGTGATGGGCATGACAATACCTTAAACGTTCACCAAAGTCCAATACATTTGTTGCATATATCTGGAAAATCATTTGTCCAATTTTGATTATACTTGGCAATATATTTTACAATGATACTAAGACCTCATTTGCTTAACTTATAATATCTAGGTCTTAATTACCTCTAATACAGTTTTCATTAAACTATTAATTTCCATTTTTTGATCTGTAATATTTGGTATATACTGTAGGTGCGTAATGTCTCATGTTTTTTATTTTATTTTTTATTACTAGATATGAGAATTAGTTTTTTTTTCTTAATGTTGTCGCATATTATATGAGCCCGGTACATTCAGTTTTGTATTATGTTTTGGATAAATTGTGAATTCAGACGTTAACCCATCTTTAATTCTTTGAATGTTCCAAGCTCTTAAAAACAGATTTAACATTTTCACCTGTGATCTCAATCTAATCCCATGCCTTTAGGAGAATATACCGTAGTAGCTGTTGAGGCAACAAGTACAGTTCCAGAACACCTGCTTTTAAGTGCTCTAAGATCACAGGGCACTTAACCTGTACTATCTATACTAAAATAAAATACTACCCACAAATTGATTCTCACAGTTCTATAAATCCTTTTGAAAATACAACTCCTGGTTGGCACTTGGCTGTGCCACAGCCATAACAACAGCTGATGTATGTGTGTGTGTGTGTGAGAGGAATACAATTTATTGAAAAAGTGCTAATTGTAAAGGAATCCTACAGGAGTACACTAAATGCTTGCTCTGAGGCCTTTAGAGTATGAAGTGTGTCTTGAATTCAGTTTCTTTACTAAAATAACTTTTACTTACTTTTTTAAATGGTATTATATTTGCTTAAGGTGCAGCATATGTGCAAGTGCTTCCTGTAGCTTTGCATTCAAGCCCCATTCTCCAAGGTTCACTGCTTTTAACCAGTCCATGATATCTGGCTGCTGTATACTTTACATGTTTGGCTATAGTTATTGCACATTAAAAAATTAACCCATTTGTGTATACTTCCTGCATTATCAGAAACGTAGCAGTGATTCATTTCCGTGGTCTCTGAATTGTATGGGGAAGATACAGAATGAATAGTTTGAAATAAAATCGGGCATGTGGAATGCAGAACAGGTGATTTTTATGATAAATCTATTTGTTTATGCTGTTACTAAAAAGGCATGTCCATTGCTGGTGCCACAAATGGTGCTAGAAAGCTGTGTGTTCTGTCCATGAGCCTTCAGAGGCATGAACACATCCTATTTACAGTAGCATGTTTCTTACGAAGTCATATATAGTGTACTCACTATTGTACCTAAACCAAAGAACAAGGATTGCACATACCTTTCCTCAGGGCATAGTTCAGTTAGCTTTCTGCAATTCATTTTAATACAAGTTACTACACTAAGTTACTATAGTGTAGCCTACACATATACACAACTATTTACTGCAAAGGTAATAATACAGTATAAATTGTCTTCTGTCTTGTGGTAAGGTTCGCTGTTCTCTTAATGCAGGAAGTCTGTAATACGGAACTTAAGTTTCCAACTGGACAATGCACATTTGTAAAGAGATTGTGTTCACTGTACAGTGCATCTATGATTTTACAACCACTGCTTGTTTATTCTTTTTAGTTCCTTTTTACAAACCATTCTATCAGAGGCGCCCTGCCCCATACCTTCAGGAATGCTTTGTTTTTGTTCACAAAAATACCAGTTCCTCATTAAAAATGAAATAGTACGTGAATATTCATTTGAATCCATGTTCATCATAGCACTGTTAAAGCACCAATGTTGTTAGTGTTGACAGAATGCATGGTGTATCAACTTCTATCTAGTAAGTTTACAGAAAGACTGCCAGTCTTGGGTAGTTGTTTCGTGTGCTGAAAAATGAAAACGAGCATTGCTATGCGTATTTATATATTAGATTAGTTTACCGGTGTGCTTGCTGTTTTTAAATAGACTCCCCTTTTTCTTTATTAGGCCTGTTTCACAGGTGTGCAGTTTTATAAAAGTTAAAGGTAATCTACAGGAGCACCTGCCCTAGAATAATGGGTGAGAAACCAAAGAAACGGACACCTGTGTTCTGTGTACAGTGTTTCTACTTAATTGGTGAAATGTTTGTGTTTTTATCAATCATGCCTTTATTAAAAGTGCATGCCTTTCCAGGAGTATATTGTGCACTTAAGACCAGAGTGAATGCTTTAAAAGCATTTCAGAAAAAAAATGTATCAGATTACTAGGGCTCCCCGTGCCAGTGCCCTGCTAAAACTGGCAGAACTTGTTGTCTCTCACAAGCTTCATGTTTTAGTTCTTCTTTCTGTACTCAAGTGGTGGGTGTCAACATAGGAACTAACTTGTGTGTGCCTGCCTTTTTGGCTTGCATCCAGAGAATAATGCAAGTCAGTGCAATGACGAATACCGTCAGTCCGTCCAACCATTTGTTGGTAAAGGTGTGTCCTATTTATATTTTGTCATATGTTTTAAGAATTGTCTTTCATTCCTATATTAATTATCTAAACAGTGGTGGATTTTAGTACATTCACTCTAAAATGTATACACCTGATTTTCAAAGAACCTAATTTCACTGCAGCAATGTTAGGTGGATCAAAAAATACCCCCTGCATTTAGTTTAAATCTTGTGTTAAATCTCAGCTCTAATGGTGTTTCATGAAAAATGTTACCAGTTTAACAAACGAGGCGCTAGGGATAAGCAGGTTATCGAGAGGTCCTGCCAAGTTAGAAGAAGAGGCGGAGCGACTACTTTTTTACTTGTTTTGTAGCTTCGCCTAGTTTACTGCTTATTCCAGTTTCACAGTGGTTTGGGACCTCAAACAGTTAATTTTCTTTTAGTACTTTTGCATTTGGCTGTTAAGTTAGTTTAGCATCATTATTACATTTATTAGGTCTACACAGAGTAATTTAACAGATGTGATAGACTCAATAATGTTCTTTAATTTTTTTTGTTCGTTCAAAAACTTTCACCTTCAGCTTTTCACTTCTTCGGATGCATTTTTTAAAAAAAAAACAAGTGGTTTAAGTTAGGGTATGTAGGACTGCCAGTACTAGCACCAGCACCTTTCATTAACAAACAATTTTTGAAACCTGAAAAGAAAATGGCCTTAGACATTTGAACACCCAGACTAAGTATGAAGCCACAGTTATCCTTACTGAGGGCTGTCAGAATCAATCAGGTAAGTCATGTCTTAACTTTTGATTTAATGTTACTGTGTTCATATTATTAAGGGATGGTAATACAGTAGTCCGTAGCGTATCTGACTGCGGTGGGATCAGAGTAAGGCGCATATGTAAGAAGTCAGATAAATGAATCCTGTTTTTAAATAACATTATACAGAGCTGTAACAATTACTATATTTACACAATTATGGTTTTGAGATTCAGCTTTTATTAGGGAGCTCTCCTAAACCCCTTGTTTAGAAAGATGCAGGGTATTAATGCTTGTGACAGAGTAGTCGTCTGCCATGTGAGTGCGTGCATTCGCTGCTGAGTTATAGGCAGGAGATCGAGACGGAGGTTGAAGTTGATGTGCCCTGCAGGTGAACAGGATTTATTTACATATCAACACACTGAACAGCTCACGTGACACTACTAGCAATGGTAGCGCACAGAGTACATACAACACAGTGTACAAAAACTTTGGTGGGATCTAACCGGCTATTGGCTGTTGGGACTTGATTACTCACTCTTTGGTATCCAACCCTGGTTCTGGTTCCCTCTCTCTCACTTGCGCTCACGCACACACATTGGCGAATTTCAGTTTCTTTAGCTGGCTTTGCAGCAACCCTGAGGTGAATAAATAGAACCTTTTTATACCCGACGCCCCGCTGGAACACACGTACCTGCTGATTAGATGCCATACCTGGTAATCACACACAGCAGACAGGCTCTCCCAGGAGCGTCAGGTACTTCATTAATTAATTACAATAAATACACACTATTTAAAATATACAGTTACATAAAAAACCCTCTTCATGCTTAGGGCTCCTGCCCTGCCACAGTGATGTATACTCTTACATTAGTGTCAGGTAATTTCCGCAGTAGCAAAATGCACAGGTTTACGGAAAAACAACAACTTTCAATTGTACGCACAACTCGCTCTTTATTCTTTATGAAACTCATAATTGAGATGAACTAGGGAATGCAGTGGTTTGTTTTCACCCTAAACCCGTGGAGCACCCAAAGCAGCAGGCAACTTCAAACTCTGCAAATCTTATCCCATTTCAGTTATGACTGTATAGAAACAGACTTCAACTCCTACGCATATGCATCCTTACAATCAAAAGCTTGCTGTTTAAAGCAGCATTCTGAACTCCGTTGTAGCAGAGGCTCGTTGCAATGATGAAAAGAGCTAATTTGAGCACATTTTAAATGGGAGTTCTTCGAACAAGCAAGTAAACGTAGGACCAATACAAAATTGTATAACAGGATTTTATGTAAATTCCAGTGTGTGTTTAATATAATTTTGAAAATCGAGACGATTTTGGCATGGTATATTTCACACTGTCAATATATCTATCCAAGCAAGGCACTGGTGATACAGTACGTTTACAGTATGTATAGTAAATGAGATTATTCGTTTGATTTCAGAATGGAGTTGTAGCGAGCAAAATGCTTTCAGAAATCCTTCCTGTTGTGAACTTCCGGTTACTATACAGGTCTGAAATTGCATATGAAAGTATATGTATTTTCACTTTTAAACATGACATCTGGTAACACACTAGCTTAAAGACAGATCTCTGCTGTGCTTTCCAGGAGAACAGTTGTACTTGCACTTCCTAGGTCATTTCACCTCAGCAGTGTCTTCAGGGTCAAAGTATCGGACTGGCTGAAAAGCATATCGGTTATTTGATTGGTTACCGAGGGAAAGAAGGCCTTGAAGGGGGATGAGAATTACACTTCAGGTGAATGGCCATGAAAATGCCATATCTGAAATCATGGCCTGCAAACAGAGAACTCTTTAACCTAGTATAATTTTAAATGGCTAGTTTTATGTTTTGTAAAACTTCCCATTTGAGACCTATATGAAGAAAACATATGCATGGGGTGTGGAAAAAATTAGGAATTATTTTGTTAGCTACAATTGCTTTAAAAAAAGAAGTGTCAGAAAATCATCACAGCTTGGCTTGGAACCAACAGTATAAGAATAGATGAGTCATATTGTGAAATGGAGTTGATGCCACAGACTAAAAATGCACACAGGTAAGTAACACTTCATGTTACTGCCCTTTTACATAGCTGTGCAAAATCATTCCTTAAAAAAGTGAAAATTTAACAAAAGCTAAATTAACTTACTTTGGAATTTCCCAGGCCAATCATTCATGTTGTAGGATATGCACAAATACAAGCAATTTAGACACTGCACATTCACCAAGTCACAGCAACTTCCTGTGTGTTTCTCAGAATGATAAGGACATTCAATTGCACAATTAACCAAATCAGGATACATTTCTTCTTGGTCACATGTAAACTCTGAGGATGTAGGTCATTGTGAGTATTTTTTTTTTTTTCTTCAGTATATGACTAACAGGGGGTCTTAGTACCTGCTACTTCTGTTGTGGGTGTCGCAGAATGATGAGAGAGACAGAGGGATGCAGTTGACAACGCCACTCAGGCGTCCAGGTTTTATTCAAATACACAGAATTGCAGTGACAGGTGGCTGCCACTAGGGTACCAGCAATGATCGCCCTAGTGCAGGAGAACATACACAATGTAATCAAAATAATAGCTCAAAAAATGCAAAACAGTGAGAAAACAGCTAAAAACAAAAGCTTGCCAAACCACTGGCTTAGCACTGCTCCCACTAAAAGAGCGGTCCTGCTCCGGAACCTGCTCTCTGACACACTAAAATAAACTGTTGTGGGATCTAAGCCCCCTAAATTAATCCCTACATAGTTCACTCACCCTGATTCTCCACACAGTTGTGAGGCTGCATGCTTACTGGAATTAGAACCAAAAGAACTGGCTTTCCAGCTCCTTTTTTATACCATGTGGCTGGGCTTAATTGATCATCACTTAGCCAATTAAGCTCCAGCCACATTCCGCACATGGATTTGGCAGAGATGGGTTTAACCCTGTCCCAGCCAAACTTAAATTAAAAACTTTTCAACTTTTTTTTACAACTGCAAAACCCCGCCATATCTAGTACACACTTTCAATATTTTTTAAACTATACATCTACACAACAGTACATTATTTACACGCGCAGGGCCCTGCCACAATTACATATTTTAGTATTATCTTTGTACTTAGGTGCTTCCTTATCATAGTGGGTCCAGAAGTCCCAAATAACAACTATGATAAAGATATTAGTAGTTTAAGCATTCAATTATTACACAATGTTATCATCAAGCATCTCTGGGGGGGGGATCTATATGTATTTCCAAATCTGCCACTACTGCAGCTACTGTACTAGTATCTTGCAACTTTAAAACTCCTTGGGCAAAATCTACTTACAACAGACTGCCATTAGACAATGCATGAAAAATCTGTAATGCTTAGTGCAGTGTAATATCCAAATGACTGTATTTTATTGCTTCTGTATTTCTGTGAATGATACAATCGCATTTCCTGTTCTTCTGACGGATTCTGTTTTATTGGTTTGTTAACCTTCAATTCAGTTTTACTGAATCGGCAAAATCTTGAACAGATCAAAACTGTCTTGCACCATTAATAAGAACCCTGCATGCTAAATTCATAGCTGACCAAGACATTGACCTCTGACCTAATGTGGCAGCCATATTGAGGGCACGTAACTTTTTAAGTTTCTGCAGTCTCTTTTGAGTTATAGTTTGGTACCCAGCTGTATTCATTGACTTTCTTAGTTAAGTTCCATTACTGGCACTGTCCAGTAAACTCTTACACTGCCACATCGTTTTAACCCCTGGTTGCAGTACATCAATGACACAGACCACACACTTGTATTTATAGTTAGTTGCTACACTACTGTATTGTCAGATTTTTCTCAATAAAGTTCCATTAAAGGTGGTGTCTAGTAGAATTGAAACTTTTTACTGCCACATTGTTTTAACCTTGATGATACAGATCTATTTCACGTATCAATTTTATGTTTACAAACCATTCATTCTGATATGACTTCCCCCTTCGGTTATGCCCTGGGTGTGCTTTGTTGTTGACTGGGTAGACTCCAAATAGTAGCCCTTGGAGTAAACCCAATAACCTGGCCCTATGTAAGACATAACACAATACCATGTTATTTCTTACATGTGCTAGGGGCAGAATGTTGTAGGTTGACAGATTAATTATTAAACTCCATTGTACCTGATGCACTTGCGTGTTTGTTTTGAGAGCCATATTGAGGATGTGATGAATGAAATGGAAAACTATACAGAGTGAAACTAAACAACAATACATCAGTTAAGATATCTTTGATGTTTCATTCCCATACCAAGTGGTCCTTTAAAACACAATCCCATATCTTTCTGTTGTTGTTGTTTGCAGGGGGCTGAGGAGAAGGCCCCAGCAGAGGGAGACTCGGTCAGTGCCAAGCGTCCGCGGGAGGAGGGTCTGGTCCCGCTGGTGATACCAGTGTCCGTGCCCGTGAGGCGAGTGGACCGGCTATCCCCCGGCAGGGAGCAGGCAGAGGGGGAGGGATGGAGCCAGAGAGCAGGGCCCCTGGATAGAGCGCCGCTCGAACAGAAGGCCTCTGTCATCGTCACCCGCAGGAGATCCCTTCGCAATTCTTTCTCAGAGAGCACAAACCAGGTGAGCCATTTCCACCAGGCGAAACCAGTATTCTGGATTGAAAAATGTTGCTGCACTTAGTGTCCCTGTTTCAAAGCAACAAGAGAAATGTACCTACAGTGCCTTGTGAAAGTATTCGGCCCCCTTGAACTTTGCGACCTTTTGCCACATTTCAGGCTTCAAACATAAAGATATGAAACTGTAATTTTTTGTGAAGAATCAACAACAAGTGGGACACAATCATAAAGTGGAACGACATTTATTGGATATTTCAAACTTTTTTAACAAATAAAAAACTGAAAAATTGGGCGTGCAAAATTATTCAGCCCCCTTAAGTTAATACTTTGTAGCGCCACCTTTTGCTGCGATTACAGCTGTAAGTCGCTTGGGGTATGTCTCTATCAGTTTTGCACATCGAGAGACTGAAATTTTTGCCCATTCCTCCTTGCAAAACAGCTCGAGCTCAGTGAGGTTGGATGGAGAGCATTTGTGAACAGCAGTTTTCAGTTCTTCCCACAGATTCTCGATTGGATTCAGGTCTGGACTTTGACTTGGCCATTCTAACACCTGGATATGTTTATTTGTGAACCATTCCATTGTAGATTTTGCTTTATGTTTTGGATCATTGTCTTGTTGGAAGACAAATCTCCGTCCCAGTCTCAGGTCTGTTGCAGACTCCATCAGGTTTTCTTCCAGAATGGTCCTGTATTTGGCTCCATCCATCTTCCCATCAATTTTAACCATCTTCCCTGTCCCTGCTGAAGAAAAGCAGGCCCAAACCATGATGCTGCCACCACCATGTTTGACAGTGGGGATGGTGTGTTCAGGGTGATGAGCTGTGTTGCTTTTACGCCAAACATAACGTTTTGCATTGTTGCCAAAAAGTTCGATTTTGGTTTCATCTGACCAGAGCACCTTCTTCCACATGTTTGGTGTGTCTCCCAGGTGGCTTGTGGCAAACTGTAAACGACACTTTTTATGGATATCTTTAAGAAATGGCTTTCTTCTTGCCACTCTTCCATAAAGGCCAGATTTGTGCAGTATACGACTGATTGTTGTCCTATGGACAGAGTCTCCCACCTCAGCTGTAGATCTCTGCAGTTCATCCAGAGTGATCATGGGCCTCTTGGCTGCATTTCTGATCAGTCTTCTCCTTGTATGAGCTGAAAGTTTAGAGGGACGGCCAGGTCTTGGTAGATTTGCAGTGGTCTGATACTCCTTCCATTTCAATATTATCGCTTGCACAGTGCTCCTTGGGATGTTTAAAGCTTGGGAAATCTTTTTGTATCCAAATCCGGCTTTAAACTTCTCCACAACAGTATCTTGGACCTGCCTGGTGTGTTCCTTGCTCTTCATGATGCTCTCTGCGCTTTAAACGGACCTCTGAGACTATCACAGTGCAGGTGCATTTATACGGAGACTTGATTACACACAGGTGGATTCTATTTATCATCATTAGTCATTTAGGTCAACATTGGATCATTCAGAGATCCTCACTGAACTTCTGGAGAGAGTTTGCTGCACTGAAAGTAAAGGGGCTGAATAATTTTGCACGCCCAATTTTTCAGTTTTTTATTTGTTAAAAAAGTTTGAAATATCCAATAAATTTCGTTCCACTTCATGATTGTGTCCCACTTGTTGTTGATTCTTCACAAAAAATTACAGTTTCATAACTTTATGTTTGAAGCCTGAAATGTGGCAAAAGGTCGCAAAGTTCAAGGGGGCCGAATACTTTCGCAAGGCACTGTATATCTGGGAATTACACAATAACATTTTCTGGAAAGTTAGTCATGTTGCTTTCCTAATATTGTCTGTGTTAAAATCTGTGATGATTAAACCTGGTTTCAAAGCCAAAATAAGGCTTTACATTTCTTCTTTTTCAACACCTTTTGTTCTCTCAGAACTAAATGAAAGCCACACCTCAGCCGTGCATAACACAACAAATATTACTTCACTCCAGCCCTTCACCCGTATGCTGGCATTTCATTCTATCTGAATGTGTGAGGTTGGTTGCATGCGCACGAAAATGACTGGAATATGTCCAAAAGCTGAGGATCTTGGTAGTCAAGGCCTGCTGTTCATAGTGGCTTCAGAGATCTTTAGCTTCTTGATTTGCAAATTTAACATTTGTTTTACCAGTGTACTATAGCATGAAATGTTGCTGTCTGCATTTATTATTTTATTTATACATTTTTTCATACTATTCTTATAACAGAAATAAAAAAAACTGAAAAAAAAATGTACCAGAAGCATACTAAGAAAGATTACATTCTCTACCTGCCTCCACAATGGTTTCCACAGTCCGTTCCACAATGGGACCAATGAGTTACAGGCTTGGAAAGACCTTTACCATTGGGTTCCAGAACTGTTCCACAGTTAAGTTACAGACTTGGGACAGTATATTACAAAATGATTCTTAATAAAAAAAATTAAAAAAAACTGTACATATAGTTAGATAAACTATTTTTTACATTTTTTACCAGGATGAAGAAGGAACAAATGAGGAGGAAGCAAAAGCATGCGTCAAGTCAAAGCGACGCCCTCGGCCGGAACCCCTCTTCATCCCCCCTCCCAAGCCGGGCACCTTCATACCTCCGCCCGTCTACTCCACCATCACCCCCTACCAGAGCCACCTGCGCTCTCCTGTGCGGCTGGCTGACAACCCCTTTAGCATGCCCCCTTACACTCCCCCGCCCATTCTCAGCCCTGTGCGGGAGGGCTCCGGACTCTACTTCAGCACCATCCGCTCCTCTGCCACTTCCAACAGCCTCCCAGCCCCGACTCCTGCCACCCCAAAGTCTGTCACACGCAGCCTGCTCAGATCCAGTAAGCAGCCCTTCTCCTACTCCTTTTTGGGTTTACTTTATTATGCGGTTTATAAAAAGTCAGTTGGCCACTGCGGTGCTTCCATTTCCGTTACTTTTCCATTCGCAGAAAACAGTATTCTAGCAAGTCCTGTATCATGTGTCTGTCCACCTGATCCCACATAAAGTCCATCACTGTTGGTATGAGGATTCCAATACATTTTATAATTGTAAGCAGTTTTTGGCTACAGCACTTTATGAATCGTTATGCTTGCACATTATCTGGTACCTCCACCTTCGAAGTGTGTGTTTGCTGAGTAAAGTGGCCAACTGCCCTGTACACTACCCTCCATCTCAAACTGGGACAGCATTGTGATATATGACCAATATTTGGAAGGATAGTGTGTATAGATCATTCTTGAGTACTTAGAAGAGACAAGATGTTCAATACATTGATAGTAATTTCAAAAATAGCTTGAATTCATGAGTTATTTGACGGGTATTGACAAATGAACTGAAAGAGTGATGTAGATCAGTTTTTTTTAATACTTTTGAAAACTTTTGTTTAATCCGTAACAATAGTTTGTCAAAAAATGGTACTACAGTAGTTTCTTTTAAATATTTCTACATATCCATCACTACTTTTAATAAACGAAACCTGTTTCCATCTCCGTCCTCCATTTTTATTTATGTGTTTATTCTCCTAAGAAACTCAAAATGAGATGTCATACATTTCTGCAAGTGGTGCACTGCTGAGTTGCACAGTGCACAGTACAGTACAAACAGCAGACATTTAAAGAAGTGCTAACCAAGGTTTTAAAAATAAACTCTTATTGGCACTAGTATTATTATTACTGGCCCTCCTTTGAAGGTTTTGCATGTATTTTATACTTCAGAATGTGTTCATGAAAGAGATCAGAAGCAGAGTTGTATTTCAACACTTGTACCACATCCTCTTAGTACGTAGTTTTACAGGACAGTGTGTTGGAGTTCGTTGGTGCTCCTGGGTTATGCGCAATGCCATTGACGGCTCTCCTAAGTCTGTGGTTGTTTTGTGTTTACAGACAGTTCCGAAATCACTCCTCCTGTCCTTCCTCTTATGGGTGATGCCACCCCCGTCAGCATAGAGCCGTAAGTGTCTTTTAGTCATTGAACAAACTAAATTGCAAGGTTTTTTGCACAGATTATCAGCGCTTTTACAAAAAAATATATATAATTGCTTGAGTAATGGAAATAAAATCATTATACATACTTGTTTTGTAAATATTCATTATTTGAAAAAAAATATGTGTTTCTTAGCAGTAATTGATTCAATTAATTTGTAAAGCAACTGGCTAAATGCACTGGCTACAACCAGAAAGCGCTTTTATTATGCTTGCAATTAGTGGTCTTTCACTTTGGGGGAACAACTTTTCTGTAATTTTATTTTTATTTATTTATTTATTTTTTTGGCGGTGGTGCAGATGTATACTAATATAGCCTACATTATGACATTATGAAAATGTAAGAGAACAGTAAAACATTTTTAATTCAAAATGACTTCCTCTTTAAGGAGCAGGTATTTCTTTGTGGGGGGACATGGTTCTGAATGTTAATCCCTCTATTGCTGCCCCACTGGCTTTGCCATGTTTATTGCTTGCCCTGTTTATTCATTATTATTATTTATTTCTTAGCAGACGCCCTTATCCTGGGCGACTTACAATTGTTACAAGATACCACATTATTTTTACATACAATTACCCATTTATACAGTTGGGTTTTTACTGGAGCAATCTAGGTAAAGTACCTTGCTCAAGGGTACAGCAGTGTCCTCCACCTGGGATTGAACCCACAACCCTCCGGTCAAGTCCTAACCATTACTCCACACTGCTGCCCTTATTCATGCCAGCGTTATTACAAAATAAATAGCTCCATTTCACTCAGCCTGTTTGCACTTAGTGCTTGAGTACATCATTATGTTTTGTTTGAAAATCTAATCCCGATACTTTACATGGTCTGCTGCTTAAAAAAAAAAAACTTTGGCTTTGGGGATAATGCATTCTCTTGGCCTTGTATAATTATTCATTTATTTCTTTTTTCCCCAGACGGATAAACATAGGCCATCGTTACCAGGCAGAAATCCCAGAGCTGAGGGAGCGGTTGCAGGCACAGCAGGACGAGCACAAGGCAGACTTGGTTTGGAAACCCCTGCAAGAGCTGGAGACCAAGCAATCGCACCAGGACACCAGTAAGGAAAAACCCTGCAAAAAAATACCAAGCACAACAAACTCAATGCTAAAAAGACAAAACAAGATGCAAATCCTTGTGGAGGTTGCTTCCTTGTCACTTGTTTTTTATATGTAATGTATTAACAGCAATGTATGGAAATATTTGTACTTGGGGTGGGGCACAGAGTCCATTTATTTACTGCAATATAGTACTTTATTTATCCTCATAAAAATGAAAGATTTTCCAATCAGAATGTTGAAAGAAGCAGTGCAGTGTTCCAGTGTGCATACTCTGACGGTTCTGCCCGTGTTCCTTCCTCTCTTCACAGTGAGGAGCTTGATGAGCCTGGCCTGCTCCAGTGCGCTTTGTGGAGGAGGGACCAATCAGGAGCTGGCTCTGCACTGTCTGCACGAGTCTAAAGGGGACATCCTGGTGAGCAATGTGCGCCAGCAACTGACTTTTCAGTACCAGTATGAATCCGTTCTTGAGAGTTCAACATATTAGGATATTCTCATAGGCACTAGCTGATTTTAAACACACACAAACCTAATTGTATAGTGCAGTGAAATGGGATAGCTGTCTAAGTACTCTTTGTCCTTTTAAAATTGTAGCGTAATCAAGTATCTAACCTCGTAGCAAAAACCGTTAGCATTTCCTTGATGGTATTTTGACCTCAGAACGTGCTGTACGCTGTTTTAATGAACCTCTAAACAAGTGGCACTCTGTCAGAATCTGTTTGGTTTGGCAAAAGTCTGTATGTTTTCAAACTCCTCACTCCTTGTATGAAGAAGTGCATACTTTGACTGGAATGCAGAAGGGGTGAAGCGCATGCTGGGAACTAAATGTCAGTGTGAGGAGAGTCCTGTTACGAAATTAGTAAAAAAAAAAAAATTAAAAAAAAAACTCCTCCTCATAATTCATACACAGACATTGATAAGCAATGTTCTGTTTTGGGTCCGGCTTGCTCTAAAATATTACTGCCTGCTTCCCCATGTTATAGTAGCACGCTTTTTATTTTTTTATTACAACACTTCCACTTCCAGTACAAATCTACCATAATCTGTTTTTTATCCTACAGATTGTAGACCGACTTAATGCAGCAGACAAAAAGGTTCATTAAATCTACCCATGTTTTTGTTTTATGTGATAGAGTCTACAAACCTGGTGGCCTGTTTCCTTGAGTCTATATGGGTTAAGCCCTTATTAGGCAAAGCACATCCCCACTAAGCTATGCACATCCTCTCTTGGTGCTTTAAATTGAAATGCTCGATAAATAGTGTACAGCTCTCCTTTAGAATCACAATTGTTTTAGCCAACCAGGATTGTGCCAGGGAGCAGTCCCTTGCTGTGGCTTTCGACACCGGCCAGTCAGCTTGTGACTAGAGCACTTGGTGTTGGACGTAACTGTGGACATATATTGTTTCCATGGGAAGTCTAAGGCCAGTAGTTTTTTATACAACTGAAAAATAGGTCACAGTTTAATAAAAAGACAGTGAGGCAAAAAATATGCGCGGGTGGTTGTTGCAATTCAGGGGGATTCCCTAGTACTGTCAAATACTCCAAAAAATAAATAAATCTAGCTTTGACTTATCTGGGCTGGGTTTAGGCTGATCAAATCAAGAGTTGAAAATCTCTTGAGAGAAAAGCACACATAATAAACTAGTAATCCAGTCCAGGTTATTCATGAGAGAGTGCTGTCTAGTTTACAAAGACATATTTGTAATGCTAGTGTTCTGCACAAGCAGGTGTCAAAAGATTTTTGAAAAATACCAAAAAAGAAAAGTCTATTTTGAAGAAGTTGTGTGTGTTTTGGTTCATATTTCTCTTGTGAGACTTTGAAAACAGTTTCTCAGTGTCGCCAGGCCCCGATCATGAATATTTTGTTGTTGTTTAGGGAGCCCTGGCGCTGCTGCTGCTAAAGAAGCCAATTTTCCAGAAGAACCACCCTCTTGCAGACTATCACTATGCAGGTACTATACGTTGAAATGATTACTTTGGAACATTTTGTGCAGAGGAGAAATGCCTAATTAGTGGCATGATAGTCTTTGTGTATTTACAGACACGCACTGCTCAGGCAGACGCAGTGTGAGCTTATCCTCAAGCGCACTGGATGCCTTGACCCTGTCTAGCATAAATCAAATCTTTAAAAGGATCACAGGCTAGTTTAGCGTCTGTGCCAATGCAGCCATTGGCTTGTCAGGAACTTATTGGTGGCTCTGTGATATAGATTACTGTCCACCAGGACACAAAAGCTAATTTTACTTAGACCCCTCACAGATAACAGTCTGAAATTACTTTCGTTCACTGTAGTTCCAAGGTTGGGATAAAAGAGTGAGCCTATAGATGAAAGCTTTGTGAAAGCTGTTAGATGACTATCACAGGGGAAAGTTTACCTTAAGAGGTTTCTGATTTGGTGCCACAGCAGAGTTTGGTTTAAACTAAAAAGTGAAGTTGTTGTCCACATGTTGAATAAATTCATAGAAATGAATGCAACCTTATTAAATCTACATTAAAGTACAATTATATTTGAATGTATTTGAAGGGCAACACAGGTTTAATTCTTAACAGAAGAATAATTAGATTGTTAGTCTCACCTTAGTCTATACAATGACAACACCTTTAAGGAGCTGGCACTAAAGACACCTTGCATAATTGCAGGCAGTTGCAAATATAATAGATTGACACTGTCTCTTCAGGACAGTTGTCCTTACACAGAACAGTCCAGTTAGATTAATTGTGATCCCCCTCTTGTTAGGGTCAGACAAGTGGACATCTTCAGAGAAGTGGAATTTCAATAATGGAATCTCAGCTTATAAGAAGGATTTCTTCCTGGTGCAGAAGCTGGTAAGTGTGGTTTAGGATAATTCCTTTAAGGGGTAGAGTCAGTCAAAAAATACAGGTTCTCTTTATGACCCATGTTAATTCCCAGTATTCCTGTTCCATCATACTTGACGACACAGAGGGACACTTGTGATACTGATGACTCTCAGTCTTTTTTAATCTCAAGACTGTGCTATCAAACAACATGCAAGACTTTTAATGGCAATTCTTTGTTGCCCAGGTGAGGACTAAGACAGTGGTGCAGTGTGTGGAGTTTTACTACACCTATAAGAAGCAGGTGAAGATTGGCCGGAATGGGACACTCATTTTCGGGGACTCGGATATCCTGGATGGAAGAGACACACAGGATGATGCTGAAATCAATGTGAAGGTTCGTTTTGGACAGTTTTTGTTTTTATGGTGGACCCTTATGCACTGAAAGTGTCTCTGTCTGTCACACTGTACATGGTGAACATGATAGCTGTCTTAAGTGTTCACAAATCTACTCCAAACCTGTAGGCCTTTCAGATAAGTTGCTTCAGATTTTATTTTTTATTACATTCCCCTAATCAGTTTATGATGTTTGCAGTTTTAGTTGTAATTCCTCAAATACTGTGTTTCACCTGAGTTCAGGATATATATATATAACCTAGGTTAGGTCAGCCAAAGTTTCTTTATTGAAGTAAGAGCCAGCATCTTTTAGCGATCTACCAATTAGCAAACAAGTTTCCTTTAGTTTTGCTGGGAATAAATACACTGCTGTGTGCTAGGTGGCGCTGATGCTTACTAATATAAAGACATATTTGCTGATCTAGCGTACATTACACACATCTTCTGAATTCAGTCAAAGCACCTTAAAGACTTTTAAAAAGTCTGTATGTGTGCACTGGTTTTCTTAGTTCAAGTTGTTACAAATGGACAGACTGCATACCATCTCTCAATAAAGAGAACAGGATCCCTGTTGAGGGAGGAATAGAAAGGAAGTGTCCAAAACACCCAATGAATGAAACTTTAACTGAAGGATGTAAGTCGAATTTGCAAGGACGTTGATGTGAAGCTATTCCACATACACAGAACGTAGTTATAGTGACCAATTGTTACCTGTAATGTGTTATTTAAATCTGTGGAGGGGTATATGTATGTTGCCTATATAGCTAAAGTTAAATATTAATAGTAAAAACCTTGTCATGTTTGTCCCACAGAGCTCCCAGCGATATGGTCCCACTTCGAGGGAAACTCCTAGACAGGAAGAGGAAGTCAACAGCAAGCAGTGGGAGGACCCAGCAAACAGTATGCAGGACTCAACCCTTGCAAGGGTAACGCATACACTACCGGCTAATGAAAATGTGAGTAAAAAAGATAAGACCTCTCTGTATGAGCTATAAGACTGTAGTTGTAAAAACCATTAGGTTGGCTCTTTTCTTTCCTAGTGAATACTGCCCTCTAGTGTAAAGAAATAGTAACTATAAAAGAAATATCCCACTCGTCTTTGTTTTCACTTCAACTCAGCCAAGCTTTCCCCACATAGTTTTCAATGTGCCACATAGAATGTGAGCTTAGGGCTCAGGTGGGTTCAGCAGAAAATTAACCTACTGTGTTACAACATAAAACAAAATAGTCTGGGGGGAAAAAAGCTTTTAGGAATTAAGAATTGTTATTAAACCTTAAAGTAACAAAACGAAAGGAATATACCCAGAGACCTGTCCTGTACTGCAATAGTGAACTATCATTTTTGAGTGGATATTACCTACATGGTCTACAGTGCTGAATAAGTTAAAAGCATTTCATTAATTTTCTTCAGGCTAGTGAAGTCCTGGTCATGAGGAGTCAGGAGGTGCTGAACATGGAGAAGAAAAAAGAACCACCCCCCAGAACGAGGCTGCCACCTCCACCTCCCAAACCACGCTCAGACCCGCCCCCCACAGACAAGAGAAAGACAGGGGCCGTCAACCAAGTGCAGGACCAGGACAGCATCTTTCCGTGCAAAAAATGTGGCAGGTGGGTGTCCTGGAGTTAAATACTCCTTGCTGTGCTGTGTTTCTGGGGCTAGAGGGCTAACTCCATACCCATTCATGCTTGTCAGTTCTAGTGGGAGGCTGAAAAGCAGTTAGTGGCTGTAACAATGGCCTAGCTTATCTAAATATTATGTAGATGAGCTTTGCCTTCAGTGCCTGGAATGTTATTAACGATTGCTCTCATTTCCCAGGGTGTTCTACAAGGTGAAGAGCCGCAGCGCCCACATGAAGAGCCACTCGGAGCAGGAGAAGAAGGCGGCCGCGTTGAGGCAGAAAATAGCAGAGGAGGAGGAGAAAGCAGCAGTGGCCAGAGCAGAGGCAGCTCAAAGAAACGGCGCACAAGAGGATGATAGCAGCAGCAGCAGCAGCAGCATCAGCAGTAGCAGCAGCAGCAACGCAGATTCTGAGGAGGAGGAGGGGGAGGATAAGGACGATAAAGACTGGCACTGAGGGGGAAGGTGTCACCTGTAACCTGGGAAACCAGACAAGAAAAGGATAGCAGTGTGTAGCGGGAGAGAAAAAAAAAAAAACACACAAAGACACTGGACCTAACGTGATTTTTCTTGTTTCCTCACAAAGGAAGCACACTCCCCGCCCCCACTCCCATTTTAGGGGTTATCAACTGGATACTTTCTTTGTTCATTTATCTATGCCAAACTTTTACAGTATTTGTGCCCAGGTTTTGAGGGGGGGGGGTAAATAATTTAGCCACTACTTCTTCTTTCAACCTGTTCCCTCAAATTTTACAGTTGGTCACTAATATCAGAAAGCACACCACAGACTTTGCAGTTCAGCCTTAAATTTACAGCTTCATCTGTCTGTCTTCGTAACATGCACAAACCCTATCAAAGACAAATGTATTTCCAAGCAAGGAAAGGATTACCCCCTCCCGTGCCACTTCACTCAGATGTCCAGTCCTTGGCACAGTGGTCTGACTTTGGCGTGGAGACATCGCCTCCTTCATCGGAAAGAGCGGGTGCTGGTTCGAGGATTGCCACCTCAGGGGTTAGTCAGTCTTTGCCAATGTCATCCCTGTGTTTTATTTTTCCCAGTTGTTTCAGAAACCGGACCGAGCAGAACTAATTTTTCTGGGCAGAGTTTTTTTTGTTTGTTTTTTGCTTTCATCAGAAACTTCATTGCAGATTTCAAAACAAAGAAAATGATTAAGTACTGCAAAGTGCAGTTTGTTCCCTTTTTTCACTATCAATGCCTTGGCTGTTTTTAATGCTTTTTTCTATACAAGACAATCAAGTTCGAAATGTTGTTTTATAATCAATACTGTTATTACTGTTCTTATGAATTATTATTAATATTGTTGTTATTATTGTTATAATTATTATTGTATAAATCAAGCAAGCGGCTATTTTTCTAACAGATGGCTGTTTTTGTTTATTTTATAAAAATGGGTCAGGGAGTATAATGAGAAAGGTAGGCTGTGCAATATAAAGGACAGTGAGTAGCCTAATTTCACAGAACAAAATAAAATAACCCAAACAAGGACAACACACAAAGACAAATTCAGAACTATGTACTAAAAGGTTAATTATATAGACATTGTTGGCAAGACATCTGGAAGCTCACTTTGGCTTTAGCAAGTACCTTCTTAATTTAGTAAGGCTTCGGGCCCACTGACCAGTGAAGCTTAATAAAGGCCTCTCCTTACCACTGGAAACAACGTAACATGTCTTAATTATAAAATACTGTGGAATTTATTTTGCTTTAATATGCAAACATTGATCAGAAATTTTAAACTTATTTTAATTATGTAGGTGACAATGAAATGTGGCCCATTGTAGCCTCATTGGCCTACTTTTAACCACTCTAGCTGTTGTATGATTTGGCAGCACTTCTTAAGTCTCCCTGGATTTGTATCAATAACAGGGTCACGTATCTCATGTGCATATATATGTACAAAACGTTTAGTATTTGTAACAAGGATTCCTTTATCCCCACTGCGTATTAGGAACCCCAGCTCAAAGTCCACATTTGCTCGTTGTGAATGATGCAGAATAGGACATCTATAGAGGTGCACGTATAATATGAACCAAACATTCAACTAGGCAGTCACATCATTTTGTACATTAACAATATGTGTAAAGAAACTATTTTCTAGTTTTAATTATTTAAATTATCATTTTATGATTTTCATATTGCATTTACAGTAGATAGAAAATGTTTGTAAATTAAAAAAAAAAAAAATCTCTAGCAATCCATGTGTAATGCTACAGCTGTATTGTTGCAGGCCAAATTTAATGACCCAATATAAGAGCTTTTTATAAAAGCATGCTTTTATAGTATAGATCTGTTTTCCAGGGCTCTTGCTTGTTCTAGTCACAAACAATGTTGAACCTCCACTGTACAGCTCTAACCCCACTAGCCTATTCTAGGTTAATTTCTATAGTAACCTAAACAGGAGTTTCCTTAAATCATCCCCTATTTATTTATAATTCCCGGAATTTAGGTCAGCTGCAGTGGGCGAGGGTCAGAGCCAAATGAAACGGCACAAAGTATTTTCTGTTCTTGCCTAATGTCTATGCACAGTGTGTTTGTCTCCATGGGTGCCTTTTGGAAAAGATGCCCAGCACCACCCCCCTGCAAACTCCCTTTATTGAAACACAGAGCCATTTAAAAAAAAAAAAAAAAAGAAACTGCCTTACTGTCTCTTTTTGTATTTGTAACGACTAAAGATTTAACATTTCGGATCGCCAAATGGCGCTGTGACAACATTTTTGTACGCTGTAATATATATATATATATATATATATATATATATATATATATACACACAAAAAATAATAATAATGAACGCTAAGCTTGCACTTGCTTCCTGTACAGTTGTGAAGGATTTGAACACAGAAAGTTATATATAAATCTATATTATTCACATTTTATATATTGTTTTGATAAGAAGCAAAGATACACTAATGTTGGCGTAGAAGTTATTTGTCAGTGCATTTATTACAGTGTAACTTATTTGTTTCAATATTTTTGATTTGTTTCAATTGTGTTTTAAACAACAACAAAAAACACTTTCTATTAAAAATCAGAAAATGTATTGCTCTTGATGTTTATTCAACCACCAATGTCAGATGCCATATATTTTCTTTTAAATAGTTTTACACTGGTTGAAGGCATTAGCAAAAATGTTTGTCTGCCTGTCTTTTCCTAATGGTTTTTCTTTTACCTGAAAATGAATGATAGATTGTTTCCCTAGCTATGTCTCAGAATTACTTTAAAGTACAATTTGTTCATGTGTTAATGTGTCTGGAAATTACCTTTATACACCACATTTTGTAAGCTGGCAAAGCTGAGATAGCGGAGGCGCACACATACGCATCTACGTCTAAAGCAGAATAAGTCCACCACACTCTGGCTCCATGTTCATTCTTTGACAGTAAACATGCCAGATGGACAGTAAGCCGTCTCTGACAGCTCTTGTAAAGTCTCGTAATGTTTTGGAGTTATTTGTTTCCTTATGGAAGTAAAACCGATATTTTACTAAACAGAGCTGTTCAATGAAGGGCTCCTGAGACAGATTTAGCTCAATTAACTCCAAAATGGAGAGGCTGTTAAATCTAAACCTATTTAAGGATACATTATGAAATATTGGTATTTTAATATCCCGTGCTGGGAAGGAAATCCCTGCAATGGGGATTTAGGGGAGGCGGCTGTATGTAACAACTTCACTTTCTTCCATCTATCTGGAGAGCTGCATCTACACTTGTCATGAAACTTGGCATTGACATTATTTAGCATAAGTTAATAATAGCAGATTCTGAGGATATAGGGAGGTGTCTTTCCGTTCATCCATCAGTCTGTATGTTACACTTTTACATACTGGAGAATTGCTTATCAAGTTGTGAATTAACATTTAATTGCAAGTTCTTAAGCTATACTATTCTGTACATGCTGTTGATATTTATTCATGGTCATCAACTACCAGAAAGGCCTGCAATCTGGTATGTAAATCAAATAACAAAGACCTCTATTCATAAAGAATTAAAGGCATACTTTGTTCATGTACATTTTGCTAATATTTTATTTCTGCCTCATGCCTTTGGAAATGCACTTTTAGATCTCCTAACATTAATAATTCAAGATGAACAGCTGGGTGCATAGGTCATAGGTGGAGACGTGATTGGCTACAAGCTGGTCCTTTGTGGGACAACCTTCACGAGAAGCCTGGTGTAATATCCCTGCATTCCACAAGGAGGTCAAAGGCAAACAATTATCTATTTTGTATTTGAAACCGAGTTGCAAAGGGGAGATGCAGCTTTTTTATATTACAGAATACAACTTGGTGGTTCTATTTGCATAAATTAAGTCATGCGTCAGACCGGCTCACATATTGACCCCAGTGGCCTTGTGAAGGGACTCACAGTTGACTTAAAAATGTAAGTATGTATTAATCATCTAATAATATCAAAAGAACTTGCATTCAAGCACAAAGTGTGTGCTTGATTAGTTTGTTTTAGTTAGTTGGTTATAAAACTTACATCTATAACCTGTTTATTCAAGCGAATCCATGATTCATAAGCTAATATGTCTGGCCTACATCTTGTAATGTAAATGCCCTGTTCAGATCATCTAATTGATTAACTCTGTTGTCAAATGCTTCAAATGATTTTGCCCTGAGAACAAATCCAAGTAAGAACCACAAGATGGCAGTATTTCCTAAGGAATTGCTCAGCATGGACTTTGGTCTCATAAAGTGGCCATTTTTCTGTCTGGCTGCCTTTTGCTTCTGGTACTCGTCCACAGTTCAATTGAGCTTTTGGTAAACACTTAGGGCTGAAACCCATACTAAATGTGAATAGTGCTCTGAGCAGCAAAGGGGATCCAAAAAAAGCTATATATAGAGCTGTGGTTTTCAACCCTGGTCCTCTGGGACCCCTGTGTCTTCTGGTTTATATTCCAACTGAACTCTGAATTACTTAACTAAGCCCTTAATTGAACTAATAATTAGCTTAATTAGATATTTTTAATTGTTTTCAGCTCTTACAAATTTGCATATTTCAAGTTATTTGTAACATTTTAGAGTTAAGTTGAAATCTGCAACTGTTTAAGAGCTTAAAACAAGTCAATAGGACTGTGTAGCCACTTAACCTCCTTGTGCTCCATCTTTTGGGTGAGACTTTGTTGTAAGTGACTGCAGCTGATGCACAGTTCACTAACCCTAGATTCTGTAAGTCGTCTTGGATAAAGGCGTCTGCTAAATAAACAAATAGTAATAATAATATTAATAATAATAAATAATAATCTATTGCCTTCTGTACTAAGGGGCAGTGGTTATGCAAGGGCAGCCACAGCAGTATCAGTCATAGAGTGGTACCACAGTTGTTACATTTTCATGTTTTGCATAGCAAAATGTATTGCAATGTATTATTGAAGAACAATGTGAAAGCACAGTAAATAATGCTAACATTTTTCAAATCTTTCTGACTGTTCAGGGCAAGCATTTATGTGAAGTTGAACAGAACTTTGCATTGCATGCATTTTTTCTGTACGATGTCTCTGGCAGACAACTGACTTACCTTCTGAGCTACTGCATTACAAATTTAAAGCAGGTTTCACCTAGGTTTGAAATGCTACTGGCAATGAGCTGTGTCTTATCTAAATTCTTGGCCGAGTTTGTGTGTACTTCACTATCTGACGGTTTTATTATTGCAAATGTAAGTGTATGGTTTTATTTTATTTTATCTCTGTGGTGATGTGAATGTGTTGTTTCTGGGGTAGGGTTTTTTTTTCCTTAGGTTAAACATTAATAAACCCACTCTAAACAGTTGAAAACGATTTCATAAAGTGCAGCAACTAAAAATGTCACTCCTTATGTCCACCCATTATAGTTGCACGATATGTTTGTAAGGATCATTGTCTTTGATTTAAATATCTCTTTTTAGATGGATACCATCTGGTATCTTGGATAACAAACAACTGAATTTGTACAGGCCATTCTGTCTATGATTTAGGCCCCAATTTAAACTTGTGAGCTCCAGGCCTGGATGTACAGCTATGGCCAAAGGTTTGCATCACCCTATAGAATTAACACATTTTTCTTCATAAAATCTAATGAAACCTGCTGAATAATGCTACGTTAAGTTATTGAATTACATACCGCTTTGTAGTTTTCCATACACTTGACAAAAAACTGTCAAACATTGAAAAATGTGACATTTCAGAATCTAACATGAAATACTGTACTACTATTATGGCTTCTGGTAGACTTTTGCGATATCATTTTGTAGGTTCTTTGATTACATGGTGTTAAATGAAAGATCTAAATTATGTTCATATAGTTTTTTTTTTTTTTTAAAGTATGTCTCAATCCTAAAATACTAAGTGATGCAAAACTTTTTCGCCGTAGCTGTACAGTGCTGCTGTCTTCCAGGTCACCCTTCTGTGTTTGTTTGGGGGTAAGAAGAATTGTTGAGCCAGAAAAACTGCTCTGCTCTCATTTAGGTAGGTCAATAAGCCTTAAACATCTTATTTTTATTTGTCTTGAAACAGACCTGGCTCCAGAGCTGTTGTAGCTAGTAGCTGGGATGTAAATAGGGCTGCACTGCTTGCACTTCCGTGCTTCAACACAAGAGAGGGTTATAACCTTAGCAACAGCACTGCATAATATTATGCAGGCCCAGATCCTATCTCAATCATGTATAATTAGCAGGCCTATAATTTCTATCACATTTCAAGGGAGTCACCCACATTCTTTTTCATGCAGGCCTAGAAATATATATTTTTACAAATCCACTCCCTGGTTTTGAAAAGCAAATTGGAACACTCTGTCTCTGAACAACTCCCAGTTGTACTTGGAAAGAAGATATAACAGAGTTGCCAAAACAAGTATCTGATTATGCTTTTAAACTCTGACTAGGTATACATGGGTGTTGCTTCCTCTAGAATAAACAAGAATACGATGGTTTTTAAAGGTTCATATTGTCAGAAATGTATCCATTGTGAGATAGCAGGGAGGGGGTTAAAGCCTCCCTGAAGAAAAAAAAAAAAAAAAAAACATGTGAAAATGCACGTTGGTTTATTGTTTAATTGTTTTGTTAATTGTTAATCAGTTTTGTTAATTGTTTCTAGCTTAATGGGCCCCTGCACCTGGAGATTATTATTAAATTAGAACCGGGTGCAGGGTATAAAGGACAGGCAGTCAGATTATTCGGGGCTGCTGAGGAGAAGGAGGCAGAAAGGTGTGCTCTGCTTCCTGGCAGTCGGGAGTTAAAGAGTAAGTGCTGTATCAAACCAGTGTGTTTTGTAAGGACGGGGAAACAGCGTAGCTGTCCAGTGTTAGTCAGGGTGTTCCTGTGTGTTAGTTAGTGCTCGTACAGAGCTAGGTGTTTATTTTGTGTGTTTTGTTTGATTTCTGGGTGAATTAAAAACAGCGCACCAGCGCTTAAAATCCATTTCTGTCGTGTTGGGTCTATTTTTAAAGGGGCAACGAACCCGAGTGGGTGAGTTCTTTTACATTTGGTGGCAGCGTGTGTGGGCGCCCCTATGACCCAGTAAAATGGATTTTAAAGAACTGATCGAGAAGATCAAAGCAGACAGAGGTGGAGACAGGAGTTAGGGCTACCGGATCCGGAGCCCACAGAGCTAGACCTGCTGCTCCAGAAGTGAGAGCAGGCATGGGTAACTCCGCAATCTCCCAAACCAGAGGGGGAAGAGTTGCCGCCGCCCGAGCCAGAGGGGGAGGAGCTGCCACCATCCGAGCCAGAGGGGGAGGAGCTGCTGCCGCCCAAGCCATAGGGAGAGGAGCTGCCGCTGCCAGAGCCCAGAGGGGGAGGAGCTGCCGCTGCCAGAGCCCAGAGGGGGAGGAGCTGCCGCTGCCAGAGCCCAGAGGGGGAGGAGCTGCCGCTGCCAGAGCCCAGAGGGGAGGAGCTGCCGCCGCCAGAGGGAGAGGAGCTGCCACTGCCAGAGCCCAGTGGGGAGGAGTTGCTGCCGCACGAACCAGAGGGGGAGGAGCTGCCATCGCCTGAGTTAGAGGGGGAGGAGGTGAAGAGCCCACCTCCACCACAGCCCCGACCACCACCCCTGCGGTCCAGTCCGGCGCCACTGTGTGCAGTCCTGCGCCCCTTGTTCCTGGACACCCTGCTGGTTGGCCTGGACCTCTCTTCGCTAGACCTGGAGCCCAGGAGTCTGCAGAACCGGTCACAGTTTGGCACCTGGTTCCCTGCTCCGCTCCTCCCAAGCACCAAGACGTCACTGCGCTGCTCCCAGATGTCGCTTGAGCTCCCCCTGGTCACTACTTCGATCCCCCTGGGTGATTGGACGTCGCTGCACCGGGCCCCAGCTGCAGACCTCTGCCCGCTGCTGCAACCTCCAGTGCCCAGGTTGTCGCTCCGGTCGCCCCTGACAAACCGGTGGGGTCCCTCGTCGCCGGTGCGCGGTCCCTACCTGGCTGGGCCGGGACGTGGACCGATCCACCCTCGAGTTCGCCCGTGGAAAAGGGCGAAAATTGACATTTGTGGACTCGAAGGTGGGTGGTTGTGTTTTAAGGGAGGAGGTGGCCGTGGAATGGCCGTCAGTGTTACACACTTTTGGGGGGGGGGATGTGTGAGATAGCAGGGAGGGGTTAAAGCCTCCCTGAAGAAAAAAAAAAAAATGTGAAAATGCATGTTGGTTTATTGTTTAATTGTTTTGTGTTTTGTTAATTGTTTCTATCTTAATGGGCCCCTGCACCTGGAGATTATTATTAAATTAGAACCGGGTGCAGGGTATAAAGGACAGGCAGTCAGATTATTCGGGGCTGCTGAGGGAGAAGGAGGCAGAAAGGTGTGCTCTGCTTCCTGGCAGTCGTGAGTTAAAGAGTAAGTGCTGTATCAAATCAGTGTGTTTTGTAAGGACGGGGAAACAGCGTAGCTGTCCCGTGTTAGTCAGGGTGTTCCTGTCTGTTAGTTAGTGCTCATACAGAGCTAGGCGTTTATTTTGTGTGTTTGTTTCTGTTTCATTCTTGTCTTCATTAAAAATTAGCGCAACCGCGCAAGAAAATCCATTTCAGTGTCCTGGGTCGTGTTTTTAAAGGGACAACGAACCCGAGAGGGTGAAGTTCTTTTACACCATCTATATGTCACCTGATATACTGTACTGTAATGGTTTTATTTGTCGCTGGGCCTAAATTCTGCTCACCATTACCATTCACTTAATTCACAACTATGTTTTCAAAATGGGATCATTTGGTTTTACTTAGCGGAATATGCAATAGTTATATGCCTAATGTTCATTACCATGAGTTTCCATTTCCAAATACAATTCTTGTTTCTCATAAACATCACAGTAAGACCAATAGTTTACATACATCTCTGGATCAGACTGACAGTGATTCTATTGTTTTGGAGTAATGTGTTGTTTGTCTTGGATAGCTAGTTCGTTAACTCTGTGTTTTAGTTGATTTTAAACATGGTCAATTACCACTAACAATGTACATTGAGTGTTCCTATGATATATTGATTCTTCTTCTCTTTTTTTTTTTTTTTACAAATGATGTGGCATATTTAAATGTCCATAGAGAATTGTTACATGATCATGCAATAGATTACCAATGTGTATTGGTTCTTACCATTGTGGTATCACTCAAAATATGAAAACTTTGCTGCTGTGGTACTATTCGTTCAGAGGCAGTTAGTTATACTAAAAGCAGTTCTAATATAAACCCTATGCAAGAAAGCTACCATTGGGTTAGGATACCATTATAATACCAGTGTATTACCCTGAAGAAACAGAACCATTAGCAGACCGTGTTGCCATTACTGGTTCTGATCCGGTAGTTCTGTTAGGCTTTCTTATGATATTCCAATGGTATACCTAGTGGTTTTCATCACAGCACTAGAACAAGAGATATGGTGAGACAGAGGGCTTAGGTAAGAGAGCCTGGGCAGATCAACTTGGCTTTCAGAGAAGGATACTTCAGTGGGAATCCATCCATCACTTTAACAAGCTGGCCAACAACACAGTGCAACCTTCAAAGAGTGTGAGTTTAGGTGGGCAGTGCTAGATATGGGACAGCAGTGTGGCATTTCATCTTGATCTACGATGAGGTATGGCTCAAAGACAAAGACAAATGAGAACATTACTTTGGAAACGTAGAGTTTCAGTAATAGAAATGAACTTCCTGCAATTAGATACAATTTTATAATCAAGTTTTTGGGGGGATTTAAATCAGTTGTTTATTCATGTTGACTTTTTCCTCATGCTGAATGTGACCATATTTCAATTTATGTGACATAATCTCAGTTTATATTGAAAAAAAAACATTATGTTTAGGCAATGGCAGGGAGAGCTTGACTTTCTGTTTTAAACCAAAATGATTCTCTAAACCAGAAAGAAGCCAGTAATATTCCAGTCTGCTACACTCCAGTATCACCGCAGCCCCATGTCCAGGTATTACTTATTTAACAAGGCTCGGGGCTTGGAGGGCTGGTTTACTCTCCACAGATCTGCTTTAGAATTATACCATTATGCTATAGAATTATAACTGTACACTGTGCTGTGGAAGTTTCCAGCTTTTATTACTTAAGGATACTAAGTGGAAGCTCATTTCCTGCGTTAACCATTCCGTACAGTATCTAATAAAACAACCTGCAGCCTGAAAGCAGTTTGTTATTTATCTTTAATGAAAAATGGAGAATCCATATATAATGGAATTGGTTGAACCTTTGTAAGCTTTGACTAACTTTAAAAAACACTAATGAGTTCTTACCATATGGTTGCAATATAAAAAAAACCTCTGTAACTGAAGAAATTGATACAACCTCCAAATGTCAATTTACAACCCTAAAATATTATGCCCTGCCAATATTTCATAAACCGTGGGGGTGCACCAGTAAGCTGAGAATGAAGGGATATTTTGCCAGAAATCTGGAAGAAACCTGATAAGCTACTTTATATAAAGTAAAATATGAGCAAGGAAAAGTTTTGCTAAGATTAACTAAAAATATGATGTAACATTCAATACCAAAAAAAATAATAATAATACAATTTAAAACAACACATGTTCATCAACATCTATCAAAATGACTTATTTAGTCATTTTAACCCAATTGTACCAAAATGATGAGGCCACACAATATAAAATATTGTATTCGTAACAAAGGCACCATTAATAGCATTTCATTTTTCGGGTGACCAATTCCCCCCCTCCCTTTTTCTCCCCAATTAAGAATGTCCAATTATGTTCCCTTCTCACAGCCTCAGCAGAGCTGAAGGTCAATGGGGGTCCTCCGATCCCACGCCAAGCCGATTACCTCTTTATACCCAGCAGCCTCACAGTGGATGGTGGCGAGCTCCCGGTCCTTGAAAGACTGAGGTCAGTCCTGCAGGTGAGCTCAACGGATGTCAAGCCATTAGGGGCTGCTGTATCGCAGTGAGGTGGCTACCGGAATGCCTGCCTGACCCGTCAGAGCCAATGCTCCCTTTGGAATCGCTAGTGAACACTTTGCATATCCAGGATGCAAACTTTCGCTCCCCTGACTGCATGTCCCACCCTGCACACCGTGTGGTTCTTTATCAGGTGATCACCATACTTGTATAGTTTGCGGTATCAATATGGATTTCTGCTTACTTGCTGGTAGTGGTTGATAGGGAAAGTCCTACATTAAGTCCTGAACACCAAGTGTGTCCACAGCCCAGAAAAGGTTGACAACCACTAGTTTAGGAAAAACACACTAAAGGTGCAGTTTATTTAAACTGCGCTTCCATTGCTCTAATGATGTTTGTACAATTTACTGCACTTTCACTGTATTTTTTCATTCACAGTTGTCAGTTATTTATTTGAATCAGACAATATATAGCATTCATAACACCTTCATAAAGCTTCATAATACACAACATTTTTTACAAACCAAATTCAGTGTCATTGAAAATTCAGCATTTCAAATGTATGTCTGTGACTCAACCATTAACACTTACCATTGTATTTATAGAAAACTATTATTCATTAATACAATTTTGTAGCATTGTAATAGAAAATGTTATGACAAGACATTTGGCAATTTTTTGTATTAATACCTATATTTTATGTGGGTTTTTAAAGTGTTTATGAAGGATTATGCACATGTTTTTACAGTGTTATAAATGCTACATGGTATCCGAATCAAATAACGTGGTACAGAGAATTGACAGAGTTTCTGCTTTGGCTCACCCAGTAAAGTTTTAATTTCGCAACAACAGGCTCATGGTTTTTGAATCCTCCTTTTCGCTATTGATTGAAACTGTTTAGACTTGGCCAGTTTTTAAAGGAAGTGGGTGGGGGGTTTCTGTTCAGTTATACTTCTTTATATGCCAGATATGAATGTTCCCTCCAATATAACTATGCCAAATATAACAAACAAAATACATTAAAATCCAGTTTACATAAACTCTGCTTGAGAAAAATGGCTGCTAGTGCTGGCGTTTTATTTTCTGAATTGGCTTTGAATGGGAATATTCATGGACTGCATTTTTTAAACAATCAAGTAGAGGAGCTTTCGGAAATCATAAAGAAAGGACTGCTAAAGTGTCCCAAGCAGGCATTAACAGGAAATACATGATGTTCTTTTTATGCAGCATGGTACAAAATACCAGAAGCTGTTGTTTTTAAAGCCCTTGTTGAAGCATACAGTTACTGTTGCAGTAGTCAGATAGCCAATGTTTTTTACAGTGGAGTCCCAGTCTGTAACCGCAGGTGGTACTGTAACCCCCTGTCTGAAATACCCCCCTAGTGGATATTTAAACAAAATACGGAGTGAAATAACTCATGAAAGAAAATGATATATTTTCTAAAACCATATAGCTTAAAGAGTAACAATAGAGCTGCCATTTTGAAAAGAACTTTGCTACTTATTCTTTAATCGAGCATTAAAGGAAAGTTTGATTTAACTTCAGAAACCTAAGCTCTTTACCATATGAACTGCAGCTCCCCCAATCGGCAGTTATTGGGACTATTTTTAAATGCATGCCATCTGTGTATACGAGACATAATCCAGATGTATTTAATAATCTTAGTGCTTGTCAAATGTAGAGTGAGAAACTAGGACCCATAAATAATAAGAAGTGCCATGGATTTTCAATTACATAAATGAAATACAGATCCACTTTTTGTTTCAAATGAAAAGTAAAAAATCTATGTAAGACATCAGTCTAAAGATAACGCATAGAGACAGTAATAGGACATACGCCTTATATTGGGGTGGAGCACATTTTTGTAATTATTTATCATTTTATAATTACATTTTTGGGGGGTTTAAATCAATTGTTAATTCATGCTGAGTTTTTCCTCATACTGTAAGTGACCATATTTAAATGTATGTGACACAATTCCAGCTTATATGTTACAGATATTATAGATACCTGGTATGTCTGGCCACTTCTTTTAGGTCCTGTCTACCTCACTGAATTCGTCTTGAAATACAGATGCAAGTTAGGTTGATAATGTAATGTGATACTGTATATGATCCCTACAGCTATGGGAGCTAACAGTATTAAAAAGAGGCGCGATAGTGGGTGCACTTCAAGCAGGAGCCACAGTGGTGAGGACAGTCATGTTGGTAGACTGCTCCAAGACATTGTTCTGCAATGGAAAAGCAAGGAAAAGTGGTCACCACGAGAGGCAGCTAACAGTTATTCATCATAGAAATCCTCTGCCTACCTCTCTGCATGAAATATAAATAAATAATAATGAATAAAGAGATATATCATTCTCATAGATTTGTTTCCATGTGGATAAGTACATACGTGTCTGGTAAATTACATTTATTGTCTTTTATATTCAGTAGGTTGGCACATTCTCTTATGAATTAGAAGCATCAAACAGACATGCCAACTTTTATTTCAGGACAAATTATTAAGAGGAAATATTGGTAGGTAGTTTTGCCAGGCCGTTCTTGGTACCCATTCCTTTTCCTGCAAGTACAGTAATAGCATTAGCAAGTGCGGTTAAAGTTATTACATATTTTCTGAGGACAAAACTGTAAATATTTATTTCTTTATGAGCTACAGTGATATTCAAAGATATGATGTCATTTAAAGTTGGACTCCCTTGAAAAGGGAGGATGATGAGGTGGATGATGAGAGACTGTTCCCACTTTGAGTGGGATGCTGAGGGATACAATTGCACAGTTGCACTTTTTAGCATTTTTTAGGCCCAATTAATCAACAATGGATTAGAAGAAATCGATTAGGTTCTGGTACCAACTCAGATTTAATCAATGTAGACATCACATCACACATAGCTTCAGAAACAGGCTATGACAGGACAGCCAGAACCCCGATCAGCCAAAACATATTCATAATGTTGCCAAGGGGCCAGATTGAGAGTTATTGGATATTTCATTAGGAATGCGCCACACCTTCACCTATTGTATAGCATGTTGTAATTGTACCAGTATGACAGAAAGAATGTGGAGAATTTTGTTTTTGCTTTTCTTATGATTTATCATCTTTAAGGTATCACAATAAAAATTCTACATCCACTTTGTGTAATGCATGAGTATATATTTTCCTGAAATGCTTTTTCTCTTGGGTTGACTAACTGGTAAATGTATTACAGTATCATGGTATCGTATAGGTACAGGTTCACTACACTATGTTGTAATTATGGAAGGGGGTTACCATGACTGATAGTCTGTAATATATAATATATATTTGGGCATGTCTGTATAGCACGCAATTAGTGTCCAAATAATATAACTACTGTTTGTTTTAATGAAGTTTGGGACTACCAACAGGCAGTCAAATGATGTAACTGTCTTCTAAGCCCTAATTATATTTCACAGGTTCTGTAGGTTGCTCCGAAATGCTCGCGCAGTGAATGAAAAACCATAAATGTCAGTGTCATAGTATCATTGCAATATTAGATGCTTGAAAGGAAGTGCTGCAATTTTGTTAGTGGAAGTGTAAAGTAACATTAATGTGAGGGCAGCAGTGTAGAGTAGTGGTTAGGGCTCTGGACTCTTGACCGGAGGGCCGTTGGTTCAATCCCAGGTGGGGGACACTGCTGCTGTACCCTTGAGCAAGGTAATTTACCTAGATTGCTCCAGTAAAAACTCAACTGTATAAATGGATAATTGTATGTAAAAATAATGTGATATCTTGTAATAATTGTAAGTCGCCCTGGATAAGGGCATCAGTTAAGTAATGGTATGATAACTATCACACCTGTGCACCATGTTTACACCTAAAGCTAATGTAGCATATCATCTTCAGTGGGTCTATAATCTGCCAGACATGCCGGGACTCGACTGCTTGTAAAAATATTAGAGTAATCAGAAATATCCATTTCAGAAGAGCCAGTATTAGGTTTTATTGCAGGACGTGCTGTTACTTATTCTCCAGCTGGCTGAAGAGTCAATTATAGTACAAGTACAAGCCAGGAAGGGTTTGAAAGAAACCTATTACATTCATCACCAGGTCTCAAATGTTCTACAAAGAAGTGGCTTTAAGGGCTAACTCATTTAAACATAGCATTTGAGAGTTTGAGAGTGATTCATGATTCTGTACACGGTTTTTTTTTTGTTTTTTTTTATAAATTTAGTCGTCGCCAATTATTTTTACCCCGGTTTTCACCCAAATTTAGCATGCCCAATTATTATCTGTATCCCCGGCTCACCGCTCGAAACCCCCCGCCGACTCGGGAAACGGAGGCTGGAACACGCGTCCTCCGAAACGTGCTCCTTCCAAGCCGTCATTTTTCGCACTGCAGATCCACAGCAATGCCACCAGACCTATAGTGCCGGAGGACAACACAGATCTGGCGGCTCCGCTGCAGAGCCACAGGCGCCCTATCGGCCACAGGGGTCGCTGATGCGTGGTGAGCCGTGGATTCCCCTGCCGACCTAAGCCCTCCCTACCCGGGCAGCGCTCAGCCAATTGTGCGCCGCCCCCTAGGAACTCTCGGTCACGGTCAGCTGTGACATAGCCTGGACTCGAACCTGCGATCTCCAGACTATAGGGCACATCCTGCGAGGAGCTCCTTTACTGGATGCGCCACTCGGGAGCCCTCTGTACACGGTTTTAAAATGATTAAAAAAGAAATTGCTTGGACATAAACCAGTCGTAGGCCTGCAGTGTTAATGTCACTGGAAGTTTTATGCAAAGCTCTATTATCAACCTACTATGTCAATACAAAGTCAACAGTTTGCATAACAGACTTAATGATTATCATCTGGTTACTTTTTTTTTCATTACAGGGAAGCTCTCACAGGTGTTGAAGGTGAGACTAATAATCAAACCTCTTACATCTCAATCTCTTACATTTAGCCTCACATTTATGAAACAGAATGCCTTTCCTAACTAGAAGCATGTTTTAATGGTTTTTGGTAGAGAAAATATTGCTATGATCCATGCTCAATAAAAAACAAAAGATTTAGGGATGTAATGAAAAACAGAAAACAAAACAATAAACACAGCATTTGGAAACCAAATTACATGAATTTAGGTGAGGGAAATATTTTGTAGACCATACTTATTCTACCTTAACTTGCGTTTTTATACCCTTTCATAAAATATTTCATTGAACTTCCTGTTCATTTTTATACATACTCCTAATAATGAGTACTTTTAAAATGGAAATTTCCTAGGCAGGATCTGAAGTCATCTTTTATACAGAGATGTAGGATAGCAAATGGAAATGTCTTGCGGCAAGCTTCTGAACTGATGGCTCTGAACATTTCTGACATGTGCTAATTTGATAGGCTTTTAAAGGTGGGGCAGGTTTGTGGAATGTCCTTCTCTCAAGAAGCTTTAGCTGTTGTGCTGTAAAGGCTAACATAACATTGATCAGAATATCAGCCCTTGTGAAAGAAAGCAAAACACCCTATCAAAATATACCATGGTAACAGCAAAGCAAGTAGTAAACACAGCAATAAACGTAGAGAAACTATGGCAACACATAGACATGCACAATAAACCATAGAGAAGTATGGTAAAGGTATAGTTCAAGTATGTAGGAAAAGCGTGATAAACTTTAACAGGTTGAAGGAGAGAAAGAAAGAAATAGACAAATATCAAAATGTCTAAATATTGGGCTGCCTCTTCTGTAGTACCATAACTGCTGTCTTTGTGGCAAGGATATAAAAGCAATAACACATAACAGGCATGCCTCAGGTGGCGTTCGACATGAGGTGAAGCCAAGTGAACCAGTCTAGGTCTGTGGACTTTGGACCATATTTCAAGACCCTGGAGTGTTTATTAACTCACCCCTCCCATTGTGATTGGTTGTAAAATGAATCAGATATAGAGGTTATGAAAGTTCCAAGCTGTGGTGGTATGGTGACACAGATTGGAACACTTGTTAGCCAATGAGATCGCTCCTCTTAGTCTTGCTGTTTTATAAGCAGCTTTTATGCTTTGAGTGGTTACAGTTTTATGCCATGAATATGTTGGCAGAGGCTTATTATGACCAAATATTGGGATGCACGGCCATTCGTCATCATACTGATGAAACACAAGATTCCTGGGCACCGAAATATTTTTTTTTCCACATGTTTTAATGAAATATTCTTGAGATGTATTGCTGTATATTTATTATTCATAAAAAGGGTTATTATTTACTCCTCCACAGTATCCCTTGGCTTTGTCCAGAAAGACAGAATTGTTCAAACTGTATTGTAAACAGGTTACCAGGAAACAGACTCCTTCACATTACTAGGACTATGGAAATGGCTGCTTAGTTTGATAAGGTTGACAAGCCGTAGTATAAAAACCTTTTTTTTTTTAAAGAGAAAATTCCATGTGAATGGGACAAAAATGAGAAATACAAAAAAGTGTTCAACAGTCACTGATTTTATTACTTTATTTGGTTATTTGGTTCTCATTTTGTGTTGTTTTTTTTTTTCTTGGTAACCCCCTTCCATTTTCTCAAAAAAAACTAATAAAAAAATAATTTGGGGTTCAAGACAGAATTAATTGCATGTTAAAATGTGTATCATTTTGTATAAAAAGTTTTAATTGAAATATAAAAGTCATAATGTAAAAGGCATAATACCAATCATTTATCTCATTTCTAATTGAGGCCTCACTCACATACCTTTTTTTTTTCTTTAAATATAAACACACAATGTCCTTGGCAACATTACGAAGATAAGGGAGCTACAATGAAACCAGGCACTGGAACAAGCAAGCCTCTGCCAACATCAACACAAGATGACACAGTCATGCAGGTTAAGATAAATGTGCTGAGGAAAACACTCAGGTATGCTGCCATTCACTGCAAAAAAGGGAGTGAGACTAAACCAACTGTAGCACAGGTTACAGTAAACACTGAAAAACACACCGCACATTTCCTGCAGTTCCTACGGTTTTTTTTCTAGTGCATTTTGTATGCATCTCTAACTAAATGGGAGGTACCTGTAATGCTACTTCTGTTTATATAGGGGGATGTGGATATGTTATATAGCTGTTGTATAGTACCTTCTTGAGCTAGGATTTGAGCTAGGAGATAAAAATGTATACCTTCTAGTATATACAGCAATACATCACAACGGGACGAGTTATCTATTTTTTTTTAGCTCTTACCGGACAGCAGCCAACACCACTTGATGGGGGTCACTTTTTAGCAACCATTTGCAAGTGATCTTCAGCAGCACTGTAGTGGCGTTACAATGGCAAAGTAATTATTCTGTACCAAGATAGTAACAAAGATTGTTACAATGGTATGATTCATGGCAGAACGGAACCACACTGGTCTGCTATTGTTTCTTCTGGGAAATTAAATGAGTGACCAATACTTTATATTATTTCCAATATTATGCTATCTATAATGCTACAGATAAACTGCAACCTCCTGGTACCCTTGCTGTAGGTTACATAGCCTGCTTGCAAGCCAAACTAGTAGAATGACTTTTGTACTTTTGGAGGAGGCAGTGTGGTCCAGTGGTTAAAGAAAATGTAACCAGGAGGTACCCGGTTCAAATCCCCCTCAGCCACTGACTCATTGTGTGACCCTGAGCAAGTCACTTAACCTCCTTGTGCTCCGTCTTTCGGGTGAGACGTAATTGTAAGTGACTCTGCAGCTGATGCATAGTTCACACACCCTAGTCTCTGTAAGGCACCTTGGACAAAGGCGTCTGCTAAATAAACAAATAATAATAATACTACAACATAGGAAAGAACTGCTGAGAGGTGTAATTGAAATATCAGCATAAAAACAAGCAGAGAAATAAACACAAAGGGAAGGGTGGGGTAGTCATAAAGTAGTGCTTAAGAGGTAAATGAGTTAGCATTTTAAATTGTTTTCAGTGACATTTAAAAAAAAAAAAAAATTCTGTAAGATAATTTGGGGGAGTTTGGTGTAATGGAGTTGCATTCGTAACTTAAAGGAGAAGCCACAGTTTCCTCTGGAACATTCTTTGTTTTTAAGAAATGCTTTTCCCTTCACTGAATTTTGCAATACTGCACCCTGAAGCTTACTGTGTTTCACTTCCTGCATTACTCATTTTAAGAAACGATTGACTAAAATAAAACTGTCAAAAAACCAAACAAACCATGACAACTAATACAAAATAAATGAAACTATTTTACATCATTGCACAAATTCTGCCTATCCTTAATTGGTAATTCATACTTGAACACACAAGCATCAACTGAAACAATTACATCTCAAAGAAAGCCCAGATGTGACAAGTTACAGCCAACTTCCTTTCAGAACAGTCGTTAACTACTATAGAACATAATAAGCACTCAGAACCCGATTGGCTGAGAGAGTGTCTAAGTGTTTAGAAGGTAAGACTTTTAGAAGGTAAAACTTTTAAGTTTTCCAACAAAAGGTGAATATTCAAAGGCTTTTTTATTTATTTATTTATTTATTTATTTGGGGGGAGGGGGGGTTAAACTATACACATGTAAAACAATACAATAATTCAAGGTGACAAATGCTTAAGGGTTAATCATTTGCATTTTATTTATTTAAGCTGTACAATATAAGTTTGCCCTGCATTATAACAAAGACTGTAGTGATCATGCAAAGTCTTTGTAGCCTTGTGGTTAAAGCAACCAGCATGATGCCATGTCATAAACATGTACAGCCTGAAAGTGTGCATGTACAAACAGACAGTTAACTTTGTTATGTGTCTCTACACAAATTAATTCATAAAGTGAGTGAAAATCTTTGAAAAAAAAGGAAGATTGTACTTTGCAGTATTAATGAAATCTATATTTTTAAGTATGATTTTCCATCAATGATGACTCTAACATCTGGTAGTTGACTGCGACAGGATTTATTTATCCCGAGACAAAAGCGAAAGGGCTAACAAGTCAGGGTCATGGCACACAGTAGACACTATCTCTATTAGAAAATGATTTACATCAAGGATGAAGAGATTGAAATATTTGTATTTTAGTTGTTCCTAAGTTTAGAGAAAGGAAATGCTAGTTATTTTTACTATTCATAAGATTAGGTTAGGGAAATATTTAAACAGAAGATGTTAAATTCTCAGAGTACTTCTATATTGTCAGAGTACTTCTCACCAGGTGAATTGACCACCTGTATTTTACTTGGCTGGTTGTGCAGCATTGTGGTTGAGTTTCCTCACAGGTCCTGTTGCCATCACTCAGTACATAACAACTAGGTAGGTTGCACTGAAAACATTAGAGCCAGAATTATTTGCCCATCTCATCCCGCTGTCTGTGAGGGCTATGGCTAATTTAGCAGTCTCCTGATAAATGAGTTACAAAACTGCGTGCCAAGCCAATATACACACGGTAATGCTTGAAAGAAATGTGGATTCTGCTGTAAGTATGCTGGTGTGTGGCCCCTTTTATTATGCATACCACAGTTCTTTCATTATAAACCTCACCATTCAAATCAGGGTGTTAACCAGGGTTTTTGAAACTCTGTTTCCTTATGTGTAGCAAGCACCCTAGCATTTCTATGGTATAATTACCAGGCTTTATTCATCCTGGTATCCTGGTTCAAACATATGCAGAAAATCATGTTAAAGCAAACATGTGAAAGCATATTATAGACTGCTAATCACGTCACTCAATAAGGTAAGCAGCTAGTTGGTTAATAACAGTTAGTGTTGAAAGGGTGGAACAATTTCACAATCCAGGTAAAATTACCAAGGAATTGATATTTTAACACTTGACTTTGACAGGCAAAAATAAGTTGAAAAAAATGTATATATTTGAATTGCATAATCTGACATTTGCATTTAGGGTTTAGAAGCATGACACTTGTTTGAATGCACTCTCTGGTTGTCCTGTTTGTGAAAATAACATCATCTCAGTTGTTACACGGCCAAAAGTCACAAGCAGCAAAGGGTTTATTGTAGTTTGCATTCTATCATCTTTGAACTCCTGGCTTGTTTTCATTCAATTCCCCACTCATTTGAATAACCCTTTGTCAGTGTAAATCAATGTCCACATATTTATAATAGCTGCGTACATTTCTATAGACAAAACCGTATCAGGCCATGGTATTTTAGACCTCAAAACTCCTGAACTGCAATATGTGTGTAAAAAGTATAGCTTTACTGTTCTCTTGCTTGGTTTTCATAATTTCTAGACTATGTTGTAAGTTGCCTGGGGCATTATGACTTCTAAACAGCTGTTCCAATTATCTTTATCTGTGATGTAGAGCCCCACAAAAATCAAGGGCTCACCTAGTAAAGGCATTGCTATATAGAATGCAGGATGAGTCATGCAGTCAGTGGAGCAAAGGTTTGAGTCCTGGCTGTACCAAGTTGTGGTTGTGATCTGACTGGAGCATTGTTTGGCAAAGTGAAAAGGTTTAACTTATTTAAAGGTTTCTTCTAATACCCTATTTAAGTTTTAAAATGGCTAACTAATCAGGAAACTAGACCTTTTCACAATGCAAAATGTGTTCTTGGCTTACTCTATAAGGGAGTACAGTAATTTATCAAAATCTCTAGGAAGTTAAAGTTAATCCAATTCTTGGATCGGATGTTTTTTTCATAACACGTGATTTTTTTTTTTAATAAAGCAACTCTGACTCGCATTAATGTTTGGCATATCATTTGATTAATCTGTTTTAATCTCAGAGATTTAATTTCACACCCCTCCTAAGCAGTGCCACAGTTGTTTCTAAAGATCTTTTAACGCCAGCGAATATGCAACTACATATTCTATTCACACCCTCCCTGCTTAAAGCTTCATCAGAAACATGCATTCTAAAATACTTAGTACTACATTGTGGGACTTTGTCAATGGCAAATCCATCTAAGATGTTATCACCTAAAACAAATTCTACATACCACACATATTTTTAAATGCCCCCCTTTTACGTGTGTGCCATCCATTTATCGCTAACTTAAATGTGCACAATACAACATTGTGGCATTTTAAATTTCCTGCAAATAGTTAAGAGGCAGTGATATAGAGGCTCACACCACACTGAATTCAGAAAAAAAGAAAAAACTGAGGCCCTCATATTTTCAGGGTGGGCAGATATTTTAAGGCTTTCCAATCTGACGCAAACTGTAGTTCTCCCTTCAGTGGCTAGCTTCCCATATTTTTGGTTGCTGAAGGTGAAAAATGCATGCAGACAATAGAGCTTTGTAGTATGCCACAGTTGCAGGACAGCTGTCAATATGTTGACCTGTGTTGTGGCCCATTACCATGACGTCCAAAGCACCATGGCACGTCTGGAACTCCCACAGGGAGAGGCTGCTGAACAATTTTATATTTATGGTTGTTCCAGTTTTTTAAAAAATAACAAAGGAAAGAAATGGAAGCCCTCAGAGCTTAGGGGTTTACATTAAACAAATAATAATAATTTATAGAACTACTGAAACTCTGTGGTTTGTGTCGTCAGGTTTAGCACTTAAAGCTGTGCTGACAGTCACCGGGGTCATTTATACTGTGAGACGTTATCAAAAGAGCTTCTTACATTTTAAGTCTTTAGTTGTTTTTTTAACATAATAACATTATTAGTGGTTTAATCTAAACTGCAAAATGAATTGATTGAATACATTGAATGTTAGTATTTCTAAAAATAGGAAGTGTTAGCAACCATTTTAGGTGTATCATTTTTGAAATAATAACAACAGTTAAAGGTATTTATTTAAAAAATCAGGATAAAAAAGTGACCTCCAGTTTCCATTGTTTTGCAGAGAAACCTGAGTGTTTGATTCACTTTTTCTTATTACCTGCACTAATCAAATGGTTAATCCAGTTAGGTCTAATTGATGTGACTGGGCCTGCTATATTATATATGCACCTGGAGAGCATGTTGAGTGAGTGAGGTGCGACTCATTTTTTGTGGGTTTACAAATAGTTATAAAAAAAAGCATTATTAACTAGACACTTTATTGTTTTTAAACACTGATTATTCAGGGTGCGAGGCCAAAAAACACAGTTTTCTGACCTTTACCTCTAATGGGTTTCTGCACTGTTGTCTGGGATTCAGAAATGGTGACACATTGGTCATAGGCTGGCCTTAGTTGTAACACTTGGACATTCTCTAATAGTAAAGTAGATATCCAGTCAGTTTTGTGAATGTTGGTAATTAAAGAGTTTTTAGTTCGACTGCTGCACTGGAAACCTATATTTTGAAGCATGACATTTAAAAAAACCAGACTAAAACCCCTTTATCCACTAGGTGTGATGAGCTTTATGGTTTGTAGTGTGTTTTTGAATGCCTGAAGGCTGCTATAAACATGTATCATATGGAAGGTACAATCAGCCCTATCCTGTGATCTGTGAACATATTCAAGACTCAATGCTGATCATTTGATCTTACTACCAGGTTGGAGAGGGACACATTCCTTTGTTATGTAATGGACCAACCTGACGATCCTTTGATTACAATGTGGGAAAAGCAAGATTCTAACTAAAAAACAAGGTTCCACTGTGAGCGCCTTAAATTATAGTCATTATTATGCCAAATGCAAAACACATTGGAACTTGTTTTCCTTTCTTTCACACGCAATACCAAACAGAACTGCTAGCACCTGTTTGAAGCAAGTTGTCTTTGTCTAAACAAACCGCACCCTTAGGTCACATGGGCAGCTCTTATATTTTGTGATTCAGGGAAAAAAAATCCCCTTTGTAAGCATTGCGTGTGTATTCCAAAACAATAAAAAAACAAACAAACAATTATTCTGGCACAAATGCTGATTGTGGTGCTTAGTTTGATAAAGTGATCATTGTACAGTATGTTCTTCCACACAAAACTGTCTTTGTAGGGTGGAATGTATTCCATATGTGTCGGGTTTTGTTTTCTGGTGCTTTTTAAAATCAGCATACAGCATACTGGACCTACAGACAAAATGTGTGGTGCTGTGTGCTTGGTATGGCCCATTCTCCCTCCCTTTTGCACACTGATATCTGGTTAAAAAAAAAAAATAGAGCAGTTTTTAAAAACAGAACCTTTAATGCAAACATTTCAACCCAATTGTGCAGCTAACATATTTAAAGAAGTAAATAAAATGATGGCTGCGTGTTGCCTTCTTTCTACCAGTGCTGGTTTATGTGTATGACCTAGACAAAAGAAAGACAAATACAGAATTAATAGCGAACTGTACACATATCCTCTATCAGTTGAACTTCAAGGATTCAGTAAGTAATACAGCCACCATGGGCTGCCGTATTGCCTATCATGACTTAAACTGATTTGCAACAGGAATAGTGAGTTTTCCATTCCCCAATACATGTCATTCTATTTGCATAACAAATTAATCAGTCATATGACATTTATGCAATGTGTTTGCTACATTTGTGGTTTAACTGTGCATGATCGATTTAATAGTTTCACTGTATAAATGTGTGCCAGATGGTTGCTAGATTGGCATATGACATGACAACTACATTACTGATACACTGAAATATATATATATATATATATATATATATATATATATATATATATATATATATATATATATATATATATATATATATATATAATTTTGTAGGCATACAAATACTGTACAACTGTTTAATACATGTGATTCATACTGTGCATAGGATAATACTTTCCAGTTATACCCAAGTAATTTAATAATCTAGGCAATAGTTACTTTATTTATAAAAGAATGCCTTTTATTCTTGGAAATGCCTGTGTTGGTATATTTGTATTTATTTATTTTACAATATATTTAATATGTGGCCCAATGCAGAGGGATTCTTGAAGTAGGTTAAAATGAAGAAACAGATCATTGTAGTACTGTGGTTATGTTTCAAAATACTAGTGTTCTTATATTGTTCTACATATGTTATGTTACAGTATGTTGGTAAAAGATAAGCCTATGAAAACACGGCATAACTTACGCAATTTCCATACATGCATCAGAACCTGAGGCTCTGTATAATTCTTGTACAGTAATTGTTGTTGGTAATTTTTAGCATGAATCACTATTGTTCTTTTTGTTTTGTTTTTTATTTGTGGTTTAGAATGTACACCCTTAAAATCACTGCCAATGGTACAAAGCATTTACCTTAACTCTAATTTATTTGAAGGTGTGGCTTTCAGTTCCTCCATGTCCAAACCCTATGAAGAAAAGGAAGAAAAGAAAATGGAGAATTTAGCTGCTTCTTTCATGTTTAGACAATACATTCTGAGATTGCAGCACAACAAGATACGTATATATTATATATCAGACAGAGATCTACATGCCTATAAGGGAAAATTCAGTGACTAAAATAAGAAATAAACTGATGACATATGGTCCAGTCAGTTTGAAGGCAACTACCAAATGCTGATTTGAAATACCTTTAGTTTTTTGTTTTGTTTTTTTACATTAAACTTAAATATTTTATTGGCTACAATTAGAAAAAAGGTAGGCTTTTTATATATACAAAAAAGTAATGGTTTACAGGGTTAAAACGTAGTGCTTATTTTGAAGGCAACAAGGAGCATTATTATCTAGAAGTGTGCATTACCTAGATGTGAATAACGAATTACGAACTTAAGGAATATTGTGTGTGAAAAGGATTACAGTATCCGAGTGTGGCATGCGAGCATGGCCCATCATATCACTATCACTATGTGTGATAACAGAGGATCAGACAGCAGTAGATTAAACCATGTCTATATATAGCTTGCCACCTGTCCTGGTTATAATCTGAAGTTAGTGACACAGCTGAAAAGGACTGCATGGTCATTTGTATCACATAGGGTGATTCATTAATGGTGGCACACTTTCCTAGCCTTATTGCCACATTACTACAGGAATCCTTCCATTCAAACCATAATCAGAAGCAAATAACTTCCAGACACTTCCATCCTGCATGTTTTAAGGGCAGCAAGTTTCAGTAAAATGTTGCAGCATTTGGCTCAAAACACCTGACACCTGCAATGGATACTGCATTTTGTTTAATGTTTAATATCTTCCCTTCCATAATTAAGAGAATAAAAAACAACCAACCTTTAGGTCCAAACAGGGTAGCATAACATGGCCTGTGACAGTAAGGTTTTCCCTCTCGCTGCAAAGGCAAAAGTACATTTTTGGCCAACTATGCATGTCTTTCATCCATAATTATGAAACACTCAATGGTGGTAGATTAGATTTAGCAACACTAAAAGAAATACAATTCATTGACAAATGTCACCATAACTCAAGATTCATTATCACAGATGTTGAATGTTTATAGGTGTATGAAAACTGTTTCTTAATCCAAGGCTTCATAAAGACTGCACCTTACTACTAATCAGTTCTTTATTTTGGTCAATTATCTCCTGAAACAAAGGACCATATTCACAAAGCTTTAACATGAGTTATCATCCATGAAAATGTTCTAGAGTGTTGTCAAAAAGCCAACAACATTCGTGAATGGTGGTCTGAAAATCAAACATAATTTTATTTGTAGAAGTAATACTTTGAAAAAAACACTTAAGAATACTCATTAGTTAAAGCTTTGTAAATAGGCGTCTTTATTCATATTTCTTGTCAAAACTACACACACTAAAACATTTCAGATGAGACCTTGGGTGGGGTGCATGATAGTGTGAGTACACAGGCTGACCATCAGTGATTAATCAAATGATCTGATGCACTGAGACATTGAAACATCACCCCCAGTGTTAGTTTACAAACCTGTACAAATCTTACCTCTGCATGGGAGCCAGATGACAGGGTCTTGCTGCATTTCTCACATTTTAAACAAGGTCTGTGCCAGTCTTTGCCAAGGGAGGTGACTTTCTCAGCTGTACGATTAAACACAAAATAAGAATATAGATTACAAATAAAATGCACAATATTTTATCTGCAACACTCCCACACATTTGATTATTCATGCCACCCCCAAAGTTAGCTTTCCAAATGAAAAGTATCATCTAAATTATTGTGAAGCTTGGCAACAACAATAATTAAAAAAAAGACTTATAAAGCTCTTCGTGTGTGAGATACACCTCCGAGCACTGTAGATATTGAGTAAAAAAAAAACTACACTAATAAAATTAAGAGATAGAGGCCTTGGCAATTGCAAAGGCCAAACTATATAAATAAGTCTTCAAGTTCTAATTTTGAAAAAATTAACAGAATCGATCCCCAAAACCTTTTGGAATTGAGTTCCAGGGACTATCCCTCAAGAACCCTTTGCAGATTATAATGTCAAAAAAAATCAGCTATAAAAACCTACTTATCGGCTCAGGAAAGCATTTCTGTTGGCAATTACAAAATTCTAAACGCTACTGTTAAAATCACAGGATGTATTCTGCTGACATATATTTGTTCATTGCAATTTGTGTATGAATATTATTGTCTGAGAATTCAAAAATAAATGGATATGGAGCTAGCCACTGATCTTATGTGATAAGGGTGTCAGCTTTGGTGGTTTGATACAGGGAGTGGTTTCTCTGGTTTGCTGGGAATTTGATAAGGTCTTTAGTAAGGGGAATGTGTGGGAATCCTAAGGCTATGTTTTTCCAAAATAAATGTAGTATATGGGTAGGGGTTTGACATATGCCATTATGAGGCACACCCATCCATAAAACAATCTGCAGTATCTTTGGAAGAAATCTGAATTGCCACACACCCTTTCTAGATATGAATGCTATCAATCTTCAACCACTGTGTTTGTTTATATTATTTAAAATGGCCTCTAATAAAGATAACGTCAGGGTACAGCTTTTGTGAGGACTGCAGCAAAACTTAGAATTACTTCAAACTTTGCCTTGGGCGTCACTTTGTATTTGCTAGTTAAACAGTTGCTCACCTTTTCTTTACACTGTTTCTTGAACATGTTTTCAATGTGTTACTGATTTATTGTTTTGTCACTTCCTGCCTGTGTGGTAAGATTTTACATACCCGTTTCTGTGTATATAGTGCTAGGGTAAGGCGTGCACATCAAGTTAGAAATAAATCATAAGATACACTTGCATATTGATAAAACGCCTTAGTAAAGAGATACAGTATATGAACTATGGAACTCCCTTCTTCCTACAAAAGAGTTCACTCTCCCTTGGGGTTGGGTGGAGTGTCAATGTCAGGGCAGTGGAAAGATGGTGCTTTTACATTAATGAGGCTTCAATCACCCGTGCTTTGCAATACATCCACTTCCATGAGCCCTAGTTTCATGGCTTAAAGTAAACTGAAAGGAAGTCGCGTTTCATTAGCATCTTGAGGAGAATGATTAAAGCATTCTAAGCACAGGCTGAGTGAGTGCCAGATGTCATAATTGGTGCCTCAAATGTTTTCAACTTTTGACCCACAGATGTCACACACAACTTAATTTTCAGACGAATACAGATTTAATACCTTGCCACAAATGAAATAGACTTATTTAGTTACTAGATTTTAAAATGATTCAACCAGAAGTTCTCTTCTGAAGACCACTTCTCCTTTTTGAGTGTGCACTAGGAGCGTGCAGGTGTCCATCTGTTATTTAAACAACAATGTTCACCCTAGTAACAACAATGATAATTAATTTTCATTTTTGTAATTCTAAAAGCTTTGCAATTGTGTATATTTTAATTTTTTGCTGTTGGATCAAATTGCGGAGGATAATATAATCAATGGTGTTTGAAGCTGTGATACTGCTGAAGTAAGTCTAACTGTTTAAAAAAAAAACACATGGCACTCACTCTATAGTCAGCATCTGCAAACATGTAGTTGGGGCTTTGAACATTTAATAGGTCTTATCCAGCCTTGATTGCTAATGCTTTTAAGTGGACCCATTTACAAAACAATAACAATAAGTATGTAATTACACTTTAATATATAGAGTAATTTTTAAACCAAAATAAGGATCAGGTTAATCATCACAAAGTTAGGTTTATTATGACTAAGATGTTTTATCTTCAAAGTAAAAATAAAAAAAAGCAAAACTACTGTCTGGAAACTGAAACGTATGATATTAGGAGGATTATCAAGCAATTATCCTCAAGAGCTTCTGTTTATCTTTCATATTAGCCCATTTCCTCTCAGTTATATTCCCTGGAGAACAGAGCTGTCTATGTTGTGATCTTTGCAGTCCCTGTTTAACCTGCTGTGCTACCACACACACACAGCAATGTTTGCAGCTAAAGGATGTGAGTTAACATAATGATTTTATTTTTGTTTTTGGTAACTGGGGAACAGATTTTATTCTGCTATGAACATAATATAGGAATGTATTTTGAATAATAAGATCCAATGAAAAATAGAAAAAAAAAACAGTTGCCATAAATACCTAACTTGAATAATTTGAAAAAAAGAACGGTCACAAAAACAATCTGCACACATGCTCTGTCTGTCCTGTACTGTCTTATTACGATAGAAATGCAATATAAATAACAGTAAAATAAACATACGCAGTTTAAATCCAAAGTACACAAAAAAAAAGGCGTTGGCACTTAAAGATTAGCCAATACTCAATTTCTGTTAAAAAAATAAAAAATAAAAGTACAAACGCAAATGCACAAAAAAGGGGAAATCAGGGTTAGGAAAGTACAGTATGGGCTAAATGTATTTCGTACAGCCGGAGATTGCACTACACATTATAAGCAAGCTGGACACAAATCTAAACCAGTTCATGGCAGGTACAAGGGTCATCATGTTTTATGTTAACTTGTGTTTGAACTGATGCAAAAGCAAATAGCTTGTCATTTTAATCACAATGAAATAAAGAAGATCTTACTTATTTTTAAAATCTGACAAAATAATTTTCAGAAGTCTGAAGCAGTGGTTTAATGAAATGCATAGCTGCTATTATTGCCTTGTTTACGATGAACAGCCCACCACATTCCAGAAACGTGCTCTGTACTGTTGCAAAAATTCTTAGAAGTTTTGATGATAAACAACAGTCCTATGCATGCTGTATAAAGTCCATCATGTTTTACAAATACTGTACACCAATTACCTGTATTGAAAACAAAACCACGAATAGCAGGATAATATAAAGCCATAAAAAATGACATTTTGAAATACATAACGAGGTAAACATAAAAAAAGAAAATCAAATTCCAATAAATCGAGTCAGAAACGATACTTAACTATATAGTGTGTAGAGTTCTGCTTATATCATATATTATGTATATTTATTGATATAAAAAGTATAAACATTAGTTCGTTATATGTGGAGTATATCTTATATTAAAGGTTAACTTAACGTTGCTTGAGATAAGCATGCTACTAAACACTACACAACACATACTTCATCATTTTTAAATACTAGTTTAAATGCTAAAAGGAAAACAAAATAAACATTTGTCTTACCAAAATAGACTTCCTTATCGCATTTTGGACACTTGGGCATATTTGCAAATTGTTTGTATGTGTGCAGGTAATTCCTCTTTGTAGTACTACAGTAGCAATGATGCTGTCACCTGTTTTAAAAGCCACGCCTCACAAGCCGAACTGTAAATTACAAATGATCAGTTCTCTCTTATTTATAGTACAGAAGTATTTTGCACACGAGAGGAAACAAGGGAGAGGCTTATTCTGCACACGACCCTGTAAAAAACGAAGCCGAAAATACCAATAACAGTGTAAACTTGCTAAGAAATTATGACCCAACCTCTTATTTCAATCAGAGGAAGGAAGTCAAAGTAACCGCGAGTCAGTAGAGCTCTCCTGCACAGCCCCTATGATCTGCAGTTAGATTCTACTGAAACTTCAGTGTCTTTCTTGAATGCGAATCAGTACGGTGAATTAAGAATTAAGTTTTATATGCATAAAATAAAATAAAAATAAGTTAATAAAAAAATAATCTTTGCTGTTTTTGATTCAGTGCCAAATCCACAATAGCACTATAGAGAAAGTTATAAATCTAGTATAGAAGTGAAAAAAAAGTAAATACGCCTTTATTAACTGATAGAACGTGTTTTGCATTTGCACATTTTCCACTGAATTAAACTGTAGCCCACAATACATATACATAATTTAATATAATAATATGCAGTTTTCAACCACGTTTAATGTGACCCTGTGATGATCGCGGACATTTTCTTTATAAAACGGGTAAACTACTATTATATTAAGCGGAATGTGCACGGAAATATTTTATAGCTAAATTATGTGTACAGATTATTTTTTTTTAAAAAACATCAAATATATAGATAAATGCACTGGCATCATCAAAGTCAACGTCAGAGTTATTCAAGCACTTTATAACAGCTTGTGAAACATGGGTGCGTTCATGGAGATCATTCTGCGCAGAATCTGACAGATTTTATTGATAAATTGGTCAATCTGCGCAGAATAATCTCCGTGAACGCACCCGGTGTTGTAATTAACAGCCTGTAGGTAAAGTGTATCTGCGAGGAGTGATTTAAGTTTTATGTCAGATGTATGTTCACCATTTAGGTCTTGCAAAACAAATACAATGTGTAACCCATACTGATTTTATCCATCAGTCGACTCGTCAGCGACCACTGACAAGCAACCAGACTGTTTTACCAATTCCACAATCTTCTGCTTGTGATACTGGCAACGTCTTTAGGTAAATATTCATGTCTCACTCAGCTGGGCTGATGAAGGAAGCACTCCACCACTTCCTACACTCAGTCTGAAGAATTTAGGTAACTTTGGGTTGTCCAATTTTTCAATAGGTGTATTTGCGCAAACAAACGCCTCTGTCAGGTCAAAATGTAATGTGCATCGTGCTCCACTATTTTCAGTGGACTTTTGGAACATGGAAGTTGTCGTTTTTTGTTTCTTTGCAAGTAAAGCAGTCGCAGTACAGTACTGCTCTGGATTTCTGCCTTTCTTTTTCTGTGAATACTTTAATCTAAATGCATGTAAACATGATTCTCGGTAGTAGTGATGTACAGTAAGGTTGCAGGTATACAGAAGAGCTTACCTCCATCGCTGTGTACAACTTCTGCTGGATACTGCGACCTCAGCTAAAATATCTTTTTGGAATGCCTTTTGGGAGTTTGAAAATGTCATCAGAACAAAAACTGTAGTGAAAGAAATTAAGCTGACAAATGTTTTTTGATTCAAAAACACTTTCTATACAAGAAAAGTATACCATACAGTCATATAAGCACATGATTTAAACTGACTTTGGGCCAGGCCTCAGTACATATGTTTGTATTAGAAAGCACTCCATGTAGTCAATTCGAAAGAGATGGAAAGACTGACAAAACTTAACGATGTTTGATATTTATACCTTTGTAAACAATTGTTGACTCCACTCCCATTTGTCTTACTTCTGTCCAATGATAGGGGTTTCCACTCTATCATTGGGCATTATTATTTATTGCTTAGCAGACACCCTTATCCAGGGCAACTTACAGTTGTTACAAGATATCACATTTTTTTATATTTTTACATACAATTACCCATTTATACAGTTGGGTTTTTACTGGAGCAATCTAGGTAAAGTACCTTGCTCAGGGGTACAGTAGCAGTGTCCCCCACCTGGGATTGAACCCACGACCCTCCAGTCAAGAGTACAGAGCCCTAACCACTACTCCACACTGCTGCCTCTGTAGGGGAAAGTGGGGTTGCATACCACGTTGTACCTAGCAGGGCGCATCCATCTTGTCTCAGTTACCTCCCCCATCTCACACTATCTCTGCTTATTTCCTGTCTTTTGCCGTTTAGCTCAGACACCCATCTGTGACTTTGAGTTGTGTTAGGCTATGCAAAACTGCACATAACTGTTTTTTTTACACAATACTGTATAGAAACTTAATATAAAAGCATATTCAAGTTTTTATTTCATTTTAAAAATCTTTAAAAGGAATGAAATCTGACTCTAAACATTGTACATTAGTAAAAGTAAACCAACTGAAAAATACAACACAACACTGTGTTTGTCAATATAAAGAGGAGACAAGTTACATATTACTTAAGATTTTTCAAAAGTTTACTATCTCTTTTGTTTTTTTAGAAGTATAGAACTAGACAGTTATTGAATATTTTATCATCACATTTAACATTTTAATATAAAATTTACAAAGCTTTGCAATAGTAATTCAATTATTGTTAAGCATAGTTATATTGCATAAAACTATTCTAAGCATCATATTGAAGCATTGTTTTTAAAGGATAATTTTCTAACTTTCATTTTGCATAAGAGATTTTGTAGAAAGTGTTTGATTGGAACTTTAATCTTTTCAGAAAGGTCCTGAACTGCTTTGTCCAGGATACCTCAAGATAAACAGTTTCCGGAACATTGTTGAGCAATGCATACTCAGGCATTGTGGGTATTTTAAAACATGACTGTTGTCTATATCACATGCTGCCATTACTTTTGATCTCTGGACCTTTACCAAAAATCAGAAGCAGTTTCTTGCAATGACATGCCACTTTGAGTCCCGTACTGGGAATTGCCTCCTCTGTGCAGAATGTGCTGGACTCCTTTAACTTAAAGCAAGTGGTATGTGCTGTCACTGACAGTGTTGTACGTGCTGCAGTCTCTTGAAGTTGAAACGCCGCTCTTGTTTGGCACACAGCTTACACCTCTGCTTACAGCAAATTATTTTTCCTAGGGAAGGAAAGCAAGTTTCAGTAAAAAAAAATATCTTCATTGACTGGAAGATGTCGGTCCATAGCTACCCTTTTTAAGATGTCTCTGAGTGCTTGGCATGCTTATGCTAAGGTGTATCTGACTGAAACTGGATCTGAACCACAGAAAATTTAAAGGGACTGTGTTACAAGATGGAACTCAAGCTTGCCAATGATTGAAAAAGTGGCCCAGCAAGCAGAACAATTTGAGATTGCAGCTGTGAAACTGAAGAGACCAGCACTAAACATTACTGCTGAACATAAGATACTCCTAGAAGAAGTGTGTGAGATGCTCAAGCCATTCCAGGAAGCCACCACAACTCTCTCTGGAGCAAAGTATCCAGCTGCATCTTTTATTGTCCATAAAGTGGTTGGAATTCGCAGAGAACTTGGAAAGCTTGAAACTAAATCTGAATCTGGCTTGAAGGTGAAAGAATATCTTTTGAGTCAAATCTCAACAAGGTTATCAAGCTTAGAGAAAGACCTTGTCAGAGATCAACCTTCCTCGATCCACGGTTTAAAACAATGAGCAAAAATAAGCTGTGTATGCAGCTTAGAAGAGGGAGCCTTTGGACTCCTGCCCTTTGGCTTATTGGGATAATTGCAAAGATTCACTGCCTTTGTTGGCACAGCTGTCACATCATTTCTTTTGTGTTCGTACAACATCAGTGGAAAATGAAAGACTGTTCTCCAAAGCAGGGGACCTAATTACGGATCGGAGAACAAGACTGAATTCTGCAAATGTTGAAAAAATGATTCTGATAAACCATAACCTATCCTTGAGTAAGGACTGAGGAAGGGGAAACTGGAAAAAGTCACTCAGTGTCAGACAAAGGGAGTAACTGCTAGAAGGCACCATAATTGAACACACAAGTGTACAAAAATAATAGGTCAAACTAAATGTAAAAAATGTTTATGTTTAATATGTTGTGTTAATATTTCCAATTAATAATCTCATATAAATATGTTCCTTTCGCTAATATTTAATATTCTTACCCCTAACTTTTAACAGAAATATATGTCACTGTTTTTTTGTTTCTCTTTATGTGTTATACTATTTTCTACTTTGTTATGTTTGAACGGTTAAACAGATGTTTTTTATGTTGTAAATATGTTGATTTCGTCAAACAGATACCTAAAAAACTTGCACAAGGAAATAAAACATTGAAGCTTTAAAACCTGAGTTCTATATTCTTATCTCTTTTACTCAAAAACACATTTAATCATCTTGGAATATTTGTAGCCAAGCAACATCAATTAAAAAAAAAAAAAACTTTATAAATAATAATACCATCCTTGTTTGCACTATTTTTTGGCTGAGCGGCTCCGGAGCCGGAGCAGGGGTTGCTGGAGCCAGCCAGGAGCTGGAGCAGGGGGTTTCTTTCAGCTGTAGAGCCAGCCAGGAGCTGGAGCAGGGGGTTTCTTTCAGCTGTAGAGCCAGCCAGGAGCTGGAGCAGGGGGTCTCTTTCAGCTGTAGAGCCAGCCAGGAGCTGGAGCAGGGGGTTTCTTTCAGCTGTAGAGCTAGCCAGGAGCTGGAGCAGGGGGTCTCTTTCAGCTGTAGAGCCAGCCTGGAGCTGGAGCAGGGGGTCTCTTTCAGCTGTAGAGCCAGCGAGGAGCTGGAGCAGGGGGTCTCTTTCAGCTGTAGAGCCAGCGAGGAGCTGGAGCAGGGGGTCTCTTTCAGCTGTAGAGCCAGCGAGGAGCTGGAGCAGGGGGTCTCTTTCAGCTGTAGAGCTAGCCAGGAGCTGGAGCAGGGGGTCTCTTTCAGCTGTAGAGCCAGCCAGGAGCTGGAGCAAGGGGTCTCTTTCAGCTGTAGAGCCAGCCTGGAGCTGGAGCAGGGGGTCTCTTTCAGCTGTAGAGCCAGCGAGGAGCTGGAGCAGGGGGTCTCTTTCAGCTGTAGAGCCAGCGAGGAGCTGGAGCAGGGGGTCTCTTTCAGCTGTAGAGCTAGCCAGGAGCTGGAGCAGGGGGTCTCTTTCAGCTGTAGAGCCAGCCTGGAGCTGGAGCTGAGCTACCGGAGCCAGAGCCAGCAAACCTGGCGCTCTGCCAACCCTACTATGCACATCAATTAAACAACATAGACATGCACCGCAGGGCTAGTTGGCAATGACTGCCTATAAGTCCAAACAAAACACAATTCTAGAGTACCTGAAGTGTAGCGTGCAAGGCATGTTTATCAATTAAGCCTAATAGCCAAATGTGCCTTAGCCTCTAATTAATCTCCCTGTTATTAAACAAACCGCCAGTGACAGCCAATTTTAAACATCAGTACTGATAAAGATGATCTACAGTATCTAATAATAGTGAATACAAATATAAAAATTATGTAATTGGGGTCCATAAACCTTATTCGTGCGATTAGTTAGTCAAACAAAGAAACGCTTTGATAACTATAGACAGCATAGACAGCAGTGCTATATCGGGCAAACTGAAACTCTGGTGCTTTCGGTTTGGTCTACTGCCAAGGCTGCTGTGGCCACTGACTGTGTACGAGGTTTCTTTGACAATAGTTGAGAAGCTGGAAGCTTTAATCAGTTAATACGTCAAGAAATGATTGGGAGTTCCACGCTGCCTCAGCAGAGTGGGACTTTACGGTAAAGGAATACTGCAGCTACCAGTCTCTGCTCTAACCGAGGAGTTTAAGTGTGCCAAGGTCTGACTGGAAATGACATTAGTAGATTCACGCGACAAATGCGTAAGGGAGGCAGCACCTGTGTTGAAAACTGGAAGAAAGTTGTTGGCAAAGAAAGCCATGGAAGATGCAAAGGCTACCCTTCGAATCAGTGATATTATGGGGCAAGTTTAGCATGGAAGAGGGGGTCTTGGTCTCAGTTCAGCTCCTCCTATATGGCACAAGGCAACCCCAGCTCAAAGGAGGAAGCTGGTAGTCAATGAGGTGCAAAAGCAGGAGGAGAGGATGAGGTGTGTAAAGGCCATTTCCAAGGCCAAGCAGGGAGAATGGATGAGATGGCTGGCAAGACCTATGGACAATGGAACAGATCAGGATCAGTTTCCTCATCAGATCAGAACGAAGACTTGTTCGGTAGCTAGGAATTCGAAGATTGTTTTAAACCTTCAAAGATTCGTCAGACTCCATTCACGCAATGTATTTATTATTATTATTATTTTTTTCTGTTAACAAATTGTTTGACAATGTGTGAATACAATAAGGCATACGTTAAATATCACTCACATGCACAATTCGATCTTTTTATTTGTATAATGCATATTACTTAAACAAAAGTTATTGTATTCAAATCCAACCAAATCGTTATACGTAGCAACTCTATAGCAGGGTATATTATAAAAAGCACTGGGGCGGTACCTATAGCAGTTGTAGTGCTTCATAAAATATGTACTTAATACCTAGTGTACAAGACCGTGTAAGAGAAGTGCTATGGTAGAATATGTTTGAAACATACAAAATATACGCTAACACTTGTGTTAACCAGAGGCAAATTTCTTCATTCACCATCTCAACAACAAAGCGTTGTATAGCATAAGCTGTATTGAAAGAAATTTCTCGAAACCCCTCTGCTGTTTGGGACCAAAGAAAAAGTTGAATGCAAACTGTGCAAGCTCCCACAGTCGCTCACTTAAATCAACTCTCAAGACCCACCTGTTCTCTCTTGCTTTCCATGCTCTTTAAGCCTGATATCTGCTATTAGCTGCTGTGTTGTTGCTACTATTTCATGTATTATGCTTCTATATCATGTATTATGCATTTTTCAGTATTTAATGTATTATGCATTGTTCTTTACTATATATCATGTATTATGCATCTCTCTGTATTTAAAGTATTATGGATTTTCTTGTTGTTACTGCATCTTGTAAAGTACTTTGTGATGGTGGTCCACTATGAAAGGCACTATATAAAATAAAGATTGATTGATTGAATACTTTTCTGTGTTTTGTAAAGTACTGCGTATTTAAAAAATGTGAAACTAATGAACAACCAGAGAAGCCTAAAAGATCCTTTAGTGAATAATCTTCAGTAGTACAGCTGTGGTACTACAACATCATTACAATGATTATATACCAAGGGCAGTGGACATGGGATGCTGCAATGGTACGAATTAACTTCTGTTTGGTTACCACATTTATTTATTAATTAAGTTATTAAGTCAATTGAAACGCAAGAACCTTCATTCAAAGGAACGACAGTGATATCAGGACCGCTGTGTATTATTATTAATAAAATATTGAGACTTTTTGCAACATACAGTAAAAATGACCAAAATAATTCAAAACCAAACTCGAGCAGGGCCTGTTCCAGCAGCTGCAGGGAAGGTTTATTGTCCTCCATTCTGCCATTATACTGCATAATACAATATAATATGAAACCACCTCCAGCCAAGCACTTTGCAAAACACCAAGCAAGCAGTACTTACTGTTCAGTTCAAAGAGCATCACTGATGCTTCAAGTATCTTGTTTGAACCAGCAAATGAGCTTTTTCCAAGATACAGTTTAGATAGACACTTAAAAAGACACATAAAGCCTCCATTGATGTTTTATTATCTTCTGTTGTAGAAACGCCTGCGGACAGGGTGAGGCAAGCTTTTACTGACCTGCATGTAGATGTAGAACAAGGGAACTGAGTAATTCATCCGCTTGTCTTTTGTCTAGAACCAAACCATTTTGAGGTAGTAATTAAACTATGACGTCATAAGGGCTTTGGCTTGAAGTAAATATTTGATCATTCCAGCAAGGGCTGGTTCCCTGTATTAAACATGACTGTACAAGATGATTCTCCAAGGGCAGGGATGCTGTAATCAGAAAGACTGGCATGAAGGGATATTATTGGGGTGCAGCAGATTGTACAGTACTGTGACAGGATGGCTAAGCGGTGAAGTCAGACCAGAATGCAGGAAGAAAAACAAACTCAAAAACACTGCGGTGTAAAGGCGCTGCAGCGCCATTTATTATTAACAAACCAAAATAAATAAAATTAACAAAAAAAAAAATCACAGAGTGAAAATAAAGTTCTAAACAAAACAAAATCTCAAACACTTCAGGCTGGGCAAATGCTGTCAATGATCCTGTCCGTTCTCCCATTCTCCCATTCTCCCGTTCTCCTCTGTACACCCACCTAGAGCACGGAGAACTGCAGGCTTATATACAGGTGACCATCTCCCAATTAATTAACAGTTAATTAACTCGGGAGATGGTCACCTGCACGAGGTTATTAATGTGGATCCACGCTGCAAAGCAATACAAAATAATAACAAAACATGGTTCTGACGTCATATTTATAAATAAATAAATAATAACAATAACGATAACAATAATAATAATAACACCACAAAACAAATACAAAATAATAAATTGCACAGGGGCGGAGGGGTACCCCGTTCTATAAATAAATAAATTACATGTACAGGGCTCCTCGCCCTGTTACAAGTAGCATAAACAAACCTAATATAACTGTATGCTGAAAAGGTATTAGCTTGTACACAAAAACAGACTCATCTTAGTTTCTCCAGTTTTGAACAGTATTTTCTCTTTACTATTTGTATTTGATCCAGGACAGCCCAATAGAGAAGCAACAGCCCTTTTCCTGAGAGGATCCAAAAAATACAGACCCGCTGCATGTCAATCCATACCAGACGCGACTTGGAAACAATCCAAAAGACTGGAAATAAATACATGCATTCCTATTGGACATACTAGAGATGGGCTGTCTCATTACAACACAGGTCTTGTTTTGATAAAAAGTTACCATCCTGACCTCCTGTTGTAAAATAAAGGTTGGACTTGTAAAATCTATAGATCAGAGTTATTGAACATCCCTATATATCCAACAGTTTTATTCTTATCATATATTCGTAGTAATTGTACAGTTGTACTCGTAGTATTATTATTTTTTTCTTCATGGTACCAGTAGTAGAAGTAGTAGTCTGATTTGAAGCCCGGTACATGAAGGAATTTGTAAAGAAACACAATTGAAATTGCAGTAAGTTGTAAGTTGTTTATATAAATGCATAACAATAAAATAATTTTGTTGAAAATATCAGTTCAACTATACTACTATTGTCCAGCTGTCTGCTGACAGCTGGACAATAGTAGTATAGCTGAATTGATATTTTGCATTTTGTAAAAAGCAAGGCTAACAAGCTTTCCAATTCCATAGAAGCGCGATTTCCACTGTGGATAATATTCATGTGGCTGAATCCCCTTTCACAGTCTGCTGTTGACACCACAAGTGTATTTATTGCTTTTAGGAGAGGTTTAAGTTTGTCTGGAATTCCAGGTGCATTATTATCCATTTGTTGTACATTTGCAATATATTCCCTCATACTTATGCATGCATGGGTAGTATTTACCTGAAATAAATTACCAAGCTGGTGAATTTTTTTCTTCACCATATCTGGTTTTGCATCTTTGAGGCCAATTTGCTGGTTGCAAGATTTTAATGTTCTCTATAAACATCTCATAGTCAGCTGTACTTCTGTCAGACTGGGTCAACATGGAATGTAAGCACCCCATCTGCTTTTCAAGACTATTGGCTAAACTTTTAAAAAACAGAGACATCAATTGCCTTATCATGTCTTAGATTATCAAGCAGGGGAACTCCTTTGAACACCAAAGACTTGGCAGCATTTTGGGATTCCTTTGTGTAGCCCTGGGTTACTAGCCATGGATGACCCCGCAGATCTGCATTCGGTGTATTGGTTTCACTTGCCTGCTGTTTACGTCTTGGCTCACGATGTGTTTCACTGTAGTAAGCCTGCGATACAGTTGTTGCTTTGGACTTTGCACATGCTTCCATTTCATCAAACTGATCCCTGAGTTATGATACAAAACCACCTGTGACTCCAGGAGCTGCACAGCAGAACCAAGGTCCTTGTTGACTGAAATCGCTGAAGGATACAATTCCATAGCTCTGCCATGAAGGTCCATTTTCGCTCGCAGGAACTGAGCTTCTGTTTGTGTCGCACAATATTCAGTGGTGTCTTCACTGACTTTATCCAGAGCTTCTCGTATATTGTTGTAATTGTAACAGAGGGCTTTTGTGGATTTAACGTGGCAGGACCAAGGAGTGCAAGAAAAAGATTTTAGTACCAAAATACAATTATTTAAATTTTCATTAAGTCCCTCTGTAAGGATCTTCCAGTGGTGCGTTGAGCCAGCAGAAAAGGCATAGAGTCGTTGGAGGAAGCCAAAAAAATTCACCGTTTGCAGGCAGCACTGGGCAATGTGGTTGCCAACGAGATTCAGAGAATGCACGGCACAAGGCACATAATCGCTAAAGAATTAATCTGTTTAATACGTGCCTGAAAACCAGAATATTTTCCAGACATATTGGCAGCATTGTCATAGGTCTGACCACGGCAATCCAACTCGTCGCACACAGTGGAGGAAATATTTGATGGATTGCCACACCCTCCATTACCAAACTTCTCAATATGACTTGCGAGGAAGTTACGAATTTGGAAATCAGCTCCAAAGTTCCCCAAAAATTCCTGTTATGAACAGATCCAATTATTTCATCATCACCACAAAACGTGGGCCCTCTTTATTTAATTACCTCCACAACTTGCTTTAGCACCTCTCGCCAGTACTGTTTCTCACTTTGAAACTGAAGTGACAGTTGAGTATCAATACTCTGATTAACTTGACATCAATTAACGTAAGTGATCATGGCAGATCGGTGGTGAATGCTATTCTCGTGCTCTGTAATCCGGGAAGTAGAATGGGCCCAATCACTGAATCCATCGCAAAAAGCATGCTTCTTGTCTGAAAAAAGTTTGCACACAAAACAGAACATAGCAGCAGTTGAAGGGGAATACAAAAGCCACTCTCGTGTAACTGTTTCTCCATTTATTAACTTTCGACTGCAAATATCTTTTGACACATAGCGACTGTAAGACTGATCGCCCCGTGTGTACTGCCGTTCATATGCTTTTAAATCTACCTTGTGGTTCTGGCAGAGGGAAGGGCCCTTATCAATCCAGTACTTTCGGACATTTTCATTCATTACTTGCCATGTTGCTGGATCTGACGACGAGTTTTGTAAAAGAACACCGTGTGCATCAGCATCAGGCACACCTATTTTGTTTCAGACGTCTCTAGGAGGGCGCCCCCTGTTTCAGCTTGTTCTGAATAAAATATTTATATACTGTATAAGTGCCATCGTTTTTATTTTCCCGTGCATAACTAAACTACAGCAGGAAGGACAAACGGAAAGGTGCTTGAATGCATATTGTGGTTTTTTTCATTATCAGTGGCCGTGGCCCCCTTTGAGCAGGGTGCACTGTGCAAGTGCACCTAGTGTACATTGGTTAATCCGGGCTTGGCTAACACCGAATTTATGGAAAACAGTTTGAGTACAGAGCCCACTGTCACCAAGCCATGGTGGGGCACACGCACACCGCATAGCTGCATTTTGACAAGAGAATACACAAATTTAAAGTATACCAAGGACAGAAACTTAAAAGCACAGTATTTTTTTAAATCTGTCGTTGTATGGGAACTGCTGATAAGTGAGGTTTTTCTACTTGGGCCATTTTCAATGTCTACCATACCATGCGATGTAGTATTTGTGCTTTATTGATGGCAACATGATGCGCCCTCCCATCAATTTTGGTGCATAAAAATTATAAAATAAAAATACCAGAATTATAAAACTTGTGTGTGAGTGAACATGTTCTAAACTTTGTTTGTAAGCATTAGCAATGCAAATTAACAATGGAAATGGGTATAAAAAGGGGCAAATCCTATTTTGACAGTTCAGTTCCTAAATGCCACTGGTTTATATGACCACAAGAACATAGATCGGGGTGAAATCAATTAAAATCAATGCTTACTCCAGCTAGGAGTGGGGTGTGTGTTTGTATTGGCTGAAGTTCACTTCAAGTAAGTCTTAATAACTCCATATTAACAGTTCTGGCCTGCAGGTTTTAAACCACCTGTTCGTTTGCTTTGCTGCTGCCATGGCAACAAACATGGACCTTTTGATGTGGGAGTGGTGCTTTAATTACTTCCTGAATTATGAGGTAAGCTCTTTTAAGCAACTATCCTCAAGTGAATGACCCCAGAAACACCCATTGGTGACTGACCTTTGACCGTCAATCATTTCAAACTCAACACCATACTGCAACTCTTACAAATGTAATACAAAGAGGACACATGGCACAACAGATGCTCTAATTCAACTAATAGGGTCATCCAGAATGACGTAAATCCCATGTTGTCTTTTCTGACAATAGTAACATTATGCTTCCTCCTCATCACCCATGTTTGCCTATGCTTTATCATGCTTTCACTATGCTTTATCAGAATTTGCTGTGCCTTAGGTAAATGTTATAAGGGCTCTCTTTGACTAATAAAGTGCTCCTCCTTTATAAGGTGGCCCTTTATACCACGGAACCAGTTATAAGTGTCTCCCTTTTAAATCACTACAAAGGGGGGAGCTCTCTGCCAATATTTATTTCAAAGAGGCACAAAGACAAGTAAAGAGATCCGTTTTTTTAAAAATTGTAATTTACCAATTGAATACAAAATACTGAATACTTTCTTGGCCTAGATTCTCTTTCCCTAGGAGACTTGGCCTCTCCTCTTCATTGCTGAGAATTGAACTGAGGTACAGAGTGACTGGCTGGAGGGAAGGTTCCAGCTTTCCGTCCCGAGGAAGAGAATGGAATGGATTGTGGTTGAGGAGGTGGAGAGGGGGAAATTGCATGAAATGAAAAGTACAGATGAGTACAGTACACAGTTTATTATTATTTGTTTATTTAGCAGACGCCTTTATCCAAGGCAACTTACAGAGACTAGGGTGTGTGAACTATGCATCAGCTGCAGTCACTTACAACTACGTCTCACCCGAACTTTCCAACAGTTTATTTCCCCTGCTTCATAACATCCAGAGGGTTTTTCCATTAAATCCTCATAGATCAAAGTTACTGATTCCTGTGATGCAAGCAGTGCGCTTTGAGACCATTCTGAATCATATTTGAAAAAAAAGGTTTTTGGAGATACTTCAGAAAATCAAGTTATCGCAACCCTAGCTATGTCACGTACCTATAATCTAAATTCAATAAAATATATTTAAAGAAAGATTTACAGCAGTCTCTTGCAGGTTAAAAGAAGTCACACCAGAGGCCAAAATAATGCATCCATTACCTTCTGCAATAAATTGTACTGTACAATTCTGGACACAATAACTGTAATGTATCTGTAACTTTTAACGTTCAGTTATAGGATTGTGGAAGTAAATGTAGATGTCAATATAACCATATAGTTACACTTTTAGCCCCAGATAGCCTTACATCACAATTTAATTATACTTTTTTACAATGTATGTGCCATCATCCAGTTCAACACATCACATCTCAGTTTCATCAACTATCAAAATGATTGTGTAGCTAACACAATAATTCCATACATGTTACCCATGTGCAGTTTTGAAAGAAACACTTTATAGTACACATTTATTTTGGGTTAAAGGAGGATCTCAGTTTCTATGCTTTATTCTTGGGTCATCTGTTTGCACTTCAACTTTCTGAGCCATTTTCACTTAGCAGTGTCTTCTGGATCAAAGCGTGATATTGGCTGAAAGCATCAGTCCATAGGGGAAGCAGGTGATTGGATACTGGCTGGAAAGAACCTAGAAATGACCCAGGAAGTGCAAGACGATGTAAAAGCATGGCTTGTAAACAGAGCTTTCTTTATAACCTTCTGCAGCCCCAGATATTATGTTTTAAAATTAAAAATACATGTTTGCAATAAAACTTTTTTTTTCAAAACTGCACATTTGAGACCTATATAATGAATGGGTGTGTATGGTGGAGACACTTTATGGAACTATTTTCTTAGCTTCAATCACTACTAAGTACTACTAGCCAACCAAAATGGTTACTAATGCATTTATAAATAGTAACCATTAACATTAAACAGGATTTGCTATTAGATTATTACACACACACATACACACACATACACACACACGTATATATATTGATTTTCGAAGTCTCCAATTAAAACCAACTCTGGTAAACATTCATTTATTTGCATAGCTTTTTATTCTTGGAGTACCTCATTTTCTGGCCTCAAAATGATTGAGTGTCTCAAAATTGTCCCCACATTTCAAATTTCCTATGGTGGAAGCTCAATAACCAACACAGCCAATCCAGCCACTATCCACCCCTTTACTTTAAAGCTATTTTCCAAACCTACAGTAAATTGTTGAGAATGAATTCATATATTTTGTTCCTTGACACTATGAAAGGGTATTATTCAGACTGATGCATGTCTGCGTTTGGAATGTTGATGTATACCTCCCGGTAACCTAGCTACGCTCCCTGGCCTTGGCCTAAATACCAGAAGTGGGAAAATTATGGAATACTTGAACAGTCAGGGCTCCCAGCAAAGCAGTTGTGGAAGAACTGAGGTAATAACTCAATGTTCTGGAGGAGATTCAAAACAAGCTATGGACACAAAGGGCTCTGTATCAGTACAGATCAATACATGGGACTTTTTGAGAGGTGTCTTCCAAGGAAAACAAGTTTGTGCAGGTCGTAGTTTAAATAGCTCACAATGGCACTCATCCCAGAGGGCCAAAACTCAACCAATGCTCCAGAAGTTTGTTAAAATAAGATGTAGAGTCACAGGGCTGTTAACCTTGATCACAATACAGCTTATAAATTTTGTCAAACTACTGGTAAATCTCGAACCTCTGGCAGTAGATCTATCCTTCTTAAATATACTGGAAGATGTGTAAGATGTTGCAGCAAAGGAGCACACATTGTACTGTCCACATGTACATCAGGAAACAGATGACTTATGGAGCTGGAGGAATGGGGACTCTTGGGAATTTGCCAGGACACCAGTGTTGCAACTATATTCTATATTATCTATATATCTATATTGCAACTGCTTCCACCAAGGGCTGTGTTTTGATATAATAGGCCCTTGGAGAAAAAAACTTTCCAACTTTCAAGAGCAATCAAACAATGCATTTCTCTGAACACAGATGAAATGTTACCACAAACTGAAAACAAAACAAAAAAACAACATATATGAAAGTTATATAAATTGTTGAAGCACCGTGCAAAGCAGCTTCTGTGGTATGTTACAAAACTGTTTCTTTAGATGTCACGTTTCCCTTTTCTGTCAATAAAACTACTGTAGTGTACAGTTCATTAGTATGCAAATTTGGTAAACTACTTTAAATTAGCCACACATTTATTGCATATTAACTTTGTTCTTGGTGAGTGAATTGTGATATCATACATTGTTCATCCATTACTTAATATTTTAGTTGTGCTAAAAAAAAAAAAAAAATGTGTAGATTAAATAGCTTCAAATGTCATTTTAATAGTTTTTTTTTCCTTCCTGTTGTTTACTGTGTTTTCAATCATTCTGAGTAGTAGTAAAAGCACAGCAAAGTGTAATAAAGGATTGTGAAAGCACGGTAAAGCACATGTAAGTATTGTAAAGCCCATAGCGATATGATACAGCACATATGTATATGGTAAATGTCTAGTATAACCACGGGGAAAGCACAGGAAAACTCCCAAATTACTGTGCAAATTTACCATAGTAAACTTTATAAGGGTGGTCTCCCATACTGAGTAATTCATTTTTTTTCTAAAGCTGCCATTACCTGACTTTGAGCTGCTTTGAGCTTGTCTGAAGTATCCTAAGTAACAGGATTAAACAGCCTTCCTCATTCCATCCAAATCATGACTTTTCAACATGACCATGCCGAAAATTTGCATATATCATTAAATAGTAAGGGGAGTGTAAAAATAACACCTGAAGCTACTTTACTTTTAAAATTAGACACATCTTTCAGTCATGTCTTTTGTCAATGCGCGTTATAAACTCACACTTTATTGAGGAGAACCTGTTGTTTTGAGAACCTTGAGGTGTCAGTATCATATCTGTACAAATGTAATAGTATTGTATAGAAATACCTTAGTAGTTACCTAGTAATTACTGTATGTATGATACAGTACATGCACATGTAAGGAATAGGAGGGAGGCTGTATTGGCTCTTAGCTTTAAAAAACACAAGAATGGAAATGTTCCTTGACCATGCTCTGTAAGTCATAAGCTAAGGATCTGTATTCCTTTTGATTTAAATTCTCAATTTGCTAACATCATTATGAACAAGGAAATGGCTGAAGCTGGTTTTCATCAATTTGATAAATGCTGGAATTTTGTGATTCACTACCCCCTTGCTCAGGGACATTACACTAAATTGCTGGTGAATAAAAACAGCAATTAGTAATAAGCACAGGCTCCTATGGGGCAGGAGAATGAAATGCTTCAATCATTTTGTAGAGGAGGTTTCTGAATCGGCTGCTTCCTTTTCTTCAGCGGTCAAACTATTTATTTATTTATTTAATTATTTATTGCAGGGGGGGTGGGGCTCTTTTTAAAAACCATTTTGAATAGGGACCAGAAACTGAAAACCGAGAAACAGACCAATCACAAACAGTATATTGTCTGTAAGTACCACAAGGCATGTCTCCCACTGCAACATATTTCCTTGTTTTACAAAATAGACATTTCCAGAATTTCCCCCTGAGCAAAGTTTGAGAACCACTGGATCATAGTTTAAAGTTTTTAAATATACCTAGCATTAAATAATGGTGTATTACTCTGAAGAAGCATAATAAGAAACATTAGAAAAATAGCAATGGCGGCACAGCTGATTCATGAGAAAATGCACCGCTACTGTCGTCCACATGTACTGACATGATACTGCAATATGTTATCTGTTATTCATTTCTTAGCAGACGCCCTTACAATTGTTCCAAGATATGACATTATTTTTACATACAATTACCCATTTATACAGTTTGGGTTTTTACTGGAGCAATCTAGATAAAGTACCTTGCTCAAGTGTACAGCAGCAGTGTCCCCCACCTGGGATTGAACCCATGACCCTCCGGTCAAGAGTCCAGAGCCCTAACCACTACTCCACACTGCTACCCTCTACATCTGTCTGCATTGTTTAATACCATTGGGATCCAATTAGTACATACACATTTGAAAATCTTTCCACTGTGGGTTAGTATTTTTTTAAAAAAGCTGTAGGAGACTGCCTAAAGCTGAGCCTACTGGAGAGAAGACAGACACAGACAACTGTAGAACCCTCTGGAAACTGCCCAGAGATACTCAGCACCCTAGCTCCTGTTGAAGAGGATGTACAGCTGTGGCCAAAAGTTTTACATCACACTATAGAATTAACTAATTTTGCTTCATTGAATGTTGAATGAAACCTGCTGAATAATGTTACATTAACATATTGAATTACATACCGTAGTTTTCAATATACTTAATGAAAAACTGACAAAAAATTTAATTTGAGATTTCGAAATCTAACAGGAAATACTGTACTACTATTATGGCTTTCGGTATATAATTTTGTAGTTTCTTTGATTACATGATGTTTAATAAAATATTTAAATTATGTTCATATAGTTTTTTTTAATTATTATTATGTCAACATCCTAAAATTCTAGGTGATGCAAAACATTTAGTCAATCAGTGCCAGTAGTAGAAGTTCATTAAGGCTTGCAGACTTCAAGTCTGAAGGCATTTAACTAATCATCTATGAAGCAGACAGTTTGGCTTGTCTCCAAAACATTGCATAGCATGTGTAGAAAGGTCCGTTTTGAATAGTTTTCTAATAGGGAGGGTTGGTACTATAATAAACTGGGAGCATGGTCTTCTGTGAGGATGGTGTGTGTAATAGGATTATGTCAGAGAAAGTACTGGCCTTTGGAATTGAGACACAGTAGTACCCTTTCACAATTTCAAGTATTTACTTCAGACTGCGCAATTTGAGAATGCAAAGTTAAATTATATTACTTAGTTGTTTTTCGGCTTTCAAAAATAAGAGTTAATTAAAGACTGGAGTAAAAACTTGGAATAAATGCCCCACAAATGTGTTAAAAGATTATAATGACAGTTTAGTACAGTGAAATCATATCTTGCAAATTTCAGATTGGTGCTTTCACAAGCTAAAAAAAAAAGCAAGGCTTTAGCCACATCCTGTTGCCATTCTATCACTATTGTCATACAACAATTTTCAAGGTCTGTTACTATGACAACCAGCTGCTGGTGTTTGTCTGTTTTTGTGTGTTTTTCCCCTCCATGGCAACCAGAAAGAGGAAAAATAATAACAAGTAGCAGATTATATCAATTCTCAACAGTGATTTCCTGCTGTAGGCATGAGGAGACTGAAAAAAATCTGATGCTGTCTAATGGAATCCTTAAATAAACTCGCTAATGTAAGTTCACAGGCCCTCAAGTTTAAGAAAACATACCAAGCAAGCATGGCATGCCTAGACTGTGTAGCTTCCAGGACAAACTGTACAATTGTTTCCAAAAGAAAATTATGTGGATGTGATTCTAATTTTAATTTTTTTTTGTACTTTTTAGCAACACAACACAAAAAAGCTCTATAAATAATTGGGCTTTTTGTTGGTTTTGTAGGTTACAAAAGACTCCGCAAAGACCAGCTCACTGGTTTGAATCCTGGTCGGATGGATGAACAGACAGACATATATCTCTATATCCCAGGATGATACTCTCAATAACGTATGCCAAATAATGTTAATGCCAAATTTCATGACAATTGCCGAACAGATCTTCAGATATATGCAAATATGTAAGTGTGATGTACAGATGGACGAATGTACAGACAGACAGACACCCACATAATTGCCCATGATCTGATATTCTCAATAACGTATCATAAATAATGTCAATACCAAGTTTCATGACAATTGAAGAAGTAGTTCTACAGACATATGCAAAAATGTAAGTGCAACATTGTCGCAAAGACGGCCAGAGTGGGTGGCGTCAGACCGGAAGCAGGAAGGAATACAGAGACAGTGGTTGTGATGAGCTGAGTGCAATGGCTGCACTCAGCGTTTATTAACAAATAAAAAGGTTTTAAACGGTACACAAAACAGGACACGGCACTTGCGCCAAAATAAACAGACATACAAAACGGACTAACACTAAACAAACGGTGTCAATAGCAGTAGTCACAACACATTATGAATGTAATTGCAGCTCTGATATATACCCTATATCCTTTCAATTTGATTAATTGAAATTTCCTTAGGAGACAAAACACTGGATGGATGTTATGTTTACAATTAAAAACTCCTGGAATGAGATTGGAAATGCGCCAGATTGGTGTTTACTTCCTGTAGGACCAGCAGCTTACGATTTGAAGTCTACTGTATGTCAAACTGCACAGAGCAGGTCATTTATAATAATAATAATAATAAAACAGTATACAGGCCCAGACAGAGAATTTGCCATATAATTACTCAAGACTGATGGACTAGAAGACGAGATACTGGTCCAAACAGCCTAATCATTTCATATTACATTTTTTGCTACAGCTATCAATTTTGTGCCTTGATCTTTACATTTTCCTTTAGGTTAGGGAAGATTGCAAGTGGCTGTTCCTTTTGTATTCCCATACTTGTTTATTCTTTAATAACTACAAATACATACAAAATTACAATACTGGTGGAGTGTCTACTTTAAAAATAAGACTGGTGAAAGATACAGCTACTGTAATGATTGGACAGTCCACCAGGAATAAGTCAGTTCAGTGCTAATTGGCCTCCGCTAGGTAGAACTGCAGAGCAGTTTTTGTGCCAAAAGTACTGGGGCCCTTGATCAGACACAGGGAAATGCTGTCCCCAAAAACACAGCTAAAAAAACACTACACATATTTCAGTGCTGACTATATTCATTCATGTGAGCTCTTGAAGTTGACCGGAAGTGATAGCATTGCCGTATCAGCAAAGAGCAATCAATAAATCACTATAAATCACTTCAAATAAAATACCATTAAAAAGTCGAATGCACCTTTATAATGTGTGCATGTTTTACTGTATATATGGAAAGTGAGGCCTACAAAAACAAAGCAATTAGTATTAGGTAAGATTTATTTTATTAGCTGTAAAGCTGGAAAACTGATGAGAGAATTTTGACAGCTGAAGACTCCTGCATTCAAATAAATGTGTATGCCAGCTCGGATAAATGTTTTTTTATATCTTTTCTTCTGAATATTTTCAGGAAGCAAGTTAATTTCTTTTAGCCTCCTCTTATGAGAGATGCAAAATAAAGTACAGACTGTTTTGGCAGGGTGTCTATAGCATCTACTGTTACAGGGCAGAGGCCCTGCACACTGTGGAAGGTGTTTTGTGGCTGTTTTAACACTGCCACATTTTTAATTGATTAAAGGTTAATTGTTTAACCTTTTAGGGTCTGCCCAATGCCCAATGTTAAATATCCTGCCAGCAACCTTACTCAGGCACTGTGAGAGACAGTGTGATATGTCATTGGAAAGAGGAGATTCAGACCTTTAAAACAAGGTCCTACTTGTGTATTTCCGGCAGCTGACCATATTAGGAGATAGGAGATTGGTTTTCAGATAACATCCCAAATTCTGGGCCACTTTGGTTTTCAGATAACGTCCTGAATTCTGGGCCAGTCTGCTGTTCTGAGTTCAGCTCAGTTTTTGGAATGTTCTCTTACAGATGACAGCTCAGTTTCTAGGTCATGCCAGTTTTAAAAATGTACAAAGGAACAATATGGGGGACAAATTACATATTTGAATTAAAAAGGGCACTATGTAAATCTGGTGCAATGAACCTGTTAGAGCGCCGTACTAGTCAATTAGCACATCGCCTTTTGTGCTGTGCATCATTTGCTGGAGAAAAAAAGAAAGGCTGATTAAGTCAATATTGCTATTAATCGATTTTATTTTTTTATTTTTATTATTACATTTGAAGGCAAGTAGTATTGTTAGGAATATACATCAAAAACTACCAAGCCTCTTTATAATGTCAAGCTGTTTAGAATGTCAGGCATTTCCATCTGTGGACTATAAGAAGTATGTATTGTAACAAAGTATCAATCTAGACAGTTATTAGGTGGCACACGTTGATACATTTAACCTGTGGCATTCTATCAACTGCATATGGGTTGTTAGAAGTATCAACTACAACAAAGTATCAATCTAGGCATTACGTAGGTCATACAGGTTGATACAATTAACTTGTGTCATTCTATCACTCTTGCAGTCAACCCTTTTATGGCCAGTGTAGATGTTTCCAAGTGGGAAGGATGATACAGTTAGTGGATAAGGGGCACATTTTTACATATTACTTGGACTTTGCACAAGAATGTCTGTAATCTCTCACTAGATGCGATCATTACTATTGTACAATGTATTTATTTTTTCCTTTGTATTTGCATAGTCCAACTGTTTAAACATCACATTTAAACTCTGAATAGATAACGACTATTTGACCAACACAATACAATAATATTCATGTTAAGTTGTTGAAGGGCACTGGTCCCTTAAAACCCAAGTGAAAGAGCTGATATAGGCCTCTATTGTATTTTTGTTGTTGTTGTTGTTGTTGTTGTGGTTGTTGTTTATGCGTGTGACAGGTTTCTTGGAATATCATGTTCCTTCTCAAAAATGTGTTTTAATATTAACCTTTAATAAAGGAAAACACCTGCATTTTCATCTATATATTTCAGTGCAGTGTAGTTTCTTCATTTTAATAAAGAAATAAGCTTTTTTTAAACATTTAAATTAGATTTCTGTTTCTTCTTAAAGGAAATTGTGGAGAGTAAAAAAATACATTAACTTTGATTCATGTACTAAGGGTTACTCTTAAATAAATTCACATTCTGGTGTACATTTTATGGTAAACTGAGCATGACCTAGAAACTGGGCTGTCATCTGTAAGAGCAGAACATCCCATAAACTCAGTGGAATTCAGAACAGCAAAGTGTCCCAGAATTTAGGACATTGACAACAGGGCAGTCTATATGTGAAACTGTGATTACATTAGAGATAAATGAATGTATCCTGTAACAGCACTGTAATAGTGGGCAGGATATATATTTGCAATTAAAATACGCAAATGATTATATATGCTATATTCTATAATATATCTGCTATTTGAAAGAAAAAAGTACATCACCACAGAAAGCCAATTCTTACATGTATAACATGATCATTTATATAAAGTAATAGCCACCCATAGTTTGTTATATTAGTACAGCAAAATCTCTCTCTCTCTCTCTCTCTCTCTCTCTCTCTCTCTCTCTCTCTCTCTCTCTCTCTCCAAGCTTGTGGTGATGTCATATTTCTCTGACAGACAAGGACCAATCAAAATGTTAATGTTATGCGGTTCCATCCCAGAAACCGGGCCTGTGTCGTACCTCGGAGATAGCCTTGAATGCTCTGAAGACAGACCTACCTCGGTGCAGTAAACAAACCTTTTCACACAAAGTCGTTACAAAATAAGAGACATCGAAGGCACAAGGACCATTCAAGCCACATTGAACAGCCCCATCGTGCCACATGATCAGGGTGCCTGGGATGAATAATTTGAATGTTTTTTTTTGTTTGTTTTTGTTTTCTTTTGCACTTTCAATTAGTCGTTTTTTTTTTGGTTGCTTTTGGTCCCGTTTGTATGTTTGGCTTTAATTTCTTATTTATTATCCAAGTTGTGCAAATTTTTCTTCCATGTTCCCTACATGTTGAAGTTTCATTGTACGCTGTCAAATTTAAGCTGGCTATGCTAAAATAATTTTTACAAAAAATAAATAATGTTTTCTTTTCTAAAAAGCATCTCGCTTTTTCTGTGGTTTTTGTTATCTGTATTGAACAGGGTGAGTTTCAGACTATTTCACATTTTTATGAAAGCTTAGTGTACAAGGGCGCTTGAACTAGGGGTGTTGGGGGTGCGGAAGCACCCCTTTGGCTTTGTATGGCTTCTGTCATATACAGGGGTTACAGTTTTGTTCAATGACTTTCAGCACCCCAACTTTAAAAATTGCTCCAGTGCCACTGCTATTGTATGCTTATTCATTTCACTAGCCTACTAACCCTTAAATCTACCCTGTATCCCTAAACCTAATGTCTACAACTAACCTAATCTCTACCCCTAAACCTAATCTCAACCTAACTGTGTTACTATTAAAGTCATTTTTACTATTATTTCAACACCACATTTTAGCACCCTCTATTACATCCGACGTCCATTAAAGCGCTTGATCCAGACCTACTCTACCTGTTGGGAGGCTAGTAGGTACCTGCTGGTCCATTCCTATGAGATGATTTTGCTTGATAAAGTCCCATTTAATTGACTGATCTCAATCAGATCAGGTGAACCTTTATAGTTAAAGAGTTATAGCCACAAATCTAATGACTGTAAAAAACAGGCAAAAATAGCTCGGACCCTAAAGGGTTAATTGACCATTGTTTTATTGAGCCAGAATCACCTGGTAATTAACTAATGTAATTAAGTACACCTGCCTGTAATTAGGAAGCAAGTATTTAAGCAGGTCAAAATGAGTGGTCTGTGTCTGTGTGAAGGCTAAGCTTTGTAGAGAGCCCTGTGTGGGACACAGACCTGACAAAGAGAAGGTACTAACTTGTAAAAGTGTATGTGTTTGTTGCTGGTAAACAGCTTAGTCATCCAGTTTATAGTTAATTACTTACAAAGTATAGTTTAGTACTTCTAAAGTAAACTACGGCAGTCGCATATCCCATGCACAATGGATGCTTCCAGCTGAGTACAGGTGCAATGCTTGTGGAAGGTTTTTTGAAAACCTTGTCTCTCTTCAGTTCCATAGCGATCATGGTTGGAAGCACAGATTCAGCTGCAGGGTGTTCTTTAACAAAATGAGAGACATTCGCAAACAGGGCAAAAGGAATAGGAACCAGAGCAGCTGTCTTGAGGAAAGAAAACCTGGGAAAATGACGCCAAGGACTAGTCTGGGGAATGGAAGAAATGCACTGAAAATAAAGCTTATTTAAATCTGCTTGAAATCAATATTTTTAGATACATATTACATTACGTATATACAAAAAACTAAAAACTATCAGTATACATGAATCTGTTATACCATAGATGAATCTGTAATACTTTAATTCAATAATTACATCTGCACAATTAAACTGGTTTGGAAAACAAGATTAAATGGTTCTATCTGCAATCTAAATAAAACCTGTAACATTAAACAAAGGTTTTGTGCAATTCCAATGTATATATTCCTTCATCAACCTCCAATATTATTTTAATTGACAGAATAACAAAGATGTGAAATGGGTTCTGGATATGTTATTAGATCAGTTGGATTGAATTTACTTGTACTGCCAGGAAGAATAGAAACACAGAACACTTTTGGCATTTGTCATTCCCTGGAGGGCTTGGTCTAACCTCTTCATTGCTGATGTGTCAGCTGGAGTACAGTTTGACTGGCTATATAATGGTGTAAAGATGCCAGCCCCCCTGCCTGGAAAGAGAAGGTGGTTTGGAGGTGGAGGATGCATGAAATGAAACAAGACAAGTAAAGGAGAATACAGTATAGCACATGATGGTTAATTGAAGGTGGAGCTTGTCTCTGAGCCTCTAAGAACCATAGCCAAGATTTTATTAGTATAATAATTGAGGGAGTTCCATTCTGCCTGCAATTACCACCTACTCATTAGACATTGATTAGGTAATTTCCTCTATCAAAGCAATGTGGAAAGACCATTTTTGCCAGCCAATCAACTTGGACTGAGTCTCATTTCCCTCACCAGGAAACAAAAGAGGATCTGACTAGGATAATGACGGACCGACATTTTAAGGTTGAAGTTGTTTGTTTTAACCATCCAAGCAAGATGACCAACATTAGTGGTTAGATAATATACAAATCACATAACAACCAGATTATGCAACCAGATTAAGCATTATAATGTGTTTAATCTTGGTCAACAACCTACATTTAGCTGTCGAACTATTGTCTTACATGGGTTATCTAGATATTAGATAAATAACACTTGTGTGATGTGCATAATACATTTTGGTGAAATATGGATTGCTGTTTGCTGATGGCAATAGACTCTTGCCTTTCTGCAACTCTATGAATTAAAAAACTACGAATAAAAAAAGGCTTGTACATGCTATGTAATTTCAGCTCCTAAAATCTATTCCCAGTTTTTTTTTTTTTTTTTAATATTGGCTACAATAAAAAGAATATTTTTATTTCCTTCCTGTGCAATACATTTAATTGCATCAAGGGATTTTTCCAGATGTAACCCATCCCAAGTTTGAATGGATTTGCTCAGGGGGATTAAATAAACAGAGGAAAGTTGATTCAAACAGACTGTCAGACTGCAGTTTGGCACTTGCAACTCTTTTCCAGTGATCATCGGGGCCATTACAGGATGGTGAAAGTATAACCCAAGATTCAGAGTGAGCAATTTTCCACGCGCTCTGCGTTTACATTTTCATCAGCAATTGAATCCAAACCATGCTGTCTTGTCCCAAGAAGAACCAGACTGCATCAAATTAAATTTCCATCTGCACAATTTAATGTGCTCCTGCATGCAATTGAAAAAACAAACCTCTCAGATCTCCAGTACTGAGCGCTCATTTTTATGCTAGTTCTGAGATCCATGGTACTGAACCCTTATACCAAGATTACCCTAAAACAGCACGTGCAGCAACATTACCAGCAATGACAAAGGATTTGTAAGAAATATTGATATTGTAGCACATTAGTACAGCTATGGTGTACACTATTGTGACACTTGTATATCAAAACATTAAGACTTGACCACAACATTCTACCAATGGTACAGATCATTGTGACATTAATTGGGTGACCATTGTCCCTTAGCAGAGGACATTGAAGGTGTTGATGATCCAACTCATTCTGTATTTATTAATGTATTCCATTGCGTGTTAGGGTAGTGTGTGTGCACCTTAGTTATTCCTTCTAACATGTTTTTTCTTAGTATACACCAGATTCTTACAGAAAAGGTGTAGTGCTCTCCCTGATATGAACTGCCCCATATCAAAGAGATGTGGTCTGTTAAAGGCGTGTTAACTAATACTTTAAAATCCATTTTCTTAACACAAATAACAGCATAACAGCTCTCCTTTGTATTGTGATGTTCAGGTCTTTTGGTTCTTCACTTGTTTTTTTTTTTACATTCAAATACATCAATAAAGATAGACTGCCACATCCTGGTACCTATGCTGCAGGTTAAATAGTCTGACTGCAGCTAGACCACGGAGATGGGGTTGAACTTAAGCAAAGGAGCTGATTAGGGACTAGGAAGCAGCAGCATCATCTTATGAAATATGTGTGTATCTCAAATTACGGCTTTCAACACATTAAACACGTTTATAGGCCTAATAAGACGTGCAGTTATCCACAGTGTAGTAAAAGATGTTTACTATGCCATTAGAGACTGGGGCCTGAATTCATACAGCTATACTGTATAATAGCTGTGACGGAGCTATAATTTAGATTTAATTCAGGCCAATTTATAATAATCAAGTCCACTTATGTTCTCTACCTACAGTATTTGTATCAGTAAGTTTCAAAACTACTGCTCAGTAATATTTTTATATTCTGTCATTTTTTCCCAAAATAACCACAGTGCAGTTCAACACAAAGACACAAGGTTAGAGCTTTCCCACTGAATAGTACTCGAGGGAAATACAACAAGAAAACTGTAGCCAGAAGAGAATGGATTTTGTATGGGCTGTGGTATTCACTCAGCCACATGCTTTAGCTAATAAAATCCCCAAAGGAGTTTGGGACAGTCTACCTGTATGACATTCCAGAGATGGGTTTCTTGTCATGCAAATCTATTGTAGCAAATACAACAATTTCACTAATTGTAATCTGGACCATTTCTGTTCATGACTGGCTGAACCACTTCATTCTTAGCTTTTGCGCTGTCTCAGCCATGAATACTGTAGTTCTTGCCTGCTGTGTATACAATGGTATGGTAAAGGCATGGCTTAGGCATATTCTTTTTTTTATCTATTTGTACTGGTATGAAAGTCAATGTGACAGAACTAATAGGGTCTAGGGTCATCCAAAGAGCAGATAGTTCCTTAGCATCAAGGCCTAATTCATATCAGTGAAACAAGCAGAGTGTTTGTCTAACACAGCAAATCCAGTCAATGTGTGTATGCACAATATTATGCTTATAGATCTATTAATAGTTTTGGGTGAACACTTAGTACCCTTTCAATTCGAAGATGATCGGCAAAGAATACTTTTGGGATATGCCTGCTTGTCAGGTATTTGCTGAGCATTTTATATCTGTAGGCTGTGCCACCCCGCAGCAAGCTGCACGCAGCACCAGCCGTGTGCTACACTCAGTCCAGATGCCATCTTAGGTGCTCCATTCCACTGCAAGCTTCGCGCTGCACTGGTTATGTGACTGCACTGCAACTGTCTGTAGGCTACACTCCACACAGTGGCAAGCTGCTCACTGTTCCTGTTTGTGTGACTGCAAGCAGCCCAGACACAGACACACATCCCAGTACCTTGGTGCTTTTCCCTCGGTACTTGGTGCTTGGTGCTTCGGCGCCCCAGTGTCTAGGCCTCGACGCCCGTGGTACCCTCGAGTCCTTGGGTCCTCAGTGCCTCGGTGCACTAAAACCTCGACGCCTCTGTGTCTCGGCGCCCTCGGTGTTCAAGTGCTCCCCGACATCGGTGGCTTCGTGCCTCGGCGCTCCATAGCCTCGGTGCCTCTGTGCTTCGGCATCCTGCTTAAGAAAAGACAGGCTTAAGACAATGAAAACCTGTGTTAGCCACTATATTGATACACAGTATATTCCCTGCTGGATTATCTGAAGAAAACAATGAAGGCATTCATAGCTATCTTCCTGAGAGATGATGGGCATTGTCACAATCAATCAAATTATTGCAGCTCTTCACTTAAATGCTATGAAATTAAAGTAAAAGACAAAACAACTATAAATCAAAAGACTTGCTAGAGTTATTGTCCTTTTTTTATTTTTTTAAATATGGTATTTATTTGGGGTCTGAGAATTCAAGGTCTCCATGGAAACATGCACCCAAAACATAAACAAACATGAATCTCCTTGCAGGAAAAACGTTTTTTCAGAGTGATTGTGGAGCCTTGAAGGGATCCTGGTGGAGGTTTCTGGTTGTTGGATCTTTCTCAAACAGTTTCTGAATAATTTATCTAAAAACAGTATCTCACAGCTGGCGGGATGAATCAACTGTAAGCAATATGTTAGAGGCAGTTGGAATTTCTCATAAAGCTTTAGATCTTGTGAATTGTAGAATTGGAATGGGTTTCCAGTATGGAGGAGACAAAAAAAGAACACTTGTCATGTTTTTTTTTTTATCTTCAGTTGCTAGGATATTGTTCAGACCAAGCCCTCTGAGGATGAAATTTGATCTCCTGGGACAGTTTAAAAGAAATTATTTTCAAATGCTAGTAAAAGAATGGTTCCCACTGAACTCATGGTTTTCCCTCAAGTCTGGAGTTGTCACAACTTGCTATAGATCAGTTAGACCAAGGCTAAAAACCTGCTTGTGTTTCAAAAAGGGAGTTCGTATTAAAAAATTAAATACATTTACCATAATGTCTGCTTCTTTTATACATAATATTACTAAGTACAGCTTACTAGATTTATTTTATTAACTCTATGTCCCCAGTAAATCTGCACTGTAATTTTGCAGTTTCCCTTATGCTTTTCACATGGTTTGTCTAATTTGTTATTTGATTTACTATACCTCCGTGGTCTTTACCATGCTTTTACTTTACAGTTTACTATGGAAAACATCTATAAGGGTCCTGTAAAAAGGGTTATGTTTGCTCACGAGATTCAGGACATTCTATAACATTAGATTGCTCATTGAAGTCGTCTCTCCTAACGTTGCTATAAATAGCAACCCTTGCTCTCTGCAATGTGGTGTGGCTACAGTAAAATCCCTTGTTATTCCAACATAAAGAGTAGGTGGAGGTCACTGTAATGTTCAAATTCTACTAATCTACTAATGCTTTAATTGTTATCAGAGCATTAGTAGATTCTCACAACTTGTAGAAAAGACAATAAATCATGTATTGCAATTCATCATTATGAATTAATGTCTGTCATCTCAAAACACGCTTAAGGGAATCTGAATAACTGAGTTGGCTGTGTTTCCAGAGGTTCTGCTATGGGGATTCCAGAGGGAGATTTTCATTGGCTTTGGTGCTCCTGCGGGTTAGGTAGGCAAAACTGCAAGGACTGTTTCTCCTGGTGCTACAGTAGCTCACTGACTTGTGTAAAGAAGCAATTGGCTTGTTCATGGGATCAGAGGATGCCCACTGCCCGTCAATTCACCTGAGCCTGAGGTAAGGGGAACCTAATTAAATGTTCTAAATTGGGAGAGAAAATCGCGGGGTAAAATAAATGAGCACTTAAAATTCATTTAAATGAAAGATGTGTGCATTTACTACTGCATTTTCAGACATAAGATGAAGGACTGCACAGGCCACTTCTAGAGCTTGATATCAGACAGTTGCATTAATAACGATTAGTTGACCCTTATGAAAAAGGTAAGACAACATTGTGGTACACCATAATAGCATGTATGTGAACCTGGCGTGAATGTTCCAGACCAGACCAGATATTAAAATCCTTGTTTGTGTACCTTGGTGAGCAGTCATGTCCCAGCATGCCCCCATATCACAACACCATGGTTTTCTTGAATGCAGCAGCATGGTCTTAGTTCAAGTTTCCCAGTTATCATGGTTATAGCTTTTAAATATACACATGACGTCCACCATGATGTTCATCCAAACCACGGTTTATATTTAGGTTTCAGTAAGCCCCAAGTTAAAAGATCCAAAGAAAAAACAATCTAGTGCTACTACACACAGCTAACCAAAGATAAAAGATACAGCCAAGGCTTTAATAGAGATACAGTACAACTTCGCTATAACAAACCTGTTGGGGTCCAAGCCCGTTATATTGAGGGGTTTGTTATAGCAAAAGGACAATCTAAATGAACGATACACTGTTGGAGTAAGTTAATGAGATGCCATTGTGAATAAATGTAGAATAACATGTAACTGTTTGTCTCTTGTATGCATTATTCTGCCTTTGCTTTATCCTATTCGTTAAAGAATTAAAACATGAAATGATTTTCGTTTTGGAGGCAGTTACACAGCACACAATTTTTATTAAGACAAAAGAGTAGACTTCACTCTGGAGGTGCTCCCGTGTGTAAAGACCAGGATGTTGACAGTGTGTGTTAATATTATCTTTTTTATTATTATTTGGGGTCCAGGGGCCAGGTTTGTTCTAATGAAGGTTGTTACAGCGAGGGTGTGCTGTGCTGTGTTTCTAAAACGGACAGCCATGCTGAGATTAAATAACAGAATTACATGAACTGCTTCGGTAAATGCATTAAATTGCCTTGGCTGAGTATCAGCCTGAGAGAATTGTAACAAAATAGACGGTTGAGAAAAAAACCTGACCTGTCTTATCCATACTACATAAATAATGTGCAGGCAACACATTTTGAAACCACATGATTGCCATTCCAAAATGATCATGCAGTGTGAATTGAGAAGTAAAGTATTCCAGTTATGGGACCAGACGTCAACCCAATTTGTGATGTGTAGGACCAGAGAAGCTAAGCTTGACATTATTATTTGTTTACTTAGCAGGCGCCTTTATCCAAGGCGACTTACAGAGACTAGGGTGTGTGAACTATGCATCAGCTGCAGAGTCACTTACAACTATGTCTCACCCGAAAGACGGAGCACAAGGAGGTCAAGTGACTTGCTCAGGGGCACACAATGAGTCAGTGGCTGAGGTGGGATTTGAACCAGGGACCTGCTGGTTACAAGCCCATTTCTTTAACCACTGGACCACACAGCCTCATGCTTGGCCTTAACCAATGATCCTTAATAGTGTCAATGGAGGGTCATCTTTTAGATCAGCCTTGAAAGATCACATAACACTATTCTGGAAGTTACTCAAAGGGACAACGTTTGTCTTTAATGGACATTACAGGATGCATGCAGGAATGTTCCAGTCTCATCCTGAAAAAAACGCAGAGGGAAGCTGTGAAGAGAGCCTCAGAATGTAATATTGAATGTTTGAATTGCTGGATGAATCTGATGAGTCATAAAAACACGTCAAGGTGGAATTAAAATGGATTTCTAAAACAAGGGAAGTTGAACAGACCAATCACTGTTAAGGTGTTAATATAGCATTTCTAATCCAGAAACTTCCCACCGCATCTTTAACTATATAATACATCAGTGTATGAGACAGCCCCAATATATGCTAGGGTTGATGCATCCACCATGCAAAACTGTGATTTTCTAGAAGCTTCCCAGCCAGCTATTTAGAGTTAGAGGGCTGAAAGTCGTTAGCACATTTTCTAAATGACAATGGGGCAGAACAGCATTGCATGCAACACAGAAGGTTACCAGCAGGGGGCTGTTCAGATAGAGGTATTTGTATAATTATTATTTATTAATTATTTCTTAGCAGACGCCCTTATCCAGAGCGACTTTCAATTGTAAAAAAAAATTGTAAAATCAAAGTTCAAATTACTAATGCTTTTTATGTAAGGTGTATATTCTCTCATTTATTTGTATCGGGAACCCATCAAAAGGGCCAAGTGGATTCTATTTGATTGTGTTAGAGTGCATGGATCTCACAGACTGCAATTAGCTCTTAAGTGTTGCCTTCTGATTTCTGCAAACCAGATGTGTGCTTTAGAAGAAATCTGTTATGGAAACCAGATGCTTCTCCTAGATCCTGCTTTGAACACACCAGAGCTGCAGTAGCCAGTCAGTGTTAATGGAACTGAGTTCAGTCTGGACTTAATAGTCATAAGAGGCTTAGAAACACAGCACTCACTGTCTGAGACTTAATTTATGATTAATATTAATAACAGACACCATGCCTGTGTGGATAAATATTTATATGGTGTGGTTGTATAGATGTGTGTATGACAACAGCTCACTGTGCAGTTATGATATCGTGCTGTGGGCCCAAATCATAAAACGCTTTCCAAAGACTTTTTAATTTGTTTTATTAAAGCCAGGTCTCATTACATCTAGTTTTGGTATCCATTAAACTTTTTTTTTTTTTTTTTTTTAAACAACTTTAAGGTGTAATACCAACAACATATAGCATAACAACTTTATCACAAGTCCCTTACAGTTTTGTTGACCGTATTTTCAGATGAAGCCTATTCAGTGCATTGATTCTTTGCCTGATCACTTCCTATGTTACAGGTAATTGGACCCCACCTGGCCCAACACAGTTTCCAATGGGCAACATACAATTTTATGGTAAGGCTCTGGTGGGATGTACCTGTAACAAAGAAAATGGATTTAGAGAATGGAAGAATGGAGGAATTCGAGGCCACTAGGTGTAACATTAAAAAGGAACTGGTAAGAATATGGTTATGCTAATGACAAGTAAGACATTATTTTAAATGAAGAGACCTATTTAAAACACAATAATAAACAATGAACAAAATTGACTTTTTAAACTGTTAACAAGAATATAAATCATCTTAAGAAACTTTTCATGTCAAAAAAAAAAACACTTCTATTTCAAGTAGATGGAAGGAAGTTCAATTGCTTTCAGACCCATTGGAAGCCTTTGAGTCGTTCATTTTCAACTGTTGACAATCATACATTCTAATTAACCTTTTATATTTTTTTAAGATATATTTTCTACTTACTGATATGCATTGAAACAAGAATGTAAGGGTTTATTTTTAGGCATATTTAACTTTGGGTTTTGTTTCTGTATTTTTTTTTATTATTGTTATTACTATTTTCATTAAATATATTGCTATTTTTATGTTGGAATTGTTCACAGCTTTAGAATATAAAAACAGAAACTTTTCTCATGAATACCAAAGTCTGCCCAGATTCAATACAAAACGTTTGAAACTGTAAACCTGTGTGCTGTTTTAAAATGGATGTTAAGTAATGTTTGGTCATCAAGTATTCAGACACAACCCCTATGTCAGCTTTTCAAAAGGTTAATTAGTATCATTAGGCACTGAAAGTAAAATCTGTTATACAGTCAACTGTGAGTTAACTGATAGTATTGGGGAGGATTGCTCGTGGTTAATCAGGTGGGGGTATATATTGGTGCAATTTAAAATGGAGCCGCAAGCAAGTATGGCTTTGTAGGGTGCATGATGTTTTGTTGGGTTGTTTGCTTTTTCAAAATTGTATTTCTTCAAAGGGATGTTTTTTTTTTTTTTTAAATAGCTGAAGTAGCAGAAACCTCTTCTGGAAAAGTGCATACAGCACAACTATTTTGGTTGCATGTTTTTTTAATAGAAGTGAACTTTTTTTTAAAACTTATTATTATTTATTTTTTATTATTATTATTTATTTAGCAGACGCCTTTGTCCAAGGCGACTTACAGAGACTAGGGTGTATGAATTATGCATCAGCTGCAGAGTCACTTACAACTACGTCTCACCCGAAAGACAGAGCACAAGGGGGTTAAGTGACTTGCTCAGGGTCACAATGAGTCAGTGGCTGAGGTGGGATTTGAACCGGGGACATCCTGGTTACAAGTCCTTGTCTTTAACCACTGGACCACACAGCCTCCTCATCTCATGTAACTTCACTTGTAAAACTGAGGCATTTTACAAAGCAGAAATGCTACAGATAAATACGTATACAGCTCCCTGATAAAATTGTCTCACTACAGTAAAGTACAGGGATACAAAGAAAATGAAAGAATTGACTGTCCCAGAGCAGCTCAGCCTCAGAGCAGCTCAGAGCAGCCCAGCCTTCAGCTCCTGAGTGAAAGTTTGAAATTCACTTTGACCTGTACTTTCAAAGGGCCTATCTATCATTTAAATGAAACTGACACAAACCCTGCATTTTCAAAATACCTTTTTTTAAAATGTCATACTGTAAAGAAGTTATATTGTGTTGAAATATACTTTGTTCTAATTTTCCCTTCACTGGTCTCCAGTCCCAGCTAAGTCACAGATTTATCTATTGACAGATGCTGACACCAACTCAAATCACATTCTGTGTCAAAAATGTGACTTTGCATGTTGAAAACACTGGTCTCGTAATTGACAAATAATAATTTAGGGACAGGTTGTGTGTAACTGGGAAAATCTTTATTATTTATTCCTCAAATAATCGTATGATGGGAAATAATAGGACAGTGGGTATTTTTCAGGAGACAAAATGTTCTCATGCTAATAGAGCTGGGATGCACACGGGCACACTCATGCAGCCTTACAATCTGGTTATCTAATCATCATTCCTTAAACCAGAGCTAGGGAAGTGCTCTGATTTCCTTCAGCTGGCCACAGCCCTCAAGCACTGAGATCGTCCTGGTGTGGCTAGTCTCTAAGGGGAGGTCAGACAGGCTGCTCTGTGGCCCCACTCTATACAGCTCTGCAGTATGCAGCTGTGTGTATGCTTGGCTATACTGAAGCTATATCCTTATGCTCACAACCATCCCTTATATTACCATAGTAAAAGCGAAGTGTAATGAAGCATAATTATCGATGCACAGATATTTAGCAAACAAAGGGAATGATTGGGATAAAACGCAAAATAAATTGACTACAGTTGCTCTGCATTTATGTATTTATCCCACAAATTCTTGGAAGGTAGTTTATAGCCTTGAAGGATACTGTAAGAAACCACAGTATCAACATGTCATAAGAAACCTTAACCATTGGCAGACTGCAGTATGCAAACACAATGGATTTGAACAATTATAAATACAAATATTGCACACTGGTAAGTTACCATGGCACTGAAATGGATAACCACCGTGGTAACTTGTATGGAAATGTTACCACTAATGGCTCGTACCTTGGTAGCTACCCTTGCTGCACAGCACATAATCACTGCAGTGCCACTGAAGAGCTGTTGGCAAGGCATGTTGTCTATTGTTTGAAATTGGATCTGAAACACCATGATTTATGTGATTTCTGGCTGCCAGACCTTCATTTTGCTAATCTTACAAGGCAGTGTTATGTTTGGCAGATCTTAAAGAGTATCTTTTCTTCTGTCAAGATTTTTCCATGTTTCACTACGGGAGCGCTGCTAAAGACTTGCTCTGCTGCTATTTGATCTTCTTGGTCATCTTGTTTCCAGAGAGGCGTTCGACCATGTTTTACAGCTGTGTGGGAATGAAGCCTTAGGAGGTAATTGGTGTGTGACCAGGATCACTCAGATGACAGTTGGGCAGCTGGGATTAGTAATGATTAAGAAATTACAGGAGAAGACTTGAATGTTGTGTTTCATTGCAGTGTAACCGGCAAACCCACATTAAAGGCTTCCAGTATAGGATAGTCTGTCTGTGGTGATCACTCCATAGTCACCAGTCAGTTGGCCTCTTTGCAATGCTGCTGTAGTCATCAATACTTTCCTACCTTATTTGAGGCCATCCACGAATAGGTGTTGTGCTTCTGTGAAATGTGTTTTTAATGTTATCTGGACAATGGGACCATTCTTTAGCCTCTATATCTAAGGCTGTAAATAAAGATTTAAACGCTTAAAGTAATTGTAGCTAACAAAGTAGTTCCATTCATGTTCACCATCATGCATTACAAAGGTCTTAAATGTAAAAACATGTGTTTTCAATTATATCTGGTACTACACTTGGTTAAATACATCTCTGTTTGCAAGCTATGGTTTTAGACTTGTCACGCACTTCCTGGATTATTTCACCTGGAGGGTAGAATCGTCCCTGCTCGTTTAAAGGCTTTTTTCTTGTCATTAACCAATAAGCTGCTTCCCCTATTGACTGATATCCTTTGACCAGGGTTCCTGCAAGGCAAGACAAGCACACTGAGAACTTAGTTGTACCAGATGTCTGTTTTAAAAAGAAAATACATGTTTGCTATAACATTGGATGGCATTTAATGGCTGTTTAAATGGAAATGTAGTGTTTTATGAGGGTCTTGCATTGATTTTTTCCCATTTTTCAAAAAGGTCGAATCTTTTATAGTACATTTATAGATGCACTGTAATTGAATACTGTATGTGAAGTTTGAAAAATACCAAGTAAAAGATCAAGCCGTCTTTTTCATTTAAAATGTGTGTCAAAGTTGAAATAGTAACAGACTATTAAAATAGCTGTAAGCCTCTATGACTTCTGTTGAGAGTCCAAGGACCCTGTTGCCCATCATTTGGTACCTTTACATTGTGGTGAAAAGCATTGCAAAGTGCCCTGCATATTCTCCAGTAACCTGTACTGGTACATAAATAACTCCTCTTAGAAGGGGGAGGGGGTTACAAACCCAATTGTACAAGCAATGTCATATTTCATGAGGCAAAAATAATGCACTGTCGAATAGCAGCATCCCTCACAAACCTTGGGACCATTTTAGCCCAATGTTTTCCCAAAATAAAATAAAAAACCAACAGAAAAAATGACATAAGAACTGTTTTTTTTTAATTAGGGTTCAAAAAGACATCAGATCTTAATAATACAATCTCATAAAAAGCCCTGAATTTCCATGCCCAGTTACTTTGCATAACATAAAAACATAATGCAGATTTTCTTAGCTTATCTACCCAGTCAGTTTGCCGTTTCTAGCCTAATATCTACTACTAGCAGTATTACTCTTAAAATAAAAAGGAACAGGAACAGTTCTTCAGTCACCAGGTAGACAAATAAACAGTTGGGCAATAAATGTTTGGGCAAGCAGAAGTACCTAGCGCCCTCTGCTGTATAGAGGCGGTGGTGCTCCTGCATTATTTAGGATGTTCCCTAATAACCAAATACGTTGCTGGTCATAGTGATACAATGGTAATTTGTATTAAATTACAAATAATATAAATTTGGTTTCATTTTTTATAGCAGGTTGTCAGAGTAGACGTGCTTAAAAGATTAGCTCGGAAGGTTTTTTGTTTTGTTTTGTTTTTGTTAAGAAAAGGCAGCCCCTTTTTTTACCACAAAGAGGCCTTGTCTCACGCTGCAATGGTCGTGATAATATTTATACAACCCTGTATTCCTTCTGTAATTCTTCCAGCACTATATATTGAAATATTTCAGAAACTTTACAGAAAGGTAACACTAGAATAGGTTATTAACCAATTTCAGTGTCTGAAAAAAAAGTGGTTTATGAACATGTATGGCCAAACAAGACTGGTGTGGTGTTTAAGTGGTGCTCCTATACTACAGCAACAGTTACTTTCCAAGCCCTGTATACTGGTCTGCAGTGTTGAAAGAGTTAATAAGAGTCCTTGGTGGAGTGAATATATTTATAGTGGGTGGTCCAGTGAATAATTTATTAGCCAATGGAAATCTCCTGATTCCCTTGCATTGTTTTGGTCCAGGTGACTGCAGAGCTACCCCTGTTTATGGATGGGTTTTTTTCCCCAGGTAGTGGGACAGTAGGAAGAGCTAGAGCTGCATGCTTCTCAGGGCTGCTCAGGGCTGGGCTTCAGTGCTTGGGTCCTTCTCATAGATGTAGCTGCCCACCCCACCAGTGTTCACACCTGGAAGGAAAAACAATTCAAGGACTTAGGCATCAAGACTGACATGAGTTCTAAACAGTTATCTGTATGTTGAATTAATTATATATAAAAAATACCCATATAAAATAAACTACTGTTGTATTGGACTCACAAATACACAGCAGCTTTGGCCATCTTCAAACACTTCTTTATAAATGCTGAGGTAAAACTATAAGAAAGTCTTAGATGTTTAATAAATTACATTTACAGTATATTTCTGCTATATACATTTTTATATGAAACCCCAAACTTTTATTTTTATAGCACAATTTTGGATTAAGATTACATCCTGCAATACATCTGTAAATTAAATACTCTCTCCACACTTTACCATGACCTCTGGTTAACCTTGTTGGCCTTTGCTTTTACTGTGCTTTACTACACACAGGGCCTCATTTAAGAAAGGGGACTAAATGTAGCTGTAACGTGCACATTAACTAGTGAGCCTAATGTGCACCATAATCCTAAATGTACTGTCCCATTTACTGATAGAGAACACATTGATTTACATGCACACTATTTGGCTAATTTACATACCACAGCTTGCACACCACATGTATTGTGAGTGATAATTTAATGTACATGATAATGTCCAGGACTTACCCGTGACCACTGTGATATAAAAGGACCCAGCAGCCCAGACAAATCTTTTGGTCAGTGGCTTATTTTGAAAAGTTAGAGGTGGCTTACATTGACCATTGTACCAATATAATGAACTATAAAATAAAATCTAAAATATAACCTGTTATTTACAGGTAATTTTCACTGCTCTATATGAAAACTTTAATGCAAGTAATGCCTCCACGATGCCAGACAGATTTCAGCCCAGAAATGTAGGTTTAAATAGTGCGTCTATCAGTGGTTAAAGCCTGGTTTCCAAACAAACAAATGATCGCTCACTTTAATCTCATTCTTCAGAGCAGGGTGCCTCATTTAAATACATTATCATGCATTACCATAGAAATAACACATATTCATTCTGATTACCATAGTGTGGCACATTAAAATCAGTGTGCACCATAAGATGCCCACTATTCCATGCGATAATGAATAACATCGCAATAGTAAATACGGAAATCATGAACGTGAACACTAATTGCAATTATGGTGCACCATAATGTTTAGTTGCCTTTTGTAAATGAGGCCCATAGTATACCGCAGTAAACCTTAGGTAGGTTTATTTATTTATTTATTTTTCTTAGCACACACAAAGAACAGTGTGATCTATATTAATACTAAACATCGACATATTTTCTACATACCTCATTTCACTGTATTTTGTAAAGTAATGTTATTAAGTAGATCAATAATTCACCCTTAGGGCAAAAAAAAACCCAATTTGGAAAAATTAAAGAGCAGCAGTATTTAAATCCACTACTTTCTAAATGATTAAAATAGACCCCACTTTGGACTGAAACAGTAATATTCAAAAGAAGTAACAACAGACCATGGTAATGCCCCTAGGAAACCCCTGGTGGAATAGCATTGCATTTATTTATATGCTATGAGCACCATCTAGTGGTAAAACTGGATATTTAGTTCAGCTCCATTTTGTTCAGTATCTGGTCATGCACAATAGGAAACATACCTTTTGGTCCAAACAGAGTTGCATAGCAGGGCTTGTGGCAGTAGGGCTGCCCATCATGCTGTTACATAAAATGAATGCATACATTATCATCAATATCTTCAATGTTTACTACAATCTGAGCATCATGTTCTTTATTAAATACAATTTATTAATAAGGTAATATCCAACTGAAATAATTATCCAAAGAAAATGGTGACATAACAGCGAAGTTGATCTATGTGTCTCTTTCGCTCCTATCAACCAGTTTAGTTTAGATGGTTTGTTATTCCCAATACAAATACGTTCCAGCAGCAGATACTGGTCTTCATTTGTGTTAAACCCAACACAGACGATAGTTTTGGGGAATGCTTCTCTTTAGGCTCATCATGAAGGCAGGAGACGGAGAAAGTAATAATAACAACAACAATGTGGGATATTGCAGGTAATTGGGGGTTTTCACAGCTATGCGCCTACAATTTCTTACTTGGAATAGCTTACCACAGTATATTGGAGATTTGGAAACTGCCTGTGTTTTTAAAACCTCAAGTTTTGTCTGTTTAATTTAGCTTTTAAGTAGCGTTTGAACATTGTAAAAGGTTGAGGGCCTTGGCCATCATATCATAATGTTGTCTTTTTACTGAAGCAAAATCTGAGTAAAGTCAAACCTAAAGGGTTGTTCATCCAAAGAGGGAAGGGGAAACGGCCAGTTGAGGTGGAGGTGAAGGAAATGGGGTAGACGCAAATGTGAATGGTTAAGAGTGTGAAAGTGGAAGAGTAGATATTTTAAAAAAAAAAGATTGAGAATGAGAAAAGGAAAGAAAGCAGAACCAGCAGTACCTCTGCGTGGCTCCCCGGAGTCAGGGTCTTGCTGCAACGCTCACAACGTAGACACGGGCGATGCCAGTCCTTCCCCAGGGACGTCACCTTCTCCGCTGGAACACAGACACCGACACCGTCACCATGGCAACCAGCTCCCTCTACCTATCTGCACTCTAGCTGTAGCAGTACAGCTGCATTACCTTGGCCTAGTTTAGCTCATTATTTTGTTATTCTGTTAAGAAACAAATTACTTCATTATAATTTGCTCATACCAGTTACATTTCAATTATTTTAACTTACTGAAAGAATCAAACGATATAACATGGGCTATATTTTTAGTACATGGAATAAATATATATATAAAAAAGAGAACATTGCTTTATATTCATTAATTACATTATTTCAAATGTCAGATACTGTCTGCATTATTTTACAGAGCTTCCTTTCTTACATATTGTATTTCTTAGAAACCTGCTGCAGTATCCTTATAAAAGATGACCATGGTAAATTTGAACATAATGTACTAAGATTATTTTTTATTTAATAATGCAGTTCCAAGAGTATGGAATCTGCTACCTTGTCATGCAGTAATTATCTAAATATTTAAAGAAACAAATGAAAACATCTGTAACTGCCTTAGTGGGTGATTATAGGATATGTGAATTTACCAAGTTTAAGATTGTCTCTCAAGGAAGCAATCAATGTATTTTTTTTTTTTTAAACTCCAGCAGGGGGCAATATATACACCTCTCAGGCACCCGGATGTATTTCAGTATCCAAAATGCTTGCAACAGAAGAAGATAAATGACTTTTGTACATTCTGGGCTCTGTTTCAAAGCAATTTTGGAATTTTGTTTTTAAAATGTCTTCCAATGTTCAATTCAGATTAATGCAATAATAAGGTATTTCAATAACACATATATAAATATCCCCTGTCAAAGATAGGTCAACATTTAATACATCCATTACATACCTATCAAAACCGGAAAAGTGGTACGAAAAAAAAAAACTAAATACAGTACACTGTGTCGAATAATCGTACAAACCTCCAAGCAAACATTTATCAACATTATACAGAACAAGCTCTTCCCAAGCAATAACCTTCATAAGCTAAGCAAATCAGGGGGAAAAATAGGTCAATCTCCATGATATTCTTTCACATTCATGTGTGTGCAGCTATGCGGCATATCAGCTCAGACTACTTCACCTTACTCTATTGAATAACCACAGTTAAGATTTTTAAAAGGTAATCGTCTTCCTACCTAAAAGCATCCAATATTAACCACACAAGCAGACTACAAATATGATATGGGAGTGTGGGTAACTAGGGGCACTTAAGATTCATGACCTTTTCACTGTCTGGACCTCAAATATTATGCTACTTCTGATTTCAGTATTTAGAGTAAATGTAAAAGGAGTCTAATACTTACTCCTGGTAGAAAATCCATTCAAAAAGGAAAACCACAAACCTATATTATTAGTCTATATTATTAAGTACTTTTATAAACTGATGTAAAGGAAAAGTGGAAAAAAACAGAATACTCACCAAAATAAACCTTCTTGTTACACCTGGGGCACATATTGGGCTCTCCTGAAAAACTGGTAATGCTTGCAGCTAAAAAAAATAAAATAGATGTTTTATTGTTACATACATTATACTGCTTATAATTTACAAAACGTTGATATTTACAAAATATGAAAAACCATTAATATCATGGGCGTTGTGTAGGAGAATGACACCTCTTATACTTCCATAAAGACACTTTGCAGGAAACGAGGTGAAACTGAACACAGACTTCCTCAAAATAAACACGGCATTTGAGAAAATGCTATATAAATGACCCAGAATAATTATAAAAAGTAAATCAGACAGAAACAAAACTAAGTAAATGTCATTTGAAGTACTTTGCTCTTTAAAATGCAGGGTTATCATATGAACTTCAGGCAAAAAATGTTGAACTTGTGTGAAATGTTCATAATTAACAAGTGGATTACTCTTCAGTGAATAAGAAGCCATGGCAACAAATCAGGAAGGTCTTCTCCAAGAACAGCAATTGTATAATGGTCATTCCTTTTCATATGCTAACAGAGTGCTACAGTATGTATTTTACCACCTCTCTGCTTTTTATTGTACTATCTTACACAGGATCTATGGAGTCCAGACTAATACTGCTGCTGACACCCTGTGTTTTAGGTCAGTGTGAGCCACGGGGGATCTCCAATGGGTCTGTTGGCAGCAGTGCCATAATGTCTCGTCCTTCTGATAACCTTTGCAGCGCTTCAGGTTAAAATTGATCATAATGCAATGCTTGGGAATAAGTACCCCATTCATTAGGCTATTACTATAAATACATCACTAATATGATTGGCTTCAGGTGGATTCACACGACTGATGCTGCCATGCTTTTGGGCAGTAGACTGTGGAACAGCACAAAACAAGTGCAGCGAACTGTGAGCAGTAAGACCTACCTCAGCATATCTTAATGTGGAATCAGGCTGGCAAAGTAATTGCATCTGAGGATTGGGAGACAGGCTGGCTTAGTAGTCTAAGACTTCTGATACAGGTTTTAGGAATACATTAATAAAGGGCACAGGAATATTTAGGGAGGATGTTTAAGGTTACACTTGAAAATTCAGGCTGACTCCCTGTATGCTTGCTGTATCTTATTGTGTATAAGATGTCATCGTGTGCAGTTTGGTCTCTGGCTTCTCAAACTGTGCAGAATGATGCCTATAACACCCTACACACTACATATTCACTTATTATAAAGATTGTATTCAGGAACTACAAAAAACGTGTTGTTATTTTTTACTTTAGAATTGTGCTGAATGTACATAATATTTATTTGAGAAGTCTGCTCAATATCATATTGTGCCCGTGTGTTCCATACACATCACTATCTGTGGTTGTTCCTTTGATAATCACTTTAAAACTGATTTTGACATTTTCTATTTAGTAACCCAGAGTTGCAGAGGGGGCAGAAATGACGGTTGCGCATCCCTAATTTCATTTCTAAAAACTAAAATTATCTTTTAGGAGTCAGAAGCAGCTTACGTATTTGATCGACGACATTAGTTAGTTAGTCTGGTAAATAACGACATTAACGACATTAAATTAAATATTCTAAAAATGTATATGGTGCAAAGTATCCCTTTGAAATGCAACTTCATATGGGGAGGAAATATCAGAGTTCTCTTAAATAATTATTATTGTTTAGATACACTTTGTATCATTTTGCTTCAGTCAACACATTCGTGTTACTTTTTACAACACAGAAGAAAGCAGCACCCCTGTGTGCTCAATAGAGCTCTCAAAATCCTTGAAGGGGTCTTTAAACGGTGGTCCTGTCAAACTGTGCACATTAAAGATCCAATGAAACTCCAGTATCAGGGTCAATCACATTATGGCCGGGTTAATTTCTCCATATCTGATCTAATCCCAAATACAATTCCCCTGTGCCCCAGCTCCCCCATGTTAAGAGAGCTGGTGATATAAATTGATTTGATGAATTGAATTATTTATTTAGAGACCGCCGGGAAGCTGGCTATTCGGGACTCTTACGTACCTTTCACAGGTCCCCGGGGGGGTCCAGAGGTCTTTCTCTCCTCCTCCGTTTTGGGGGCCGACTCGACTGCGGCGCTCGTTTGCTGAGAGTTCACAGGGGGGTTATCATAGACGTATGCCCCTGCACCACCAATATTGACACCTGGAGGAAAGGACAATTGGCTGGTATTTATTACCGTTCAGAAATACAAATGTGAATTTAAAGGAAAAAGGGAGTGCCAATAGTCTGCTGGCTGTCTGTGACACATGAATGAATGAAATCTAATTATAGAGCAGGCTATAAATGCTATAGCACCATTATTTAGGCAGCTACCAGAAGTTTCCATATTCACAGTTTCCATATTGTCAGCCATTCACATTAAAATACCTTCACTCCATTACTAAAAAAAACATTTGCAGAGGATAAGTACAATAATATGTAAAAGTGTAAGTAGCTTTATATGTTATTGCCGTTCCTTTTCTGTTTTCCCCTTACAACTGAATGTTGTTTGCAATTATTCTGAACGCTTCTGTGGTTGGCATAGTCTTTTGTCGTTTTGTATAGATGCATGATTATGTGATGGAGGCTAAATACACTGCTGGAAATGCAGTGCTTTAGAGCCCCAGGGCTCCTAGGAGGTGTCCTGTTGCCCACATTGCAGGTGCGCTGTAGGAAGAATCTTTGTATACACTGCCATGATGATTGACAGCAGACAGGCAGGATTCTTGTGAGGACAATTAAGCTCTGCCAATCACATTGCCTTTCCTTAACAAATTCATTAGTAAGCCCTATTTAAGAGGACCTTTTTCATATTTCAGTTCCAGTCCTGGGACTGTATCCTGTGCTGCATTTGTTCAAATTAAAAATTTAAAGAAATGTACATTTCCATGCAAAATGAGGAATGACAGGTAGTCAGCTTAATATGAATGTTTAGGGGATAACAGCACAGGAGACTGAAGTCCTTGTGTCTACTCCATTCTCAGAGAAGGTACTGTACAGGTACGAATGCAAGGCTTACCTTTTGGCCCAAAAAGAGCAGCGTAGCACGGCTTGTGGCAGAATGGTTTCCCATCATGCTGAAAAACAAGATAAAAGCACAGGAACTCATTTAGAGAAATAAGGTATGGTATAGTGTTGAATTCCTCTCAATTGGAACATATTCAAAGAGCCATAAACAATTATTAATTCCTTGGCAAATTCAAACACTCAATTAGAAATTCTAAGGTATAACTATAGAACTGCCCCTGTCAGTTCTGACACAGCTGGATTATATATCACTGGAGCATCACCTTTGATTTCATCGATAAACTATCCTTGGTTACCCTTGGACTGAACAGCCTGACTATGGTATTGTTCCGAGATTTACTAACAGACCACAGGTTAAGAACCTCAGGGCTGGTACTTGGAGCAGTGTGGCCTAATGTTTAGAGGAGATGACCTGGGAGTAAATGTGGCCTAGTGTTTAGAGCAGAGGGACTGAGAGGCAGGGTGGACTTATGTTTATAGCAGAGGGACGTTTTTTAGTGTAATGTGGGTATGCTGTAAAATGCTTTAAAAATCCAGCTGTGGTTTATAGGCAGAATATACTATAGGTTGATCCAATCAAAGTAATCAAAGTAAAGTTGACTTTCTATGTTTAATGATGTAGGGTAAACTATTTTGGTGGTATGTTTTCTATAAATTCCTCCCTATGGAATTGCTACCATTGATGGTGATATTGTGTTTCTTCGTGGTACAGTAATACACTGTTAATCTTCTAAATAATAGTATGAAGTATCATTTATATTTTTCAAACTTTTACGAGAAAGTACAAGTATCAAATTTGGAGACTTTCTTACAGCAACCCCTGCATAAGGACGCAGTCAAGTCCCAGCTACCAGATCTGAAATGGAGCCTGTCTCACTATATATTAACTAAAGAGTTTGCCAGATGTGTGCTTAATGACACACATAGCACTGCAGTGCCCAGACATCACTTTTAAAAGAGTTCCATCTAGGTACAGTGTCCCCCGAGGAACTGCTACTGTCTGCTTTTGTTCCTCCAGATTTTCTAACACGTCCAGTATATCTGCCAATAGAGAGCCACCTGCTTTTCCCTAGCACACTGTTCCTTTGTTTGGCTCCGACTCCCACTGTTGCCAAGACGAAAGAGGAACAGCAGGGCGGGAGCAAACTGGGCTACTGCTCTCGTCAGAGCGGGGTGATGTATTGTGTGTCCATTGGTTGTCAATGTGTCAACGAACCACAAAATGTGTTTCATTATAGTCGCTGTTATTTCAATAAACAGAATTGTTTTTACAAATCTCTTTAATTGTATATAGCACAATTCAATTATGAGATTTAAATGTGATATTGATATCTGATATTTCTTTTGTCAATGTCCCCGAGATATCCTTTGTAAACTGTTCCATCTCATTGTGTTTGTAATCTGAGGACGTTTTTAGACAAAGGAATGTGTTTCTAAGGACTATTGTATTAAATGGGGTGAGATACGCATCAGAGGATGCAGCATTTTCAGGGGAAGCTTTCATGGCTTTTCCTGGCTTACTGGTGGTCAGTGTCCTTGTTCCTCACCTCACATTTCTACTATTCTTTGCTATATTTCTGCTTGTCTAGTACAGTGATTTCTAGCCTTAGGGTTTGCCCCCACAGACCAGCTGTTGTTGTTCAGACCATTACGCGAATGAAAAAAAAAATTTTGTTGATGTTTTGTGATTAATTCTAGCATGAGGTGTATTTTTCGTAATTATTAATAGGATGACATTGTTATCTGTTGTGTAGTGTGTAGCAGTTTAATGGTTTGCTTTGGTGTTGGAGCAGTGTGGCCCTGTGTTTAAAGCATGGAACCTGGGAGGTTCTGTGGCCCAGTGTTTGGAACTGAGAACTGTGGGAGGCTGTGTTTGGAGTCACAGAAACTGAGAAACAGTGTTGCTATTGGAGTTGATTTGACATGGCTCAGTGATATTGAAGTCGAATTACATTATTAAAAAAACACATTAAGAGACTGAATCTGAGCTGTAAATCTCCTTCCCAATCAGAGAAGGCGCTGCATAAGGGGAACAATAGGCTCTTCACAGGATTTGCTGGAGAGAGAGGACTGGAGCTGAGACTCTCACTCAGCACCTTCCCCAGCACGCCACAAACCTGCACAGCACAGCACAGCACAGCAAAACACAGAGCACAGTTATTGGAACTGCACTGTTGTCACCATGACTGTGGAACTGTATTATACACTCTGTCACTTTAATTAAAACCCTTGCTGGTTCAACTGGGCTACCTGCGTGTATGTGACGTCACTTCCACCTTATCACTCTCCATCTGTGACAACATCCATACTTTTAAACACACAAACATGAAAACAGTTACCAGGATTTTGTTTGTGGATTTCTAATATTAAACGCAGTACGTCACATGCATAAACAACCCCTCCTCCAAAGCCTGATGAGGAGATGGGGGTGGTGAGCATCAGCAGACGTTCTTCAGGGTCAGAAATTTACCAGGGAACCCTGGGAATTGTGTGGACAGCAGACAACAAGCGCAGCTAACTCAAATGTCCTGAAGGTCAGTGAGCAGCGAGACCTACCTCAGCAGATCTTAATGTAGAATCATCCTGGCAAAGTAGTTGCTTCTGAGGACTGGGAGGCAGGCTGGCCTAGTACTAAAAACTTCTGATATAGGTTTTAGGAATGCATTGATAAAGGGCACAGGAATGTTTAGGGAGGATGTTTTTCACGGTTACACTTGAAAATTCAGGCCAACTTCCTGTATGCTTGCTGGCCCCTGTCCCCATTTGACCAAATGTTGCTATTCACTTGCCAAGAACTATCTGAATTTTTTTTTTTGGACAATACTTTTTTTGGATTATACTTTTTTTTTATATGTTGCATTTCCACACCAAACTTTCTAAAAACATCTCACACACCTACTGTTTGGTCTGCAAGTACTAGAATTAAGGTTTGTACACTCATTGTGATGTATTGTATTCCTATGCTTCTGCTCATCCAGTTGAACATCAATCCAGGTTTGTCCAAAAGGTCTGAGTGTTACAGTGGCTCGCAAGTGACTTTGGGAACGTTCATGTTTTTGTGCTGACTTCAATAGACATTCTAGATTGCTGTAGCCAGTGCTGTTCCATATCGTCTTTTCTGTACTGAACAAAAGACAGTTTCAGCAGTATAATTTCTGTAATTGACAGCTACCGGTAAGCACAGATACCTTCCATAATTTGAATTTTGGAAGTGGCGAGTATATCCCTTCCGTTCCTGTGTCAGTTCAGGTATTTGTGGTGTATCTCTCCCTTTTTTAACAATCTCCAATTTTTCTGATAAAGCTGTACTTGAAAATTGGTAACCAAATCGACTACGATGTCTCAGTGATCTGACATTTAAAAAAAAAAAAAAAGTGTAAAAAGCAATTAGAAATATTACTTTGAAGTTCTCAATATAATTCTCAATATTGGTCTCTATAATAGTAATATTGCGTGAAATTCAGCTATTCTTACACCACTTATCATATTTATTTTCCGCCTCTGCTTACTAATGATTGGACAGCTGCAAAACCAGGGCAGATCTTTGACTTTCCCATTGGTTAAAATCCCTAAGACAATCAACTGAAACGGAGAATACTTTCAACTGTTTATGTCCCGCCTCCGCTCACTTATGATTGGACTGCTGCGGAGAAAATGCAGATCTTCTATTGGTTGATCGCATCGCAGGCCCTTCAGGAAAACATTAGAGTACGTTTCGCAGCATATAAGCGAGCACTGTAAATTGACAGCTGTCAACGGTTTAGTTGCCACTGTCTCATCAGCACAGAATACCTTGAAGGCCCAGATGTTACGCCCCTGGATTAATCCTGAATAGCTACCAGGCTCGTGAATCACTATACCATTAATATCTGATAGAATAAAAATTAATAATCTATTTTGTGTTCTCTCAATGAAGTCACACCTAGGCTGTGTCTTAATATGCACCCTATCCTATGAGCAGTGGACTTTTTTGTCCATCTGCCATTTTGTAGGGGTGTCTAAATGCCCATTCGTCAAAAATATATAGTTTCAACACTGGAGGTGCGGCCTTGGCCTAATATGTCAAACGTGCAGTAATATTTAGTGCATTACACACTTTTTTAGCTTGAGAGGGAAGGGAAGAAGTAAAATATGTTCTAGAAATAGTATAAAGAGTAGTTTTGAATTAAGACACAGTGATTCAAGGATACAGCCTTACCTCAGCGTGGCCCCCTGAAGTCAGAGTCTTGTTACAGCGCTCACACTTTAGACAGAACTTGTGCCAGTCTTTTCCCAGGGAAGTGACCTTCTCGGCTGCAAAACCAAAAATAATGAATGACAACCTAGCAATAGACTTAGGAACGAGATGACTGTCTTCCTGGATTCAAGTCTACTACAATACAGCATATTCAAACAGTACATAATCAATACAAAAAACAACAATGTTATCCAAGCAATGTCCATTTTGTCTCAAGTTAAACTCTGAGCATCTTCTACAATAGCAATAAATAACACGGGTGTGTTACCTTACAAAAGGTACATACTGTAAAAATCCTGGAAAACGTAGGTGATAACTACAGGGCCCATCGAGTGTACAAGGTGATAAGTCTTCTCATTAGATCAAATGTGAGACAGGTTATCCCCAAGTACACTTGATGCATCATCTATAGTAGGTATAGCCATTATATGACAAGTGCTTTGTTTAAGCATATTAGCTTGATATTTCTTGCAGCATTTTGTGGTTCAGATATGTTTATCCCTGTTTGTCAGCTAATACTTTTCTCCTAGAATCTGCAAATTCCAGTCATTGTGGATTACAAAAATAGCCAAATCTAATCAATTATTTTCATACACTGCACTTAACATTAAACCTCTATTTACATAGCTCTGAATCTTACAGTAACAACATTTTTTTTAATGTCAACTGTTTGACACCAAGCGCTCTATAAACAAAAAGAATTTGAAAATCCTCTTACTCCTTGCTAGAAAGGTAAACCATGCAGTACAGATTTATTTTCCAATTGGAAATGAAATAGTTTCTCAGAGAAGAGGGGAAATGGAATCCGGAGAATGTAATGCACTGTATCAGAAGCCTTTGCTAACCCCTGTGGAACAGCGGTGTGGAAATGCATCAATCATCCTAAATATTAAACCCAGCCAGAACCCTGACTGGATATAAAAGCAATCTGCGATACATCTTTCATTTGGAGGTACAGTATAAAGAACACACAGCAGGGCATGGAAAGTAACCAAGTAGGCTGGTACAGTACATCTACATGTAACCACGGCAGCCGGGTTGGTAGTGTATTTTAGTAAACCTTGGTTTCTAAGCAGTTCATCACGTGATGCAGTAAACAGGGACTCAAATGACTCGGCATGTCCCCTTTCTCTCCTCCCCTTGACCACCCACCATAATAGGAGAATTAACTGACTGGACCCGCTTCATATGCTTGCTACAAAGTTACAGTTGGGAGCTCTTAAAGAAGCACACTACATCTGAAAACTCATCCTCTAGGCTAAAAGTTAATGCTACTTATATAGTCAGTTGAGAAACACATGCTGTCATATGAATGCAAGTTCCTCAGCATATTCTTTAAAGCTGTAGTCCCTAAGGTTTACCTGCAGCAGAGCCAGTTTCACTGCTCCCTGTCATCATGCTACAACTCCATAGTCAGCAAGCTTCAAATCTTACATTGTGACATAATCCGAGTTTGCATCCTGTTCGAACTGAGAAATCCATCACATTTCTAGTTCAGATCCCAAGTGAATATGCCGGGCTGTCTCTTACACCATTTCTTTCAACACACATTAATTATAGTACATGAAATGTTACTCTTTCTAAATATATAACAAGGGTTAACAATAGTCAGACAATGCCCCCCTCAGTGTTATAGCCCAACTCAGGAAACACTGTTGCCTTATGTAAATGGCATTTGTACCTTTTGTTTCCTTAAATTGAATAGATGAAAATGGTGATGCATGAGGAGACACTTCCTGTTATTTCAAGTTAATCAGCAGATGTTTTTTTATGGCAACAAAAGAATGGAGGTCTTAAAATAGATGTTACCCTTCGTATCAATAAGCTTCACATTTTTGGGGTGTTGGTTGGTTAAGTTTGAATAAGACAATTGTGTTATTTATAGAAGTGCAATAAGACTACATGTTCCTAACATTACAGTGTGGTGTACAAGGAGATTAACATTATGAATTATTTTTTATCTTGTACTAGTTCAATTTCCTACACTACAGAAATCAAAAGCTGAAGTGCATCGTGACATATCCTACGGCAACTGAGCAACCTGATTGGTTGGAAAGGTTGTGCTGCTGTATAAATACTGAGGTTACGGCCTGGAATCAATCAGTTTTATGCCCAGAATGTTGAGGAACAATCAAATAACTTTATTTATATAAGGCAAGTTCTCATGACTGGTATAAAACACAACACAGGCAGTAACCTATTTCTACCACATTTTTTAATTAATTCTCATCTTAATTAAATTATTGTGTTACTGTTATGTATTATTAAAGGACTAGTGTGTTACTCTGCAGTATTCCTCCACCTTGTGTTGTCCATTGAGAATGTTTATCAAAGTTGGCTGCCGTTACCAGGCAACAGGCACATCCAGTGTTAACAGCAGCTGGTTGGTTCAATTCCATGTCGAACTCAGGGACTGCCATTTCATAGTCAAAAAGAAAAGAAAGGATAGTATCCATTTTATAGCATGTATCTTTTATAGCAAGTACCGCTAGTCTGAAATAGTTTATTTTGTTTTTAATTGAAACAGTATTTTTGCAATGTCATAATTGGTATTTTAGAGATCCGGCTACTTGTTTGATTGTGATGACAAAAGTATTGCATCATCTAGTATGGTAGAATATTTGATATCCTTCCAATCTGATTACATTAACCAATTGGCACTAAGAACATTTATTGGGACTTTTCAACATACCTTTTAGGTTAAACCTAAAGTTTTGTAAAATTCATTTTTTGGGCTATTTAGTCTTGTCATTAATTCAAATGTGGTAAATATTTTTTCCCCCCAAAATGGTTTAGTACATGTGGCGGAGTGTCCCGCCCCTATTTATTATTATTTGTATTTTTGTTTGCGGCGCGGGTAAAAGCGCCGCGTCTTTTGTTATTATATTTAAAAACCTCGTGAGGATGCATGGCTGATCAGCTACTGATTATTTAACTAGCTGACAGTCATGCATCCTTACCAAACGCGTGCAGACTCTGGCCGAGGGATAATAAGATAATTACCAACTAGTTAATCCCTCGGCCAGAGTATATAAACCAGCAGCACTCTGCACTCGGGGTTGAGAGTGTAGAGGAGAGTACGGGAGAGCGGAGAGAGAAAAAGCAACATTAACAAAACAATTGCTAAGACGTGCTGGATTTCCCAGCACATCACTTACTTGTTTGTTTGTTCATTCGTTTGGCCCTTGTGCCCTTTTGTTTTGTGTTGTGTTAATTTGTTTAATATTTTGTTTATTAAATACGCTGAGTGCACTAACACTCAGCTTCAACCGCCCATCCACTGTTTGGTTTGAGTTACTTCCTGGTCCGTGACGTCATCCACATCACCACTGCGAGCCAGACTGTCACATATGGTGTCCTGCGTGGGACAAACAACGCCTCCAACAGCCGGACCAGGATTGAAAAGTGCGTTTTTTTTTGTTTGTTCGTTTTTTTTTTCAAATTAAAAATGGGGAAAAGTAGCCGGAGGAGAAAGCAGCAGCAGCAGCAACAACAGCAGCAGGAGGCGCAGCAACATCAGCCTTACCTTGCCACACTGGATATCTGCCTCACCTGCCTGAAGGGTGAGGAGTGGTGCTTCGCGGTTGGTGAGGTTGGGCACGTGGCACCAGACCAACCCCCTCCATGGCAGGAGAAAGAGGAGCCAGAGCGTCCAGTGAGGGAGGACCTACATCCTCCAAAGAGGACGAATGCACTCTCCTCTGAGGGAGTCTGGGACTGGCTGGTGGAGCCGGGGAGGGATTATGAGGAAGCCCTCCCTGCAGTGATCAACCTCCTGTGGGCAAGAGATGGGGAGCGCTGGGAGGCCTGGGAACAGCAACACCACCCAGCTTCCCTCCCAGACATCGCAGCCATGGTGTTCAACTACCTGGCTGCGGATATGGGAGAGACCCTGCTGCTGCCATCTCCAGCATCAGAGGGAGAGGAGCCATCGCTGCCGTCTCCAGCGCCAGAGGGAGAGGAGCCATCGCTGCCGTCTCCAGCGCCAGAGGGAGAGGAGCCATCGCTGCCGTCTCCAGCGCCAGAGGGAGAGGAGCCATCGCTGCCGTCTCCAGCGCCAGAGGGAGAGGAGCCATCGCTGCCGTCTCCAGCGCCAGAGGGAGAGGAGCCATCGCTGCCGTCTCCAGCGCCAGAGGGAGAGGAGCCATCGCTGCCGTCTCCAGCGCCAGAGGGAGAGGAGCCATCGCTGCCGTCTCCAGCGCCAGAGGGAGAGGAGCCATCGCTGCCGTCTCCAGCATCAGAGGGAGAGGAGCCATCGCTGCCGTCTCCAGCGCCAGAGGGAGAGGAGCCATCGCTGCCGTCTCCAGCGCCAGAGGGAGAGGAGCCATCGCTGCCGTCTCCAGCGCCAGAGGGAGAGGAGCCATCGCTGCCGTCTCCAGCGCCAGAGGGAGAGGAGCCATCGCTGCCGTCTCCAGCGCCAGAGGGAGAGGAGCCATCGCTGCCGTCTCCAGCGCCAGAGGGAGAGGAGCCATCGCTACCGTCTCCAGCATCAGAGGGAGAGGAGCCATCGCTACCGTCTCCAGCATCAGAGGGAGAGGAGCCATCGCTGCCATCTCCAGCATCAGAGGGAGAGGAGCCATCGCTACCGTCTCCAGCATCAGAGGGAGAGGAGCCATCGCTACCGTCTCCACCAGCAGAGGGAGAATGCCTGCTGGTTTCGCCTCCACAGCCTGGGGAGGAGCCCGAACGTCCTACGCCCGAGTGGGAGGAGCCCGAACGTCCTACGCCCGAGTGGGAGGAGCCCGAACGTCCTACGCCCGAGTGGGAGGAGCCCGAACGTCCTACGCCCGAGTGGGAGGAGCCCGAACGTCCTACGCCCGAGTGGGAGGAGCCCGAACGTCCTACGGCCGAGTGGGAGGAGCCCGAACGTCCTACGCCCAAGAGGGGGGAGTCGGTGCGTCCACAGCCCAAGAGGGAGGAGTCGGTGCGTCCACAGCCCAAGAGGGAGGAGTCGGTGCGTCCACAGCCCAAAGAGGGGGGAGTCGGTGCGTCCATAGCCCAAGAGGTGGAAGTCTGCGCTTCCACAGCCTTAGGACCCAAGCTGCAGTCCCAAGAGCCAGAAGGGGAGGAGTTACAGGCTCAACCCCCTGAATTTTTCTGGGGGGGAGAAGGGCAGGATGCTGATGTTCCCCAGCAGCCTCTATTTATGCTGCTGAAGGGAGCACGGCACACACCAGCCCAGCCGCCACAGCAGAGGGAGCCAGAACCGCCACAGCCTCCCTCTGAGTGGCCAGCATCCGCCCCATCGCCTCTGCCTCCACCACCACCAGGAGCAGAGCAGCAGGAGCTGCCTCTGTCTCCACCACCACCAGGAGCAGGGCAGCAGGAGCTGCTTCTGTCTCCACCATCACCAGGAGCAGAGCAGCAAGAGCTGCCTCTGCCTCCGCCACCTCCACCAGCAGAGGGTGAATGCCTGCTGGTTCCACATCCACCGTCGTGGGAGGACTGCTTGCCCCTCCCACCTCCACCAGCAGAGGGTGAATGCCTGCTGGTTCCGCCTCCACCGTCGTGGGAGGACTGCTTGCCCCTCCCACCTCCACCAGCAGAGGATGAATGCCTGCTGGTTCTGCCTCAACCGTCGTGGGAGGACTGCTTGCCCCTCCCACCTCCACCAGCAGAGGATGAATACCTGCTGGTTCCGCCTCAGCCGCCGTGGGAGGACTGCTTGCCACTCCCAGCTCCACCAGCAGAGGGTGAATACCTGCTGGTTCCGTCTCAGCCGCTGTGGGAGGACTGCTTTCCCCTCCCACCTCCACCAGCAGAGGGTGAATACCTGCTGGTTCCACATCCACCGTCATGGGAAGGACTGCTCCTGCCCTGCCTCGCACCACCCAGGGATGCCTGCCTCGCATCGCCTGGGGCTGCCTGTTCCACATCGCCTGGGGTCGCCAGGGATCCTGCTTCGCCTGGGGTCGCCAGGGATCCTGCTTCGCCTGGGGTCGCCAGGGATCCTGCTTTGCCTGGGGTCGCCAGGGATCCTGCTTCGCCTGGGGTCACTACACTGTGGTCGGAGCCCCACGGAGGGGAGCTGCCGGCCATGAAGAAAGGGGGGGAGGTCAGGAGACCAGCTTCCCCAGCCGCACTTTCGCGGCCGGAGATCATGTGGTCAGAGCCCCACGAAGGGGAGCTGCCAGCCATGGAAAAGGGGGGGGAGGTCAGGAGACCAGCTCCCCCAGCCGCACTTTCGCGGCAGGAAATACTGTGGCTGGAGCCCCGTGAAGGGCAGCTGTCAGCCATGAAGAAGGGGGGGGAGGTCAGGAGACCAGCTTCCCCCGCAGCAATTTCGCTGCAGGAGAAAGGGTGGCCAGAGCCCCACGGAGGGGAGCTGTCGGCCATGAAGAAGGGGGGGCAGGTCTGGAGACCACCCCCAAAAATTTTTTGGCCAGAGGAGCTGGCCGGTGCGCGGGCCATTGGAACACTACGGCTGTTTGGGTGGGAGGAGGACATCCCACCGTGGCCGCCACCTTTGGCCCGTTGCTGCCCCTGTTCCTGCGCCGGGACTGCTGACCGGGACTTTGGGGACTAAGGGGGGAGGTGGCCGAAAAGGCCATGTGTGCTGCGCACAAGGGGGGGCATGTGTGGCGGAGTGTCCCGCCCCTATTTATTATTATTTGTATTTTTGTTTGCGGCGCGGGTAAAAGCGCCGCGTCTTTTGTTATTATATTTAAAAACCTCGTGAGGATGCATGGCTGATCAGCTACTGATTATTTAACTAGCTGACAGTCATGCATCCTTACCAAACGCGTGCAGACTCTGGCCGAGGGATAATAAGATAATTACCAACTAGTTAATCCCTCGGCCAGAGTATATAAACCAGCAGCACTCTGCACTCGGGGTTGAGAGTGTAGAGGAGAGTACGGGAGAGCGGAGAGAGAAAAAGCAACATTAACAAAACAATTGCTAAGACGTGCTGGATTTCCCAGCACATCACTTACTTGTTTGTTTGTTCATTCGTTTGGCCCTTGTGCCCTTTTGTTTTGTGTTGTGTTAATTTGTTTAATATTTTGTTTATTAAATACGCTGAGTGCACTAACACTCAGCTTCAACCGCCCATCCACTGTTTGGTTTGAGTTACTTCCTGGTCCGTGACGTCATCCACATCACCACTGCGAGCCAGACTGTCACAGTACAAAACCCTGCACGAGCCCTGGTGATGGATTACAACAATCGGGAGTTTTATTCAAAGAATGCATTTATGTTGCCTACATTCCTAAAGGGAGATTAATGCCACAGTTAATCTAGTTGTTACAGAGACAACAAAATAATCTTAAACATTATGAAAACAGATGTCCCTGTATGTAAATACAGGGAGGTCATGAGTGATTGCTAAAGATTTCGATTGTGAAATCACATTTGATTACTGAACTTATCAAAAATTTCAATTGATGTTATTATTAGTCTCTGTTATTGTAAAGTTGACAGGCTTTTACTAACATGAAATATAAATGGGGACCCTTTACTGGGCTGCAGTTTATGTAATGACTCAGCATCCAGTCATTACTAATAAGTTTAATAGCATCATTTCAAAAGATGATGGGAGGGAGGGGAAAAAAACGCAATTCCTTTATTTTGGCTCCAGTTATTTCTTTGTATTTTTCCAGTTATTTTCTGGTGGCTCCCATTTAAACAGTTCATACAGAAACATACCTTCCTGCTGAACAGACTACGTGCTCCCTATGGTTTTAAAACAATTTTCAGCAGAACATGTAGTACACAATGAACCAATGCTGAAAAGATCACATTTGTAGGTATTTTCTGTAAAAAAAACAAAACCATTTTTTAGTATGAGAATAGATGTATCATTTTTCATCCCATAGCTACAGTACGGCAGAGCATGCACATTGCAATCATATAAGTTCTGTACGTACAGTAGTAGCATAATGGCAGAGCTGATATCCTTGAGAAGAACACAGTTCCTATGGTACAGTAATTATGTTTGCTAGCTTTATACACAGCGCTTGCAAAGCCTTGGCCTATAACTTCTGAACGCCTTGTTGGATTGATCTAAAAACTGAATACCCTTCATAATGATGGGGCAACCAAACAGGTACAGTTCAAGTTTTATTTACCAGACCGTTCCCTCATAACACTCAAAAACCCACCTGCTGGATATTAACAGATGGAGCATAATGATTTGTGAACCGTTAGACAAACAACATTCCTGTTAGTTCTGCTTTTCTAGAACATTCTCCTAGTTTGTTTTAAGGGCTACTTCTAAAAGCATTGCTGAACTGAACTGTGTCACAGGCTGGTAAACAAAACTGAAAAAACAGGATGATGTGATGAAATGCAATCCAAGAGCAAGGAAAAAGTGACAGGACTTGAATTAAAAACAGAAGCACATCCTGAATGAGAGAGCCACAAGATAAGCCAGGGGAATTTCCAGTTCCCACCCTAACACGCTCCACACTCTTTATTGTCATGGCAAACATGCAGACTATGCATGCATGGTTACCATGGATACCTTTGGGATTGTTTTGAAAGCTATGTGTTTATTTCCAATATAATTTTTTTAATATATTTTCTTGTCATATTTACAGTATATATTAGAAAATAACAGATGACTTAAAATGCCATTATTTAGCTGTTTAAAGAAAGCTTTTTTATGACTTCATATTTTATAACGCTTCAAATACAATATTTGCAGACTCACGATTTTGGTGTATCAACATAATATTCGTAATATTATATATTATACTGTGAGGGTGTTTGCCTAACACACCAATTTCACTTATGATTATGTTCAAATACCTATTAATAGCCAGTAGATAAATGTTTCGGCTATTGCTTTCTTCAGTGTTTGACTATTTGACTAGTGTTGAATAGTTTTACAATAGAATTCTGATTGAGCTAGCTGAATGGATGACATCAATAGGTTTTCAAGGTTGTGTTGAAACAATTTGCAACTGTGCAGGTTTTGGTCCTCCTCAGGGAACAGTCTGCTTATTTAGCACTATAAACATAAGATAATTCAATAAAAACAATAAAAAAAAACAATTAAACAACATTAAAGGATAACGCATCCACATCCTTACTCTATAATATGTTCTTATATGTATTGATTGTTGCTTTGCATTTTAATTATTATTATTTATAAGAGCAGTATTTGCATATTTAATAGATTATACTGTAATTAAAGTATGCGTCTGCAAGCACCATCTTTAATCCTTGGATTTATTGCCAGAACAGCAAGAACCAGAGATTTAATAGAACAACAACACAGGCTGCAATCAAGTGAGAATCAGCAAGAACACTGGAACAGATAATTAAGACTCCCTGGGCTTTTTCTTCTGTTTTTATTTACTGTAATCAGCAATGTTTACACGACACATGATAGCCTATTCAAATCTGCTCATGCAAACTTTCTTATGAGATTTGGGAATTGTATTGAGTGAAGTCATTTGATTTATCTTAATGTCATCTGAGAGCACGTCAATTCAGAAATATGAATACAAGACCCAATAGGCAAGCTCACTGAGCTCTGTTCATCAATGCGTCAACAGTGTGGGCAGCTGATTTTACCAGTTTCTCTAGTACTGTACTGTATGTACTGCAAATCATATGTATCTGACATATCTCCCTGAATTCTGCCCTCTGTAAACATTTGTTTCTATCTTGGTATCCCCCTCATATTTTCAGTTGTGTTAATGAATGTACAACCCTTAAGGAGTCCTTGCTCACTGTCATAAGAACAGCTTGCTTCTCCTCAATCTTACTGGAAAGTGATCTTCGGTACTGTATTAAATCAGGTTTGGTGCTTGACACAAGCTTCATTTGTGAGAAGGTAGCTAAATTAGATGATTAGGTTGGTCACAGTTCAAGTGTACATTCAGGTTTTAGGAATGAAAGCAAAAGCTGACTGTTGTTCCTTAAGCAGATCTGACATAAAGCTGAAGAGTCGGAGCTGGAAAAATCATTACCGTAGCTGCACTTCATTGTCTGCTTTTACAACGCTATACAAATTGAAATAGCCAGAAGCAAAACTGTTAAATCAATCTCCATGAAGCACACTTACTACAACAATCAATTGAAAAAAAAAATGAAGGGAACATAGTATCCACGGCCAGAGGAACATGATTTCCATTACCGTGTGATACATCTTTAAGGGCATCAACTGCCAGCCCTTAGTAAGAGCCACATTGACAGATCACTGATACAGCATTCTTCAAGCTTGAACTGTAAAAGGAAATATTACAATCTGCAATACATTTTTTAATGATTTTTATTGTAGTTAAAGTCACATCAAAATGTTCTGCACATAACTAAAAAGTATTGTCTTCTATGGTCACAATTTCAATCATTGTAATGCCGATACTATTTAGTGCAGTTATTAATTTGATTAAAATTCAGTTGAATTGTGTTTAAAACAAAGATCTACATGCCACACTAAAGTGCACACCTTTTGAAATGACTCATTCATTCCCTTTCAATTAGGACCTTGTAAAAGGCACAATTTAAGAATTTCTAAATGAAATAAAAATAAAAATGAAAGAAACCTCTGTAGCTACTGTATAGTAAAACTGTATGATCATATGACAAGAGCCCTCTGTTTATCATATTTCTGAATTAGGAGGACCTATAAAATGAGTTGCTATGGTTACCGTGCCAGACAGCTAGGAGCTCTGATTTCTGTCTGTAGGCGTTTCATTTTTCTGCTTCTGGAAAGACAGTACATTTCTTTCTTGGTCTCATTTGTGGGCTCATTAATCTCCACAATACTCGAATAAAATGAAAAACATATCTTTTCAAATTCACCAAAAATAGAAATAAGGCATTTTTTGGTTGAATTCTCTTAATGTGCAGCTGCCCACTTTCAGTAAGTTACTATGATTGCCTGTTAGTCTTGGCTTTCGTAGTTATTAAACAAGGTTAGGCAGTTCTTCAAATCAGTGTGGGTAGAGAGAAGACAAGAGACTTTTATTAACCAAGGTTAATCATGGAAAAAGCATGTGATTTGAACAGGATATCTGAAGAGTGCCCACATTGAATATTGCAAGAATGTTTATTAAGAACTTATGCATATATTAAGTGTTAAGCATACAAAAGTGTTGGCTAATGTCTTCATATCCTGTTCTACAATAACAATGTCTGTTGACTAATTCTTCATCAACAAGATGAAGTGAATGTTGTGGCACTGAGAGTATTGGCTCAAAGTGGAAAGCAAAGGACCCAAATCACTCAACATCACTTCCTCAACCCAACTCCAGATCGCCCATCCAAGGACGAAGACAACCTTTCAGTTTCTGGGATCAGATTCTGGGTGTAACAGCAGACGGTTGTCATCTTGACTCAAGGCGGTTGCCTGGCAACTACAGTAAAGAATGTTATGATTTCATCTGGCTGTGGTCCTCTCAACACTTCCTGCCATGGCTGAGAATATGCAAGGACAGAAAATAGGGATGACCTCACTCCCTCTCAAATGAATCAACTGTTTTTGTCTGACGGAGCCTGAAGTGGATTCCTCTCACACAGGAGTGTCCAGGCCTGTCAGACTGGGAGCTGAGCGGCACATTCTGCTGGCATGGGGAGAGCCACTCCTGCCTTGCAATACAAGCATACAAGTGGTAGATATTTATATACAGTAGCTGTTTTATAACCGAGCACAACTCCAGAGATAATGAGACATACACGGATTAAAGGGCAGTCCCTGTACAGTTTGTGTCAGGGTTTGGGTTTAATACCAATTGATTACAAAGTGTATGTCGTTATGAATTTAAAAGGCAATTAAATATTTGAATTCATACGTAATTACCGTGCATTTTAATCGGCATCACTTATTATAACGTTTGATTGGAATTTGTTAAGGCAGAAAGAATTTCAAATCCAGAACGAGCGCATTTAAAAGAAAACAAGAGAGGATTTGTGTTAAAAAAAAAGGCAGGGAGCAGACACAACCCATACGGACTGAAATAATTATATAACAAGGCAGAGGATGACAGTAATAGAGGCAGGCTGCATTGAACAAAAAAACGCCAGGGAGTTACATAACAAGGAAGAACCCATTTAATGTTGTATTGCATTTTGAAATTGTTGTAGGAGATGGGACTGTTTAGACTAGTAACAACCCCAGACGCATTCCTTCAGAGAAAGGGTTCACCGAGTCTTTCAGTACTGTACAAGGCAAGGTCATTGATTCCCTTAATGCACATGGTAAACAAATGCTGAGAGAGTTCAGTGTAAAGAGATGCCAAATACAGAAGCTGTTTAATATAAGGGATGAGGCCATTCTGTGAAATCTGGTCAGCATTCATCCCAACTCCCAAGGGCAAACTAAACTCTGTGAAAGGGGTGGGCATCCACAGAAGTCGGTAATAAATGATGGAAAGGATTCTATAATGAGCCTTGCTGAAAACACTTCCTGGACTAAAGTCAGTTCTCATGCTCAATCTAATTTATTTCTGTTATTATCAGCAGACACAGCTTTCCTGCTAAGTAGCCATTAGCCATTAGCCTCCCCTCCACTCACTCAGTCCCTCAGAGCCAGATGGCAGCTGGGCAGTGCTATCTGCCCACAGAGCTCTCCACAGGGGCATTTCACTTAGTGAGATAATAATCATTTATTTAAAAAGCATGTCTTAAGCAATCGCTCAAACTGGTCTATTACAGTACGTCATTAGCGTCATTTAATTTAAAAAAACTCACTGGCATAGGATGGAAAATTTTAGGGCTGTGTGAAAGGAAAGCCCAGTTACAACACTCGGACGTAACAGTTTTGAGATTATCTGCCTTATTAAGCACTCCCATGATATAAAATAAAAGGTTTAATAGGAGGCACGCTTTCACAAGATGTATGCAATTGTACTGAATAAGGACATCTTTACAAAGTGTATTTCAGTGACTAATAACTTATTTGTTGTTTTTCACTTGTTCTGTAACACCGCCTAATTTTCAATATCCTCTCCATGCAAGAGAATATATTCAGAGAGCAGGCCTCAAAGTTTAGATGTTTAAGTGTTAGATCGACTAGGGAAAACGACAGACAGATTGTAACAGACGCTGGATATCAGATCGGTCATTGAAAAACTTTCTTGAGAGTCACAGCATCCTCCGTCTGTATCTGAATAATGCGCCTGTACTCCAGTATATCAAAGCTGATTACATGGTTCTGATTGAAAAGATTAAAAAGCATTGGCGCTGTTGTAGAACTGACATTTGCTGTGCTATGGTATGACGCTCACAAACACACTTCCTTTACTTAATTGCTAAATACTGTATCATTTCCACCCCTTGAAGATGGAAACTAGCACATCAGGAAACATGCTCTTGAACAAGTATTCCAGAACAATAGCCACAGAAAACGGAACTTAACGTCATTTGGCAATCATAATGCTGGAAAAAACAATCTGTGCAGCAACAGATTATTTTCTAAATGAAAATCCAGTAAATAAACACTTAAACACAAGAACCTGTTTTATTATTGGCTTCATAATTCCTTCAATGCCTGTTTTTAACGTGATTTATATATGGATGGTTGTTTTCCAAGTCACATAGAAATTTTGTTTGAATATTTACTCTGGGATTTTCCAAACAAATCATTTATTAAAACTATGTGATCTGAAGGGATAAATCGCTGATCCCTTTAATCCGAGAGAACTAGACGGCCCTCCTCCAGACTATAGTGTAGGCTGAGATAACAATGGCTGGTTGCATGCTGACACATTTCAGGGAACATACGAAACATTCTCTTGGCTAACATTTGCTTGGTTTAGAAAATAAACATCTATTTTACTCATCTGGCATTACAGATCCTGATTAGCACCAATCTGTGACAACCTAACTTTACTTTAGGTAAGGTAGTCCAAGATTAGTGCTAATCTGGGTTTGCGAAACTATCTGATTATTCATCACCTTTATGCAGCAAAAGCTTGCCCAAGTGTCATATAGAGCTTCGGGAATATTTCTACAAGCAGCCAAATACTTTGTGGGGAAACAGCTGTTTCACAGACAATGCTACAGAAAGGAGTAATTACTAATGTGCTGCTTTATATGATTTATATTTTTTTAATTTTAGAAACCACAGCAACAAATAATACAAAAGAGGCTCCTCCTTAAAATACCAGCTGGTAAATGCTGCAAAAAAGGTTCTCCTTGCATTGTTCACAAGCTATTATTCTGGATTGCTCCCTCTTGGTTTTAGGTCAAGTTGAAAAATAAAGCCATCCTTGAATAAATATAGAGATCCCAATGGTCACGTTGATTCCATGGTTCATGGTGGACATACCATAATGATAAAATCATATGTAATTATTCTGGTCATTGTATTTAGGAACTGAAAACCAATTCTTCCCCTTACTTTTGGTCTTACTTAACAAAATGTCTTGCTGAATAATTATTCAGTCTTTTGTGAATGGCATAAATTGTCTTCTGTAACTTTAATATATTTTTACCACAACAGTATGTTTTAGCAAAATGTATAATTGTTCCTGTCTTAGAATCTGAACAGCCTTCCCTTCTGGAAAATTGTCCAGTTGTTCAAAATTAAAAGAAAGGCAGGGGATAGTATATACTGCATTGTATACTGTACTGTGTTTATGGTGGTATTTCCCAACCTTTTTGAAAGTTTTCCCCATTGATGAGTATTTATTCAAACAACACAAGTACAACCTAAAAACTTTAATAAGAAAGGTCCAAATTGAATTAATTCTGAATCGTGCAGGGAAATTACAACTATTTTATTAGGAATAGGTCTAAATGCTTGACTCCACTACAGATTACACTATTACTGCTGCTGTGACTCAGCTGATGACAAAACATAGAAGGCTGGACTTAATTCAAAAATAATATTAAATTAATGGAATTTGGTGATTTAAAATTGACTTCATTGGAATGACATTTAATGATTAAAACATCATAACCCCACAGCCCTGCTATTGACCATACACATACAATCGTTCAGTGTTCAGCAGCTATCACTGACATTTGGCCGATAAGAGCTTAACTCACTCTTATTCAACTGAAACTCATGACTAGTATAGCACTGTGGGTTGCAGATAGGCAGCAAAACCTGAATATGTAAAGCATCAAACTTCACAGTCCCATTATCTATGTGCACTCCACCCTTATTCTTAGCCTCTACTATTCTGTCCACTCCGAACTCAAGCAGACATGTGTTTTCAATACAGTAATGTACTACTCTCCACCATTAGATTTAATATCAGGGCAGCAGTGTGGAGTAGTGGTTAGGGCTCTGGACTCTTGACCGGAGGGTTGTGGGTTCAATCCCCAGTGGGGGACACTGCTGTTGTATCCTTGAGCAAGGTACTTTACCTAGATTGCTCTAGTAAAAACCCAACTGTATAAATGGGTAATTGTATGTAAAAATAATGTGAAATAATGTGATGTCTTGTAACAATTGTAAGTCGCCCTGGATAAGGGCGTCTGCTAAGAAATTAATAATAATAATAATAATAATATGATAAAGCTTTAACTACAAACTCCACAGAATTCATAGAGAAATGTATTTTTCAAGGATACCTCAAGTCAAGTGCTACAGTACATAGGTTTAGTTTCTGCCTAGTGTAATGGTTGGGACTTCAGTGCAAAATGGTCAAGTGAATCCCCCTTGATCATATGGTGAGGAGCAATGACTGTCAAATTCCATCTAAAATATTCTGGCTTTTAGTACAGAGCTCTAACCACTGGACGAAGTGGTTAGTCAATCTCTCAATTACTACTGTATGCTTGTGCGGTAACCTCCTTGCACACACTGTATACAAAAACTGAAAAGGCAAATATTGTACTGAATATACATACATAGTGATTACATGTTTTATTCTGCTTTGAGAAAGATATGACTTTGTGCGATACAACTTTCATCAGAAAACATGAAAATATGTTTTGTATAGGCTGAAACCCCTTTTCAGGGTCTCAGTACTGGAATAATGTAGGGATATGTAGTTGGGAATTCTTAATTATTTTATAATTAAATATTGAAATGTAGGCTCTTTATATTAATAATTCTTAAAGTGTTAAACATGTACACTTCCACATGAATGTTTAGAAATGTTCATAAAACACTGTAGTTTACAGTAACCCAGCCAGTGACTTCCAGTTTTAGAATTGCAATTGAACCAGATAAATACTCTGTACGGTGTCCTTTAAAAAGAGACCACTTTGAAAAAGAAAAAAAAAAGACTGCATGCTGTGCCAAAAGTACCTAATACTAAACACCATGCTCAAACTACTGTAAACTATTGGGGTGGCAGTCACTAGTACTGGTATTGGCATTCAGATCCATACATACAGTACCACTGTGGTTAAAATTCCCACATCTAGTGTACAAAAATGTGCTCACTATCACTTTTCTATACTTTAGCATGTTTTAAATTGACATATGCAAGGGACTGGTAGTAAATAAATAAATAAATAAATAAATAAATAAATAAATAAATAAATAAAACTCCCATGGTCTTTGTGTAATCTACTGAACTTCCCACCAAAGGAATTCAGAAAACAAAAATACCCAATAGTTTAATTCCCATGACAACCATCATCATGTCATAGAAAAATATATATATACATCATTCATAATTTGTTTATTTTAACTGCTAAGCTTTTTCCAAGCCTTTCTCGTTTTATTTTCCAATCAATTAGATTGCTTAGGATCCAACCCAGTTTACGATTCATGGACAGCCAGAGATATGCTAACTAGTGCATAGAAATGAATGCAGTCAGTACAGTACTAGTCAGTCTGTCGAGTAGAAAACTGTTAGGACCACTCGTGGTGCTGAAATGTATAGCAATCTAGCAGGGGTAGGCAATTTCACTCCTGCTTACAATTTTAAATGAAATCGCAATTTTGACATAAAAACGCTTCATGTTTTTTTCAGCATAAATTATGATGCAAACTCCCCTAACTTGAAACAAAACATGCAATCCGGCACCTGACACTTAACACAGATGATGAGCCAGATTACCCAACAATACGCCTACATGAAAACACGTATCGTAGGGAACCTAGCCCTTAAGTGCTCAATGCATCTGCATAATGTTAATAGATTTTTTTTTTTTTTTTTTTTATGAAAACAAACACTGTACAAAATTAAATCGAAGAGTGCCCAACAGACAGTTTTGCCAGTGGTTCAATTCCATTACCACCATGCGTGTCAAAGCATTTTTTCTGAAAACAGAACGCAGGTAACATTAATTTTATGAGTAATCACTTTGCATTTAAATAATTCAATGTTTCTTACCGAAATAGACGGTTTTCTCGCATTTTGGACACTTGGATGCCATGGTATTTAGATTCAATTTCAACGCCACGACAGTCTGTCCGTCCCTTTTCCACACAGAAAATGCGCTCTTCTCTCCAGCACCACTGGCTCCCATCAATTGCAAGGCACCGCTCTTTATTTGCATAACCACTCCCCACGCCCTCCCTAATGTAAACGTCCAGCGCCCTTCTGATTTCTCTACGGATAGCTCACGGTCATTGACAGGCGGACTGTGGCGATTCAGGCATGCCTGACATTGCAGGGGCAAATAGCTGAGATCTGAGTGCTCCGCTCAGCAGCGTGATCAATGGAGCATATCACTGAATAACGTTTAAGTATTAATGAATGAACCAACCGTATTGCTTTCAAAATGGGTCTTGCACGTTCTTTTATACACCACATTCCGTGGTTAAACGAGTGTCCAGACAAAATTATGTGGGAGCTAGATCACAACTTCAAACTGCAAATGTATATTTCAGCATCCTTACAGCTAATTGACTGAAACTGTGTGCATTTTTGGTTACCTTAACGGTATTTATTCTTTCTTTCAACACTTTTAAAGCAGTCAAAGACCTGTTAAATTCAGACAATGCAGAATAAGACAATGGTGTTGCGCACCCATGCACAGAGGAATCTTTCAGACCTCCCTCCAGTGCCATTATTGCCTTTCATTAGCGTCAACTCTAAGAAACGCTATCTCCAGTGTAACTGATCCCTGTGTTTATCGAACCACAAATGTGCTCAAATGCGTAGTTAGCCGTGCAATACAAATACCTTCCCTGCTCTGTTAAACGGCTACTGTCACATGAACTTAAATTCAGAAATAGGCTCTGATAAAGCTGTCCTGATGCTAGGCATTGCAAAGGAGTGCTTGTGCGGGAGTTATTGTATGCTTAGTCAGTAATGCGCTAGACAGCAGTGCCAGAGAGCTCTATGAAGTGCTTTGTGCAAGACAGTGTTGGGCAAGTAAAGTTACAGCATTACTGGAATTCTCAGGTTTTGTTCTATTATAAAAATAGATCCAATAGCTGCAGGGAGACAGTGCTGGAGAGCTGTGTGTGAACTGTGGTCAAAAAGATTCAGACACATTGGAGAATTAGAATTTATGTAGTTTCAGTGTGCAGAAAGGTGCAGGGAGACAGGTGGAGCGTTTTAATTCCCTTTGAACGATAGTTGAATTCCTTTTCTAATCGCTGCCGTAATCTCTAACCCTGTCTGGCTAATGATTGCATAGCAAGCAGTGGGCAGGTGCTAAAAGTGCATTCCTCCCACCCTTATTCCCAGTGATTTAATGCTGATGTCACTGGGTGTGCCAACTCGAGCCACAATCCAAGCATATAGGGCAGTATCAACTGAGCCCTTGTTATTAGCAGAAGAAAGGGATAACTATTCACGGCAGGCAAGCATCCGCCTTGCTCTCGGAGGGGGTTGGTGGGATTGGCAGCAGATGTGCTCTCACTTGATCCCGTTGCCCTCTGAAAGTGATACAAAGAAATATCTGTGTCATTCATCAAATGGCTGAGTGAACTGTATGACATCCACAAGACAAGTGCACACAATGATAAGGCATTGCCGATAAGGGTGAGAGCTCTTCTGGTCCCCTTTATCACGTCTTCCCTGTCAATGGGTAGTTCTTCTTCTTCTTCTTCATTTTAATTTTGTTTTGCAAGCGATAATGCACAATAAGTTGAAGTGATTTGCTTTTTAGAGATTGTGGTGCTGTTCACAACTATTGATTTTGTGAGAAATAGTACCAAGGAAAATGTTGTAAAGTTGACGGTCTACAGCTTTGCAATTTTATATTATACTTATATTATACTTAAACAGTGCTGTTGTAGAACGTAATGATTCACTCACACAGAGTGCAAGGATGGAGATCTGTTTGCTGTGATGAGAAGGATAGAAAAATGGAAGCTCATACCTGTTTTCTAGTTTAAAGTTATATTTTAACCCTGGACTTTAAAGTTTCAATAATAGTTGCTTAGATACGACACATGAGTGTGTTAAAGATTAATCTGCTCCATTTCCACCAGGTAGCCCAAGTGAAAGCATTTCAGTATATGAGGCAGGCAGAGGATTGTAGTCCCAAATGCGACATTCCAGTTCATCCCACACATGCTCAGTTGGATTCGGATCTCAGGATTGCTCTTGCAAAGGAAGATAAGATAATCTCCATAGGGTCTCTATATAAGTTTTTGAAGTACAGCACAGTATGCTGTAATACATTTTGATGTGTATTGTTAACCCCATTGCCTGCTTTAACCTGCAGATGTGGAGACCCTCAAATACATCCAAACATGGTTTATTTGAATTAGGGTTAATTACCCTTAATTGGCCCAAACAACACTTGCCCTTTACTCCAGTTTTAAAACTATTTGGTCTTCTCTGGAGGTATGGCTGAACCACTGGAAGACATAAAAGGACAGCTAGTCTTTTGTATTTGCCCAAATGGGATCATTTGGCTTGCGGGTCAGAAGAACCACAAGTGCAAAATCCCACATAGACACCCACCCTCTGGGAATAGATTTCAGATGTCTTCGTTCTATTAATGTCAGAAACCAAATCACTACTATGTGATATCACTGTGTAACACATTTTTTTTTTTTTTTTGGTTCCTGGGTAGTAAGTGTTATTTCCTAATTGCTTATGGCTCAAAAGTATAGAAAATGGCTATTATTCCCCACAAACTTTGCTTTTGTGACCAGGACAGTGATATTTTGAAATTTACCTATTTCCAATGAGAAAACGGGCGAATTTGTGTCTTTTCGTTCACAAGTCAGAAAAAAACAACATATGAATCAAAATTAACATGTATTTATACTAAAGTAATACAAAAATGACTACAAAAGATTTAGAAGTGAGTAGTTTTGAGATTTACGATTATACTGTAAATCACTTTCACGAATCAGCCCCCAAATGTAGTCTCCCATCATGTTCTCGTTATACTGTCCTTGGTAGCGGCGTTCAAAGTCCAGTATATCCTGGTGGAAGCGCTCGCCTTGCTCCTCCGAGTACGCTCCCATGTTCTCCTTGAATTTATCAAGATGAGCATCAAGGATATGGACTTTGAGGGACATCCTACAGCCCATTGTGCCATAGTTCTTCACCAGAGTCTCAACCAACTCCACATAGTTTTCGGCCTTGTGATTGCCCAGGAAGCCCCGAACCACTGCGACAAAGCTGTTCCAAGCCGCTTTCTCCTTACTAGTGAGCTTCTTGGGGAATTCATTGCACTCCAGGATCTTCTTTATCTGTGGTCCGACGAAGACACCGGCTTTGACCTTTGCCTCAGACAGCTTAGGGAAGAAGTCTTGAAGGTACTTGAAGGCTGCCGACTCCTTATCTAGAGCTCTGACAAATTGTTTCATAAGGCCCAATTTGATGTGCAGTGGTGGCATCAGCACCTTCCGGGGGTCCCAGCCGTACTCATCATACTTCAAGGCGTCCAGCAAGGTCTTGATGCTGTTGTAATCCTCTTTGAGGTACACCGAGTGAGCCAGGGGAAGAGACGGGTACTTGTTACCATTATGGAGCAGCACGGCTTTGAGGCTCCTGGATGAGCTGTCAATGAAGGACAGTATAACGAGAACATCTAAATCTTCTAAATCTTTTGTAGTCATTTTTGTATTACTTTAGTATACATACATGTTAATTTGGATTCATATGTTGTTTTTTTCTGACTTTTTGTGAACGAAAAGACACAAATCCGCCCGTTTTCTCATTGGAAATAGGTAAATTTCAAAATATCACTGTCCTGGTCACAAAAGCAAAGTTTGTGGGGAATAATAGCCATTTTCTATACTTTTGAGGCATAAGCAATTAGGAAATAACACTTACTACCCAGGAACAAAAATTGTGTTACATAGTGTATTTAAAGATATTTCCCACTTCCACAAAGTATAGGAAGCTTCAAAGATCACTGACAGCCATGAAGTTACGGGTAAATCCTGACCCATAGCTGGTAGTTCCAGTAAATTTGACATAATAACATTTTGGGCAATGTTATATTTAGGTAAAGGATGTAAATGCTGTGATGTATTCAACATACCTTTTAATCGCTCTTTATTGTGGATTTCCAGTATTTCCAGTATCTTGTGTAATGTCTTTTAAAATGTATATATCTGGGGGCTCAATAAACCCCTGACGCCTTTTCACATCTGAAGACCTGGGTTTGATCTCAATGTTATAGTCCACTTTACAAAATCATCATACAATCTCAATTCAACACAATAGCCCCTGCCCTATCAGGGTGCATGTCTTTCTGGGCTGTGTGAAAGGCCAGCATGTGGTGCTTTTGAAAGCATCACTGCCTGGGTACTGGTCAGGCATTTGGCACCACAATGCTGCAATTCTGATCTTCCTTTTGGAATACAGAGGCAGTGTTTGTTTGTGTGCGTGCGTGTGTTCGAGATACCGCCCTGACCCATTTTTAAGACAGAATAAAGAGAACGCTTTGTAACGCTCTGGGTTTATGGCCTTTCTGGGAAATCCTGTAATTGGTTCACCCTGGTCGTATACAAAATGAGTATGTTAGAATAAATACTATTAAAAGAGAACTCTACAAGTAAGGCCTGCAGATAAATGTCCACAGCAAAGGGCTCTGTTGCTATTAGAAAATGGATGCATCTAAAGTTGATTTATTTTTATTGACCAGTAGTATCCATGTAGCTTTTTTGGAATTGCATATGTGAAATGGAACTCATCTAAACTGAAATTCCATCACCAAGGCAAATCTAAGCACGGCATGCACACCAATATTTATTCAAATAACCAAGACTAAAGCACAAACCATTTCAGAAAGAGAAGAAAAAACACTTTTTACGGTCATTTCCTGTGAAGTAAATGGAATACGATAACGCTTGTTTGTTTTTAAGTGTAGGGAACGGCGAGATAAGCATTCCAAATTCAATGTTTATATTAACTGTTTACCCTCTTGTACACTACACTTAAAAGTACATTATCGCGTAGTGATACTTTAATAATGACTACAGGCAAACACCCATTTTAAACCATTTCATGTTCTAATTACTCCATAAATCAAATATCAATAATCCAGTTACCATGTGGCCACCTTCTATTTAATGTATATATTCAATCATTTATACAAACCTTGTTTATATCCAGGTTTAAAATCTGTTAAGAGCAGTACTCCATTTAATATGGGGATGTGGCCAAAAAGTCTTACATACTGCAGTGTTTAAATGAATAGGATTAGTTCAAAGGAACACCCAGACATACTTTATTCAATCACTATAAAAATAAATGAAAAGTCAAAAACCATCAATGCTTACTCTACAGGGAAGTTATTCTTCAATTAGCTAATTGAAATACTTAAATAAAACAGTACTGGATTTGAGACACTGTTGGAATTTGTAATGAACCTAATGCAAAAAACTCATATCTGATATTAAGCTCATTTGCTGGGTTTTGGGTTTTGCTTTGTTAGTTCAATTACCTTAATTTAGACATTTTTTTTTATAATTCCCAGGAATATAATAGTACAGCCAATCAGTAAAATGTGAACTCTTTTATTAAATCCCAGCACAATAGGTTACAGAACTCCAGTATACAGAAAGAAAACACATGCACGTTACATAGAGTATAAATGAGCCATCAGTCTAGTAGTAGTGGGGCAGCAGTGTGGAGTAGTGGTTAGGGCTCTGGACTCTTGACCGTAGGGTCGTGGGTTCAATCCCCAGTTGGGGACACTGTTGCTGTACCCTTGAGCATTGATTGCTCCAGTAAAAACCCAACTGTATAAATGGGCAATTGTATGTAAAAAATAACGTGTTAAAAAATAATGTAATTGTATGTAAAAATAATGTGATATCTTGTAACAATTGTAAGTCGCCCTGGATAAGGGCGTCTGCTAAGAAATAAATAATAATAATAATAGTACAGAAGAAAGAGAGTGATCAATTACCTTCTGTTCTGGAAGAGCAGAGGCACACGGGCGTGCCCTGGAACTGATGGATCTCGTACCGCTGCTCACTAACTTACTGTATTCCTAACTCACTTCTTATATGCCCTACATGACTTTGTGACCGTAATGTGTTTTTCAGCTTACAACTACTGTACCTATACATGGTTTGGATAGACGGGGAGGAAAGTGAATTGTCTTAGTGAATATATAGAAAGGACAGTACTGTGTATCCCACCTGGCAATGTTTATAAAAAGCTGAGTTTTCACGGCTCTATCTTGCTCTTTCTAGACAGGCCAGCCACCTAAGGACGACATTGTCAACATACCTCCACCTCTCTATCAATCAATTCAGTCTGCTTCTCCTTCCCTTAGCACTGCATCTTAGCGTCAACTCCCAGAGGAAAATGAAAGCTGATTTGGAATAAATCCAAGTCCGTTAGCAGTATTGCAAGCTTTACTTGGTGAAGTTTGCTATGGGCAAAGTGATTAGCTGGACTGCAGTACAGAATGTGGTTTTGTATGGCTCAGCAGCTCTGGTGATTGGCTGCTGTGTGAAATGTACAGTACAGTTTGAATTTATAGTGTCTTAAAATCAACAAGCATCACAAGGCGGTTGAAGACACTGTAGTGACCAAGCTAAGAAACATGATTTGATCAGGATAAATAAATATGGGCTAGTCTTCCAAATACAGGTTCATTAACTACACTGTAGATTAGATACACACCACTTGTGTTACATTATTTAATAAATGTACAACAAAACAATATGATCGGGAAATTAACTTTAAATTCATGTTGTTAATGTTCACTCGACATACCCACTAAATATCTCGCTATGATTGGTATCTAATCTAATCCTGCTTTACTTAAACTTCAATACTTTCCAGTTGCTTTGGGATCAGTTCTCTGCATACTTTAATGACTTGAGATCACTGTCAGGATTTATGACCCAGGCTGGAGGATATTGTGTGTCCTGACTTGTTTTAACCAGAGCATTACTTTAGTTGTGCTCTATTTATGAACTGTTCTCTCAAAATGGTAACTGTATTGTAACTTTTATTGTCTATGCAGGGATTTCAGAAGTTAGGAGAATACGAAATAGAAATAGTGCATGGGTAATACAGATGAATCAAAGAAAAATACACCTACTGCAGTGTATTTGTGATACAAGCTTTAAGTACAGGGTGGTCATATAGTCCTTTGGTCACTTTGCAGTGCCATAGCTGGGAAATGGTACAAAGTATGAAGGTGAGAATTGGGGAGCATTACTATCAGCACATGGGAGACAAGACGAGCCAATAAAAAGAGGGCTTATTTTTTACAGTAGGATTTTCAATGTGTCCTCTCTCTCGGTCTCAACTACAGGCACCCATTAGAGGAATAATGTTGTAAACAGCGGATCACAACATTGGTCACTTCCTGAGGAATGCAAGTGACTTCAGCATGGGTGATTGCACAGCATCCTGGTAAACACGAGTCTTGAGGTGATCCTGTTAACCAGTAATGTGCCGGGTTGAGATCAGGCATTCGAGGGGGGTGGTGCAGATTTCATACGGTTTATGCAGTGCATGGACCTCGACGAAGACTCTGTGTGGTGGCAGCGCAAGCCTTCTCTTGTGGTGTCATGCTGACAGTTTTTGTAGCCAGCATCCAAACTGTATTCGATTATGTAAATTAGGGCTACAATTATGCCCCCTGGTGGCAAAATGTATTCATTTAATTTTATCGCCTCATCTTGTCTTCCACCATGTGCTGATAAACCATGCAAAAGGACTTCATGAACCCCTTTCATACCAGTAGAATCAGCAATAGGTTACTGACCTCACATGAACATGACTTGTTTTCACAACTTTTTACTTTTTATTTTAATTACCAAAATATTACTGTATTTGTATAGTCTACAGTTGCTAGAGGTGGCCTAATTGGAAAGGTTTATGTAACCTGAAATAACAGTACAACAACTCAACAGTTTATTCTTTGGAGGTTAGAGAGTTCAACACCTGTGCAAACCTCCCTGCAGACAGGTGTAAAGAGCAGGTTGAGTTAACTGCTGCTATTAAATAGAGTCTGGTGTTGATTTAAATATTTTGGAAAAAGAGAAATTACATTAATTTATTATATTTATGTAGTAGTATCTCCAAAACGATCCATATCAATGTGCCTTTGGAGGTTAAATGTTTATTTAAAAGAAAAAACATCAGACTCTCTAATAGCAGAAATGAACTCAAGCAGTTAATCACAAGGCAGGGACACAGGTGTTGCAAGTGAAACCAATAATCGCTCTCTAATCTTTAGTCTCACAGTGATGATGCAAAATTCCCTAGTGGGATACTCAGCTAGAGGCTTCTTTAAATTGTCTTCAGCAGCTAGCTTGTGGCTATAAGATCAAACCTAAACTGCTGAGCTTTAAAGTCTCAATGATGTGATAAAAACATAAAATATAGAAGAATTGTACAACAAATTAAATGGATGACACATGGGCAGGAGAATAATGCTTTTTTATTTAAGAAATAATAATGAAACATTTGAGCCGTTTTTGGATCGGCCATTTGTATAACATCTTTTATCCCATACAGGAATTATTGAATGTAACAAAATATAAAAGAAAAAAAAGTTGAATTAAAATCTAACTTGAAATTCTTTCAGAATTACAGTGTCCAACAAAGCAGATGTGGTTTTAGAAAACAAACGCTACGTAAATAATCCCACTCTTTTGGTGTCCCTGTAAGCCAGCTAGGCCCTTGTCCTGCTCCCTTTCTTAAACATTCCTTTTTAAATCCTGCATGAAGAAACATCTCTGCTGCCATAATAAAAAGGAAAGCCACACAAGTGCACCGTGTTTGAGGGCTGGAACACTGCCAGACAGTTGCTCGAGACACTGGCTTTATTTTCCAAACCTTAAAGCACACTTTGTGGGGGGAAAAATACAGACTCTCTGTCTCTGCTACCAGTTGTTCAGTGCCAGCTCCTCCCTTCCCTTGGCATTCACGCCACCCCTCCCAAATACTGGTGCCTGAGGAAGCGTTTACAAGTGATGGCAGCTGTCTGTCACCAAAAGTACCCTGCATAGGTATAGTCAACTAATATTTATTTATGTATTTATTTATTTACCATGATACATGCATAGAGTGCCCAATTACTTTACCCCCTATCCCCCCCCCCCCCCCCCTCAATTTAGAATGTCCAATTACTTTCTCTCACCGCATCCATTGCCCACAACCAATCCAATTTCCCCTTTACCCCAGGAACTCGAGAGCAGATGTCTCAAGAGATACAAAGGCCAGCTCTGCAAGTGTTGGCTTGAGCTCACCAGGCTCCTGGCCAAAAGGGTCTGCTGTAGCATGATAAGGAGAATCAGTCCCTGATGGGTTTGCCTCCTTAAACTACATGAGCACCAGAGCCCATGCAACGCTCCCACTGTTATCCCAGGACTCCCCTGATTGTATGACTCAGCCTGCACACCACACACGGCCAAGCTTCTACCTGGTGAGCTAAGTCAATGCATGTGTAACACTGGCACCTTCAATGAATGCAAAACTAAGGGATAGCATATGGGTATCTGTAGGGTATTTATTGCATAACACTGGTAACAGTCATGGTTTCATGTATCAAAATGGTATAAAAATAATGCACGCTGTATGTAAAATTGGATCCAAATCCCTTGCCATTGCTGACAGTGCTGTGGTCTGCTAATAGTTCTGCTCAGGTTTCTACTGGATTATAATGGTGTCCCAATTGTATTTTGCATCTTTCAAAACCATCACAAATTGATGCCCCTGATACCGTGATAAATGCATATGTCACGCTACCCTACACTACGCATATGCTATTGTAGCAGGATAGCGTCAGGAATAAGACTCAGATACAAGAAAAGCTGCAGTTCAAGCACTGTTTCATAGCCGAAAACAAACAGGAACAAACAAGGCACAGTTTGTTACCAGGTTGCTTTAGTTGAAAAAGATCCTTGGTGCAATTACAACATCTAGCCACCAGATGTCACTGTATGTTATTCTATAAATTAGCAGAAAGATATTTGCACATCGCTCTGAGGAATTCGAAAAATCTATAGTTTGTAAAGGTGCTGACCTGCACACTTTGACATAAGAGTGTCATTAGTTTTCTTTAGCTCTTGACAAGCTCTTGAGGGGACATTGCTTTAGTTCGGCTAGCCCAGAGTTTATCAGTGTCATTCCGTGCACGCTCAGGCAGTCACACTTCTAGAGTGGCCTATTTATAAATCGAGTTAGCAGCTGAAACATACCACATGCCTTATGGCTGTTAAGGCCCTTATCGCCAGCTTTGCCACTTCAAACTGATAAAAGGCCAATGCATTTTCTTTGCCTTACATGGCTGTCCCCTTTGCTTGGTCTTTGGCACAGGTGTTAAATTCGAGTGTGTTGATCACACAAGACCAATTGTCTATTTGTATTTATTTATTTATTTTTATATACATTTAAAGTGCCCTGTTTATGTACATTCGGTTTTTCTCCCCAATTAAGAATGTCCAATTATGTTCACTCACTTCAGCAACTCCCCAGAACAGCTCAGGAGAACCGAAGGTCAGTGGGTGTCCTCCGGTCCCATCTCCAAGCCAATTGCCTGTTTGTTTACACCCAGGAGCTCTATAACCCAGTGGAGCGCCAGAGCCAATTCAAAGCTCCCAGTGGAATCTCGAGAGAAGAAAGGGAACTTCGCAGCCAGGATGCAAACCTTTGCTCCACTGACTGTATGACTCACCCTCCATACCAATGTGAGCCAGTCTGGGACCCAATTGTATTTTTCTTAAAGACGTGTCATTTATTTAGTTGCAATTAGTCTGGGTACCTGAATCTGAAGTTCTATGTGAGCCATTATATTGAAAGTTCCATTCAGTCCTGTGATTGGGTATCTCTTAAATCGCATCAAATCACAATACATGGAGCTTCCAGGAAGAATCCGCCACGTGTGGCCACCTATACCCAATCATATAAGCCACTGTAAACAACACAAGCAGAGGACACAAAGATGACATTTTTATCGATTGCTTATAAAATTAGATCAAGTCATATCACCATGAAGTACTGGAACATTTATTAGAGGGATGAGATATTATGCCTTTGCTGCCTCTGCAGCAGCCATTTGAACCAGAAGCTTTTAGATATTCTTATACTGTATCCTCGGTCGCTTTTACACAAAGCCTTTCAAGTGATGTACTGTCCAAAATGATGAAGAGACATTTACCGGTTCATCTTACGATTTACCGAAGCTTACTGGTAAATGCAGGTATATCATCGAAGAACGTATTTATTCCTGCATATAAGTGGTCAAGTAGCAAAATAATCATTAATGTCAAAGAATATATTTATTTCTGCATACACATTTTCCATTAAGAAAATAATCATGAATGAGTTTACAGTAATGCACAATTGAGCAATTTAAACTAGTTCAACATCGTACTGAACAATATTGTGATCCACTTATGTAGAACAACCAACATTCTGGTAAATTTACGTATAAAACAATTCACAATGGTTTTGAAGCATATTGTACTCCAAACACGCAGTAGTTTGATGGAAAAACAATATGTTAAATGCAAATTAAATCATTTAGGACCTTAGTTTCTTCAACAGAAAATCACACTTGACACAAAATACCACAAAGACAGGTAGTGAATAGATATATTTACTTATTGCAGCATGGCAGACTTTTGTGGCACTTGCTGTGCAGGACTCCTGAAGCCTTACAATGCGCAAAAGCGAGAGATTTGGCCATTCGTCAGAGGAACTTGGTTATCCTTGAGATTTACCGGTAAATGTCAGAAGTAAAGCGTTATCATGTTTATTTCGGACACTAATCCTTTGGCTTGGTAAATGTGGACATACACGAATAAATCTTAAGATTTCCCAATATTCTGACTTTTACCATAACATATATTACAAACAAAAGGCAATAGCACCACCTAGTGGGTCATTGTAGATTATTTTCATTTCAGTTAATACTTCTTTAATCGCTGTCATTTTTAATAAAACGTTAATAGTATAGTACTGTAGTAGATGTTTTTGTGTCTTCATGATCTGCATTACAAGGGTTGTAGGTTTGGTTTGAACATTGGTGGGGACACAATTTTTTAGGGGGGCGGAGTCGCAGTTGCTAGGGGGGTTCGGGGGCATGCCCCCCCAGGGAAGAATTTTTTTAGGAGACAGCTGTTAAATGGTCACTTCTGGTGGCTTGAAATGAATGCTGGACATGAATCGCGGACAATCTGATTGACATGAAGTTGGCTGGTATACACTTAAAACACTATGATAAAGTGTCCCTCCTGGAAGCTGGTTTGACATCCCTGCTATAGAATTACTAATAACCTGAATTATAACCTATCCCAGCCTTACTGTAAGCTACCATTACCCCTTCCACTATAAGCATGAGCACATGCACGCTTACGTGCTCTGCCTGCCTCTCCTGTGTCTGTGCTGCTGCTTGTACCTGGGTGCATTGCTTCATTCACCTGATAAAATAATAAATTGATGCATGCCATATAGAGAGAAAATATATGGCTAAGCTAACTTTATTTGCTGAGTGTTACTATACAGCATTAGCCTACTATCATATCACAATGTGCCTCAAACAATAATATATCTCAAAACTGAGTCTAACACTTTCACTGTTATAATCACTAAGCCATTACAGCCGTCACCTGCAACCCTGTTGCTCCACCTGCCTCTGTACTGCTTTTACCAGGCTGCACTGCTTCATTCGCCTGATAAAATGATAAATTGATGCATGCTATTTAAAGAGAAAGTATGACTCTGCTAACTTCATTTGTAAATTATTTTTACATTTGCTATGAGAATCATTATTAATTGTGTTTATTACTTTAACGACATCTTCCTACTTGCACTTTGACTTTTTGTAAAAAAAAACTTCCTTATGTCCATCTTTATTTTTTTGGCTGCCATTATGCTTTAGTCACCTAAAGCCAAATTGAAGTGATTAGCTAACGTTAGTTGGTTGACGATATCAAAACATGCTCACGCACACACACACATATAATGATTTAGCTGTGAAACAAGCTAGCTAGCCACCAAGGACGTGGGGTTAGCTGCTAGCAATGGGTCGCTAACGGAATAAACCTACTTACCTAGCCATTAGGTAGGTAGGTAGGTTTATTCACTCAAACAATGTTGCTGACAAATTGACAATACCTTCGGCCCCGGCACCTGGCTTTCATTCCTCTGACCGGCAAGCGGCAGCTTCTGGAGCGTCTTTCCAGAGTCCAGCCTAAGCCAGCGGTTCCCAACCTTTTTTTACTCGCCCCACTGAAATTTATTTTTATAGTTGCCGCCACCCCGTTTAATTTGACTTTTTAATATATATATTTTTATTACTGTCTATATAATATAGTGCGTTTATTTAGCCGTCTGGATAGTCACACTGTCCATTCAATCAAATACATATATATGTTCGTGTTCGCTTTTTACACACACGATACAAAAATATCAAGCAAGGAGTAAGTTAGTTACAAAGGGAGGAAGGAGGAGGATAGAAATAATGTGACAACTCATTAACCAACAAACACAAACTAAATATCGAATTCAACTGATTATATGTATTCTTATTTTTTTTAAATAAATGTGAAAATTGTGGCACATTGTACACCGTTTAAGAATGACTAGAATCTTTTTTTTATTTTAAACCCGAAGAATTATCTTTCACTCCCGAGTCCTTGTGCACTTTCGCGCCTCAATGAAAACACTCTGCTTGGTCCCTGACGTCAGCCGCGCACTGAGTCCGTGTTACAGTGATGCATTATGGAATTTGTAGTTTTCTTGTCTGCTGATCACACCCCAAAACCCCACCAAACACCTACAAATACCAGGGTGCCATTCTTTTTAAAGCTACAGGTATCTCTTTTTCTCTCTTTAATAACTCACTGCGCTCAAAGGGCGAAATCGGGAGTATCGTTTGGCACGTCACTGTTATTACACTATGTAACACAATTTTTGTTCCTGGGTAGTAAATGTTATTTCCTAATTGCTTATGCCTCAAAAATATAGAAAATGGCTATTATTCCCCACAAACTTTGCTTTTGTGACCAGGACAGTGATATTTTGAAATGTACCTATTTCCAATGAGAAAACTGGCGAATTTGTGTCTTTTCGTTCACATAAAGTCAGAAAAAAACAACATATGAATCCAAATTAACATGTATTTATACTAAAGTAATACTAAAATGACTACAAAAGATTTAGAAGTGAGTAGTTTTTCGAGATTTACGATTATACTGTAAATCACTTTCACTAATCAGTCCCCAAATGTAGTCTCCCATCATGTTCTCGTTATACTGTCCTTGGTAGCGGCGTTCAAAGTCCAGTATATCCTGGTGGAAGCGCTCGCCTTGCTCCTCCGAGTACGCTCCCATGTTCTCCTTGAATTTATCAAGATGAGCATCAAGGATATGGACTTTGAGGGACATCCTACAGCCCATTGTGCCGTAGTTCTTCACCAGAGTCTCAACCAGCTCCACATAGTTTTCGGCCTTGTGATTGCCCAGGAAGCCCCGAACCACTGCGACAAAGCTGTTCCAAGCCGCTTTCTCCTTACTAGTGAGCTTCTTGGGGAATTCATTGCACTGTGGTCCGACGAAGACACCGGCTTTGACCTTTGCCTCAGACAGCTTAGGGAAGAAGTCCTGAAGGTACCTGAAGGCTGCCGACTCCTTATCTAGAGCTCTGACAAATTGTTTCATAATGCCCAATTTGATGTGCAGTGGTGGCATCAGCACCTTCCAGGGGTCCACCAGTGGCTCCCACTTGACGTTGTTCCTCCCCACAGAGAACTCGGTCTGCTGTGGCCAGTCCCGCCTGTGGTAGTGCGCCTTGGTGTCCCTGCTGTCCCAAAGGCAAAGATAGCAGGGAAACTTGGTAAAACCGCCTTGGAGACCCATCTAGAATGCCACCATTTTGAAGTCTCCTATGACTTTGATACCATCTCAGAGAAATGCAGATATGTATCCACTTAGGCAGCTGGAACTAAACTGAACTGGTGGGCTTAAGGCCCTTGTATTTATACTACTATTTATATTACTGGAAAGTTCTAGAAAGTTCTAGAAGTTACTCCAAGTTTACTCAGCACTGAATCTATCTGGAATGTTCTGGAAAATAGGTAAATTTCAAAATATCACTGTCCTGGTCACAAAAGCAAAGTTTGTGGGGAATAATAGCCACTTTCTATACTTTTGAGGCATAAGCAATTAGGAAATAACACTTACTACCCAGGAACAAAAAAAATAATAATTTGTTACACAGTGTTATTACTAGTACGTTATTATTCAAACGTTCACCGCGCCCCCCTGGAAGGTTTCACGCGCCCCACCCCCCTCCCCCGTTTAGGAACCTACGGCCTAAGCCAATCAAATTAGCGTTTTGTTTTTTTGTTTTTTTTCTTGGAGGAGGGAGGAGCAATGATGGGAGCTTGAGAGAGTCAACCCTTTGTGGAGCGGATAAAATGACTTGACAAAAGACGTTTCAGATTTATCAAAATTATTGGTTGGGACAATTCAACGGTCCCTTGACATTGGTAGGGACATGTCCCTACCGTCCCTAGCTAAATCTACGCCGGTGCTGCATTATAAAACAAATGTTTATTTAAAAAGCAGTACATATTTATGTAATAGTTCATTTAAAAAAATTAAGTAATATTTAAAATAATGCTATTTAAAAACATTTATTTTTGTTTTGTTTTTTCTTCAATCTGCCCACAAGATGGCGCTGAGACCTACTAGACAATAACGGTATATTTCCATACGGAGCACACACAGACAGCTGGATCGGGAAAAAATAACAGGTAAATTCCTGGTAAGAAGACCTAGCCAACCATATGAGGAACGTGAGCTACTACGACTACAAAAAAAAACTAAAATACATGGAAATACAGGGAAAACAATACCTTATACTTTAAAACAAGTAGAGCGCCCGTGTTCTCATTTGTATGCACAAATGAAGTTCAACACTCTAGTCCCCATTTGCTCATCCCCAAACTGGAACATAATACAACTTATTGAAAATATTTGTACAAAATGACCGTTTAAAGGATTGTAAATAACCCCATTACAAAAACAACTGATCCAAAATTAGAAGTAAGTTTTCTAATTCTTAGTCCTGACATGTTTAATATGGGAGGCGTGGATATTTTCATACTGACAGGTTAGTGAGTATCAGCTTTGATCTCCTGTTTTGACTCCTTAATTAGCAACTTGCTATGGGTATGAATTATCTGAGTTATCTTAACTAATGTTTTCTTCTTATTTAGATGCAATGTATATATCATGTTCTGTTTCAGTCATCTGATCCTAGTGACTTTGTAAAAATGATAAGGTCTTAATACAGCTCTTAAAAACATGTCTAATTTCTAAGTACATCTTGTTAACCTGAGAATATTTTCTGAGAGCTTTTTGAGGCCACATTGAAGTTTTAAACTGCTGAGTTAAAAAAAAAATGCAAAGTGAATCTACACAAGAAAAAGAATACATAGAGATAATGTATATCACATTGCATACCATACCAAGTTGCTGTTTAATTTGATCAACTTGACCAAACCACCATTTAAGACCAAACCTCTTGACTACACCCAGAACAAACCATGAGTATACACCATTGCCACCTACTGGACATTTAATAAATAACTGAGCACTGATGATGGCGTCAAATGTGAGAGCAGGGAGTTCTGGGTACAATTTATTTCCCAGGTGTAGTTTGGATAGGTGGGTATTTATTCTTGAATTGCTTCCTTGTTATTCTTTAGTTTACAAGGCTTTTATTTATTTATTCACTTGTATACAAATGGTGGTTTAAAATGGAGGGTTATTTTTCTCTTTTCCACCTAATTCCATGATACACAGCCCCCTGGAGCCAAACCCTGCAGCGTGAGAGCTGGGAAAGGGTGGGTAGAGGGGAGTCTATAACAATAGCTCTATTGAGCGTGCCTGTGCACAGAAGCTGGTTGCAATTACTAAGACACAGGGGAGGACGGCTGGGTGCCTTAATTGATTTCTTCTGTTATCAGAACTGCTTGAAAACGCCCCATAAACACACTGGGAGGCCAGAATCCTTACATCACCCAGCCACCGTGTTTCAGAGCCTCAAGACCCTGCCTGCTAGATTCTGTAACTCCCTATATCCATTCGTAGCTTTAGGCCATATTCATAAAGTGTTAGTATGCCTGTCAAGTTTATTACAGATCTATATATTCACTGAGGCAGTGATGTTTTTATGAATACAGCCACCTTGTCCCCAAATCAATGTAAATTGTATACTAAAATACAAGAGCATGGGTGTTTGTTTAATACATTCTTCAGATATAGTCTTTTGAGCACTCAACTCCATCAGAAGACATGCCTTGTCTGCATTCCTGTTTGTTTAAAGTGTTGAAGACTAGAATGCTACTTTTTTTGTTTTTGGTGTTGTAATGTGGTTTTCAGTTTGTATTTACATTTGTGATTGTGAATTACACACTGGCACTTTAATTTTAAAAAATGCTGATTTCAATTATGGGCTGTTAGTTTGTGAGGCCTGTAGATAAGAAAATGAAAGTGGTTGTAGCTTATAAAAAAATGTACATAACTATTTTCCTGTCAGGCGCTTCCATTTGCTATACAGGTATTGAAAGAAACACATGTTACATCAAGCATGTATTTTCATTCCCTGTCTTCTTTCCTGTTACTAACCAGCCATCTCCTATTTACTCACATGCTTTGCAGCCAATAACATGCTTTGACCCAAAAGACACACGAAGGGGAAATAACATAGAAAGAGAAACTTTAACACACCTTCTGGGTGGCTAGGTAAGCAAACAGAAGACTTTTGTGTAGATGTCATGTTTTAAAATTAAAATATTTGCAGAAAGATGCACAATAAACTGCACATTTGAAACCTGGAGTGTAGAGTGAATGGAAAGTACAAGATAGGCCAAATTTGTGGAATTACTTTGTGAGCTCCAACCATTTAATGTTTTTTTTTTAAGATAGACCACCCCCCAAATATGACAAATGGTCTATACCTTTAAGATCATTGCTATTAAACCATTCATCCACTGGGTGACAATATGTGGTACCAGCAAGTTAAACAAACAAAAAAAAGCTTACAAAAAAACCTAACAGAAGTTAGGGTATGTCAAGGCCTAAATTACACTTGTAAGCCAATTAACCAAAACCTGCTTCATCATTGTAAGTAACTCATCACTACGTACCAGATTTAGGGAACTACTGCATCACAAATAAAACAGAAACGAAATGCATATTGCATATCTTCATTGACATATAATCCCAAGAATCAAGTATTACCAATGCTGCTGGTGTGTAATCTCTGGTAATTCCGAATGTTGGGGTATTATTGCTTAACTAATAATAGTATTGCTAAAGGGGAAGTACTTTTACAGTATTCCTTTTATTGTTTTGTAATGTGACTTTTTTGTTGCTGAATTCTTGCAAAGTGCCACGTCAACATCAGGGGGGCGCGGTATATTTTGGCACTGATTCAACCAGATGGACTTTTTCAAATTGTACGTTGAAGTAATACAGAGATGTGTTATAATTTAATAAATTAAATATATGCAATATACATAACATTATTAAATACCCTTATGCCATAACATTTCTATAGGAACCCCTACCTTTCTCACCTTAGCTTCTCCGTCTTGTTCGGTTCAGTTGAATTAGTGAAGTACTCTTTCTGCTGTTGATGTTTTCTTTTTGACATCAAGGGGGAAAAATGGATTGGTACTTATTGCCAAAAGATGGCAGTGTTCCGAATCTAAAGACAGAAGCTGAAACTGTAACTGACAGAGAAAACAAACCTGTAAAAACGAGGAAAGATGGTGAAGCCAATTTTGATTTTTTTTTGTTTCACTTCCATGATAATCAACAGAGAAGTGTGGCCTCATGTGTAGTGCCAAAGTGTTGTTTAAAGCCCCTTTCACACTGGCATGCTCTACCCGGGTCAGAACCTAGGAGCTGGTGTCATGTGGGTCAGTGTCACAAAGACGGCCAGAGTGGGTGGCGTCAGACCAGAGAGGAATACACAGACAGAGACGGTGGTGATGATGAGCTGAGTGCAATGGCTGCACTCAGCGTTTATTAACAAATAAAAGGTTTGAACAATGGAATACAAAACAGGACACGGCACTTGACGCCAAAATAAACAGACAGACAAAACGACTAAACACTAAACAAACGGTGCACGGACAGACAGACAGACACGGTGAGTACAAACAAACGTATCTTTACTTTTACGATCTTAATTACTCCTCTCTCTCTCACCCGTTCTCCTCTTCCGAACACCCAACCCTGAGTGCAAGAAATGTGCGTCTATATATACTATTGTGCTGGGATTCAATTACTAATTAATTATTCACTTGAATCCCAGCACGTGAATTAATTCTGTGCAACCCCGTGCTCACATATTACATTTAACCAGCACGTGAAGTGATTTGTGCTCTCCTCGTGCCTAAATACAAATATATACTTTTTAAATACACGTGAAACACAGACCCGTTTATATCCCGTGTACCAATGACTATACACCAACATTTACACACGCAACATACAACACAGATCACACAAATGCACACAGGGGCGGGGCACTTTGCCACATATACCCCCCCTTGTGCGCAGCACACATGGCCTCAACGGCCACCTCCCCCCTTAAAAACCCAGCAGTCCAGAACAAAGTCTCGGGCTGGGAAGGGAGGCTTCAGTGGGCCCTTGGCTGGCAATGCTGTCAGCACCCCTGCCGGTAGTGGCACGGCTGACAGCCTGTTGGTCCCGTCCTGCAGCGAAAAAGCTGCGGGGGCAGGTGGTCCCCCGACCTCCCCCTTCTTCGTAGCCGGCAGCTCCCTCCTGTGGGGCTCCGGCCACAAGAACTCCTGCAGAGGTACGGGCAGCAGAGGCAGCTCCTGCTCCTCTGCTCCGGGCGGTGGTGGAGGCAGAGGCAGCTCCAGCTCCTCTGCTCCTGGCGGTGGTGGAGGCAGAGGCAGCTCCAGCTCCTCTGCTCCTGGCGGTGGTGGAGGCAGAGGCAGCTCCAGCTCCTCTGCTCCTTGCGGTGGTGGTGGCGGAGGCAGAGGCAGCTCCTGCTCCTCTGCTCCTTGCGGTGGTGGTGGCGGAGGCAGAGGCAGCTCCTGCTCCTCTGCTCCTGGAGGTGGTGGAGGCAGAGGCAGCTCCTGCTCCTCTGCTCCTTGCGGTGGTGGTGGCGGAGGCAGAGGCAGCTCCTGCTCCTCTGCTCCTGGAGGTGGTGGAGGCAGAGGCAGCTCCTGCTCCTCTGCTCCTGGAGGTGGTGGAGGTAGAGGCAGCTCCAGCTCCTCTGCTCCTGGCGGTGCTGGCTCCCTCTGCTGTGGCGGCTGGGCATGTGCACGCCGTGCTGCCTTCAGCAGCATAGCTCGAGGCTGCTGGGGGACACCAGCATCCTGCCCTTCTCCCCCCAAAAAATTCAGGGGGTTGAGCCTGTAACTCCTCCCCTTCTGGCTCTTGGGATGGCACCAGCAGGTATTCACCCTCTGCTGGTGGAGGTGGGACCAGCAGGCATTCTCCCTCTGCTGGCAGCTTGGGTCCTATGGCTGTGGAAGCCCTGACTTCCCTCTTTTTGGGCTGTGGACGCACCGACTCCTCCCTTTTGGGCTGTGGACGCACCGACTCCTCCCTTTTGGGCTGTGGACGCACCGACTCCTCCCTTTTGGGCTGTGGACGCACCGACTCAGGCGTAGGACGTTCGGGCTCATCCCACTCAGGCGTAGGACGTTCGGGCTCCTCCCGTTTGGGCTGTGGACGCTCAGGCTCCTCCCATTTGGGCTGTGGACGCTCAGGCTCCTCCCATTTGGGCTGTGGACGCTCAGGCTCCTCCCATTTGGGCTGTGGACGCTCAGGCTCCTCCCATTTGGGCTGTGGACGCTCAGGCTCCTCCCGCTTGGGCTGTGGACGCTCAGGCTCCTCCCGCTTGGGCTGTGGACGCTCAGGCTCCTCCCGCTTGGGCTGTGGACACTCAGGCTCCTCCCGCTTGGGCTGTGGACGCTCAGGCTCCTCCCCATAACTGCGGAAGGGACAGTGGGCGAACAGGTGATCCTGGTCGCAGAGGAGGCACCCCGACGATGGCTTGTTACATCGCCGTGGATGCCTGGCCCTTAGGCGGCACGCCTCCTCCCTGTCCTTCACCTCTTTATCTGTCTCCCGCTTGGGCTGTGGAGGCAAAACCAGCAGGCATTCACCCTCTGCTGGTGGAGATGGGGACAGCAGGTACTCCTCTGCTGGTGGTCCTGCTACCTGGGCTGCTGTTCCGTTTATCGTTGCCTCCAGGTAGCTGAGGAGAAACTCCACACCTTCCTCCAAGGTGTTTGGGGTGTGTTCCTGCTGATAGGCCTCCCATCTCTCACTGTCCATCATCCACAGGGCCCGAACGACTATGGGCAGAGCCTGGGCCTCCAGCCCAGCATTCTCCAGGAACCAGTCCCGCCATTTTGTGGCGTCTTCTGCCATTATATATATATATATATATTTTTTTTTTTTTTTCTTTAAACAAAACCCCTCCTGGTCTGACGCTTGGAGGCGCGGCTATCCCACGATGACACCACGTGTCACAAAGACGGCCAGAGTGGGTGGCGTCAGACCAGAGAGGAATACACAGACAGAGACGGTGGTGATGATGAGCTGAGTGCAATGGCTGCACTCAGCGTTTATTAACAAATAAAAGGTTTGAACAATGGAATACAAAACAGGACACGGCACTTGACGCCAAAATAAACAGACAGACAAAACGACTAAACACTAAACAAACGGTGCACGGACAGACAGACAGACACGGTGAGTACAAACAAACTTATCTTTACTTTTACGATCTTAATTACTCCTCTCTCTCTCTCACCCGTTCTCCTCTTCCGAACACCCAACCCTGAGTGCAAGAAATGTGCGTCTATATATACTATTGTGCTGGGATTCAATTACTAATTAATTATTCACTTGAATCCCAGCACGTGAATTAATTCTGTGCAACCCCGTGCTCACATATTACATTTAACCAGCACGTGAAGTGATTTGTGCTCTCCTCGTGCCTAAATACAAATATACACTTTTTAAATACACGTGAAACACAGACCCGTTTATATCCCGTGTACCAATGACTATACACCAACATTTACACACGCAACATACAACACAGATCACACAAATGCACACAGGGGCGGGGCACTTTGCCACAGTCAGGTACGTGATTTCACACTGCTTTTGATAAAGCAGGGTTGACCTGGATGACAGACACAAGTGTACAATGCGAGTATCAATGCCCCGGAAGCAGCTTGTTACTGACACTTCCATCGTCTCACCAAATGTTGATAAGAGCAAATGTTTCTAAATCCCTGCTGCAATCTGGCTCACGCTGTGTCTCAATCAACAAAAATAAGGCTAAACAGAATAAACAGAAATGTTCCTTGCGGAAGTGAAACCAACAAACAGCATTGCTGTTTGTTATTGTGTCTGCTCACGAATGGCCATATTGCATTTTGTCTTGCTCAACTTGGGTCAAAGCGTGTTGATCCACATCGTGAGGTGAGTCACTGGGACCCGGGTCAACCCGGGTACGAGCCAGGTACATGGTTTCACACTGCACAGGATTGTGACCCGGGTAGCCACAACCCGGGTCCGGACCTGGGTAGGAGTGCCAGTGTGCAAGGGGCTTTAGTGTGCAATCAAAACCCTTTTGTGTCAGACTGGATTCTCTGTGCTAGCTGAGATAAAAAAAAAAAAAATGATGTCCCGCTCCAGATTGGAAGTGGAGAATGGTCTTAGAGTGTCTATCTCCATAATCACACCACGAGTACTATGTTTATTTTATACTTACAGGAGTAGGTATCAGGGCCTATAATATTTCTGTTAGCTTTGTGTGAAGGAAGAAGTCCAGGTTGTGATTCCAATTTTTGTACTTCTTGCACAAGTTCACCATTAAACAGGCCACAGATGATTTTTCTGTGGAGAAATGTCATCTTGGTGATCCGTGGAGGGATGTATGAAATCTACATTGAAGATAAAAGCGGTAATGGAAACAATGATGGAAAAGTTCCAAGTTTGTCATTGCTTGTAAACTAGCATTGTGTAATGTGGATCTGTAGGGCTCTCGAGTAATCAAAAAGCAGTTTAAACAATTCATACAAGTCAAGCCAAGTTGGAATGGCAACTACTCTCTAAACAACTTTATTGGCAATATTACAGTACTGCCACAACTACCTCAAGTGTTGGAATGCTATTCTACAATAAACTACACAGTTTAACAGTCATATGTGTGTCTGTTTAGTTCTTTTGACTATTAATAAGACAGTAAACCTGTTCTCTGAGGTCAACACCATCAAAGAGGCCTTCAAAATAAACACAGATGATTCATTGTTATTTTAAAAAATCTCAGTTCAAAGTAATGTTAAAGCATGTTATCTGTAGCTTTAAAAATAAATCTTTAAAAACATTGAATAAGACCCCCCCCCCCTTCCCCTTTTCCTTCATGTTGGCAACTGTTCTGTTGCAATACAAATGGGGGCTGAGGAGGTGAATTATCCATATTTAAAGAAAATAATAAAACTGGGTCGCTTTAGTACATGTGAAATATTTTGCTTATCTATCATTTACATGACTGATTATCATGCATATATATATATATATATATATATATATATATATATATATATGTAATTTTTTTTATTTTGTTATTTTTTTTTAAATCTCAGTACTAAATACAAATATGTTTCCGTCTGCCACTAGGACTGATTGGAAAATGATTTGTTTATTTCCATTAGTATCATATCGAGATCAAAATTAATTTGCAAATGGAGCTCCCTCAGCACCCAGTTAGGACTGTGGACTGGCAGAACTCAATCTCTCAAATTCGCAGTGATGTTTTAAGTTACCTAATGAGCGTCCAATTTGCTGGATGTGAAAGGTGGGTTTCAAAAATAACTATGTTGGCTGATCAGAATTAGCAATCATAAATTATACTGTTAATTTTAAACGAACCGACTCACGACTGGATAAATGTCCAAGGCTGCTTAGGCTTCAAAAGAGGTGATTGGCTTGACAGCACGACCAGAGATAGCTTTTTGATCTAGCGCACGTTTCATTAACAAAGAAGCAAACACTAAACAAAACACTTTTAACATAGCAAGAGGCACAAGGGCCAAAACAAAAGGTCTACACAAAAACTCATGCACCCCCCCCCCCCTCCCCCCCCCCCTCCCCCCTCCCCCCTCCCCCACATTAATTCTCACATTAACACCCGTGATCACCCTTTTAAGAACATCTATGACTGGAACCCAATTAATCATCAGTTATTCAATTGTTTGGCTCCAGCCTCATTCCCACGTGATTTCTGGCAGAATTTAACCCCCTCTCTGCCAACCCAATATCCCCCCCCCCCCCCACACACACATATTTCACCATGCCACAGACCACTAGCCTGTATTACCAGTAATTATACTGTATCGCCCAAGTTAACTAAAGGGAGTGTAAACTGCTGTGCTAGTTGCTTTTATTCCAAAACTAAAATAACTCTATGAACAGAATGGAATACTATTCGAATTTTTGATAGTAGTCTCCAGGGTTCCTCTTAGGTGTATCTGCCTGGCTTACAGTGTGTAAATACAGTATAATGTGTTCCTAAGGCCAAAACTAATAATGGGAGTAAACAAACTTCACTGTCAATTTTCTAATAAAGTACAAACTTAGTTATACAATTACAAGAGTTTCAACTGTAAGTCTCAGTCAATATATACTGAACATCAAACTTATCACTTATATTTGAGCATCAAAAGAAACATATCACTTATATTTGAGCATCAAAAGAAACTTATCACTTATATTTAGATAAAATTCACTGGATGTGATCGAAAAATGACAAACTCTGTTTTAGAGCAGGTGCAGTGACTTTTTATTGTGCTGATTAACAATTGACATCACGAAGATGCTGCAAAATGATCTGTCGATCTTGGGAAGGTGTTGTGACTCATGGTCCCACAGTTCGTGGCCTGCCATTGACAGAGTGTGTCTGGTTATACAGTCTCACCAGGTCTGAAATTGCTGGCTGTGAGCACCCAAGATGGCAAGCCACAGTACGCGGCCCTAGTCCAGCCTCCAACGTGGCGATTGCACGAAGACGCTGCTCTCTTGACAGACGTGGCATATTGTTTTTTTTCTGTGATTCTCTTTTTTATTGCTTTTATTCAAGCTTGCAATTCAACAGCTGAAATCACTCCATATCCAGTGTCCAATCAACTGTCTCACTAATTAGGTGATTAAGTGCATATGCTTCAGTCATAGTCACTCAAGCGTGTCATGGTCAAGGATGAATGATCGAGTGATTAAAAAGAAACCAAAAACATTTTGTCAATGTCCATAATTTATATACCTTATTTATTTATTTATTTTTAATAAATATGTTATAATAGTGATAAGTTTCTTTTGATGCTCGGTATATAATAACACACAAGACATTTTAGTGCTACTAGTGCTGGACTCAAGAGTGTAGAATGATGTGTAAATTAAATGGGAAACGTTTTTTCTCTACTTTCAGAAACAATAAGACAAACAAAAAGTATCTTAGCATTAAGGTTTCAAAGGTCTGCTGTGGAGAAACTGTACCCAACACTTCATAACTAAATAGATAAATGACAGCAAATGACCCTCCTCACAATTACATTCATATTCAAATGTGCAATCACAAAAGGTTTATGGATTTTGTAATACTAGTCAGCATTACACATTTCAAACACTCTGTCCTTCAAGAACATTCAAGGCCAAGTCAAAGCCGAGACCACAGTAAATGTTCTTTGAGAACATGGACTGGCCTGGATGACTCAAAGGCTGCTCAGCACTTGCTGGAGGGTAGTGTATCTTTAAAAGAGCTGGCCCAGAAAAGAGTGGTCTACATGCTTCACAATGCGACGGGGAAGTCTCTGCAGGAACTTTACCACCAGTGCTAACACTGGTTGATAAATGTCTTTGGGTCTCCTTTCAGATTAAATGGAATCAGTAAACTACTTGAAATGTACATTATAATAAAATTAAGTAGTGCATAGTACTACCTAGTAGTTGACTACTTTCTACTTAAGTGCTACTTTAAGAACTTGTAAACTACTGAAGGGCCACTAATATATATGTACTACTGAAGGGCCACTGTTATATATGTACTACTTAAAGGGGTCTCGCTGAACCCAACAGGGGTCAAAAGCATGTTAGTGAATTCCCTGCTAGGCATCCTATCAAACCACTTTCAATAGCAACATGATTCAGTTATATTTAGAGTCAAATGTAATGCAGAATTTACCTTTACACCTGGAAAATATGGGGAAATAAAGCTGAGATCTGCCTTTGTATAAGACAAGAAGGCATATTATAAATCATTGAGGAATTCATATGTGGGAAGCCTGTGTGTTATGAAACTTAGGGGCCAATTTGTGTTAGAGTCTCTGCTGACAATAATGTGAAGGGCAATCAAGATTAAATATGATGGGAGGGGAGGAGGGGAACAGTTTGGCACATTTCAGTGTGTGCAATTTATATGGGGGTTAAAACTATTTAAGTCTGTGATGTGGTGGAAGAAATCAAAGGTCTGTGATGCAAGGTCTCTGGGTTAGACTGATGGGGAATTAATCTGAAGTCTGACAAAAATGTATTGGGGGCAATTAATCTGAAAACTACCCCACTCCCGTTGTACTTCTAATTAAATAAATCCATCACACTTACCAGAAGCTCAGAAAAGAGATTGCAACCAGTTCTGTGCTAATGCCCCCAGTGGGGGGCAATCATCATTGACCGCCGGGCCCCTGCAGTTGGATCATTTCTTGCCCACACAAATACACCCCTTCTCAGACGCTGAGATTAGACGGAAATGCTGTTCTGTTGTTAAAATTACGTGGGTTTGCTGTATTAATTAACAGAGATACCCGACTAAATAACGTGTGTACTGTCGCTTTAAATCCCCTTGGCTGGTGTGCTCTCTATTGATCAATCCACCATTTTCCAACAGCAGCAGCGGCGGTAGCGGTTGAGATACCCCTACCTGGAGACACCAGGACCCGGGGCAGACATGGCTGCGAATATGTACCGGGTCGGAGGTAGGAGAATATACTTTGTGTCGCTTTTTAACAGCTTCAGTTTGAACGGCTTCTGGACTTTGTGTTTCCGTTCTCTTGTGTTTCTTTCTGAAGTCTGCTGCCACAGTGATGATGAGGAGGGTGACTGTGTGTGAGGAAGAGGATGATGATGATGATGAGGATGATGGTACCGGGACCTCCGGTTTTTTTTTTTGTTAAACGTTTTACACATTGAAGGGCAAGCTAAATCTTTCTGTATGTTTTTAATGAACAATTAAATGTTCGAATTTATCAAACTTTAGTTTTATTGTTGTTTTGGTCGTTTTTTTTTTTTTTTAAAGCGAGTGCTACATAGGCTACATTTACAAAAAGAAGTGTACCTCCTTTCTCTGCTCGTTACACACGGGGTTTCGGGTGCAGTGTTTTAGGGTAAATAAAAGCCGTTGGACGGCTAGTTTTTATTTGTCACGATATAATACATTTATATTGTGCGCTTGACATCTGCTAAGTAGTTGTTTGGTTAATATATAATAATATATATCAAAAAGTTTCTTCCTCCCCTTCCCTCCCAACCCCCACCCGCCGCCAATAGAAATAGATGGAGGGAGAAATTGAACTATATGACATTTCTGTCGTATAGTTACCGTTTAATTACTTTAATTTTAAATATTTTGTTACTCGATATGCCGCTTAGATTTTTTTAATTGGTTTTGTTGTGACATTTGTATATTTGTATCGCGTACTAATGTGCAGCGGTGAGGGAAGGGTTAACGATAACGATATTGACTGAGGCGAGGAGGGGAGGGGGCTTACCGTAAAATAGTAAAAAGTCTACTCATAAAATTAAAAGAAGAGTTTACGTTTTCTCACGTCAGTATCAAAACTGAACGTTATTATTTGAAATGACAGCATCGAATACAAATTAATTTCATTTCCATTTAAAATGTAGCCTGTGTTAGTTTTCGCTTAGGGACCCAAAACTAGTGAAACCAACTTTTATGTATTTTTGTCGTAAATGTGTAGCTGAACGTAAAAGCGTCCAAATAATAATGCTGTCACCCCCCCCCCCCCCCCCAAAAGTATCCGTGCTGGGGAAAAAGTACTTATTATTGAGTTTAAAGATATATTATCTTGCTTGTTTCAAATATTGTGGCAAAGAGCTGATTTGTTTACAATTTGGTGAGCAAACATGGCGGAGTATTAATTGTCAGACTTGCGCTGTGGTTGTGTCCTCATGAAACAGTAACAACCCAAATTATAATTAATAAGTGGGACCATTATACTGTAACAAAAAGTACTGAACTGGACCAAAGTAGATTGTTTTTAAAGAGACTACATTTTCAAAGTTGTCGGCTTTCCATACAGCAATGTTATATTATTATATACGCAATAAATAATACAGATTATAACTTAAAAAAAAAAAAAAAAATAGTGTGCATTTGCAGTTTCATGGGGTTGGGGCTTCCATAAAAGAACGGCAGAGATGGATTTCTGAAAGTAATTTGCTTGTGTCTGATTCGTTAAGATGGTTTATGTAAAGCAAGCAAAGTCTGAGAAGTGCTTTCTGTGTTAGAATAAATGAGATAGGCAGTCTGGTGTCTGTATAGTGTCAATACTACAAGCGACTATTTCTAATTTGTGTGGCAGCATACACATGCTTTAAGGACATGTGTCAATGTAAGAGCACTTGAAGGTAAATATTTTGTAATAACTTTGGAGCTCAATACATTTGATTTCAGGAACTGCAATTTACAAATAGTTTTGAAAGAACTGTGAACTAAAATAGTTAGGGTTATATTTAAAAAAATATATATATTACATTGTATTTATTAATGGGTGCAGAAAATAACTTAATAGCATTTTTTTCTAATATGTTTCCCTTAAGTCTCTATCTGGGGGAACTCATGTCACAGGAAGAGAGGCACTGGGTGTCATACATTGAGACTTCCTGTAATGTACAGACAGAAACAAGTTTCAATGAGCTTTAGTCAAAAGGTCCAAGCACATATGAAAATCATACTAAAACACCTCCCACAGTTTTATATTTAGTCTGTAGAATTGACTTGTATCAAAACACAATCGGTTGTGCAGTAATCCCCCACTATGCGGTTTGTATTTTCAATTTTGACACCTAAGAGCACATTTTCAAAATGTACTCTGGCATGTTAATTTTACAAAATTGGGTTATAATAAAGTCTCTCTTCGTATCACGGTATGAAGGCCATCGTGGGATTTACATTGTGTAATGTAAAAAGATCAAATGATCATCAATGGTGGCTTATATTGTGAAAATACCATTTAAAATGGGTAAGAGAGGCATATATTTATACCAGTTTATAAAATGTATAATTTATTAACTATTTGGTGGACTACAAGTGCTTTTGGTTGAAGCATGATGCACCCAATGTGTGGATGTTAAGTTATTGAGATTTCTCTGCAATTTATGGAAGTCTGGTCAGAAGTACATTGCAAATGAGCGTAGACAACAAGAGCAGCCCATCCATCTGCCAAAACAAAATTGCAATTAACACACCACAGACAAGGGGTTCCGTAAAACTAAATGTCTTTGTGTGGACAGATTGTTGGATTATAAAGCCGGATTTAGGCTGTTTCATGGTGCCAGGTACAGTAGGACAGACCCCACAAGTCCATCGGTCAGATGGCTATCAGAGGACAGTAACCCATGACGAAACAACTGCAAGTATACCAGTATCGACAGTTAAAAAGCATCTGCAACATCTAGACAGAGCCAGAAGCCTCTCCACTCAGTGCCCAACGTTCAAGGAAGAAAAAGTAGACCATGATACTCCAGCCACAAACTTGTTGATGTGGGGGGGGACCTTTCATGTGTTTATGTGCTGCAATTTTTGATCCCCCCCCCCCCCCTCTGTGACACTGCAGGATATAATATAATCACATATAAGATTATCGTTTGTGAAGTTTTCTCACAAACAAATAAAATATGTTTTTCAAACATCATTCTTATCGAATCTAACCCGGATCCTGGAAGTCGGCGACGGTTGCTATGTGATGTAATTGCTCGCGCTCAGCCTCAAGGCGTCGACAGTTATTCATTCATTAATTTTTGATTGATATTTCATCGTTGTCCAGTGATATTATATCGAGATCACAGGATGACATTGCATTTATTATTTCTATAATCGAATATTATTGATCATGATGAGTCAAAAGACAATTTCAGCAGGTGGAAAATTAAATAAAAAAAAATGACAGCAAGGAGGGATTTACTTGTGGAAGAAACTATTGTTGCTTATGCCCAGGTAAAATGTATTTACCTTTTATATCTATGCTCTTAAAAAAAAAAAAAAGAATTAGATTTAGGCTCATGTGGGGGGCTGTGCTGTGCGTTTTTGGATTTCAATTTGACCCTATTTTGACACTTGGAGTCTTGTAATTTCTTTAAATTAGTAATAATACTAAATTGTTAATAATACTAAATTAAATGACAATTTGATTGACAGACATAAATATGTGGTTGAGTATTATGATAGTTTGATAGAGATACATTCATCACAAACATAATATGACCAACCAGGAATGGCTCATGGAGTTGTTGAATTTGAATCTGATTTCCTTATGGAGAATGCCTAAATTGAACAGCATTGTACAGTATTTGTAGATCCTAGGTTTCTCTTAAACTGTTATTTGTTAAATTACATTTGCCACAAGGCACATGATAGCCACAGAACCCTGGAAGACTGTAAAACAGAAACACTAATGAATGTTAAAAATACACTATTTCTGGTGAACATGCCAAATAGTTAGTTTAAAATGTACTGTGTTGCATGTGACCTTTTACTGTATTCCCCTTGTTTGGCAGTTACTCAAAGTGGTTTGATTTTACTGTTATCGGTACACGTGTTTTCTGAGTTTACGTGGCTGCAGGACCTCTTCTAGCCTGGGCACCATCTTGTGCAATCTTGCGGCTTTGTGCTGCCTACTCAAAAGCAGCCTGGTCCTCCCTCTATATTGTATTGTATTAATTAGGTATAGGACTTCAGATCACTTTAAAAAAAAAAAATGTAATCACTCTTCATAAAGGTACTTCCAGATTTTGTATTATAGGTACGTGAATAGTATGGCATTTAGTAGGTTCCTCATTATCATTTAATTTTGTTTTATTTATTTTTTGTTTTGAATACTAGCTTACAGTAGTACTTTTCATTTTTCCTTCACCTTTGCAATAAACACAATATTACAACAGTATTTCTTCTTCCTAACATTTATTATTACTCTTCTGAACATGCAGTGTTCATCTACTGCCGTTTTTTCTATTTACATGTTCTTTGTATTTTAGTGAGAGGATCTTGATGAAGCAACGCCTGGTACCCAGGCAGTGTTTTTCTAGAATGCATGCCAGCTTGAGAAGATGGTTGCACTGCACGTTCCCCCACATCTACTGCATGGTTTGCATTTTCCTTTGTGTGTGCTAGTTTAACTTGTATGTATGGTGTTCTTTCAAGCCATGCTATTCCTCTCAGAGAGATCAGTTTCTCTACAGGAAGACCAGGCCATATCATCCAGCACATTCAGGCATCTGGTGTCCCTTACAAAACTCAGCTTTGGCAGCTCATTAATCTCCTTTTCTGTGTGCTACAGTATACAGTATTGTTTGTCACAAACGCAAATCATATTGCATAGTTTGCTAGAATCTCTTTGTGTGTGACAAGTTACCCCCAAAATGTACGCTAATGTAGATGAACCTTCTCTTTTGAACGTACAGAATGCCTCTATTATTATTTGTTTATTTAGCAGACGCCTTTATCCAAGGCGACTTAGAGACTAGACTCAAGAAAGACTGTGGCTTCAAAGTCTGATCGAATTGGAATCTGACTCAAGGAGTTGAAACTGAAGTGCCAAAGCTTTAAAAAAAAAAAAAAGTCAAAACAAAATCACTTATTTGAAAATTAAACCACAACCATTCTGTGGATCAGAGAAAGCAGACTCCTCAGGCTCTGGATAAAGTGTTGCACAACCTGGCTAGTCGGTTGTGCGCAATCTTTGGTCTGTCTGCCTTGGAGGCTCACTTCTGGACATGGTTACTTTTGAATCGCATGTTTCATTGCATGTGCACCCTATGCTGATGGTTGCTGTCTTGAATTTTATTGCTGAAACTTTTAAATTTTTGAATGTCCTGTTTATTTTTACTACTACCATATATTTGCCCCATGGTGCATGCTTCACCCTTATGACTCTCGTGCTTTGGCTGCTGCTATTTCAACAACAAATAGGCAAAAGTAGCCTCTAAACTTATACACAATTATTTTTGAATATTTGCATGGCTGATTTACGTGTCTCTGAATCTTCAGCAATGGCAAACTTTTTAAAACGCGAAATTTTGACCAATTCTTTGACCAATTCTTTTTACGTTTTGTTCTCCAATTACACTCTTTAAGTGATGAACTGAACAATGCCTGTCAGAATATAGAGGGGTTGTGGGGGAATGCATGTTAACATACAGTAGATTGGAAGCAACTGGACCTTAGTCATAAGTGCTGTACTGCAGTTTTTGGAAACCAGCACACAGGTTTGGAATGCCCTGGTTACCTTGTAGTTTGATATTATATAAATATGGGGTCTCTTTACTATGATGCCCTTCATGATTTACATGCTGGCTTCTTCCTTTATTTATTTTTTAAAAATCTAGTCATTCATATCAACTTTTGTACATAGTAAGTGTTCTGAATTTAAGGAGACCTGTCATGTTTGTTCGGAACAGAAGAAAAACTACTTGAGAGAGAGATCCACACCAATCAATCAATCAATCCACTGCACAGTTGTGAAAAGATTACTCATTAGGAATTGTATGACACAAGGTGTTTAGGTCAAGACTGAGGTGTGCTAATGGAGCTACTGGTACGTGGTTCATCTGTAATGAATGATAAACCTCCCTGAAGGGAATACGTCTGTCTGAATATGATCAGTAGCGAGTAGTGACTGGTAGGGAAAGTCAACTGTTGATGACTTTGCAAAAAGTCAATCAGTTTGCAAATCCAAATCCTGAATACAAGTCGTGAGTAAGCTGTAACCATGAGCACAGGGAGTTACTCTGTTTCCCCTTTCTTATAGCAGCCACACCCTGTGCTTTTATAATACACATTCCCTTACTTCATAGAAACCCCTCACTGTAACAGTCCTCCACCCTTAGTCACTGTTAAAAACCTGATTTCCTTTTAAAACCTCTAACACCAAAATAGTGTGCTCCATAATCGAGTGAGGATAAATCTTGTGTAATACTCTCAATATTGTGTAAATAGGGGGCTCCCGTGTGGCGCATCCGGTAATGGCGCTCCGCATGGAGTGCAGGATGCGCTCTATAGCCTGGACGTCGCCGGTTTGAGTCCAGGCTATTTCACAGCTGACCGTGGATGAGAGCTCCCAGGGGGCGGCGCTCAATTGGCTAAGCGTCACCCCGGGGGGAGGGAGGGTTTAGGTCGGCCAGGGTGTCCTTGGCTCACCACGCACCAGTGACCCCTGTAGTCTGACCGGGTGCCTGCGGGCGTGCCTGTAAGCTGCCCGAGAGCTGCGTTGTCCTCCGATGCTGTAGCTCTTGGGTGGCTGCATGGTGAGTCCGCAGTGTGGAAAAAGAAGCGGTCGGCTGACAGCACACGTTTCGGAGGACAGCGTGTGTTCGTCTTTACTGTCTCCATGAGAAGTTCTATAGCAGATGATCTTTTGCCAGCAATACTAGGTTACTTTAAAAATCCTGTGTGTAGCAAAAATCAAAGGGTTTTTAGAAAGATTTCAAACGTTCAAAATGAACACTTTGCAAGAAAGCCTAACTTTAACTTGTATCCATGTACGACAACTGTGAGGTCACAAAATAATTTAACAAACATCTTTAACAAAGACTATACTGCTGGTATGTTTTCCAATACACATTTTATTCTTAGTAAGGTGTTCCTCAAATTCCACCTGGACTGCATGAAACTCTTAACACTATCTCTAATACAAGGCTGATGCACACCCTTGTTCTGAGCTTATGACTCATGACAGCTGACTTCCATAAGCAGGACTGTGTGCTGGTTTTAACAGTAAATGCAGTGACAGTGAGCTGCACACAAACTCCTCCCTCATGAGAAACGCATTCCAAAAAATATTTTTATAAATCGATTTACTAACACAACCAACCTTGCCAACAGTTATTTAGCCACTGCTCTTAAAGATTTATATACAAGCTTCATTTCATTCCATTGTCTGCCTAGAACTAGCAACACTTGCAGCCTCTCAGACCTTTCGATTTTAGACTCTAGTTATGTTTGAAAGCACCTTGCTGCATTCAAGGCACAGTAAACTACGTTGGAATTGGTTTGACTTGCTGTACGGTCGCTCCAACTCCAGAATTCTGTGTATTTTAAAGAACAGCTTATACACCAAGATTGTAGGATAGCTACTCTATAGCTATGGCCATAATCTTGCATTTTTTAGGATTGAGACATAAAAAAAAGAAATGGGTTAAAAATGATAGATCTTCAGGACACATTTGTTTCAAGATGATTCTTTACGTTTGACAGCACTGATTTATAGCCTTGCCCATCAATGTCTATATTACTTGTATTGTGCATGGTCATTTATAGTTTTTGTATATATGGACATGTAAAACATAGTTTACATTTGGTGAGTCGACATGATTGCAAATGATTTGACTAAAATACAGTTGTTCAATAGATGGCATGATTTTAAACCTAGGCCTACATGTCTGAACAATACCAACTCAGGTTTTTGTGTAAGCTCAAAGTTTGAGAACTGTACTGTATAGAGGAACCATGTATTATTAACATGCAAGGACATATTTTGGGGGCATGGGTTACTGTTCAGAAGTTGATACAAAAAAAATGTTTGCTTAGTGTTAGGTCAAGGTGATGAATGGGCCTGCCCAATCTAAACCCTGCTGGGCTGATATAGCAAAAACTGTCACTGGGTTAAGATTAGGAAACCAGCCAACACTGGAGCTGAGTGCTGAGCATGGATGATTGGTGCCAGGAATCTGGGCAGTCCATGTGTTCCAGGTTGTGGGAAGGTGAACTAGGCAGAGAACACACACACACACACACTCACTCTGTTATGACTGGTTTGTACACCCTGAAAAAAAACTGTTTTAAATGGATAAATTGTTACTTGAAATCATCTATGCTGTACAACAAGGATATTGTAAAATTAGATTTTACAATATCACACTTAGCAAATGTTTTTTGAATGATGAGTACATGTGGTTTATTTGGCATAATGCCACTTCCTCCCATATCTCATTTAAGTTTTGCCTTGTTTTAACAATTTTTTTTTTTTTTTTGAAAAGGCTGCTTTTTTCTTTTTTGATTGATACACATCATATGAAGTAGTCCTAATCAGAACCATTACATCATCTTTTATATATAATTTAATGTATACATTTAAAATCTAATCTATTTTTGTGTTTTGTTACAGATTATGTCTACTTTGAAAATTCATCAAGTAATCCTTTTTTAATAAGGAGGATAGAGGAACTGAATAAGGTATATTAATTCACATTTTTGAAGCTGAGTAAAGTGCACCTTGATAAAGCTGTCTAATTAGTCCAATAAAATGCACTTGTATAATTTACTGTACATATGTTGTAACAAACCAAAAAAAGATGTCACAAATGCAATCTATAATAATGGAAAATGTTGATTTTAAACCAGGGTATCATGACTTGGGTCGTTGTGCACCTGTCAAGGAATTGAGTTTCTGTATCTGTTGGCTAATCTGCTGCACCATCTTCGTAACAGTACTTTTATTTTTCTCTTTTAGACGGCTAATGGAAACGTGGAAGCAAAGGTTGTGTGCTTCTATAGAAGGAGGGATATCTCTAGTACCCTCATCGCACTGGCAGACAAACATGCAAGTAAGTGGGGATTTCAAAGGGGACATGAAATGTGTATTTCATTATTTTCTTTTCTTTTTTCAATGCATGACTTAAGTGACCCTAATAGATATTGTAATGCTGAACCTGTCCCAGCATTCTACTTTATAATTGAAAGCAAAAACACTAAAGTCACCAAAAAACAAAACGGCAATTGGTTACTGGAAAGAAAAAGCAACGTAATTACTCAAGAATAGCAATAACCTCTGGGGTTTTGAGTTATTGTAACAGGAAAGAAATGGTAGTAAGAAATGAAAGTAATAATGGCTATTGTTGTTATTTCTGATATTAAAATACTGTTAAGAAGAGTTCTAGTTGCTGTAGCTGTCCAAACAAATCGATCACTATCTTTTCTATGACTTCTTATGACAAGTGTTTTCAGTCTCTATGTTCCTTTGTGTGACGTCTCGGAAGTGCAGGACTGATATGTTCTGCCAAATGTGTTCTGCCATTTTGTTTTCGCTGATTTGCTCATTAGGTAAGAGTTACTGGAATTTATTTCAGGTCTATTTTGTTTAAGCTTGAATTGTAATTTATAAGAGAGGCCCAAGTTAAAAATGTTAAGCACAATGACTGTGCTTGCCAACATTCAAATGTGGGGCATATGAAATAGGAAGCCCATTGAATTTCACACAAATTTACAAAAAGTCTCTTTCTATAATCACTGTGATGTAACTTGTTTAGCAATTGTTGAATCCAAAACAAAGTCTTGAACAGCTATGCAATGTCTGAATCCTTCCTAAATCTTACATTTTGTGCACTTCCATTCCCTGTGCAGTTTCACTATGCTGGTGAAATGACCAAGGAAGTGCAAGCCTGCCTGTAAGCAGTGCTCACAAACATATTTATTTTAATGGACAGGAGTACCAGCGATCCTGTTTTAAAACAGTTTTCTCAAAACTGTACATTTACAAATGGGAGTGCAATTACGTGGCAGGTATTGACACTCCTTAGCACTAGCTCTCTTGATGGTAGTAGAATCAAGCGACATCTTGGGAACCATTTGACAGAATTTTATAAAACTTTTCATGCATCTTTTTTTTTTTTTTTTTTAATTTAGTCGTTGCCAATTAGTTTTTATTATTTTGTCCCCAGTTTGAAATGCCCAATTATTTTTAGGCTCGGCTCACCGCTACCACCCCTGCGCTGACTCGGGAGGGGCGAAGATGAACACACGCTGTCCTCCGAGGCGTGTGCCGTCAGCCGCCCGCTTCTTTACACTCTGCAGACTCACCGTGCAGCCGCCTCAGAGCTACAATGTCGGAGGACAACGCAGCTCTGGGCAGCTTACAGGCAAGCCAGTAGGCGCCCGGCCAGACTCCAGGGGTCGCTGGTGCGCAGTGAGCCGAGGACACCCTGGCCGACCTAACCCTCCCTCCCCCCGGGCGACGCTCGGCCAATTGAGCGCCGCCCCCTGGGAGCTCCCGTCCACGGTCGGCTGTGGAATAGCCTGGACTCGAACTCGCGAAGTCCAGGCTATAGAGCGCATCCTGCACTCTAGTGAGTGCTTTTACTGGATGCGCCACTTGGGAGCCCCAAACTTTTCATGCATCTTGGTAGATGTACATGGGCATTTGTTATGAGATTTTATAACAAATGCCCATGTACATCTTACCAAGATGGTGGTCATAAATCTAGGTGTAATGGTTTAAAGTTTAAATCTTTTGTGCAAACAATTGTGTATTTACTTAGTAATTTTTATAGTGGTATTTCTATTTAATTTAGTATTTCATTTATTCAAATGTTATATTGACATTCACATACAATATTGAAGAGGTTATACACACAAATGTAAAAATCTAATCATTAGTAAAATACTGCACTGTTTAATTGTAGCTAACAAAATAATTCCATAAATCTTAGCCATTTTGCGCTTTCATTAGCTACACAGGTCTCAAATGCGCAGTTTTAAAAAAATGTTATAGCTCAAGTGTATTTTTATTTAAAAATAACTGATAGTACTTTAAGTTGAAGGAAGCTCTCAATTCTTATGCCTACTTCTCAGGTTATCAATTTTGGGTCAATTCACTTAAGCAGTGTCTTTTGGGCCAAAGCTTGTTACTGGCTGGAAGTATCTTAGTCAGTAGGAGAAGCAGCTTATTGGTTATTGACAGGAAAGAAGCCAGTGAATGGGGTGGGGACAATTTCTCTCTCCAGGTGAAATGATCCAGGAAGTAAAAGACGGTCAAAGCATTTCTTTAATGATTTAAACTTAAAATGCATGTTTGCTAAAACAAAACTGAACATTTGAGACCTATATAATTAATGGATATGCATTGTGGAGAGATTATGGAACTATTTTGTTTGCTATTTGCTTTAGTTTAATGTTTACTTGTTGAAACAGTTTTATTACTAACACCAATAACCTGTTTTTAAATCCTTAGCAGAGAGTATAGAGCAGCATAATAAATTCACTCGTAGAAATACCGGGTAAAACATGGTCAACAAAAACACATACTCCTTAAACAATGTGTTTAATAACAATAGCTTTGCTGTAATTGTTTGAGAGATTTTGGGCATACAGCAGCTTTTGTTTTTTGTAGGTTTTATGGGTCAAGCTAAACACGACGTGTTAAAGTGACACAGTTAGTCATTTTTAAAACCATATTGTGGTTCACAGCAGGCATTTTGTGACCTGTTTGGGTTACAATGCCTTTAAGACAGGAAACTTGTAATGTTGTGGCAGAAACAATTGACCTTACCTGAGTCAAAATGAAAAAAAAACGATATACGGAAAAATTGTGTTCAATACTTTTGTCATATTTTATGGATATTATCAATATCATACTAAAAGAATGTTCCTCATCCTGAGCCATTTTATACAAAATCTTCAGTGTATCATTTCATAGCCTATCGGCCAGTTAGAGCTGAGTTTTAAGACTGTGTGGGAGTGTTTATTTTGCATCTGAGGGACTTGAAAGCAGACAAGCTTTGTGGTTACAATAGATGGGGCAACTGTGATACAATTCCAGACTGAAGCCTGGCAATATTTTACACACTGGGTTGAGTTCCTCATGTTAAACATCGCTTTTAACTCTTTCAGCACAAAGTAACTGTACAGAAAGACTTCCATACGATTCATAGTCTTACTGTTTCACTACATGTGACATGGAAATGAGTGGGACAGCATGTACTGGAACTGTGTAATGGTATGAAACATATGAACAGGGACCTGTCTGGAAGGTAGCATCTGTCCTTGTGCACTAAGTGGTGCTGGATCACATCTTGCTGCAGTATCATGATGCATTCCTGGGCGTAGGGTAATCGCCCCTAAAATCAACAACTATCTATCCGCATTCAAAAAGGGCATTACTTCTTACAAAAAAAAAAAAAAAAAAAAAAACTGTGTAGAGAGGATGGAGGAGGATGGAGAAGGCTGAAGCCTTGGCTGTGTAGTTTATAAACCAGCAATACCAATATTAACATTCATTGTTAATACAAAATGTGCAAACCATTTTTTATATCTATTTAGCTGCAGCCGTATGGACTGCCAATTTTTTTTTTTTTTGCTGTTTTGTGACCTCATTCTGGCCATGTTCATGGTTAAACAAATGAATCAACGATCTCCAAAGACACTCGCTCTGTGTCTCTTTCTCTGTCGGTCCTGTCTGTCACTGAGTCCCTAATTTAGTTTTCTAGTAACCCCAGCACAGCAGCAGCATTAGCTAGAGTGACATTGGAAGACTGACATTTCCTTCTCAATGAAGTTTGCAAAATGCAAGATGGGCCGAATGGCCTCCTCTCGTTTGTAAAATACCAAAGCTTGGTGTGGTTTTATTATACTTTAGGAAGGCAAATCCACAGCAACATTTCATTTTAAATTGAACTGTACTATAAGGAATGTTTAGCGTTTTTGATAATATCTCATTTTAGCATAGATTAAAAAGTTAAGTCGGATATCCGCAAAGTGAAAAATGCGATCAGTTGTGTAATCCTCCAGGGTTCATTTAGTACTTATCTATGTTAGGAAAAGCCTTATGAGAAACGAAGACTCTGTAAATGGCACATGATGCTGAAAAATCATATTTTCTCCAAGTAGTTATTTATACAAAATATAGTCAACCCTCTTTATAAGGGGCAATAAGGTAGGGTGGCGTTTATAGTGAGGGTCAAAAAAAACCACAACTTACTATGTTTGCAATAAATTCAAGCATTTTATTTTTTTAGTTCTACAATTACAGAATGAAATACTGTTGAGGAACAGTTTATACTTAAAAAATAAATAAATAAAATAAAATAGAACACTTGTTTAGTGTCAAATCACCCAAACAACAACAGTTTTTTTAACTGTACTGGTCATTTGAACTTCACTGTTTGTGGCCTGCTGAATAGTTTTGCCGATTTGAACGATTCCATCTATTTATTTTACAAAGCAATTTAAGCTGAACAGCATTCTTTTTTTAAGCAGTTAAAAAAAAAAAAAAAAAGTTGAATATGTACATATTTTTTTTAAACAATATGTATTCTGCTGTTTACAAAACTGCAGCTTTAGTTTAAGTGAGCCTTCATTTGTGCAAAATTTGCATGTAAACAAACAAATAGCTTACCATACTTTTTTTTTTTTTTAACATTTACTGTGGTTTATAAAAGACACTTATTTTAGACTGCGTCAAGCCTTTCAGGTTAAACAAATTGACCCGTTCCATCAAGGTAAGCCATTTGTTATTATCCATTAGAATGTCTTTATGGTAGTATTTTCAGATGCATATATGCAGATTTTTTTTTTTTGCTCTGGTGTTAAATGTAGGGTCAACTCGCCATTTTGTACTTTGTTTTGCTTTGGGAGCGGGAGTGTTGATGACATGGTATGAACGTTCAGTTAACAACGAAATAGGAAAGCGAGTCAAAGGTTAACTGCATAACTTCATTGTTTTAATTGGCTATGGTTATTTTTCGCTGGCACTATAGTGAGGCAGAAATATAGGCAAACTTAGACCAGTTATTTCCGTGTCTGATGCAGGGAGACTAATGCATGCCTTTGTTTCATCTATATTTGATTATTTTAATACACTTTTTTCAGGTGTCTCAAAATGTGTGGTATCCCGCTTACAGCTTGTTCAGAATACTGCTGCTAGAATTATGACTAAAACCCGGGAAAGTTATCATATTACCCCTGTTTTGGCCTCTTTACACTGGCTCCCAGTGCAGTATAAAATTGATTTTCAGGTTTTGCTGTTAACTTAAGGGCCTGAAATGGATTAGCACCTAGTTATTTGCAGGAGTTACTGACCCCGTATCTTCCAAACCGCACTCTGAGATCACAGATGCGGGACTGCTGGTTATTCCTAGGGTCAACAAAAGCACTGGAGGTAGGGCTTTTTCTTGTAGAGCTCCTAAATTATGGAATGCTCTGCCTTTGTTTGTCAGGGAAGCTGGGAACGTTACAGTTTTCAAGTCAAGACTTTTCTAAAATGGCTTTCTTATCTTAGTGTGTTAATGTAACTTTAAAATTGCTACTTTTGTATTATGTGTATACTGTTATTTAAGTGGTTGTATGTGTGACATGCTATCCAAATGTATTGTGGTTTGTTATTTTTTTCTGCTATGTACTATACAGTGGTTTGCGATACTTTTGTATAAAGTGCTATATAAATGCAATAAAAAAATACATAAATAAATAATTGAATCCAGGTCACAAGTATGCACTCAGCCTCCCTAGCACCTCTCACACACAGCTCTTTAAAAGCCCTCAGCACAGATGTAACCAGGTAAGCTGGTGACCTTTGAAATCAGGAAGGTTTACAAAGATAACGAGATATCATTCTCCATTTGTAACAACTTGCTGTCTTAATGTGTGTCTTTTTATTAAATAAATAAAGGTGTATGATTTTATAAGATATAGTAAGCAGTAGATCCTTAGTACGTATTTTGTATGTTTGTCAGCAATGATGTGATGCTGTTTCTTCATGGCATGTGGCATGTGGGGGGTGGGGGGGGGTGGTGGGGGTGGGGGGGGGGTGGTGGTGGGGGGGGGGGGGGGGCGAGGGATAGATTGAGCCTTCTGAACCTTGCATCTCCCTTAATTGCCTTTGTTCAGCTTCTTAATCAGACCTTTAATGAAGCTGTATGACTCAGAGCAGAGAATGTCTGTCTCTGTTTGCCCTGTTTTTTCTTTTTTTCTAATTCATTAAGCGTTAGTCTGAAATTGATTTCCTTTCGTCTTCTCCACCTCCTGATCAGCCCCAAGGAAAGCTTGTCTGCGGCTCCTGCACAAAATGGTTCTTGCTTCTAGGTTTTTATTTATTTTTATTGTTCACGTGAGGTAGTCTCCTCTTATAATCCCTTATACCTGCAGCTGCATTTTATTATTATTATTTGTTTATTTAGCAGACACCTTTGTCCAAGGCGACTTATAGAGACTAGGGCGTGTGAACTACGCATCAGCTGCAGAGCCACTTATAACAACGTGTCACCCGAAAGACGGAGCACAAGGAGGTTAAGTGACTTGCACAGGGTCACACAATGAGTCAGTGCGTGAGCCGGGATTTGAACCGGGGACCTCCTGGTTACAAGCTCTGGATCACACAGCCTCCTGTGCATGTATTCATTATAGCCAGCCGATGGTTTACTGGGTGACCATCGTTGATTGAACATGAACTCATTTGTTTGCCATTAATGACAGTGTTGCAAAAATGGAAACGTAGGCTAGGGAATGGGGTTTTTTTGTGTAACTTTTTGGAATGATTTAGGAAAACACCTGAAACCATTTTTTTTTTTTTTTTTTTTTTTTTTATACAGCAAAATAATATCTGGGAATTTCCAGAGCCTTGTGCGTGTGCATTAGGAGTTTGAATATCTTGTGCTGTTGCTGAGAAGGGGGATTAACTGGTGATTTAGGAAAATTATATTTTACAGAACAATTGTTTTTTAAATTTTGTATATGTTTATTTTTTTTTTCAGACATCTAAAGAATTAAACATTGTTGTGCTTGGCCATTTAAAAAAAAAAAAAATCAATTTCTTACCTGTCTTTACGTGCATGCAGTGTTCCATCTTTTTAAAGAAACCCTTTATTTCGCTCTCCTAAAATGCAATTTCAGTTGCACATGTAATCTCATTATGAAGCAGAATAGATAGTGTAGTGATAGGCCTCTAGTGTTATTATATGGGTTCATTATATTTCTCATGGTTAGCCTACTTGGTGCAAGGTGTTGGCACAATTACAAATATGCTGTACTTGTTTTAAAATAAAAACCCTGTTTGTTGGTTGTTGTAAAACAGATTTTGGTACTCACGTCAGTTTTTATAGAGGGCTTTACATGGTATGGAAGAATCTGCAACCTCCCATTTTAAGACAAAGCTTCTTGCTTGAAGATCCACTGCTAGTTGTCACTGTTGATTATTGGTGGTGGTGTTATCCCCACTGGGGCTGCTTATTCCCAGCCATAAGGAGATAGAGGAGGCAGGGACCAAGTTTTACTTACTGAGAACTTTCTTTTGGGTTTTGAATTCAAAGCAAACCCCTCTGGTCTTGCACTAGACCCTAAGGGGTTCCTGCTGTTTGAATCTTTTCTCGGTGCCTACACCAGTGAGAGGCTGTTGCACCAACTATTGCCAGTACTGAATATGTTCAAGATGAAGTGCTCCTGGAGACCCCCCAGTGTGACCGCCTGACTCTCTTGTATCCTCAGGGGAGATGGAGGAGGAGATGGAGAACCCAGAAATAGTGGACCTTCCTGAAAAACAAAAGCACCAGCTCAGACACAGAGAGCTTTTTCTCTCCCGGCAGCTGGAGTCTTTACCAGCCACGCACATCAGGTAAAACACACGTCCTGGGTTAGATTCTGCCAATATATTTACGTGCACCAGCTTCGCTTCTTGTTTGGATGTTTTAATTGTTTCAGTGAACATTTTGTGAGGTTTATGCCTTCTGAACAACGTACGGGCTTCATCATTGTGGGGGGGTGGGGGGGTGGGGAAATGGGCACAGTTTTTGGACCTCAAACCCACCAGTTATCAATAAAGAACAAACCTATCCAAAGCTTACATTCACTGCACAATGATAAATGCAGAAGTCTCACAGGCTCACTGTTAACTGTAATGGAAAACATTGACACTCCTTTCTTAAATAGCTTTTGTGCACTGTTTTAAATTAATAGTTTATTAAAATAATCGTAGAACGTCTGCTGGCTCAGTTATAAGGCCACAATTATAATCCACCCTTGTTTTTTAATCCAAGACTGCTATCTTCTCTACTCTGCTTATCCCCTAATTGCTTGCAGTTTGCATCAACAAACAGCAGCATTTGAATGAAGTGCCCCTTTGGGAGAAACTGTTCTTCGCTTCTTTTGCCACCTGGTGGTGGACATATATCACTGCAGTTTGTTTTTATTTATTTATTCATTCATTCATTCATTTATTTATTTATTTATTCTCTCTCTTCACCTAGGGGTAAATGCTGTGTTACACTATTAAATGAAACAGAGGCTCTAAAGTCATATCTGGAGAGGGAGGTAAGCAACAATGACATTTTTTGTTATGATCCTACATGGTGACTTTTTCTATCAACTGCATACATCAAAGACTACCATATCTGTCTGTAATGACCATTGTGATGAATGTGTGTGTATACATTTACCATGCTAAATATCTTGTAAAAAAGGACCTCTGTCCATTATCCGGTCATAACAAACTTTACTGTAGTCTATAAATCAATTGGTAATTCAGTTCAATGTACATGTGTTCTTGACTTAAACTCATGATGGTTTGGGCACCGTGCATGTGTTCCATTTTTGTATCCTGTTGAATGCTTGGGTCATTTCAAAATCAGCTTGCTGGTAGAGGTCCTAAATCCCTATAACTGGTAGAGGTTAATAAACTGGTTTGTGGGTTATGGAGATCACAGTAGTCTATTTCAGTTTAGGGTCATTGGGTATAGTACGCTATTTAAAATGTAGTTTCACTTCTTATTGACGTGCATGTTCAGCAGTCCAATCCCACCACTGATTGTGAGTAGGGGAAAGTGAAATAAGTTGGGCACCAATCATTTTTACATTCAGTAGAACTAAAGGAAAGTACCCAGACATGGTGCCAACATATTTCAGTGTGAGTGCATCCGTCTACAATCACACCTAACCACTTCTGTGGTTAGGTGTGATTGTAGGCGGATGCACATCGCATAAAGTGCCATCTTTTCTGTGTACGTTTTTTTTATATATATATATATATATATATATATATATATATATATATATATATTATTATATTGAGTCACCTGAGGCCCAACGATACAAAGCATGAGAATGCTAAATAAAACTGAATACAGCTCAGTTTTTAACAACACCGCTTTGAATATCACTAAACCTGTTTTTCCTTTTTCCTTTTAGGATGTGTTTTTTTATTCCCTTGTGTATGACCCCCAGCAGAAGACCCTCCTTGCAGATAAAGGGGAAATCAGGGTGGGAAACAAATACCAAGCAGATATCACAGACCTTTTAAAAGAAGGTAGGTTTCCCCCTGGAGTACTTCACATGACTTTGTTGTTTGTGAGTGGTTTGTCCCCATTCCGTGGTTTTTAGAAATGACCACTAGGTGTGTGCAACTATAATTTCGGACCCATCTGCAACTGAGTTAGTAAATGGAGACTCATGACAGGATATTAAACAAGGTTTTAAATATTATGAAAATGTTAATAAGAAGTATCCATTTAAACAGCCTCACTGTAATAAACTTCAACGGTATCTATATACTGTTTAGCTCTCCGTTATCAATTTACAAAGACACTACTTTCTCTATTGTGTTAAGTTTAAAAAAAAAAAAAAAAAAGTGTTTCCTATTTGAAAACCAGTATGTTATAGGACATGAATGGGGACTCCCTTGATGGATTTACAATGTTACACAACCTGTCCTCTGTTTTTTCTCTCCACATATCCTATTGTGCTGTAATAATTAGGCATTTATTAAATTTAGTAAGGACAAAAATAATTCTAAATCACACTTTATGTAATTGCTCCTGTTTTTTTATATTTTCCTTTTACTCTTAATTGGCATTTATATAGTTAAGCTTTCTAAATGAACACTAAGATTGAGAACATTGTCATTTATTACTTCCCAACCCCCTTTTTACATCTTTTATGCTTTTTATATTGAATTAATGAGAACAGACTGGAGCCATTGACATCGTGAACTGCTGGAATGCCTGAACTGCAGAAGTGGGCAGCACAGGTTAAAATCTAATTTGTTCAATAGGTGAAGATGATGGAAGAGACCAATCAAAACTTGAAATAAAAGTCTGGGATCCAAACAGCCCCCTGACAGACAAACAGATAGATCAGTTCTTGGTGGTGGCACGGTACGGGGAGTTTCTAACACATTTTTCAGTGTAATCAAGTATTTAACAGTGATTTGGTTGAATTCAGGATAACCCTTTCTCTGTCTTTGTCTGTCCAGCTCTGTTGGTACCTTTGCCAGAGCGCTTGACTGCAGCAGCTCCATCAGACAGCCCAGCTTGCACATGAGTGCTGCTGCTGCCTCAAGGGACATCACCCTGGTGAGCCACGGCCTTCTGCATTATATCCATATATTTATCTGTGTAATGGGTGGCTTAAAACATGTTTTTTTTTTTTTTCATTTATAGTTAAGTTGAATGTGTTTTGTGAAATAAAAACCAAAAAAAAAAAAAAACTTGAAAATGAAACTTTGGATTACAATTGAAAATTTCCCTTTTTGCTGATAAGGATATAGTGGAATCTCTACTTTAGAGAATTACATGTCAGTAGAAGTGATTTATCCAGTTGTGACTATCTTACTTAGATTTGTTTTGCATAAGTTATTTTTAGTATCAGAATCTGGGAAGCACCATGCCAGTCCACATACTGCATGTTTTTATGTTGCATTTTATTTTTACATAAATATAGAAAATTGCTTCTCTAATTATCAGGCTTGCTAAGGACACTCTGTAGCACATGTTAGTGAGTGCCCTGTCTGTATTTCACTCTTCATTTTCTACAAATATCCACTGAATCAAACGTGTTACACTGTAGTAAACCACTCAAAAGAAAATGTTTCAGGTGTTCTAATTTTGGTATGAGAAGTCTCTTTAGAATAAACAGTTTTAGTATTTGGGTCTGCATGCTAGTTTCTTGCTGCACAATGTCTTTTGACCTTGCATGACACATTGTTACAAGCATCTAGAAAAACAGGCCTTTCTGTGACCTGCTTTCTCCCAAGAAAGACTACAACTCCCAGAATCCATTTCAGTCTATTGTTGTCTGTGGCAAGTCAATTGGTACATGCAAGTGCATGTTCTGCTTTTGTAACATCTAAAAATGTGAGCTTAATGGAAACCGCAAGACTATCTATATTATTGTCTCCTTTCCGTAGTTCCACGCCATGGACACCCTGTACAAGAATGCCTATGACATTTCAAAGGCAATTTCAGCTCTTGTCCCCCAGGGAGGGCCTGTTCTGTGCCGAGATGAGATGGAAGAGTGGTCAGCGTCGGAGGCAAACCTCTTTGAAGAAGCCCTGGAGAAGTACGGCAAGGACTTCACAGACATCCAGCAGGACTTTGTGAGTGTCAGTTCATGTAGTGACGGTTTGGTTGTCACGTCCTTACTGCTGTATACACCTTTCTGTTTCCCCTTGCGGTGTAACGATATTTTAAGGTCACAATGCGACACAGATTGCTTTATGCACATCACAATATAACTGTACGTGTTATGCTGCTGATGAACTATGTTGCTTGATGTATAGGTTCATTTTTCATTATGGACTGTGTTTATCCCCATTTAATTTGGGTGATTTATTATTTTTTTGGTTGGGTTTTTTTGAGGCATGCTGGTGTAGTACAGAAGCATCTGTGTCTTGGGTAAAGGATAAATGTTGTTTTAAATGCTGCTTATGGGGGTATTGTAAATTTAGATAAGAGGAGCATGTATTCATACGAAAAGATACGTCGCATTTATTCCTCATTCAAGATCCACTTGATGGTCTACAACTCGCTATGTTGTGTTTTTGGTCATACAATACAGCTTACTGGACCTTAGAAGTAGACGTTGTACTAGTAAGGAACGTCAAACCTATTTTAAAACAAATGAAAGGCTTAATAAGGTGCTATTTTACAATAAAATGTCTTCTAATTAGGGGGCAACTTGTCAAGCCAAGCAAACATGTAACAAAACCAAGATAACAACCAAGAAGTCATAAACCTCAACAGGAAGAATCAGAACCAGCTCATTCCTATTGAAGATTTCCCAGAGTACATTTCAAAGGCTGTGTGTCTTCTCCAGCTTTTTCTGCCTAGCAACAACAAAAAAAAATGATTCATGTAGTGCCAGCACGGTATGTGGTAGTGCTGTTGCCATGGAAACGTCCACTGAAAACTGCACTTTGCAAGCTGTTGATTGATTTCAAGGTTTTAAATATTTTAGAACTTGTTGTTTTATTTTCCACCAGAAATTCTTATTAATGATCTGTGGTGGTCTAATTCCATTGTTTGATCACTACTGCTGCGAAGGGATGTTGGACTGAATTACCCAACAACCCCTCCCTCTATCAGAAAATAAATTGCCTTTCTCATCAGGAGTTTAAAATACCCTGTGGAGCCCCTTGCTCTTTGCTCTAGAATGCAGGTTGGAGTCAGTGTCTTGAGGCAGCTGTAATTTACACTATCAGCACAGTCTTGTGACTGTCCTTAACATTTCTTAGGTTGGACTGCCATCTGGTGTCTGTACACTATACATGCAGGCAAGACATTTGATGACACAGTGTAGCTTTTCAGTTTCAGGATGCTTCTTATTCTTTACTCGAGAGCATTGTTTTATGCATTATTGGGGGTGAAGTAAGGATACGCGCAAAACCCCCATAATCCTGCCGTAAATGGTGTTTAGCAGCCGTAAAGTCTGTTTTCTATCGGCCACTAAAAATTAGGCATGGGGCTCCCGAGTGGTTCATCTGGTGCTCCGCGTGGAGTGCAGGATGCGCCCTATTCCACTGCCAACCGTGGAGGGGAGCTGCCAGGGGGCGGCGCACAATTGGCCGAGCGCAGCCCAGCGATCCCCTGTAGTCTGGCTGGGTACCTGCAGGTCTGCCTGTAAGTTGCCCAGAGCTGCGTTGTCCTCCGACGCTGTAGCTCTGAGGTGGCTGCATGGTGGGTCTGCAGTGTGAAAAGAAGCGGTCTGCTGACGGCACACGCTTCGGAGGACAGCGTGTGTTCGTCTTCGCCCTCCCGAGTCCACGCAGGGGTTGTAGCGGTGAGCTGAGCCTAAAAATAATTGGATATTCTAAATTGCACTTAGCCATGCAATTTAGAATAGCCATCATTAATCCATTTAAATTAGATTGAAATGTATTCAAATGAAGAAAAGAGCATGGAATTGGGTGGGATCTGGATACTAAGTGGGCGCAAACATTATAATGTGATGTAAGGATTTTGCCTTACAATTGCTGACCCTCCAGAAACTTTACACTTCTTACAAGGTGCAAACCATTGTTGAAGTGAGTAAGTAAGAGCTGTATAAAAGCACACACCTGCAGAGACCTGTCATTAGCTTCAGGATGGCTGCTGTGGTACACTTCCTGATGCAGCGACACTTAGCTGTTGTTGAGGAGAGGCAGGAACACGCTTGGAGGAGAAGGGCAAGACGAAGAAGACCCTGCATAGTCAATCTCAGGGTCACTTTGTATATGTATAATTTCCTAAGGATACTAGCATAACTGATGTTGGCTAAGGCTTTTCCAAACAACTCCATTTCATGCTGAGTGACCTCAGCCGTAAGGACTCTCAGCTCCTTCTCAGAAAAGTTTTTTTATTTTCTTTTCCGTGTGTCAAGAGGACTTTGCTGTTCTTTCTCTGACATTTATTTTATTTTGTTTGTATTTTCGTGCCCCACAAATGTCATACAGCGACTACTGCTCTCTGTACTCCGAACTCTGCAAGTGCGACCCTCATTATCATAATTGCGGATCATTATTTGTGCGTGTTGAGTAATTTGCATTCCTGTTAAACTTACATAGGGCGCAGTGCATCCGCAATAATTTGCACTGTGCCTATATATATTTATTTATTTATTTATTGATGATGATGATGGAAGGATTCTAACTCTTCTTTTGTAGTTGCCGTGGAAGTCATTAACAAGCATAATTGAATACTATTACATGTGGAAAACCACTGACAGATATGTACAGCAGGTAAGTACTGATTTAAATCCTATCTGATTGACTGTGTTGGCTTGTTTTTAAGGGTGGTCCTAAAATAAGAGGTTTTACTACACAATACAAAAAAAATGGTAAATTGGCAACTCATTTTTGAGTTTTTGGGTTTTTTTTGTTTTACTTTCATGGTGAGGGTAGGAATTATTGAGCTGCTCAAAGGGACACAGGTATGTTTATGATCATGTCTAGAGAGTTGGTACTACATTGGAATAACAGCCAGTTGTGTTGAAGTTGTACCTTTTGCTATATTTCTTTTCCTTTGACTAACGTGACATCTCTCTCCCCAGAAACGATTAAAAGCAGCAGAGGCAGAAAGCAAACTCAAACAGGTCTACATCCCAAACTAGTAAGTATTGCCAAGAAATGTGTTGCAGGACTGTTTTTGCAAAGAGGATTAAGTTTTTTTTTTTAAGTTTTAAGGTAACCTGGCCAAAATATTTTTTTATTCTCAAAATGTCAGTCCACTGCAATTTTGTGAAAAGATAATTGTGGCACAGGATCAGATGAGCCAGTACAAGAATAAGTAAAGGCTGTTAATTTTACCAACAAATTTAAGATATTCTTGATTTTTAGCCTAGATTTATTTAAAAATACATTTTTTAAATACATTAGTGTCTGGCCTGAAATGATCTGAAAGTGTGTGATTTACTTCTGGTTTCACCGACCCTGAATAGCACTAATGTTATCTTAGGTGAGGTAGTCCAAGAGGCTAATGATGCTAATCCTCATTTAAAGACTTGTTAAAATTTGTCATTGGATTTGGTGGATTTTTTTGTATGTCTAATCACAGTCTGTGAAACCAGCCATGAGTGTTTAAGCTATGTATGAATGGTCTTCACTATTAATTTTGCAATACCCTGTGTGTGGGGGGGGGGCTTCATTTCTGTATAATACTTGCATCTGATTTATTTGATCAAATTTGATTGCAATTGTTTGAGAGGGCTCTCATAATTGTCTTCAAATTCCTCCTCCGCAGTAACAAGCCAAACCCTAACCAACTAAATGTGAATAACGTGAAGCCGAACCCTAACCAGGGCCTGGTGAATGGAGCTGGAGGCGGAGCTGAAGCGGGAGCTGGAACCGGAACCGGAACCGGTGTCGGAGCAGGAGTAGTGACAGGGGAGCCCGGACAGAGCACAGGAGCGGGGCGAGCTTGCGAGAGCTGTTACAGTGAGTCTCTCTCTCTCTCTCATTGCTGTCTTCCATGCCTAGCCTGGCACAAACATACATGTCTGAAGTGAAGGAGTAAAGCTATGAAAGGTACTGTTCCACATGGTGAGGGCAGCTGATCCAAGACAGTTGTCTGTTCAATCAGGGATAGAGAAGCAGAGAAATGCTGTCATGCTAGGAAGAGCTCACAACAAAAAAAAGGAAAAGCAGCTTCTGTAGCGACCTGTTTTGCATCTCCTGGTTATATTAGTGGCTCCAAATGCTCCAACCAAAGTTATCTTTTGAAAAATCCTCTCGATATATTACTGTGTGTCTGAACAGATAAGGATAGTGGGCCATGGCCTTTAAAAAGCAGATGCATCCTTTATAGATTTTGTTTCTAGCTGACCAAATACAGTATATCTAAAGGTGGAACTGCCTATCCAATTATTTGTCACATTTGCATATTTAAGACATTCTGTAGAGAATCAGAATCTGAGGCTATATGATGGAACCAGTCTGTCTGTACAGAAGAAATACCATAACATCATATGATTGACTTTTTCTTGCTGCATGCTGCTATAATCCCTCAGGGTTCAGGGAGAGCTGCTTATTTGCTCTGATTTTGGTTCTCACAGCCACTTACTCGTACCAGTGGTACTCCTGGGGACCCCCTAACATGCAGTGCCGGCTGTGCGCCTCCTGTTGGACCTACTGGAAGAAATACGGAGGCCTGAGGATGCCAACGCGGCTAGACGGGGAGCGACCAGGACCCAACCGCAACAACATGGTAATCGCCCATTTTCTTAGAATACATATAAATACAGTACGTGCGTGAGTGTGCAGTGTGAAATATGTGTTGTTCGAGTTAGCTAATAATGGCAGCGTTCTCCCTAAACTCCATATCAGAGGAGTCATGATTTTCCCAAACCGAAAACTGACATTTGCATAAAATTCCGAACCGAACGATACTGAAGAAAGAGAAAACCAAACCGAAATCAAATTTTTTGTATAATGAATAGAAAGGCGATGGCAGTTTCAGCACTAAGTCGGTGCCATTTTCGGTAGCGTATATCGCAAACTTTGCTGCATATAGATGATTCATATTGGCATCCCTTAATTTTTAATATGGTAACATGATTAATTCAAAAGTTAAGACATGACTTGCCTGATTGATTCTGACAGCCCTCAGTAGGGATAACTTCTGCTTCATAGTTTACAGTTGTCAATTGTATGAGTGTTTGTGTATGAAAACAGCCCTAGTCATCCAAGTACCCTAGGAATATATCACATGAGCTGCAGTTCTACTCAGACGTAATTTGCATGTGATTTGCCACTTGCAACTGATCGCAGCGACAATGGGGGTACAGTATCCACCACTTACACCGTCCAGGGTTATTTCGGGCAGCCGTTTATATATAGCTAATAGCGTTTGCCATTCCCATTGATTTCAATAGCAAAGGCATTGTTTATACCATGTTAAGCACACCGTATATTTCAGGCAAACTCAGATGTTTGGATCTCATTATGTGCAATTCACATAGATTTAAATAACAAACACCAATCTGCTGTTTTCACCTCGTTACCTTGCCATTCACATAGATTTAAATAAAGGCAGCACTTTGCTATAGTAAAAGCTTGACAGATCGATCAATCAGCTGTTTGCACCTCGTTACTGAGCGATTACCCCTGTACTGTACCTTGGCTATTTTAATCCCTTTACGCAGTGTCTGGTTTACAGTTTACAACAACAATGGCTAGAACAATAATTGCTTCAAAAAAGCTGGGTTTTCTGTAGTTGAAGAGGAGAGTTCAGACGAAAATACAACCGAAACTGAAACTCTGACTTACCTTGACGACCAGGACGCTCTGCCTGAAACAGACACAGATGATGTAAGCGTGCGTGCTGTGCTTTTAACCCTGCGGCGTGCTATGGAGTAGCATCCGGATAGAGAGCCGAATTGGGATTTTTTTTAGAAAACGCTGACAGTTTGCCATCCATACTTGCAAAAAAAGACCGCCCAGATGCGTATCGCAGAGTTCTTTGCTGGAAACAATTTGCAGTAATGTAGCTGTACTGTACATTTCTGCACTTGCATTAATTTTTATTACTTTCATAGGTTTTAATACATTTATTGGGGGATATTTTGAATGTCAGGTTATTGTGTGGCAGTTTTATACTGTCTGTCGCTTACTGAGGGCGAATCACGTTAACACAAACGCACCTGTTCTAAGTAGTGGCAACTGTACCAGGAAAATAGCAAAGTTTTTAATATGTATTATGCATTTATTTTATTTTTCTGCATGGTCTATTTGGCAATACATTAGCTGTATTGAGCTTGTTTCTCACGGTAAAATGTAATAATGGTATGTACCATTCCTTTGGCTTCAGTTTTAAACTTTTATTTTGGTTTTTCCGAAAACAGATTGGCTATCAAAAACTGCTGAAAGAGTTGATCAAAAAACGAACCAATTATAACCAATTTGCATCCCTAGTTCATTCACTTTAAACCACACTTGGTTTAAAAAGTACCATATGCAGTATTAAAAAAAGACAGCAAGAAAAAACGTTTAAATGTCTTTGGAGTGTGCTAGGCAGATCCTTGTGTCATGATGGTTATTTATTTTTCCTTAAGAGCCCCCATGGACTACCCATGAGGCACAGCGGGAGCCCCAAGTTTGCTGTAAAGACACGGCAGGCTTTCTACCTACAGACCACCAATCTCACCAAAGTTGCCCGCCGGCTGTGCCGAGATATCCTTCGGCCTCAGTTCCTGGGACGGCATCCTTACACAGCGGTGAACAGCGCCGCTATCAAAGCAGAGTGTAAGTTACAAGGATAGACTTCTTGTTGTTAAATGTATTTTGTTGCTAATACCTGGTCAGAAGTAATCAATTACAGGTTTATTTTGTTGTTGTTTGCAGTCACAACCAGGCTGTCGGAGATACCCGAGAACCCTTTGACAGTCAAACAAACTGTCCGAAAACCTTTGGAATCTGTTGTGCGATATTTGGGTAAGCAACAGCGCCTGCTGTAACAAGCGATTCCAGTGCTCTGACATATTACACCCATCACATACCTTCCAACATGAATTAGGATATACTGAAGGTGCTTCTATAACAACCTACTGTGTGGTAACTCCTGGTGTTTGTTTTCTGCACACCACACTTACGTGAATGTAAGTGGCTATTCTTGTCCAGGACATCGTTCCAACCAGGATCGCAGCTGATTCCAATTCTCAAAATATATATATATATATATTCAAGGCATTTTATTCTAGCATTTGATGTTGTGTGAACAAATGAGAGCTTATTACAATCTATTTTGTATTTTAACAAAAGCAAATATGCATTAATAAAAATTACAAAACAGTGGCCACATCTTGGAATACCACTGGTACATGCTGTATACCAGCAAAGAAATACTTAGGATGAGTGGTCTATAACTTATAAAATATCTTCATTAATATCATTTGATATATAGTGGACACATTCACACCTATCTAGGGAACTGCGTATCTGCTTTTGATAAAAATGTTGGTTATTGAGTGTCGGAATATCGGGGTGTATGGAGGAACCCGTCATCTACTTCATGATACATACAGCTCTGATTTTGTATTTACATGCGTGGCAGGGGATGTATGTTACTGAAATACTTGTTTTGTGTTTGTCCTTGCAGAGACCCACCCCAGCCCTAAACCAGACCCACCCAGGAGTGCCACCATCTCCATGGGTAGTCTGACTCCCATTAAATCCAGCCCCATCCTCAACAACGGCTCCCCAACCATCCTGGGGAAGAGGAGTTACGAGCAGCACAACGGCATGGACGGTGAGTATTTCCTCCAGGCTGCAGGCCGGAGCCAGCGCAGGGTTTCTGGTTAGCCTGTGTGTGAGTGAAAGGTAGACTGACGAGGGTTGACCAAGGAGTAAAATCTATATTTATCATATGTGCCCTTTTTTATTATTTCAGTCCACAGTCAAATAACTTGTTTAGGAGAAAAATATGTTGTGGAGGCCAAGGTTTGAAATTTAGTTGCCCAAATTCACAAGAAAATTTGGTAAATTCAAGAAGCCATGGGTTGGAAAAGCATGGCAACTGCCACCCCAGGGCAGCTCTCATTGCCACTGCTTGTGCTATCTCATTAACTGTTACCAACTGACTGTTCAATACATTGTTTTGTGGGTATTGTTTCTGTGCATGTCCTCCAGTTTTAATTTGCAGTACTAGCAAAAAAAACAGCAAATTAAAATCTATTATTAAATTAAGCATTATCGGACCCCTTTCATTATGATTAGAATCTTGTGGTTTTTCACTTGTAGCAAATATAAAAAAAAAAATAAGTTATTTAAAGTCTCTTATGGAATTAAATGCATTTTGATATATTGTATTATTATTATTATTATTATTATTATTATTATTATTATTATTTTGTTTACCAACAGTCTAGAGAAGTTGTATTTTCATGAAAACAGACTTTGAAAAAACATTCTTTAGATAACTCAAAGCTTGTGAACTGGCCAGGTGGATAAACTGCTGAATCCTGGTACCTTTGCACCAGTCCATGGTGTAGGTCACATGGTTTGATTACAGTTAGATCATTGGAATGAGTTTGAAGTGATTAGGTACCAGGAAACGGCAGTAGCTTTCCCCTGGGGGGGGGGGGGGGGGGCTCCAGTTATGATATTGCTAGTGCCAATAGAGATACAAAAAAAAACAACCTTGGTTAGCACTCCTTTTAAGGGCAAATTTCATTTTCTTCCACCTTCCCTCCTACTTCTCCCTTGAATGCACTGTTCTCAAATGCTGGTGCCCAGAGGGCTTTTGATTTAGTGTCAAACTGTCTTCCTCCCCCTCCCCTTTTCCTCTTTTTCCCTTTGTCCTCTTCTCCTGTCGGCATTTTTCCAGGAAACTTGAAGAAGCGTCTGTTGCTGTCCAGCAGGGGTAAGAGCACTAAAATGCAGCCGGCTTCAACACTAGGAGTGTGGAGTAGTGTCAAACGTTATGTTGCCTTTTAAAAGACATTTCACTATTATGATTGTCATGGCTGTTTTGCTTCATCTTAGTGTGTATTGTTGGCTCAGTGTTATCTTGGACAATAACCTTTTGGAACAGGGCATTCAGGCACATTGAGTGGAAGGCATGTTACCTAGCATCTTAATGTAGATTTTGTGGATGGTAAGGAATATGAAATAATGTTCCCAGTGCACTCCTCCAATGTATTCACCTTGCTGCTCATAGGAGTCGGTAGTGACTGGCGGTTTGACATGTATTCAGGATTCCTCATGAATGTCATTGCTTGGTACGTGTGCAGTTGAATATTATTAAAAATGACAAGATTTAAGTATCCTTCAATTCTGTACTTGTCATCTAAACTCCCCCAGATTCCCATTGCGCAAAGCATTTATGGCTTTAAAATGTTCCATAAAAATGGCAGATTTAACAAACCAAAACCAATCGCAGCCAACTGCTCTGTGCAACAAGCTGTAGTAATTGGAAGATTCTGACAACTGAAATCCATTCCAGGTTTTACTTGTAGCATTCAAACACTGTCTGAGGTAGTGAATTGTACTGCTTCTCTAGGGAAGATCATAGTAAAAGCTGAAAGACTTTCTGTCGCTTTCCTTGTAGCTCATATATTCCTTGACCTATCCTAAAAGTATGTGTTCCTCCTAGCCTAACATTATTTTATAATCTAATAATGATTCCTGTGGGACAGTCTTATTTAATAAGGGAAGCGTTGGGTCACATTTTAACATTTACTAACTAAAGATACTTGTGGGGTGGGCTAGTGGAACAAATATTGTAACCACGGCACTAGATATGAGTCAAACTGAATAGTGGTTAACATGTTCTAAATAGTGTATGGCAGCAATAAAAAGTAATACACCTGCAGGTTTAAAACTTTGACCTAGCCATAGGAATTGTACTGTAGAGCAAAGGTATGGCAGTAAAAGTAAATGTATTGTTGTAAATGGTTCTTGTGTATTGGGGCACAGAGCACCAGTAAAATTGCCTGTATGCTATAGTGGTAAGTAGATCCTGCAGAATGTAAGCATAGTCTCTTTGCAGGATGGCAGTACAACTGAAGGATGTTGTGCTAACCAGGTCTTGCAGGGATTAAGTGTGAGGCAAGCTAATTCAAGCAGAGCTTCAATAAAGCTTGACTGCAGGAAATGGAGACCCAGCAGGGGAGGATGGCAATGGCCCAAGATCATTCACACTAAATAAAATCAGGAAGCTGTTCTCAACAACCACTAGCTGGCGGTAATCCCTTATGTATTTGTGCTAATAATAATAATAATAATAATAATAATAATAATAATAATGTATCTTAAAAACATTCATCAGATATGTTAAGACAGATGATACAGTAATTTACAAAGAGTTATTGTCCTGCATCTGTTTTAGCTGGTTTCACAGACCAAGATTAGCACATCTTGGAATGTTATTTTAGGTAAGGTAATTGGGGAGGGGGAGGGGGAGGGGGAGGGGGGTTCTGTGAAACCAGTTATTAACTCCTAAAACTATTTCTGATGGGTGGCCAAGTCAGTTTCAATTGGATAATGGTTCTACCCCTTTTGCTGCCTGTCTTTGAACAGTTGTAGGAATAGCCCACTATGCCTGTCTCATTGTTAGGAAAATTTGTCCACGGCTTCTGCAGTGTTCATCATTTCTGGATTCTAGTCCAGCATGGCAGAGCTGATAGATCATGGTCTGGGCTCTGTGTTTTTTTTTTTTTTTTGTTTGTTTGTTTTTTTTCATGGCACATCATGGTCTAAAAATAGATATTTCACGATTTTAAACATTTAATATTTATTAAAGCAGAAAATACACTTCAAAATTGATCATTGTTCTCTAGTTATTATACAAAACATTTTCTTAAATACCGAGAAGTGCTACATTATAGAATGTGTTGTGTTTTTTTTTTTTTTTATGTCCAATGCTGATCTGCAATGTGTTCAATTATTTACCATAAAGCACAAAACTGTCTTCCAGGTTCCTGAATGTGACGGGCGGTGCGTCAGTAAAGCAAACGTTTGCTGTATTATTTATTTTATTTTTTTAAATTCTAACTATGTATATTTACACTGTTCTCCCAGAATTTAAAAATACAGCCTTAATCATGGTGCAATGAATGCCTGCCGCCCGTGCTTTCGTGTTGCCTATGCTCGTAATGCTGCCTGTTCTGCCAGCTTTCAAAAGGTGTATTGTCAACCGCTGCTTCATTCAGGACCATTTTCTGCACCCTTGGTAACCTCCTGAGTTAGGCTGTACCCAAAGACAAGGCTTCATTTGGCTGTTCTCTTCATCTTCAGGCTTTAGGCAGTAGGAGAATTCAATGTATTTGTTTGTCTCGGCAGTGTATTGCTATACCTTTTTTATTTAAATAAGACAACTGCTTGACTACTACAGCCTTTACTACCCATTTTCATTTGACGTGTACTGCAGTACACTGTTGCAGACAAATAACACCGAATGACCCAGAGGAAGGCTAATTTATTTACAAGTGTATTGGATGTAATTCCACAAAACAAAACAGCCCTTTGCCAATATATATTCCATCTGCAATTCATGACTATTCCCACCTTTTAAATGAAGCCTTTTTGTTTTTTGAACAAGTCATTTGTGATTGCAATAAAGAAAAAATAATAATAATGATAATGTCTCCAGTATTGGGGTGTCATATTTCGCCTCACTGCACTGCTATTCATTTACATCTAGTAGTCATATTGCTGTATTGCAACTCTCATTGTTGTGTTGTAACCATATCTACCTCACGCCATTTTCACTGTTGAGTGAATAGCATACCCACAGGAGCCGCAATAGAGAAATGCTCATTCGATTGAGCTGTGCAGTAACTATATTACTTTTGTAGGCAGTCTCAAAAGAGACTAAAGATTGAAATGACGTAGATGCTGATTTAGTAGAGAGGATTCAGTTCTTCCAACACATTAAAAAATATATATGCAGTTCACTGAGTGTATCGGTTATATAGTTGCAAAAAGGGGTTATCTTAAAGATATTTTTAAACCAATAGTTTGTAAATGTAGAATCCAAAGTGTAGAGCAGTTTGATCTAGAAGTTAAATAAGCTGGCTAGTCTGTCCTAAAGATATAGGTATATATTTTTTTTTGCCTGACTCAGCTCAAGTATAAAACACGGTTCATTAGGACTGGTTCATGGTGACCTGAGTGTGTTAGAACAATATTTTTTTTTAGTCTCAAGTTTTTCAATATTCTAGCATACTGAAGATATGTATTATCAGGTCATGCTACAAAGTTCCTGTATACTTTTAGCAAGGCAGTAACAGGCATTTGTAATGACATTGCCATGCTGCTACTACTCCCAGTGTGTGCTACAAACATAAGTGGTAATCCATCCCCAAAACATACACTACCTGACCATGAATAATAATGAAATGGTGCATTTCATTTTTACCTAAGTCTATCTAGATGTGAAAATACTGGCTCGGCCACAACCTGTCATACAGTTCAGCTTATCTGCTACTTTATTATTATTTATTATTATTAGTCATTTAGCAGACACTTTTATCCAAAGTGACTTACAGAGACTAGGGGGTGAACTATGCATCACAACTGCTGCTGCAGAGTCACTTACAATAGGACCAATAGGTTTTACATCTCATCCAAAGGACTGAGCACAAGGTGGTTGATTTGCTCAGTGTCGCACACAGTGAGTTAGTGGCTAAGATGGGATTGAACCAGGAACCTCCAGGTAACAAGCCCCTTTCTTTAACCAATGGACCTACAGGCATTGGGATTCACCAGCCTGCAACATTCCCTAAAACAAGCCAACTACTCGAGGTTTGAATGACGTCTACGATGACATTGTGCGATTTTCAAACAAAGGTTTTACTTGAATGCACATTCTGCTGAAAAAGCTTTGTTATAATGAATTGTTGTCCCATGAATAATATACTGGCAATCGCCCACACCTGATTGCTGCATGTTCTGAGGAGCTTGGGGACATTCCTTATTCATGTGCATGATCAGCATTTGAGTGGTTGAATTTCTGCAGGTTAACGGATAACTGAAAAAGTGGTCCTTTGCAAAATTTGAGTTGTATATTTAGTTGTGGATATAATCCAGTATCACATCACACCACTTATGCATTCTTCTGTGGAGTACAGTATTTCATAATGTTTAAAAGAGCATGAGAACAACAAACATTCATTTATTTCTTAGCAGACGTCCTTATCCAGGGCGACTTACAATTGTTAGCAGATATCACATTATTTTTACATACAATACCCATTTTTATAGTTGGGTTTTTACTAGAGCAATGTAGGCAAAGTACCTTGCTCAAGGGTACAGCAGCAGTGTCCCCACCGGGGATTGAACCCACAACCCTCCGGTCATGAGTCCAGAGCCCTAACCACTACTCCACACTGCTGCCCTGCAAACACACTCTTAAACCATGAGTGTTCTTTGAACCTCCCTTCTCTTCAACATCCAGTAAACTTGAATCACGGTTGGCTAGGAGGGGGAAAATCCAGAGTTGCCACTGCAACATACAGTCATTTTTTAAAGGAAATTCAGCTTTGAAAGGTTGGGCTTTATTTAGTAGCACATGTCTTTTCCAACCACCTGTTTCTTCTCTCTGCTTGTCCAAATATTAGGAGCATATTTAGGTGAGTAGTGTGTGTTTTTCTAACCATTGTTCATATAGTGCTACTTCGTGTCTTTTCTAGCATGCTTTTCACCCCATTTCCCAGGAGGAGCAGTCCCTAGTCCAGCCATATCGTGCTTTTACAATGCAGGTCCTACATTCAGCTGCTGTTTATATACAACACGATCTTTTTTTAGTTAAATCTGCTTGAGACTATTTAAAAGTAGTCTTCATATACAGTTGATTTTAAACGTTGGTACCCTTACCCTTATTTATTTTATTTTTGTAGTGGGACTTTTTGAAAGTCAGAGCTATCCTAGTGATGGTATCTGTAACTGAGTTTTTTTTGTTTGTTAGTTTGTTTTTTAATATATATAAAGCCTGAGTTACTAACCGTGGTTTTGAACGATCCCTGTATATACATATATTATCAATCTAATTGTATACAAAAGTGTTTGACTCGGTTTCTTGCGCGTTGATCAGCTGATGGCCGCACACAGTCCTTTTATGCGCATAGTTCTGTACACGCCTACCTGAAGGGGTTCAAATAACTTGTCCACAGGGCAGCTTGCATGACATTGATACAATACAGTGGTCAAGAAAAACTCCCACAACGCATCAGCTGATGGGACACGAAAGCTTCAGGATTGTTCACATGTTTGTATTAATTTTATTTGTTGGATGAAATTCGAAATGTGTATAATCCTGTAGATTATCAAAATAATCCTTTGGTAAGGATCACAGGTTTGCAAGTTGCCAATCTTTACTGGGGATTCCACTGGGAGCATCGTATTGGCTCTTGACTGTACTGACCAGGCACCAAAGTGGACACTTGCGGGGCTGGTATTTGTCCTTCGGGGGCCGGTAGCTTGTCAACAAGCACTATAGAAACTTGGGTATAAAGAGGAAATTGGCTTGTTAATGGGATTAGAGGACCCACTGCACTTCAGTTCTCCTGAGCTGTTTTGGGGGATTGGTGTGGTGCAATATCATAATTGGGTTAATAAATGAGACATTTGTAAATAAATAAATAAATAAATACCCGGGTATGGCAGAACACCACATTTGGAGAGTATCAGGTTCTGGGGGGGAGGGGAGGGGAGGGGAGGGGGGGGATGTGGAGATGCCTATCCCCCCCCCCCTGTCTTTAGGTACATGTGTCTGTCACACTTTATATTTTCATTTATATCATCTAGAGAACCACTTCAATTGAATTAGGATGTGTTGGTTAGGGTCTATAGATATAAGGAAATGTCTGCATGTCACATGAATTATATATATATATATAGAATTACTGTACACATGTCATATAGTAAGAGCCTATAATCCTGTTTGATTTTGCTGTAGTTTCTTAGTTTTTCAAATTATTTTCAAGGCCATGCATTATTCCACAACACAGTAAGATTGGGGAAAACATTCTGGCCTTAAGTATTTGTCTGCTACTCCCACCCTATTTGTAGCATTTTTTTTCTGGTACCTACTACATTCTTCTGAGCTACATTCTTCATTCATCAGCTTCATTTGGGACCCTACCTGACCACACATACATTTTCCACAACGGGAAAATTGGAGGCAAATTGTCCACTCTATAGTAAATGTATTACATGAGCAATTTGTCTATAGTATAAAAATGGTCCTATGTACAGCAAAGAAAGTGAAACAGTAAAACTGAAAATACATTTTGGAAACCATCTACAACACAACAAGGAAATCATGTGTTCTGCTATCAGGGGTCAAGCCATCACAATTATCTCCTTAATCTGAAACTGATAAAGCACAGTAACCTTAGCCAAATTATTTATTTATATATACATACATACATACACACAATATTTAAAAAAAAATCCTTTGAGCTTCTTGCTTGTTACTGCAAAACGTTGCTTTAACTGTTCTATGCAAGTGTGTGCAGAGTGGCCGCAGTGCAGTCTTCTTAAATGTTGTACTGTTTGTTTTGAAATATTTGGTCTCACAAGATCTATTCTCTTTCATGTTGTTAGGTATACCTAACCATGGACAAACCAGACAGATGGTAAGAGAATGTTAAGCACTCGCAAAATGTTCTTGTAATGCTCAGTGGTGCTTTATGGGTGATGAGGACTCTGGGCAAATCTCAATCCAATTAAATAATACTGCTCCCCACCCTTGACCCCCACTACCTCTACGAAAATATACTTGGTTATGAAGCATCCCCACTTTAAATCTCTAGGGTAGTGATCTTGCTAAGGCTGTACACATTGAAACAGAGTAGAGTGGGCAAAATTCTTAACTGACTGTAATATGTAATATGATAAATTTGCTGTGATTCATTATTTATAATTTTTAAAAAAATGCATCTTGCATATATTAGATGCATGTTACAATATATTTATCCAATATAATGGTTTACAGCCAGTTCTTACCTGGGAGGACAATGAGTGGCATTTTCCCTACCCAAATTCCCAAGTGACAGCCGCTTGTGCTACTTTAAGATGTGCATGGTCCAGCATTGAGCTATGGGAAATGTACATGCCTGTCCCTGGTTCTCACAGTTTAGGCTTGTTTGTAATTAATATGCACTTCAGTCAGTTTTCATTACTTTGTAGTTACTTTCAGCAGCTAGGATTTGTTTAACGAGTGTCATTTTTGCCAGTAGAGTGACATGCAGTATAGGCTTGTCCATTGTCTTTTAAAAATAATTTTTGTCATGACCAGAACAGTGAGGTGCTGGTTGACCTTGCACAAAGGTAAACCATTCCTGGTTTTGAGTGTCTCCCATGTTTATACAAGGGGCATCATAGTGCTGGTGTTCTTGTGATCTATATAGAGCCTTCCTCATTACAATTACATAAGATCTGGTGTAGTAAGAGGTGGGGGCTGCACACCATGCAACAGACAAGCCAATTATATGTGCAGTGTTTGCCAATGCACCTGATGCACTACATTTGAGCCTTAGTTTGTCTTTTGATTTTGAAATTCAACCTGTTTGCACTAAGGACTGGTTATTTGAACCCCAGGGTTTGTATTTGTACCATTTCACTTTGGTTCCTGAACTGTGTTGTGTTTTGTTTTTAATGTATAAAAGGACCTAACCCTAATCCACAGAATAAAGATTATGGAGTCTTTAATCCTATCCTTGCTGGGTTACATAAACTACAGGCTGTATGCCTTGGTGATAACATTGACCCCTGGTCTGTAGCTACCATTTGAGGTCATGTGACCTTTTTAGATTTCTCCTGTATAGAGAAAGCAACTTTGAGTTATTGTCTTCACGTTTGGTACACCACTGTATTCTATGATTTTGTTTTTCAATTAACAGTTTCAGTCACAGCCTCTGACAAGGTCAGCGATACAGTCCATATGCTTCGAGATAGTGTCTTTACAGTTGATACACACCTGTATTCTCAATAAAATATAATTACAGGTGATGTCCAATTAATCACTGGTTTACTGCAGCATTATTTTAATCTCAGGCCATGTCAATTATGCAGATCACACAGGTTAAAGTTTGAACATTATGAACAGAAATGAATATCGTTATGATCTGGAGAATAATTTTTTGGTTCAATTTTATTTTCAATAATTTAAGCTGGGGCTCAAGTGGTACCGTAAGTGCCACTGACTAAAAGGAGTCCCCTTTTGCTTTTTTAAAATCCATTATACTTTTTATACAGTGAGCTTAAAACTAGTCAACAGATACCATGTATTGTTTGAATTAATATAGGCAAATATGAGCCTGGTGGGGATGCTCCACAGCTTAAGTAATTTTCCATTTAGGCTGCACTTCATGTGTCACTCAATTCCACACGAACTTCATCTGAGAGGCATATCGCAAGGAATGCCAGTTGATTTTACTTGTTTATATGTCTTTTTATATTGTTAATTTGTTCAAAATCCCTTTTAAGAAAGTGCAGAAGGATCATTGGTTACTGAAAGAAAAAGATACAAGAAACCTTAAATATATCTCCGATATTCCAGCTGCATCTGTTTTTAAAAGAGAGAGGAACACCACTTCACCCCCATCTTCAGATTTTTTCATTTTCATGTAAATGTTAACCATTACCTATAAATATGTTTAGTTCTTATGCAGGATTATTCAGAAGTGCAAATATTACCAGGTGGCATTGCAATTGTTCAGTGTATTCACTAGCAGTATGGAAACTGACTGTGACAGGCTGATTAATTGCTTAGTAATGTAGCTGATTTAAATTGCAGGCATTGTCTTTTTAATTGCTTGGTTGCTGATTATTTTGCATGACTTGAATGATCCTGTATAAGTAATGATTGCTTATCACTCTGTCTCTCCGCTCTTGTGTGCACTAACTCTCTTTCCTGCTCTCCCATTATACCAGGGCCCAAGCCAAAAGTTGCGCCTCAATGGGAAATTCTGTCCAGCAAGCGGGCGACTGATCCGGGGCGGCTGCCTGGCTCCCGCCAAGAGGAGGACAGTGAACTGGATTGATGCCCCAGGCGACCTTCTCTTCATGGCCACTAAAGAGACAAGGTGAGCAAACAAATGGGAGGTGAAGCTGTTCGTGCAGATTGGCTGCCTGTGGCATAACACATTGCCCATGTTAACGGGACCATGCAATAACATAAACTTTTTATGATGGACTCTGAATTCAAAGTTAGTCACATGCCACAGACTTTCTTTTGAGAATTAGGTGCAACTTTTTTTTTTTTTTGTGTAACCAGGAAAGTGCGCTGTGTAAACTTCTAAGCATATGGGCCTTTCCACCCAAAATGTGAGAGATAATTTTAAATGTATTATGAAGTTCAAGCCCAAAAGATTTGTTAAAATCTACTTTATCATCTGTGCGAGGTTCCGTCATCTCCTGGCAATGAGGGATATAATAGTGACACCTTTACGTTTGTATGTCACACTTATTTCTGTGTGCTGCAAAAAAAATTAAAATAAAAAAATGCAATTGGAGTGATATCCATGGTCTGAAAAAACAGTCTAACTTTGGAGGCTTCATCCCAAAAACTTATTTCCTCCAGTGAAATAATACAAAGCCCACAATATATTAAATGAAAATAAAGCAGAAATAAAATGCACATTCCATGTAAAATCACAACTATACACACGGTCTTTGCAAGGACTTATCAGCTTTTGTTGTGTATTACCTTAGCCTGGTCAATTTTCCTTAATGGTGGAATGTAGTAAATTTAACTTTCATTTCTTTTTTTTTTTTTTTTTTTACAGAAAAATACGAAAGCTTTTTTCATCCTCTGAGACCAAGCGAGCCGCCAGGCGACCCAACAAATCAATCACCGTTAAGCCGAGCCAGACCGCCCAATCGCATAGACTGTCTGCCAACGACGAATTAATAGTAATCGAGGACTAAAACTCAGATCTGCCCAATTTAAAGATTGTCCATTTGAGACTTTTTTTTTGTTTGTTTGTTTTAGATTTTTTTCCCTAACCCTTTCTGATGAAATATTGTGGATCAACGAAGGAACATTGAGTTCCATGAAAACAGTGTTTGTGTACCCAGAAATGGGGTGAAGGACATTTACTTTGTAATATAAGCTGCGTGTATCATTTTTAACAAGTTATAAAAAGAAAAAAGAGACTAACTGCAGTGATATTAACTGCTTTGTTTTTTGCTTATGGTAGCTCTGTACTCTGTCGCCCCCCCGCCCCCCCCCCTTTTTTTTTTAAGTTGATTGTTTTGTCTGTTTTGTGAACAGACTCGATCCCCTTTCCTGAAATGCCAGTTTAACTTATTGAGAGAGATTACTGACTGTGCTGTTTTTTGTACTTTTTTTCTTAACTGACACATGTGGTCTTGAATTATGTAATTAAGGATATCAAATCAATTCTTTCTCTTTTGTGAATATATAAATAGAAAACCAAAAAAAAGACTTTTGTAAGATTTAATTTTGTGAGGCTGTACTTTTAAACTGTCACAAACAACGACGCCACAGACTGAACTGTTGAGTTAATAACCTTATCTCAACAAAGCATTAAGCACCTATAATGGAGCAAGACTGGCTGAAGGTGAAATAACAGCTGATTAGCCCAGCCACTCTTTCTTGGAGCGCTCTACAAGAATTGAAGAACATTTTCAAAATGCTGAACATCTAAAAATGAAGTTGCTGGGAATTAAAAATGGTTTTGTTAGTGTAATGGGACGAATGACATGCTATTTATACACTTTTATAATAAATTATGAGATGGGCTGTGAAAATATTAGAATGTAAGGCTGGGAAGCGGTTTTTAAAACATTGGTTTATACAATTTTTTTGTTTTTTTTGTTTAGGGGATTTAGATACAATAGTAGATTTAAAAAAAAACAAAAAAAAAAAAACATAACTTTCTAAGTAACATCCCCAGGTCAAAACTTGCAGTAGTTACATCTGTGCCTAGCTTCACCTACGGTTTCAAATTCTGCAGCTGTGAGCAGATTCTTCCTGTGGTGCAGTGTTACATTAACACACCTGACCGCACTTTCTCAATTAAAGTTTCATGACGGTACACCAGGCTGTGCAGTACTCAGTATACAAGGCTGAACTCTACACCACGTTATTTTATTTATACTTTTCATACTGTCAAAAACATTCATTTGATCTGGCCGTGTTTTCTTTTTGTATTGTTTTTAATATACTGGCTTTAAACATATCAATTAAACATATATTCAGAACTATATTGATGTCCCCACTTAGTCTGCTAGTTAATTGAATTGGGCATTTTCCATAATGAGGTGATCACCACATTGTACTTTGTCTCACTTGGAGCAGTTCCTGTCTTATAAATATTGCAGATTTTAGAGGGGTTTTTTTTAATAATTTTTTTGGTTTATACCAAAACCCCCAAATTACAATTGCTGTCGTCATAAGTGTGAAAAGGTTTGTATTTTAGGTTTGTACATTTAAATAAGGAACAAAAAGACTGTATTTTGCAAAGGCTAGATAACTAAATGACCTACAGAATCCCTATTTCACCAGAAAAAGCGAAGTGTTATGTTCCTCAGATCTTATTCTAGTGCTGAAGATGAATAGCACTGATATATAGTGAAGAAGTACTTATGTCACATTTCAGAATTTTCTACACCATTCCACAGTTTAGCCTTTTATGCATTTAACTGTGAATGGTTACATTCCCCAAAGGTAAAAATATCTGTAGGGACACACATGTTCTTGAAACTTATCTGCACCCATGCCACTCTATAAGGCAAATAGCAATGTTCCTGCTGCTGTTGCAAAAGTTGGAGGTTATAAATGAAATATTCAATGAAAGAATGAGTGTAAATAAGACTTTTTTTTGGCCCAGAGCTGGCTTCAGAAATGCATTGACAATATGTAATTCATAAAATGCAATCGTATTACTTTTCTACAGCTCTGTAGCATTGTACTTTAAACAATAAACTGTTAAATTCAGTCCAAAAAAATAATAATTAGTCACTGACTTAATGGACCGCCATCTAGACCGCAATAGGACATAAAGAAAGGTCATATTGTTTGAATTTTGCAGCACTGGGGCCATTCAGAGTAAAGCAACCTACATGCAGTATAATATCCAGTCCTGTTCCACAGTGGGGTTGGTGTGCCTGCTTCTTACAAACCAGTTTGTACATCACTAGTTAGAAAGATCATGACAAATATGAATGTTCTGTGGTATACATGGAGGACAACTTTAAATCTCGGCTCAAAGCTACGCTGTTTTTCCCATAGAACCAATGTTAACGCCAGGTTACCTACCCAATGTAGAAAAACATCAATCATCTATCATCTATCAGTTGGCATAAATATTAGATTTTTCCTGAAATTTACATTTTCCAGCCACTAGAAACATACTGAGAGCAATTTTAATCACATATCATAATGCTAAAAGAACACACTGAACACTGAAGTTGTTAAAGATGGTGATCATACTAAAAAATGACCATAAAATGTGCAAAATTGAACAAGTGGGCCCTCGTAAGACCTCACAAAATTGACATATTATTGACCCTTGTCCTTTCAACTTTTGTGTATGTAAATTGTTTTCATACAGTAGGTGGATACTTTCATTGAACTAGTACAGGCTACTAAAATCTTGCAATTGATACATTTCCAATCCTTTCCCACTATTCAAACCAAGTGTATTACCTGGCGATAGAGGCAGCTCATCCACACCAAAACAGCAAATGACTGTATTTTGGAGTCAATGAAATGTGGTTGGCAGGACTGGAGATGTGAGAGCTCTGTATACAGCACTGGGCTAGTACAAGCGGTTTCCCACATTGCCAGTCAATATGCTTCAAGGACAGAAGGGGCCACACTAATAACACCCCATTCACACTACTGTGCTGGCCCTGGGCCGCCACATATTTAGGTCTGCAACCCTGTACACATTTGCGGCTTGAGGCATGTTCACGTGACTGAAAAGCAGGCCTAAAATGTGGCGAATTGCTTTTTTTTTTTTTTTTTATATGAAACGATAGCCTGCACTCAGAATCCCTGTGTCAGTGCAGTGCTCCCTGTGGGTAACCAGTCAAGGCTGTCAACTTGGCACAAGCATGATTTGAACCAAACTCGCATAGCTCACCCTCCACTCCCAAAGGCAGTGCTTTTACTAGGTGGAGCCTCCTCTATTACTATCTTCTCATACTGTGTTAAGGATGCTTTACCTTTCCAGCTGTTTCACCTGACACCTTGAGATAAATCATCTTGATCTAGAGTTATTTTGCTTAATAATGTTATTTAGCTCCCCGTGGGCAGCACTGAAACATTTACTCTGCTCAAGCTGGGCTTCTCTAAACAGCTTTATATAAAATATATAAATGCTAGATTAGTAGATATAGAATACCACTTATCTGTCTGCAAAACAAAACGCAATCTATAACACAGTGCTGCCAAAAATGCCAATGTAGGCTACTATAATATGTTTTGTGGTTAGTATAATTATTGGAACTTTGGTTAAACTATTACTTTTTTTTTGTTTTGTTTTTTATTAATATGTTTGGCCTGCATTGAAATAAATGTGTCCTCTAGGGGGTCTGAAAGTTAAATATTCTTGCAAATTCAGCGTGACAGATACAAGAGGGGGGAATAACTGTCCTATCTGGTAATTATTGTAAGTAACTTTTCACTGCACCTCTTCTCTTTTCAGTTCCACAAGGCTGATTATTCTTATTATTATTTAATAAATAACTACGGGGTGCCTTGAGTGTACAAGGAGATAACATTCTGTTTTACCAGGACAATAACAGGACGCCTATAGGACCCCCCCCATATATATATATATATATATATATATATATATATATATATATATATATATATATATATATAGCAATTTTCTTACTCATAGATGTCGCATCCTACAATATATGGTTACACTACACCTTTGTCATTCAATTCATGAAACAGGAAAGCGTTTTATTATTGTATATGTTATTTATAAAGACTGTAATTATCGCCTGTCAGACAAAAATATACTGCATCTGGGATCCTGTGCTATCTGGCACAAATTAACCCCCCGTGTTTTTCTTTTGTGTGCGTGTGTGTGTGAATACATATATATATATATATATATATATATATATATATATATATATATATATATATATATATATATATATATATATATATATATATATGCCACTTCATGTTTATGATATTAAAAAAAAAGAAGAAAAAAAACCCACCATCTTTCGCTTTCGTGACAGATACTGAATATCCAAAAAGAACGATGGCAACAGTATACAGGTTTAAATTATCTAGCTCAGGGCCATTCATTGCACACCTACACCGCCATCTATTTTGCCTCCGGACAGACCCAATGTAAAAAAAAAAAAAAAAAAAAAAAAAAAGCTTGATATGCAAATTCTGTTAATTCGATCGGTATTGCAGTGCCAGGGGTTGTGCCAACGTTACAATTATTCAATTTGAAACCTGATCTGAGGCATTGCACTTGTTTCTCTGACTCTCAGACGAGCAACAGCATCAACAACTACAGTTGAATGAACGATCACACGAATGAATGAAAAAACAGGTGTGTGTGTGGCTTTTTTTTTTTTTTTTTTTTTTTTAATGCAAGTGAGCCCGTGGTTGCTTTTCAATCCAGAGGGGAAAGGGTTAACGCGGTGTCTTTGAGCATGTGCTGCTGCTACTGCAGTGGAATAGTACGTTGTGTCAATATTCATCCAGAGCCGAACAGGACTGGGGTTCACCAGGGATGTGAAGCGGTGGAAGAGAGTCTGCTTTTGAACGTTTTCCAGGGGACGCAGAGCTGGATTGCGAACGTCATTTCATAGGTCAGACCTATATACATGTTGATGAATTTTAAGATATTTAGAATGTATTAGTGGACGATGGAAAAGGGAAATTCATTTGTAAGTAGAATTAGCACGAGGAGGATTAAGAAAGGATGCTTGCTTTTTAATTGTGCTCTATTTCGTGAGGTCGTTCGACTTTTCCGGGTTTCATATACGATAGAATTACATGGGAGGGCAGTGAGCTAGATGGATCTAAATAAATAAAGCTGCTAATTCAGTATGCAATTACTCGGCCATCACAGCCACGACAGAGCCGATAATATAAAAGCAGTATGTGTTTGAATACTTGAAGCTCACGCTGGTGCTGTGCTGAGCCTGAGAGGATCTCAGAAATAGCGAGGATGCCTTGTCTGGTCATAATATATCTTCCTTTGGCATAATCTGCCTTATCGCGTACAGTACGCTATAACCATCCTTCACAACAAGGATTATGGAAAACATAAAAGTGTGTTGTGTATGCCATGTTACTGCATACAAACTATTTTCTAAATGTATTGGAAATGGAAAAGGAATATTTTATCACAATGTTCACAAATTTAAATCTGTGTTTGTTAGTGCACAATTCTGTATTGTAAAATATCATGACTAAGGAAGAGAACAGAAGAGATGAGCTCTGAATCTTTTACTTTAAATATACCTTAACAGGTAAGCCTATCGGGGAGTCAGTACAAAAAAGTTTGTAATACTGTAAGTCTATTACCTGAACATCGATGTGGACAGCACCGGCAGAATAACATTTTAATATGCCAAAGATATTAAAATCTAAAAATACACAGTGCATATTTGGGGAAGAAAAAGAAAATAGCCATATGGCGAATCGTATATCAATTGTGATTAAATATGTAATTTCTAATTCATATTCTACACTGTTCTGTATATGCTGTTGATATAGGTCATGGTCATTAATCATTTCATCATACAGTAGCTCTAATACACATGGCTTGTAATGAGCGTGTAACAGTGAGTTGACTGTTAACCATTGATATTGTGAGAGCTAACTGCAGCTATATAATATTGGAATAGATTCTTCTTTGTGCAGTTTTCAAAAGTTTTTACCAGCTCCAAAAAAAAACAAAAACAAAAAAATAAATAAATAACAAAATAAAATAAAATAAAAAACGAGTGTGATAAAGATAACTGGTGATTTTTGGCATTTGTTATGCTGATTTAACCTTAAATAATTGCAGTTATCATTTGAAAACTGCATAAAGAACCTATTCCATTATTATATAGCTACATTTAGTCCTCGCAATATTAATGTTACGCGCTCATTAAAGGCATGTGTTCTTTAATCTCAGTCGGAGTTGTTGTTAAACATGTATGAAACGGGTTTGTTTTGTGATACGTTGTACTGAATGTTTTATTTAGTTGTTATCTTATTTGTTTTTCAATATAGAACTCCCTTATAAAATTCATGTCTGTAAATTCAATATTAGAGCTACTGTATGATGAAAAGACCAGATTTGAAATGTTTAAATGGCATTTATAACCGCCACTGTTTACATCGTAAAGACCCCAAAAAACGTTTTCAGGTTTGGATGACATTTGCATGACATCACCTTGTCCTTTGTTTTTTTCTTTATAAAGCGGTTCCTAATAGCAGTGTAACGATTTATTGTGTATCGATAAATCACGATAATTTGTTAACGTTATATATTGTATCTTAATAGAGGTATGTATCATTTGTATTGTGATACAATACCAAAAGCACAACATAGCTCATTGTAGTTCACTAAATGGTTCTTTAATGAAGAATACGTGTTTTATAGTTGATATGAATACCTTCCCTATCACATGTCCTAACTATGCAGTCTTCTGTTTTCATTTGAATCCTTTTTCAGGATAAGCAGCAACTGTTTTAAACAGTGCAATTACCATAGTAGACATCTGATACAGGAACGTGTTAAGGAGTCAGGTAAAGTCAGGACTGAGTGGTGTGCTGGGTGAGTCATACCGTCAGGGGAGCACAGGTTTGTTTCCTGGCTGTGCAACGTTGCCGGTCTTTGATGGGAACAGGTAGTGTTGCAAAATTGTCAGGGCCTGTTTCTCTTTGACAGGTTACAGCAGACCCTGCTGGCCAGGTGCACAATGAGCTCAAAACGGCCTAATGGAGGGCTGGCCTTCAGAAACTGGTAGCTTGTCCTCTTCAGCTCATGAGCTTGTAGATCATCCACTTTCTGTTCTATCTTCAGCCTGAAACAAAAGCACCATATAACTTCCATTGCCAGTTCATTTTATGGTACATTTGAATACAACATTTTAAATAGTCTGTCCCTTTTTTCAGGTTTATTTCAGTTCAACCCCCCTATATATTTGGAATGTAATCCAATGCACAGCTCTGTCTATGGTTTCTTACACCACCTAGTCAAAGGTCCTCCCCTGCAGGCACTGCTCCGGACACAGCACAGGCACATCAAGTGTTAAGCTGGAAGCGCTTCCTTGTCAGCCTCCTGGTACTAGGTGCTCAGGTTACAGGCTTTACTGCAGACTGAGAGACAATTCAAATGTCAGCAGCAGTAGACCTTTAAATTTTATAAGGTAGTCATCATGTAGGTAATAAAGATCCATTAACATTGCAGTAGCTCGTGGGAATGAGGCATTTGTGTGGTGGAGTCTTTCACTTCCTCTTTACAAACAAGGCCACAGAAGATTCGATGTGACATTCTCCATATATATATATATATATATATTTTTTTTTTATTCTGTTTTTAAATATTTTAAAAAGCTGTTGTTACATTTTCAAACTATTATCAAAACATCAGCAGTCAGTGTATAGAAAACAGCTTACACAAACCTACACTCAAATCATAATAAAAAATAAATAAAAAAAGTTACTGGTACATTGATTCTTTTTAAATGTTTTACATTTAAGAGAGAGATAAAAACAAACATAATGTTGTTAAAACCCACGCCTACAATTGTATAACATTTACAAATGTGAGTGTTAAGAGTTTACAAACGTCTACATTGTGAATTAACCAGCGTATATGATTTGTTGTTATTTTTTACTAACATAAAACAGTTGTTTGATAACTAACTAATGTGCATTCCTAAATACATTAACGTAGCTCATTTTTGGGTAACGAGCACAACCTCTTTGGCTTAAGGAGACTATTTTGAACACAGTTCTATGTGATGTTTACTGGTGCTGGCAGCAAGGTGGAAAATGTGCACATGCGGTTTTATGCAAAATTATTAGACTACTCAATTTCAGATTGATTTGAAGGTTTTGCAGATCAATAGCCTCATCCTTGCTTACTTTGTGCTTTGAGATGTGTGCACATTATTGAGTGCAAACATATAGGTAATAAATATAGTACTCCATGCACAGCCATACATCTTTCAAGTACACTTTGTGATGTGGATAGATATCCACTGGAGGCTACATTTAGACCATCAAACCCTGTTCAGGGCTAAAAGAACAGCAAGATCCCATATGGTAATACTGCAAATGGATTCCAAAATGAGAGTACCTGTATACCAACTTGAAGTGGAAATATTAGGCAAAGCTTTTGCAGGAACAAGATGCATGTCTAAGTGGGCAGATTCTCAACACATTTTTCAGAAAATTGAATCTCGAAAATGCAAAGCTAATACAGTAAGCGCAAGCTGCTGTTGAGATGATTTTTTATAACAATGACAAATGCAAGTCATAAATTGAACTTGATTAGGTTGAATAAACAAACGCATACTAAAAACAATGCCTGGCTGTCGTTGCCAGTATATTTTATTATAGTGTAAAATGTTCCTGTCCTGGACCTGTCTGTTTTTGCCCTTCTTTTGTAATATGCATAAGTACACTTCTGGGAGAGGCTCAAGGATAGTACTGATAAAACAGACCAAACCTGTCAACCCTCCTGTGTTCACCGGGAGTCTCCTGTATTTTGGACCCTTCTCCCGGACATCTCCCAGGACAGATTTTCTCCCGTATTTTGCTCAAAACTCTACTGTTAAACCCCCTTATGTCAGCAATCCTTTAATGTCTGCAAAAGTCATGGCCGGTGTGTGGTTACTGCAATCCTAGTCTGTACCTAGCCAGGTTTAGGACTCCTGGGAGCCCTGTGACAGGCATGCATTCAGTGCACGAGCCAAGTTCACATAGTAAGCCACGCACCTGCACTGCCCTTCCCTCCCCCCGCCTCTCTACACGGGAAACAGTAAAAAGGTATCACGGATTGCACCCACCCCCCAGGTTGACAGGTATGACAGACTGCCGTGTACAATCTATAGAATGTATATATCATCTAAAATTAAAACAGATCTTAAAGCATGGCTATGAGTTGATGAGACATTCCAAACCTAATGTGACATTACAGTATGGTAAATAATGCAGTAGTTTTCTAAACTAATGTGGTCCAGCTGATTTCAGGCAGCATACAGATGAAACTACCAGAAATATATTAAAGTGAACACTGAAAACTTTTTTTTTTTTAATCCAAACAGCTGAAACAGCTGTCTTTGCCCTGATATTTTAATGCTTCATTTGAATGTAAAAGTTATTATTTTACTGAATTATTCATGTAGGGTATAAGACTGATTTTTCGATTCATAGAAGAAGTCAGGATGAAGAGTTCTAGAATAAGATCTAAAATGGTGGTCAAAAGGGGTCATTTAAACTACTATTAACACCTCATATGCCTATGTGCTTTAGGATGTGTTTTAATTTTAGATGATCTATACATTATAGATTGTATACAGCAGTTTGTTTTACCGGTGCTACCCTTGAGCCTCTTCCACAAGTGTATTTCTGCATATTACAAAAGAGAGGCAAAAACAGACAGAGCCTTGGAATTGATTATAACATAAAATAATTACATATTTGGGCATGAAAACTACTGTAAACATTTAAGAATGCTTGAGCAGTAGGCTTCTGCTTTCTCACTGTGGAGGTCAAGGAAACAAGATAAGCAGTTCAGCTGCTTAGTCTAGAGGAAGCGCAGATTGATATTTAAAGAATCTTCACACTTTCCCAGTAGTTATCACAATCTCCCCATCTGGCGTGAATAATATCCTGGTTCTCCATTTGTTGCACTTGTACTGGAATAGGAATAGAAATAATACTGTGGGTGGAGCTGAGACCACAGTGTTTTAAAGTGTATATTGAGGTTCAAGCTGCAAATGGAAAGATGTAGTCTGTGAGAAGCAGGGTTGGTGGGGAGCTGAGAATAAACTTTTGTGGTTGGTTGTCACATGTGGGTGGCTGGATGTGTGATTCATTCTGTGGTGCGTCCTCTTGAGACAGATTATGCTGGAATTACAATTTCTGGACCGGTTGCAATGAAGGATGGTCTGGTTTGAACCACTTGTTTGTAGTGTGCTATAACTTTTTTCACCCCCATATTCTGTTAAGCTTCAGAGAGTTGCAGTGCTCTAGGCTGCTGCAGTGTTAGAGAGCTGAGGATGGAGCATGTTCATTAATGTGGGGGTTTCCAGTTGTCATGCAGTGACCAGCGACAGTAGTCACTTTCCTTCATTAACTCAACAAAACACCTTTCTCATATGGCAGTTCCATTAATCCTCCGATTTATGAGAAAGAACCACACATGTGTATGACAGAAATAGTTTTTGAAGTCCATATAAATTCAGTTAGAAATATAGGGAATTCTGATGTGAGTATTGAACCAGCAGAAACTTTTCTTTTTACCTTTTTTTAAATGTATTTTTCATGCTGTCATACTCAAGTAATGAAGAAATATATCTCTACTTTGATCTGATAAGGGACTGTTTAAGTTTTGGGAATCTTTGAGAATCTTTTTCAATTAACATTCTTACAGAGATTACAGTAGTTTTGGTAATAAGGTGATAGCAGGAGAAATAAAAATGCTATAATTATTTTGTCAGTTTTTCTCAAAATCAATTGTGAGATTTACAATCTATTGTGACAATAAAACTTAACTCACACCCTGACCTCCAGAGGTAATACGTATGAACCCGTTGGACCACCTAGCTCCCTATCAGGGACTCCCTTCTGCTCTTACAGCTCAACTCTGCACAGATAGGGATTAAAGAGTAAGTAGCAGGGTTCAGAAAAATATAGCCTCATATGTCCCCACATGTTGCTACAAATGTGCAGCAGCATGCTGTGTGTGACGTGAAGGAGAGGGTAACAATGTGATGTTACACTCTGCAATTTATTAGGATAGGATGCACATCTGCTGAGATGCAAGGTTACCTTAACAGGGATGCTACGTCCCTCACTTATAGTGACTGATTAAACCAGATTGTGGTTGGATCTGTGCTGCAGTTAAAACGAACAGTGAAAACGAATCCATTTTAACAAACTGCCTCTAATACTATTAAATATTAGGGGTTTTGGTCTACAGGTTCAGGTGTTGACCATCATCTAGACATTAAGCATGCTGGAGGTAATTCTCACATTGGAAACAGAATTAATTTAAAAGGATGACTTTGCTGGGCTAGAACACTGAAGTGTGAACATCCTGCTGCACATGTCCATGCAGTGTGTTGGATGGCAAAATGTAAAAGCCACAATCCTGACCATAACATTTTATCTGCAATGACAATGGGGAAAATATTGCAGGGCTCTTGATAAAGTGGTACTAGTTTATACAGCATGTTCATACATTGTGATGCCATTGGTGTGTCAAATACTCCAGCTACAACCCCAGAAATACTCAAATTGTGCATTCTGGTGGACATGTGTCCATTGTAATGGGAACCTGTGTATCCCACATTTTAAGTTTTTTTTGTAAATTCCTACTTTCTTACTGCATGTCTTTAACCTTGTACTCAGTGCCAAGTTTTAACCATGGAAACCAGGGAGTTAAAAACCTTGTGGATGACATCTGCCAAGTGATCCACAAGGGCATAGTAATTTAACTACCTGCATATTGATCATTGTGGGTTATTTTAATCCTCTGGGCATCAATTACAATCCCTGAGTGTTCTATCTCTTGAATCAGATCATTTTAAGCACTGTTCCTTTGCCTGCATTGCATAGCAAAATTATAATACCTATACAATAGTACTGAGGGAATTTTAACCACTTAGTTAATCTCTTGTTCTTAAACAACTAGATGGCCAACACCTTCAATTACAGAGAACATATTACTGTATAGAGTACATACTGATTCACTGTTGGAAAAGTGTGCTGTCTTTAAATGGTCATCATACATTAATCATTTGGTATATAATACTATAGCATTACCTGGTAAGTACTGTAAACTTGCTTCCATAATTATAGTGATTATAAATTAGACATGTCTTTACATTTACAGTTGGCAGTCGGTTAAAAAATGGTGACATTATAAGTTTTGGATTTATCAATCAACATTTAAAGATCTAAGCAGAATCAAGAACAGAGAATAATATGGTATCTTGAATTGTTAGATAATATATATTCTGAAATGAGCAATTCAGTTCAGAACAGTACAGATCTTTTTTCTGTTTGTATATGTTTTGTTAAAGCTTCCCATCATGCACCACTTGGCAGCGGTTCAGATGAGGTTAATGCTTTCTGGCTAGTAAAAATATCAATAGGCCTTTATCAGACAGGCATGATGAATGAGAGATGAACAGATCAATATGTGTCTGTTAAGCAAGGGGGCTGCAAATTGTGTTATGTAGGACTGGAGTTATCAAGGTCTTTACATGTAATTTGCATGTGGTGTGAGTGCTGTTTTTTATGTAAGGCAGGGACGTACACTTCACCTTCCCAGGGTGCTCTGTGCTGTGCAGCCAGAACTGCAAGAGAATAGCTGATCAAGCAAGAGGCCTTGAATTAATAAATGCCTCGGTCAGGCATCTGGCTATAGGGGTGACCCAAACTTCAGCATATGAGAGATCAGTCAAAGAGAACATAACCTGACAATTGCCTTGATTTTTGTGGCTCCCATCCTACCACATGACACAGAATGATCTGTCAAAGCATAACCCTGCTGCTATATTGGGTCTACCCTTGCAGACTCAGTATTTTATAAAATATACAATTACACAGGCAGTTTAGTTGCAGGTGGGAACAGTTTTCATCTAGTTATTTTTAAGATTAAAACAAGGAGTTTAAATTGATCAAATGATAAACAGTTAATTGCACTTGCTTTAATAGATTTCAAAATATTACATGAACAAATTGCCCATGGTGTAAAATCAAGCCCATTGACATTTCCAAATACTAGCACAACAATTCAAGATCTGTTTGGTTTGGCTGGATTCTAGTGTGTCTTAGTTTTTCCCAAGCAGCCTTGATCGCCATCTTTGAGTTTCAGAGCACATTAAAAGTCAAGCTCTTACTCTGAGCTTTGTGTATTCCTGAGCTTGGTCTCCTTGCTGTGACCTACCTCTGGTAATGAAGGGGGTTCATTGTTTCTCCACACTGCCTGGGAAAGACGTCTTAGTGACCTGTGTACCCTCACAGCATGCTTAAGAATAGAATAAATTCCTTTTTTATGAGTGTGTAGGTCTGTTCTGGAAACCAAAAAAAAGGGACGTGCTATACATGTAAAGTGAGGCTTCGCTCTGTGTAAGGAAACCCAAACTGTCATAGCTATTCAGAAAATGAATCACAGGACTCACAGATACTGCACAGTACTTTAAATACAGAGTGGGTCACACATTTAAGGACAAATTAAAAGAATGCTTGAAGAATTAACTTCAAACACTAAGTCATAAATTCAGAGGTAAAGCACAATCATCAGTTGTAGGTGCTCATGTCATTAGTGGTGTGAACATTATTTCTCCTGAGAATTTAAAATATATATATTTGCTTAAGTTCTTCAGTTGGCATTCACACCTGGTCCTGGAGAATACCTTGAAGGCTGTTCCTTGTGAGATGGCAGTCCTCAGCAGGCATGGTGGATACAGTACATTAATGTCTTGAATGTTGCCATCCCCAGTACAGCATTGCCAGGTGGACTTGATCCTCAACAGTGCTAATGGCATAGCAGGAAAACATGCCCCAAACCAGGGCAATGCCATTCCAATCGCGTAGACTGGTCCTAATAAAGTCTTTTGAATCAGTCTTTCCAGTGACTGCATTTGCATGTGTAACTAGCAGCTAAACAGATTGGTCTTCTCCCTTTTTTTCAGGTTACAGTTTGTGAATCCTGGAGTCCTCACTGTCAAAAGCACCAGGGACAGGCTGGACCCACACCTCTGAGTGTTGCTTCACATAGGCTGTACCCCTGCAGGTATCATTTGACTTGCCCATCTTCTGTTTTATACTAGTTGCAGGTAGGAGTTTATTATTTTAACCTGTGTTACAAGATACTAGAAGAGGTAGAACAACTACCAATTTGAGAGAGTCAAATACAGTAGTTCAGGTTAAAATACGACAATAGGATGGCTAGTTGCCACTTGAAGGCTAAAATTTTGTACAGTAGACCCCTGTTAATCTGTGCAGATTGGGACCGATTTGAGCCCAAATTTAGTGAAAAACACGGATTAGCAGAAGTTTAGTTTACTATTTGGGAAATCCCTGCACTATTAATAGAAAACTCGAAAAATGCAATAATACAAATAAAATATAATGTCCCAACAACGGTCAAAATATGTACTGTACATAATCAGTGTTGTTCAGAAGCAAAGATAGCTGGTTTAAAAAAGATCTTGCTCTGAGTCTCTGCTCTTCATATTCAGACTGCCAGGCTAAGAGAGTCTTAAGTCTGCTTTTTGCTTGCTATTGTCACTGATTTCATTAACTACAATACAGTAGGCTTGCACTATACTTTACTCAATTAAATTATGACTGTCCGCTTCTGCACAGATATGCTGATTTCTGCACTAATAAAGCGTGTGAATACCTGCTTACGCATAGATCAGATGATTTCTGCACTAATACATTTTGATAATGTACTGTATTAAACCGCACGGATTATCGAAACACAAATTATTGAAAAACGGATTAACGGGAGTCAACTATTTATAAATTATGTATTTCATAATGGCTGGTACTTTATTTGTGAACGTCCTGTTTTGTAGCACTTTGCTGTTTGTGCACTATATTTTAAAACCGCTCTGAGTAAATGGAACTCCATTTAACCACGCAAGTCCATTGCTGGATTTGAGTAGTATAAATATGGAATGTGTACTACTTTATAAACACTAGCATCTGTATTTCATATACAGTACAAGTGGTTCCCATGATATAGCCTTCTGCATGCATAAGTTTGACAATGGATAGGCAGTAAAATTCAAAACATTTAAGAGTTGGATAATGTTTGAATTCACACTATTAACACAACTACTATGTGTCTGTTTTACAATTTCCAAAATTAATGAACTGCGTATGGCATCAAAATAAAGATATTAAGGTAACTGGTTGCTAATGATAAAGCTAACGTACATAGGAAGATCGATTTTCAAGCAATGCGATTTGGAGATGGCCGCGATATGGAACGGCAAACAAGGGTAAAGGGAACGTGAAAGCAGTCAGAATTCCAACACAGATTGCAATCTGAAATCCATGGTTTTAGAGTTCAGTAATCCTTGCTGGTCTGGCCCACCACCCACAGTGGTCAAGCAAATCCGCTTTGCCGTACATTATTCCTCGTAGTCCATTGAAGCATTAACACACCAGCTTTTCAGTAATCCCCATAAAAATGTGCTGCTTTTTCTTTCTTGCTTAATAAGGTGCTGAATTGAGAAGGGTTTGTGTCAGTGCTAATTTAGGGCTAGGGCAACAGAACAGACTACATTGTAACACGGGCCTCACTCACGGTCGTTCGTTTGCCCCTGTAAATGAGACTCAGCACACATGAACTTGTAGTTTAGAGTTGACGCGCACTTTTAATAATACAAAATAAACAAAAATTAAAACAAAACCTAGCTCTTTTTGAACACTAACTAAACAAACACTGGAACCTATTCTAATAAACCAGACAGCTAAGCTGTTTACCGGCTGAAAAACAGACAGAAAAAGAACACACTGTACCTTTTCCGTTGATAAGACTGATAACACACACAGTCAGACTCTTCACACAGCAGCCCTGAAGAGACTACCTGCTCTCTTTAAATACCCTGCACCTGGCTCTAATTTACAATGATAGCCAGGTGCAGGTGATAATTAACCATTAAATAAATAATCAAACCATAATAAAAACAATTAACACAGTTTTTTTTGGCAGGGAGGATTTTAACCCCCTCCCTGCTGTGCTACAACATATAGAGTAAGATTGGGGAAAGTCTATAAATAGATGAATAGCCTTACTGGACATATATTGTACACAATTATTAAGCTTTGCCAAAAGGGGAGATATTATGTTTTTTGAAAAACAGCATTTTTTCAACTGCACGATCAAAGCTAGTTTCTCCAAATTAGCACAATTTGTATTAAGTAAACGAATAAGAAACCACTTAATACTACTTAAACAGTGCCTGAGTTAAACATCTTAGTTGTTTATATCTGGTTTGGTAACTTTATTAGGTGTAGTTTTTGAACAAAGAGCTGGATTCTCAAAGCCACTTACTCCAAATTGCCATTAGCACGATTTTTTCAGATAGTAGAAACACATCCAATATAGTTACCAACGCAGAAATAAACAACTCCGACATTTCATTTCGGGACTTGTGATTAGTCTGTAATTGTTTTAGAAATGCAAATAATGTTTTTCAGATCAAATTTGCACTAATGGCGATTTGGAGTAAATTGCTTTGAGAATTGAACCCAATATCTGCTAATGATAATTTGGAATAAATAGCGTCAAGAATTTAGCCTATTGACATATTGGGTACGTGTCTTTTTTTAATTGTGGATATCAATATTGTATTTTTGTGGCAGTAATTTTGCAAAGCTAGTGCCATTAAAGTAATGACTTTGCATTTGTTGGGTTACACTGCATATTAAATTTGATCAAATGTGACTTTTTAGTTTTGTGCCTGCTAGGCAGCACACTTATATTGTCTTTGTATTTGGTACACAGTTGTATTCTGTGTAGTTGTATTCAGTCAAGTTACCTTACAGGTAATGCCCAGTAAGAATAAACCTTTTCACTACCATATTATTTTAACCTTAGGCCATATCAATGATACAGACCACAGGCTTAGAGATTATATTTGATACACAGCTGCATTATGTGATTCTCTCACCCAAGTTCCATTACTGGTGTTGTAACTAAATACTCATAAGACAGAGTATTGTGCACATTTATTAGAAAACCCCATTGCTTCTATAGTTTATTGAACTCAGTGCTTGACAAAGGTACCAACTGTACAAAATAATGTCATGGATACAACTTCAAGAAAAATGGAATTAAATTACATCCAAATTTTTGAGAAAGCACATAGACACATTGCCAAAACGATGCCAAGCTGTTATTGATGCCAAAGGTGGCCACACTGAATATTATCATTAAAGACACTAGCTGTGTTTGTAATTTTGAATTAATTTCATGGAAGATGAGTTTCCAAAACTGGATAATTTCTGTAGTAAATGAATCCTTTTTTTGTGTGTGCACAGCTCAATAAATTACAAGTCTTGTGGTGTTCTAATACATTTGCACACTACTATGCAGCAGTACTAAAAAGAAACTTGGTCAGACAAACGTTTTGACAGTGTATTTCTTAACATATGATTGAGTGTCCTGTGCAGGTTGTCTTGGAGAAAATTGTGTAAGCCTAGTAAAGAGGAAAAGGGATGAACTGAGCATCTAAACAAGTAGAGATTACTCCCAAAAGGGAAGGGACTTGGTATTAGGTGGTGAAATCAAACCCCATGCATTATGTATGCTGGTGCTGAGCTGTCTCCTGTGAGCCGACAGTAGGTGAGTGAATCAACTGAAAAAAGCCAATGGGTCCTCTGGGGGCCTCTCGGATTGTGCACACATCGGCAGAAGGGTTTGTGGCAAAAAATTCTGCAAGGACACTTTAGCTCCCCTGCCCTTTACACTGGCAAGTTCAACACAGGCTTCACATTGTCTGTCACAGCACTTTATCGTGTTAGAGGACACAGAAAGTGGAGAGAGTCTGCTTTCAGAGCATCTTCAGGGAAAAAGTCATTTCCATTAGCGGGGCCGTATATATTTCATATTGATTGGAGCCAAACTTATAAACGTGTTTAATTAACACAGCCAGGGTATGACTTGGTCTGGAATAAAGTGTTATTTTTTTCTATGGACTAGGTAGGTGATGGTAGGTGAGGTGGCCATCTTCTTGCCTCGTCACTTCCTACTCCACAAGTCTTACACCCATGTTGAACTTCTGACCTCACATGCTCAGAGCCGTAGATCAAACAGATGGAAGGCTTTTTAATCAGTCAACTGACTATCTTGTCACTGGAGGTGAAAGCTGGGGATTTAGACACGTGAGCCTCTCAGTTTTAAGACTTGAGCGTCATTGGGAGGAGTTGTCATTAATGTAAGCAAAAATCCATTTACCGTAACTGGAACGTGCTTTTCTATCAGTGATAGTGAAATGGAAAAAAGCTGGGTTATGTATTGTGGATGTTTTTAGAAAGAAATGTTTAGGATGTAGCCAACACATAGTAACACAGACTATACAGTACATTCTGTACAGCATACAGATGGCCTTGGAAAATTAACGGCAGATTTTACACAGACTTACTGTTCTGTACCTCCAGATGTCCATATAACCAAAAATCCAATTACTCAGTTCAAAAAAGTTATTAAAACATTTATTAATGGCTAATTATAAATCTTTACTAAAAAAACAGTAATGGCTGTAGAAATTCAGGCAATTGAAAGATAAAGGGATGGTTTCAAAGGTAGCTTTTATTAGGCAGCATTGTAATACAATCATAATGATGCGTCACTGACAGCGAAGGTCACCTTAATACAAGTTATGCTGCTAAACCTGCATGTCTTTACACTTTTACACTTTCTTCTGTTCTTTGCAGTGCTTTTTCTATTTTTGATGTGTTGGGGCGAGTTTTATCATGATCATATTTAAGCAACAATAATCCACCTGCGTACAAAGCTATTTTTGTGTAGAAGCCTTGTGGAATATTGTTCCTCAGACACTTTGCGAAGGCTGGAAGTATCATCTGTTTGTTTAGAAGCAGGCATTATTATTTAACACTTTCTGACAGCTCAGCTGGGATAATCATGTGTTTGAAGTTTGCGGTAGAAAAATGCAAGAGTGTAACGGCGGTAATGATGGTGTTTGAGAGTCAGGTAGAAGTGGTTGGAATGTTCAAGTGTAAAGCTAGGCGAGAAAGATTCGTACTTGAGACATGTTTTGTGCAGAATGTTGAATAAACAGAAGTTGTTAAAATGAAAATGACCATTTCCTTTGACAAGGAACACGAACATAGCATTAACCAATGTATCTGAACCGTGGTAAACCACAAAACCGGTTTAGCAACTCACCCCTATGTGGCTCAGTGCATCATTTTATCTTGAGTTCATCAAACGTTGAATAATAAAGATGTTGAATTAATTATACCAAGCACTGTCACAGGAAATGCACAATCCTGAAACCGGAATTGACAACTTCTGTAAGATCAATGTGGATTCAAACATCTGTAAACAAGAATTTTAAGGCTGCCAAAACCTAAAAGAAATGCAACAATGGTACAGTGAAACTCCGTCTATCAACACGTTTGAAGGAACTTACTTCCACCGATGTGTGAAATCCGTGGATAAATGAGTTGTCATTGCGTGTGACTAGAATGCATGAATAAAATACAGAAACTAGTAATGTAAACCAAATTAGTGTTTATTAGAGATGTATGCAATACAATATATTACAAAGCCAGTTTACTTTGACAGTGATACTTCTAGCAAAGACTTTTCAAAACTGTTTCCCTAGCTTTTTCTGTTACCAAAAAAATTAAATAAAATAATATTAAAAAAATATATATTCAGCCCATCAGATCTCATAATTTTCCTGTAAACTAAGTCGTGTGGCTAGCAGATAGAAATATCACAAGACATTATCGCTAATTTATTCCACACATTAATATTAAATGATGGTAGCTAAGTGTTGCTAGTTTTCTAGGATTTAAAAAAAAAAAAAAATACAATTCTATTTTTTTTTTTTTTACTGTAAAACTAAATACACAAGCCTGCTGTGTAATTTAAACTTTCCTTACATTTCAACAAAATACATACCAACAGAAGTAGGTTTTTTTTTTGTTTTGTTTCGTTTGTTTTCGTACTTTTTTTAAACAATTCACTGCTGCAAGTCGTTCTTTTGAACCTTGACAAAGTCCATCATAGTCTTTTGTTTCAGTGAGGCAAAATATGTTTGCTGGGCTTCACTAAGTAACTGCCTTAGGAGAACTCATTTTAATTTTCATACCAAGACATGAATCCTCGCATCTGTAGCGCTGCTGTCTTGGCGTCGACTCCACAGGCTAGACTGATGCATGCGTTTTTATTTGTGTGTTTGTGCACTGCGCATTACCTCTACATTGGCAATAATGTATTGTATTTCAGAGATAAAACTCGGCAGGGAGCCGCGGATAATTGAAGTCGCAGATGAATGGGGTGCCGATAAATGAGGCTCTACTATATTTATTTGAATGCAGTGGAACTGAACAAAGACTGTGTTAATCAAATATCAATGCAACAACGTTTAATACTGTATACAGTCACGCAGCAGGAAAATGCTTTGTATGAAAAAAAAACAATCTTGCTGTTCGCCTACTTTAGGAGGTTTCACAAGGTTTTTTTAAATTTATTTTCTTAAAGGTATAATTGAATCTATAAATGTTTATTGATTAAATGATACATAATTCTGATTAATTATTGATTTAAAAAAAGCTTCATGAAATCAATCTATACATTTTCACAGGATAGTAAGTTTAAACCAGTTAATGTTTAGTTAACTAAATGAGAGATGAGCAGTTCTCTTTCTGCACTGTTATTAGTCCTGGGCTAATTGTTAATTGCACATAGTTTTCTAAGGAAAGGGTGGGGGTCTGTGTGACATGCTGTGGTTGATCTGGTCCATGTTGGTTTTGGAAAGGCATCAGTCTGAAATAACAAATTCTGACTTTAGACAGGCGCTTTAGACAGGGGTGTAGCCAGTGTACATGGGCAGGGGCTCATTTCCCCCTCACTCAGGTTTTTCCTTTCTCTTTTTATTAAATACAGAGAAGCCTGCTCCCCAGAGCTTGTGTGCTTCCACCTGCCATGTGAGTGTCAAAGAGAGTGGGATAATTAATTCCAGCTGTAACATTGGATTCATAATTTACACGCCTGCCTTTCCATTACTGACACACACACACGCACGCGCACACGCACACACTCATGTTTTTCATGTCTTTCAAGAAGTAAAGGCTGGAGTATTTGAAAATATGTCCCTTTTGTATGCTTAAGCTTAAAGCTTTAAACTGAAGAACGTAGAAAGGTTAAAACTAACAGAAATGGGTCATTTTTAAATGAGCATCGATTTAAATGGAACCTAGGAAGTAAATCAAGTGTTATTTATGGTTTGATTTTGTACGTCCACACATGTATACATACTGTATAGTTTTAGTGGCCTCCCCCCCAGAACATTCCCAACCTAAGGTTTATTCAGACCACAAGAGGTGCTAAGGTCTCTCCTAGAACATCCTACCATTGCCTTGACAATAATAAGAGGCAACCCAAGATTTTATCCTCCAATTGACAGCAATCTGGGCTGGGTTTTAGTAAAGGAATAGCAGCCTTTACTAGTTGCTGTTGTTGATGACAGTAGTGCCATTTGGCCTTCAGTCGCTTACAGGATATTGAACTAAAGGTATTTCAGTTCTGTTAGAAGATTACATTAATTGTCCAGCAGGCTTATTGTTGCTAAACAATTTAAAGTCAATGTGTGTATATATCAATACACACTTGAAGCAAGGGGTTAATAGGCCCAAATGTAGTTATTTCCCTTACAAAAAGCTGTATTCATAAAAAAGAGTTTATTCTCTTGGAAATTTTGTAACAAATGAGACATTGTTTTCATTGTTGTAAATGTTACTTATTACAGTTCTTTTCAGAGTAAGCAGAGATAGTGCCAGGCACAACTGATTTGAATACAAATCAAATACAAGCAAACTACTACTGATATAAATGTGATGGGTGTTGACAGGCTGTTTAGATATGATTTGTAATCCTGCTTGTTGTCAGGGATACATACCCTACCCCAGGCTTTGCCTGTGGTACTCTAGATTAATGTCCATAACATCCAAACTGTAGGTTAATGTAATCTACCGGTATCTGTCAGTAAGATAAAAAATAAACTAATGAAGTACATATAGAATGAAGGGATACAGTAGCATATATAGTATTGTTATATTGTAAAATGTTTTGTTTGAACAGTTGAGCTGTAAACTGATTAATTCTGTTGTTTATGACTTTGTCTCAGCCAACCCAAGACAAGCTCATGAACCATAAGGTTTGCAATCAGTAACAAATAAATTAAAAAGATGTAATAAACAGTAATAAAGCAAGTCAAGGTGTTCCTTGCCTTGAAAGCATTTCAGCTGCATGTTGCTAGACACTGCCATTAGCCGAACATACAGGAAATATACCAACCACAAAACTCAACGACATGGGAACAAGCAGCACACTCTGTGTCAAGATTACGCAGCATGTAATCGTGACACGCAAGGTTCTGCTTCCTGTTTCTGTTTAAAATTGCTTGCATAGTACCAGAGTTATGTTCTCTTCCATGTTGTGAGGGAGGTTGGTTCAGAGGAACGAGCACAGTAAGTTGATTAGTGAAGATGGCTTTTGGTAAACTGGGGGGTGTTTGAGCCTTGTTGCTTTTAATTTAGTATGTATGTAAACTCATTCATAAGAACTTGATATATTGAGGATACAGTGTTTTTAAGTCTGTAATTAAAAGAAGAAAACAACTGTTCTTCAGTTTGCAACATTGTTACTGTTTTGTCTTCCAAAGCTGTCCTTCATCTAATAACCAATCCTCTTTTTCTCTCTCTTTCTCTCATGGACCTAAGCACCCTAGCTTCACATCCCCTCCCTGTCCTCCCCCCGCCTGTCCAGTAAGATGGCAGCTGTCGAACCCCTGACAGTGCTCTCGCGCTGGTACCTCTACGCCATCCATGGCTACTTCTGCGAAGTGATGTTCACGGCTGCCTGGGAATTTGTAGTTAACTTCAACTGGAAGTTCCCGGGCGTCACCAGTGTCTGGGCCCTCTTCATCTACGGCACGTCCATCCTGATCATAGAGCGCATGTACCTGCAGCTCAAGGACCGCTGCCACATCCTGATTCGCTGTCTCATCTATACACTCTGGACCTACACCTGGGAGTTCCTCACAGGCTTTATCCTGCTCCAGTTCAATGCCTGCCCATGGGACTACACCGAATTTGACTATGACTTCATGGGCCTGATCACCCTGGAGTACTGCCTGCCCTGGTTCTGTGCTTCCTTCATCGTCGAGCAGCTCGTCATCAGAAACACCCTCAGGCTTCGCTTTGACGAGAAGACCGATCCTGCTGCTGCCGTGGAAACCACTGGAACGGCCAATGGGTACATAAAGAATGACTGAAGCTTTCCCTGTGTGGGAAAAATGGTCAATTCAAGTCACCATTATATACAGAGAGCTGATCTTACATTAATTAGACAATCCATTTCTGTTTAAAAACATCCTTGGGGATGTGGAATGAAATTAAATCGGGTGGTGATATCAGAGAGTGACATAATCATAATTATAGCCTGTCAGTCAGCTAACATGAGAATTAACTTAGCGGTAAAATAGTGAAGAGGAATTAAACCATACTGATCATGTAGCTTGAATTGTTATGTAAAGTGTGCATTTTTTAAATAAATGCACATTTGGAAACAGTATTCCCAAGAAGGGATATACGAGGGAACAATTTTGTCAGCCCCATGACTACAATAAGTTTTAAAACAATACAAATTGAATGTTTTAACTTATTATCAGGTTAAAATCTCTTATTTATATAATGATAGGAATAGAAATCAAGAATATTACCATTTTAACGTTAATGAAATTCATGGATGATCTTAATTAAATGTAGTGGCACATTTTAATATTTTAATGCATGAAAAATGAAAGATGCAGTGTTATCACCCCCTACTCAAATATATATGTTATTAGATTATTTGAACTACTTTTATGTAGTTTATGTACTTTTATATATATATATATATATAAGGAATTATTAGTACCCCCACACTAAAAAACATATATTGATTGAAGAAATATTTAAGAAATATATACTGTACTAAACTGTAGTCAAATAATACATACATGCACCATCCATCAGTAATAGATTTATTATAATATGGAAATGTCAAGACAAATACAGAAATGTTTAATTAAATATAAATATAGATTGAAATACCGTATATTTCTATATAAATAGAAATATATTATTAAATAGAAGTAAAAAACACTGTCTTACTGATGAAATATCCTACAGTTCCCACACCAAAAATATCTATCCCGGAATCATAAACGGATTAATCCACTTTATTATGTAACACACATTAGTGTTCTTCAAGCCTATCCCTTAAGCAGTCCAGGTTTTTGTTTCAATCAGTACTAACTATTTGTGTAAGTATGCATTGTTTTCCAGCGCACTTAAGACAGCACTTACAGAAAGATTAAATAGTGTGTAGCTAGAGTGATTGCTCTAGTCTACCTGCATCACCAGACTGCAATACAAATTCAAAAACACAACTGGTTGAAACTAAAACCTAGAATGTTTGAGGTACTTGAGGACTAGGGTTGAAAACTCATGACCCTACAGTGTGCAACACCCTACAGAACTGGATGCTGTATGACATTTTGTGATATTTACTGTTGGCATCTCAAGATGTAACTTATTCACCATGTATTGTGTGTGTGTGTGTGTGTGTGTGTGTGTTTGTGTGTGTGTGCATGCGTGTGTGTGCGTGCGTGTGCGGCTGTGTGTGCGTGCGTGTGCATGTGTGTGTGCGTGCGCGTGCATGAGTGTGTGTGTGCCTGTGCGTGCGTGCGTGCGTGCGTGTGTGTGTGTGTGTGCGTGCGTGCGTGCGTGTGTGTGTGTGTGCCTGTGCGTGCGTGTGTGTGTGTGTGCGTGCGTGTTACAGTTGGAAAGAGGTTTCATGATCTGCAAACTTGATTTAACTAAACAAAACGGGCTTCCTTAACAAAACTTTCCCGACAAAGGTTTCCAGACTACGACCTAATATATACTGTGAAGTTCCTAATAATACCTCTGGCTACTAAACCAATAGTACAGGCACCTTGGAGATGTTGAAACCAGGTCTGTGTCATTTCATTTCTTTAATTTAATTTAAAGATTAACTCCCGTATAAATGACTCACTTTTGGAAAAATACGCAGCCTTCTATTAAAATGTTCTCAAAGTTTCAAAGTCATTTAATTTATATGTTTAACATGTGAAACTCTATGGTGGTAAATCCCAGTTAACCTTGTTAACAGCTGGTCCTATGCCATATAGTGCAATTTACGGAAACCCAATAGCTAAGGGGCAGTGAAAATATCTGCTCCCCCTGACCCCCCCCTCCCCTCCTAAAACTTAAGAAAGGTGTATTAGTTTGACTTCCTATCTTGTTAATTTAAATTCACCAGCACATTATTTTATTCAAACACATATTTTATTCAAACAAAAGTTCACCTTACAGGGTAATATAGCAATATTGTCTTTTATTGTGAATAAGTGAATGAAATGTTTTAAAATGCATGACTGGGGTTAGAGGATGGTATAAGGGGGACATGTCACAGTGTTGAGGCTTATACAACAGTTAGTTATTGCATTCATAAACAGGCTTTGAGTTTTTATTTGGAATTTTACAGTACAGTATTACACATGACATAAATTGAACAATTAAAAAAGAAAGAATGATTATGGTTATTATTACATTTATGTATAAACGTCTGCTTTACAGTGGTGACCTGGTTTCTCAGCCTCTATTATCATATTGTCACTCATATGAAAGTGTCAAGATGTAGCCTAATTATTTGTTGTGTGAGTGCTGGTTGGTATGAAAAGACAAATTGGCATTAACATGTTATTACTGTGTATGAAGATGTTGTATTTCAGCTAGGAATACTTTGGAAATGATTGCAGACATTCAAGAACAATCTTGGTTATTCTAAACATGTGAATGGATTTTAAATATGCAATTACAGCATGTACAGCAAATTCATAGATGTAATGTCATTGAAACTCCACTGCAATGTTTTTGGTTTGGCTTTTCTTTTAATTGATCGAGGAAGTTGATTTATTAAATTTCATTTTAAGATTTAAGTGCTGCACTTCTACAGTTTGATGATGCTACTGGGTTTATGAGCTTTTAGGTGCAATAATAATAATAATAATAATAATAATAATAATAATAATAATAATAATAATAATAATAATAATAATAATTTAAAAAAGCCCAACCAAAGACATCATTGGTCACTAGGCTGAAAACTAATAAAGGACCATGCATGAGAAATTAAAAACTTTATAGAAAATTTACTGTATAACATGCACTGTTAGTTAATGAGGATCTTGAGGCTGTAATACTCCAAGGAATATATTTGTAAAATATTTGATTAGGACTGTTTTAAATACAGATCTTTAAGGAACAATATGAGGTAGAAAGAGTAACCATTTCAATTTTTGTTCAATTTAGAGAACCCCCATCTATCCCCAGAAATACTGCGCTGAAGGTACTGTACTTGTCATTACTGGCCAGTCACTCCTGCTGCTAAACAAAGCCACTCTAAAGTGCATTGGATCTACAGTTCTGTAAGAGGGGCTACGTGGCGTATTAGGAGTGCATGCGTCTAGGTATTACTTTATTACATGTAGTAGAGTTTTATTTATGTGGGGGGGAAGGGAATAATTAACCTTAGCCACCTAAAAAAAAAACTGATATTGTTCCATTAAAGAGGCAGCATGCATGACCCTGAGAATGTTTACAGGTCTCTATCAATTTAATTGTGTCATTTATCTTTTTTTTCTTTTTTTTTTGCTGGTTACCAGATCTATAGAACTAGATTTTTGTCCCTAGAGGTGTGCAAATATATGGATATAGTGGCTAACATCCCTGTTGTTACAAACATCCCTGTTGTTTCTAAGGGTGGAATTCACAACCTTTTTGATGAAGGAAAATACTTCAGTCATGTTTTTGCAAGTATGAATACACTGGAGCAAATAAAACACTGGAGTGATTTCAATGTCCAGTTCAAATGAATTGGCCCTTAAGTGCACATTGTACCATTTTTTGTGAAAGAAATATTGTTAATGTTTTTTTTTTCATTTGAAGTAGTAATAGTTTTAGTTTTTTAGGTGAATGATTTTTGTGTGTGTGTGTGTGTGTGTGTGTGTGTGCATGCAATGTTCCACAGTTGTCTAATGCAATATGGAGTGTACAGGGAATGTATATTTTCTTTTCAGTCAGGATTTTGTTTAATGTTTGCACATGTAGGACACTGTAAATAGGTAACTGATATGCTATGGTAGTTGAATGTACGTATTTATATGCTATGGTTTTGTAGAAATACTCAGCTCAGTTTCAGGTTTCACAGTGCTGACCTTTTCCACCTTTAGCATGAATGTCAAAATGAAACCTCTGCTTTATTGTACTTTAGTTTTTTGACAATAGTTTTATTTTCTTTCACAAAAAAAGCTAATTGCAGTATGCCTTGATAGAGCTGCCACTGCGCTCTCTTTTATGTGTTACTGATAATTTTTAATTAGCCTTTTTACTGAGGGTTTAAAAAAAAAAAAAAGTTATTTCTTTATGGGTGGGCCCCTTACCGTAGCTCCCTTTGTCTTTACACTGAGAATGCCATTGTTTCATCAATGTGTTCAATGTCTTATATGCACTTTCTGCACATCTCTAGTTTGCCAGGTTTCTGTAATAAAAAAAGGCAGGTTCACTAATTGAGCACTTTGGTTGTTCCAATATCCCAGAAATACAGGCCTGTCAACCTTAAATAATCAATTTGGGGGAAGCTTACTTACAAAATAGCAAAAGTCGTGGTGGGTAAGTTGGAGGGAGGAGGTGTCTGCAGCATTCTCCCACAGAAAATGTTAAACATAACAAATCTGCTCTTACAAATCCACAAAGTAAATGGGGTGAAAAAATAAAAGGCGAGTCCCCCCTCAAATTGAAAGAAGATTGAGAGGCTTGGAGCTTGGGCATTACTTTCAGGTTTGCCGCCCGGGAATCTGATTTTTATAAGACAGTAAAAGCAATAAACAGGTTTGCAGCAAAAAAAAAAAAAAAATGAATAAAAAATGGATTTGATTTTTGAAATAATCCATCACATTGTTGCTTCCTCAACCTTTGAACCTCATTAAATGCATTCAGAATAAAATACCTATTGTGCAATTTAAACATTAATCCTTAAGGATCCTGTCTGTCGGTGTTCATCTTATAGATTCCTTGAACACCTGCATTATTACAGTACAGGTACAAGCAGCAGACATTTTCCCAATAGAATGTCATATTGAATATTTACAAGCTACAGATATATACTATTCTTAAACTGAAACCATGCATGAGCTAGCTATATATTATATATGTGAACTGTGATTTCCAAATAGGGCACCAGGGCAATTAATCATTCAATTAATACATGCTTGCAATCCCCCCCCACCCCCACCCCCCCCCCAAAAATAAACATGTTGAGCAATAATCAATAAATTGTTGCATCTTTGCATCTGAGTTAAATGCAAAAAGTATATGGCAGATGTAGGGGGATAAAATGCATATATGGAAAACTTTTAACATGTTATATCCACAGATTGACCCAGAATTATTCATACATTTAAATCATTATTTTGGAAATATAGCTGTGCTTACTAGACAGTCAACTGCTCTTGGTCAAATTAGGATACAAGACCCCCTCTAGTGGCTGATAAGAGTGATTGCATGAGATACCAGCAAAATATAACACTTCTACCACACCAATGAAGCGCAAATATTTTCAACTGTCTTGTAAGGTAACCTTTTTTAAATATGCAAAACATATTTAAGCGTTTGGATATCACAATAATAAGGCATATGTTTTAAAATGAAAATACAGGTTTGTTATACACATGTTTCTTTCTGCATGTTTGAGATCTATGTAACTAATGGTACACAGCAGGTAAAGTTTATGCATTTATTTTGGTTGCTACAATCACTTTATTACTGAGATTTTGTATTCATTCCTCCCAGTCTTACTGGATGCAGATTCAGCATTTTATAAACAATGATTTGTAGTCTCCATAATTAGCTTTACAAAAAAAAAAAAAAAAAAAAAAAAGAATGTGCAGGCGTTACATGTCAACTGCAGTGCTCGGGAAATTGAATTGCAAATTTGATCAGCAAGCTTGCAATAAGAAGCTCTGTTTGCCACATAAAACCAACCAAATCACTGCCTACCTGCCCTAGTAAAGCAAGTAGTCTGTCATGAAGCCAGACCATTTTGTGCCTCACACAGTCTAGTGTTTCAGTGGGTCTTTGCACCTTGAGATCAAGGCTGCCCACGCAGATACCTCAGCTTGGGGTGTAAAAGCCAGACCAGCATGGACTTGACTTGATATGATTCCTGTCTGTCTAAAGTATGCTACAACCTCATACAGAAGCTAATGCAGAATAGTGTGTCAAGGCAAATCTTTGCGTTACTGGGTCCCCTTCCTACTTTACAATCTATGTACTTCTGTCTTATTTGCACTAGCAACATTATCATGAGCCCCCCTTTCTTGTAAGAAAATCTCCAGGTTCATTGCTTGTTTCCTTTTGTTTAATGCACACATGCCCAGGATTGTAATACAGCACAATAGAAAGTTGGGTTCCAGTAATCACTTCCTGTGATGTAGGACAGATTCACTCCTGCGGTCTAACTGCAATCAGATAACGTAACCCTGATTAACTTTGTGGCCTTAAAGCTCAAAACTTTACTGTAAATACTGAGTTCCAAAGACAAAGACTGTTGTAGGTGAGACTTTCAACTGCTGAAGGGGTCAAATCCTTTGAATTTTCCAGCCCTGATAAATAGCAGGAACACTTTCCACATCTGAAACAGTGCCAGGCTATTTATGAACATGAACGTGACATCTTGGACTTGCCATAACCAATCTGAAAAATAGACTTAATTGAAATTGCCTAGTTTTTAATAGTACTGTGCTGTGTGTTTCTGGTTTGAAAGGTTGTAAGAGATATGTAGAGGCAAGTTCGACTTAGGAGAATAGTGGCGTTGCCAAGCAACGAACAATAAATTTAGGAAATAAGTGACACAAACATATAACATGTTTTAGTAATTTAACATTTCTGGTTTCCTACTGGATACAGAGCAAGTATATCCCCATACAGTCCTAATATGTAATCTTATTTTTTAATAATATGACTAAATAAACACATTATTTGAATACAGAAGAGTCATTTATGTATTTTACACAGAATTGTATGTCCACATTTGTGAATCCAGGCTCTAAAGGGGGAAAAGGCTGTTTCTGAAACCACTGTCAGTTCCTCCATAAATGTAAATCATTCATAAGATACAAACAGAAATAGTACAATTATTTGACAAACTATTTGATTAGGAGTCTTTCTAATGTGTTCATCAATTGAAAAATACTTCACGTTAAAACATTTGTTAAACACTTTTACTAGTTTATTTTTGTGTACATGGTTCTTAAACCAGCTTAGTCAAAAAAAAAACCAAAACACCAAAACTACCTGTATAGAAACTGGACTGTCAACTGAAGGCTGAAAAGTTTTAAAACTACAACCTCCGGAACGCAGAGCGCTCCTTCCCCTTGCTTTTGCATTGATTGGAGGATACATTTGAGCGGCAGACCAATTAGCGTTCCAGTTGTGTCGTCACTCAGGGAAGTTGAGGTTGTTTTGAAAACAGTTGTATTTTTTGGTGAATTAATTCTAAATAATAACCGACTCAATATTACACTAATGGGAAAAGGGTACTATAGATAAAAAATGCATGCGTTTTATTGTCCACTCTAAACCTAGAGAGAGAATGAGGAGTTTTTTGGAACCGTTGTTTTGTTAACTAAAATGCATTCTACTGTCCTGAAGCTGACATCACAGTTCATTTGCAGTTGATATAGTATCGGTTATGGCTAATAAAAAATTGAGGCGAACAGGTATGCTCCCTGAATTATGCGACAGATTGGACCGCCATCAAATCGAAACCTGCCAGGTACGTGCATTGCAGTTCAAGTTGTGCTACAAGCCTGCAAACCTTGCGGTGCAGTGCAGGTCAGAAACTTAAACGAATTAATTCTGCAAGGAGCTTGCTTTCTTTGATATGCAAAGCGAATTTCAATACCTCTTCAGCAACCCTCTCGTAACACAAAAGTAAATCGACAACTGACCAAACATTTGTCTTATTTTTATTGTTCTGTTTTACTACTTCTGTTTTGTTTTCTACACAGCATGCATACGCTAGAGTTACAGCCTGCCTCATCTACGCACTATGGTGCAGTGCTAGCGCAGCTGAGCAAGCAATGTCGCATTGGTATAGTACTGTGAAGGGTACAACATGCGGCAGGTTTGCTGGAGCAATATTTTGCAGTAAAATGCTTTTCAGATAAGAGAACATACAGTATGCCGTTTGTCAACACTTGATAAGATGTTACTTGCATGTCATTGTAATTGTAGTAACTTTTAATTCAATTAATAACTGTCTTACCATTAATTTTATAAGCACGGATTTAACCATTTTCTAGATTTAGGCAGTTTGATTGTTAGTAAGAGCACAACAAATCTTTATTAAAACATTTTGACAAAGATAATTTTACTAGTGTCTTTATAAACCTACTGAATGATGGCTTGCTTCAAGCATTTTTAATTCAACAACAGGGTGTGCTTTGTAAAATAAGTTTAGTGCGATTGCTGTGCATCTCAATCGTTGTTTTCTTTTTCTAAGCTATTTAAAATGTCCAATTATGTTCCCTCAAGGCAACAGCTCAGGAGAACTGAAGGTCAGTGGGCGTCCTCTGATCCTGGGACATAGCCAATTGCTTCTCTGACGAGCATGTGCAGACAGATTTGTTGCTTGAGTGATATGCTGCCATTTTGGATGCATTCTGGATAATTTGCAGTATTGGGATTGGTAGCTTGTTGTCAGTGCACCATGTGCAGTACATTCTTAAGTGTGATTCTAAGATTGTTTGTGATGAATTGCTAATGTTGGCTGGAGAGAGCGCTGCATTGGCTGTGGCATTGGTTTTTGCACTCCCTCCTCTTAGGGGGGATAAAACAGCTTGGGCTAGCTCTTCAGTACGCCTCAGTGACCCCGACTCAGACATTCCCTGAGCAGAGGCAAGGTTCAGCAGCTTGGTAACATCCGTTGCTTAGGCTGGTCAAGCAAAAAAAAGCAATTGGCTTGTCAGCAGGAACAGTGGAAAGGTTCCATACGGGCAAATTAAAAATAATACTACTAAAATACAATATGAACTAGGATGCAATCAGTAAGGGTTATAACAAGTTGTATCTACAATGAACTAGTAGTAGTGCAAGGATAGTGCATTGGCTGAGGATCTAGTAACGTGGTGCTTGGGTCAGGCAAGTCCAGTGCATAGTAGGAGGGGTGGATCAAGAGATCTTAAAGAATTGTTGAAGCTAAAAGCATTGTTTTCTCCATATTGCGGCTTTCTTTTTCAGGACTTCCTCTCTCTGGGTCCCCTGGAGCTGATGAGAGAGGCTGGCCAGAGTTATCAGCAGGTTCAGACTCTTCTGCGTACTGTCAGCCTGGCTTGTGCTCCCACAATGGTCACGGTGAGGCTTTCTTCTACTTCAGCTAGCTTCTCCAGCCAGCATCCATAACACCTTGAAACCTGATCGCATCACAGAAGCTAAGCAGGATTGTCTTTAGTAGTTGGAGACCTCCAACGAGCTCCAGGTACTGCATGACGTAATTTTGGTGGCATGAAGGACTTCACCTTGAATCCAAAATTCCATACCAGTGGCTGAGCATTTTCTTTGTTCAACTATGTAAAAATGGTTACTATAGCTTTGTGCTTGGTATGTATTTAATGAAATCACTTGAGATGTAACCTCTTTTTTGACAAAGGTGTCCAGGGGACTCAATATTAGGCTGCAGCAGCAATATTTATATTCAACTGTGGAGAAAAATAAAGACTCAAATAGTGAGAGAAAGCAAGTGCAACCCATATTTACTACACTAATGGCTTGGTCTAACAATTTGCAGTTTATCCATTTGAGCCTGTGGTGTGGAACAATGCTTTATATTCAGTTTTTCTCCCCTCCCAGGCCTTAGAGCTCAGGGACAGGCGGTCCCACGCTTTCTTCCCCACCTCACTACGAGGACTGGATGCGGTGCTTCACGGTGGGCTAGCCAGTGGAACTCTCACTGAGGTAAAGGAGGGACTGAGGCTGCTGCTTTCACTGATACAAACTCACAGGCCTGATAGGTGCCAGTGCCAGGGTTCTTTTCGGTCTTCTCTAAAAACGACCAGTTTGTGTCTGAATTTACTCACACTGGCACACAACTGGTCTGTGAAATTAAACACGTTGTAAGGTTACTATACTTTCGGTTCCATTTTCAGGGTTTCTCTGTTTTGCGCTATTAAGGGCTTAGAATTAGAAATAAAAAAACTGTCCTGGCAGAAAGTTGAGGAGTCAGTGGAAATGGTTGCAAAGCAATGGCCTACACCTTTTAATTTGCTCTTGTTCTTAAACAGACAATGTGAGCATTGCTGTTTATGCAGTAAAAATGAAGCAGAAATGCTCCCTCCCTGTTACTTGTGAAAGTGCGCCCTCGGCTATAATTATTAAGTTACTGCAAGTTTTTTTCAAAAAATGTGTATGTCATACATTTAAAAGTGTAGCTATATTGTATAAACTATTATAAATATTGTACATGTAAAATTCTTTAACATAATATACTATTTTGAAAAATATATTTTTTTTTGTGGAAAAAATAGACCAACTCTTTTCAGCTGCATACTGACTAAAACAATAAAAATCTGATTGAATAACATACATTTGTAAGATATGTATGTAACGTAGCACCTCTTGATTAGTTGCGATTGTTTCAATTAGTTTTAATGGTAAAATATACAGACTTTTTTCCGTGGTACGTATGGTACCTATTTCCATAATCCCATTTCCCTTTCCCTGTACGCTGTTAATAAGAGGTGTGACCACTTGATTTTCTCTGTTACAGGTTACTGGACCCTCTGGTTGTGGGAAGAGTCAGTTCTGTATGATGCTGAGTGTTTTAGCAACCTTACCACGTACCATGGGAGGACTGGATAGCTCTGTTCTATACATTGACACTGAGTCTGCCTTTTGTGCTGAAAGGTATTGAACCAAGAATAAGAATTATATACTCAGTTAATCACCAGTTTATATTGTTTGGAGTGAGGAGAGACTTGCACAACATCAGCTACTTACAGGTACAGGAGCTCTTGACAAGCATAGCATCATGTGCAGCACCAGATACCATGTTTAAAATAGAAATAGATGTTTACAGTAACATGTTTCTTTCAAAACTGGACATCTGAGACATAATGAATGGAAGTGGTAAGATTTATGGAAATATCTTGTTATCTAAAAGCACTAAGTATATTTTCTGGCTATTACTTCTGAACATAACACAGTTTACGTACTGAAAATACTGTTCCATACAAGGTACCACAGGAACGCTAGACTTAAAAGAGTTAATCTCAGAATTACTTGAATCAACCCCACCTGATGTTAGGTGGCATAGTGTTTAGTGTTTTGGGAAAACACTGAAATTGTCACAACTTTTGGCTAAATAGTTATTAGAGACTTTTGAAACTGGTACGGTAATGAAGATACGTTTTAAAAGTATGTCCATAACATGCTTATCCCACACCGCGGCTGTTGATACAAAATATGACCTACCTCTATTCATGAAGAAGTAGATCACAATGACCTGCATCTGCAATTTCTACATGTAAAATGTAAGTGTGGCATACATACATATATCCACAGATTCAATAACTCATTACCGAGTGTCATTATGATAATCACGATTATCTTAATCATGTTTTAACTGCCATTAATTGTTATTATCTCTAGTTGGTAGATCTTTTTCTCTTGCACAATCTCTTGCTTTTTTCTGCTTTTCACTGTCTGCTTTTCATTAGCTTAATTACATGGCACTTAACCCCCTTATTTATTGCACCTTTTCAGTGCAATAAATACCAAGACTACAAATAAGAGATAATATCGCAAATATCGCTTATTGTCCCAACCATACCAGATCTACTACAAATGTGTGACGTACACATGAACGTACATACAGACAGCCAGGCACATGCTATATCATGAGGTGACTGCCCTCAGTCTCGTCACAAGTGGTTCTCTGCTGCCTAAATGTACAGTATATCTCAAATATCCCCAGATTCTCAGATTAAAATGTAAGTGTGATGTGGTAACCACCTGTCATTCCCTGGATGGCATCCGTTTAAGAGCATTTTAAACCAAGTTTCCTTCAGTTGAGGCAATACAGTACCATGTGAACACCCAGTTTGATACTCCCAACCACCTAATTTGATCCCAGTCTTAAAAGGCTTAGTTTCACAGACTGCCATTCTGGTGCAGTTCATTTTTAAAGTTATTTTTAAAAACATTTTTCCAGTTAACTCCTAAAAATTATATTTGTGGGCTCCTGAGTGGCGCATCCAGTAAAAGCACTTGCGTAGAGTGCAGGATGCGCCCTGTAGTCTGGACATCGCGAGTTCGAGTCCAGGCTATTCCTTTGCAGACCGAGGACGGGAGCTCCCAGGGGGCGGCGCTCAATTGGCCGAGTGTTGCCCGGGGGGAGGGAGGGTTAGGTTGGCCAGGGTGTCCTCGGCTCACCTCGCACCAGCGACCCCTGTAGTCTGGCCGGGCGCCTGCGGGCTTGCCTGTAAGCTGCCTGAGAGCTGCATTGTCCTCCGACGCTGTAGCTCTTGGGTGGCTGCATGGTGAGTCCGCAGTGTGAAAAAAAAGCGGTCGGCTGACGGCACGTGCTTCGGAGGACAGCCTGTGTTTGTCTTCGCCCTCCCAAGTCAGCGCAGGGGTGGTAGCGGTGAGCTGAGCATAATAAAATAATTGGCCATTCCAAATTGGGAGAAAATAATAAAAATAATTGGCAACGACTAAATTATTTAAAAAAAAAAAAAAAAAAAAAGGAAAAAAAAAAAAAATTATATTTGTTTTCCAAATATTTTAACTTATCATTCTATCACAAAGTTTTCATTACGGTATTGGGGGAGAGAAGAAGATCAACACTATTGAAAGCTGTGAGGAGAGCTGATTCCATTATGCACTCTTCATAGCAGCTGGTCAGAACAAGGTTTTAAATTAGCACCATCCACAGTGATCTCCAGGCACTGAACAGGGCTGGAAGGTTCTCTGAACCGTGTCAGCAGTGAACTTCACTTTTCCAGAAGGTTAAGTGGCATGTAGCACCTCAGGGTCAAATAGTGGCCAATTACCTTTTTAAAACTGGGATCTGTTTCCCCATGTCCTCCACTCCAATCAAGAAACCACAGTGCATGTGTATGTGGAAATGAATCTTTATGGATCCTTGTTGGTCAATCTTCTGGCTTCTCAATCTTAACGTTTATACGTTCCCATGCTGTAGTTTTATAGCGATGTTATGCAAACGTTGAATATATGCAGTAGTAAACATTATAACTGCTGAGGTGAAACAATGACTTGTTGAAAGGCAAGGCAAGCAAACTGCAAACTTTCTTTAACCTAGTGTAGCACTAGGTATCCTGTTTTAAAATGAAAATGCTTGTTTTCTAGAACATTTGTTATTTATAATACCACAACACTGTTTTATGGAAGAATTTAGTTTCCTCTTCTGATTCACTACCTATGTTATAGGTTCTAGGATACAAGCTACAGTAACCTCACATAGTTTTATTTGTGCAGCACAGGTCATAGGTACAGGACTTGTCATAGCATTTACGAGATTCTTGCTGATCAGCAATTCCGTTTAAAATGTTCAACACTGTAAGACTTATTTTCAAACTCGATTGGATTAACAACCGAAGAATTGATGGAACAAAGGGACCTTTTCACCAGCTGATTAATGTGCATCCTGTTATGTTCTAGGCTGGTGGAGATCGCACAGAACCGCTTTCCAAAGTACTTCAGTCTACAAGAGAGAGTAGTTGAAATGGCGCAAAAGATTCACTTATTCCGTGAACTGACTTGCCAGAATGTGTTAAAAAGGTAAGGCTTAAAACACTGACTTTTCTAAATGTAATCTGATATATTCATATAAGCCTGTTAAAAATTAGACTGTGTCTTTGTTGTTTTCAGCCATACCGCCTTAGAACCTGCATTCGCCAGTTCTGAAAAGATAAACAAAGTCGAGCCTGCTTACAAGCTAGAATACCTTCAACGAAAATCATATTTTTGGAGGAAGTGGTAGTATTCAGTTTAAGGCACTCTTCTATTAAAACCAGAGCTTAAGCAATGCCCCAGTACCTGGAGGAGGTGTCACTGGGTTGAATCAATGTTCTATTTCCTCCATAAACACTAAAGCAACTGTATCACTCCCAAAGAAGAGCTTCCCTTAAGAAATCCCAATAGAGGTCATTAAAACTCCTCTCTACCCTGTGTTCCACAAGTCACCACCGGATGTGTATATATTTTTCTAGTCTCACGTTTATACAGTGTATTTCATAAGTAGGTGAACGCAGACCATTTCCTTCAGCAAATTCAATATGATCATCCACAACTTCAGTCAAAAAGACCCAGTGGTGGAAAGTGGAAGACAGTGTGTAATTAGTGTTCACATACTTATGGATGACACTGTAAAGTGTACAATATTTCCAGTCCAATGTCATAAATCCTTGAAGTTCTAACATGACATCATATTTTGCTGTAACTCATCTAGGTGTTACGTTCAGATTTTGTGTCATTCCTTAACCTTTGGAGTTGGGAAGCTATATTTCTGAACTTAATCTGTAGTAGACCAGATCCAATTCAATAGCATTCAGACCTCAAACTAACAGACACAGCTACAGAAATTCATCCCATATCTATGCAAGTTCAGATTCCAGAATTCCAGGGAATCTCACTGCATGTGTGGAACATCCCGACACTGGATCAGTGTAGACCCAAGTGCAGTGGGGATGAAGGTCCCCCATGCTGGCATGTTGTTTTATACTGTTTCCCTGAAACTGGCATTTGCTGTGAACCAGTAAAGAATCACATATCGAAATGGGGGTGCATTAAGTAGGTCCCTGCATTCTCTTCCAGGTTGGGGGGCTTGGAGGAAGAGATAATTTCGAAGAAGGCAGGGCTAGTGATCATCGACTCCATCGCCTCAGTTGTGCGGAAGGAGTTTGACACCAGTATCCCTGGCAACCTCAGCGAGAGGAGCAGTCTGCTGTCTCAGGAGGCAGCCACGCTCAAGTACCTGGCCGAGGAGTTCTCCATCCCAGTAAGGAATAGATTGTTTATAGCTTATCGGTTATAGTTCTACATTCTGGGTGTTTCATACATTTCCACGACTGTACACTGTTGGGATTCAGATTCCAAAAGAGTTGCTGATTTTTAAAATGCTAGTAGCTTCTGGCCTCCCAAAATGATCGTTGCCGTTAAGGGTACCATGTCTTGGAGTGTAACGGCTTCAGTATTGACCTATTCCCTTAATGTTAAACTAAATTCTGAGACATCAACCACCAAAGTTTGTTATTTTTTTTTGTTTCATTATTGCATCAACAGTTTGCGTCATTGTACAGGTATCGTGTTGTGCTTAATGAGGTGCAGTTCAGTTTCATGCAGTTTGTATACATAGTTATAACAATGTGCAATCAAGGCAGTGCATCTACAGACATACATTATGAACTTTTGGCTTGTGACACATTCTTTTTGGTACAAAATGCACTTCATTACACCTGTACCCCTCCCTTAAATCAATGCATAAACATTGACTTGACACAAAAGTACTGACTGTACCCATCAGTACTGCTTTGTTACAAAAACTATCCCCACAAACTGTCTTTAGAAACATTTCACAGTTTGGCAACACTACCACAACCTGATTTATAGAATGACTGGTTCATTTAATCAAGCAAACAATTACAAATTGCAATTTAAAATCATTTTTCTGTTCGCCCAACGCAAATGTACCACTGTATGTGAAACAACTGTATGTTGAATAACTGTATATTTAGGGTTAATAGGAAATTATTTTTTACACATATATTTTACCCCATGTGCAATTGTATACTTTTTCCATCGCACACAAACGTACACTTGGAAATCTTGGATCCCACAATATAAAGCAGAGCTTGCGCACTTCACATGTGTTTAAGCGTAGCAGCTGTAACATGAACGGCAACACCTATAATTAAAAAAAAACAAAACTTTTCTTAATTAGACCAATCAATAACATTAGGATTAGGTAGTTCTATTTCATTTGGCATTTCTGCAATGCCATATTAAAGTAACATGAAAGGATTAGGTTTTTGGACACCTGTACAAACTGTTCCTTTTGTATATTTTATAAACATTCATTAAATTATGGATATCAATTTGAGACTCAAATTGGAATATGTATCTATGCCAGGGTCTGTTTTATTTCTGTAATCTTGGATCCTTCCTTGGAAAATATGAGTTAATCTGGCACTTTCATGGGCCAGCCTCAGATTAGGAACAGAGGATGCCCGTCAAACAGCATTCTGTAGGCCTGTGCTGTATCCAGGAAAGGAAAAAGTTGATGTTTCGTGTACAAAATTAAAATTTTGGAACGCTGATAGCTGACTTTAGGCTCGTTGCACAATAGTGATGTTGTTTGCAGCTCTTTTATGTGCTTGAGTCTTGAGAGTTTTAAAATATTCTCTATCCACATGGGGAAATCAGAATTACTGTGAACTTGCCTCTTGATGTCTAGTCTTTCAGATCAGTAAGTAGTTGCAGAGTTGAGGAGACATATATTGTGTTGTACCAAGACTTCCATTATTTTGAGCTGTGTCAATAGAATAACTGTTTGTTGATTAGAAATGGTTATTCAAGGCAATCTCTGACAATCCGGAAAAGCCGTACAGATCAGGGTATGCACAGTATATATGCCAGGCATGCTCTTTGTGCCTTAAAGAAGGGTATTTAAAAATGTTAAAAAGGGGTTTAGCCATACTGTCCCTGCCCCGCATGTAAAGCAGAACTGTGAAAAATACAAAGGGGGCACTTCAGGTCTTCAGAAAAAAGGGTATTTGACTGGCATACTGTATGTTTTCAGTAAATGCTTACCGGAGCAATTGGTAGGGAACTTGTTAGACAGTTTTAAAAGTCTATAAAACTCCTGTTCGCCACAGCACTGGCAGAAAGATCGGCTGTCCACAGGAAGCGGCACAGTGCACTAATCCATTTTCAGAAAGTGGTGCATGCAGTGATCAATTAGCCATCTTGGATTCCCAAAATAGACATAAAACCGACGTCACTGGCTGCTAAATTGCATTCAAGCAGTTAGACGGCCGGTTTTATCTGACACACAGGCCAGACAGAAGAAGCTGTTAACAGGTTTTCCAAATTTGGTTCATTGCTTTGTTAGAACGAAACTAATTAGGGGCATTGAAACTGAAACCCTGAGCCCCCCACCACCAGTAGTTTCCAGACATGTGTGTTTAATCTGTGGCATTGCAGGAGAAATAAAATAAATAAAACTGTTACCATAGAAACCTGTCTTAAAAGACGTCTACGTCTCTCCTTGGTGTTAATTGAGAGCACATTCCTTTGACATCAGCCACTTTGGGCACATAGTGCCAAAGCAAGACAGTTAAAACATAGAGAAATTAAAGAAACATATTTCCTGGAAAGGGTACTGGATATCTTTGGAAATCAACAGAGCATGCATGACATGATTGCAGTTTTGCTTTGTCTCTAGGTTAAAATACAGTACCCCCATTGCTGCAATAAGTGAACTGATAAAGCAAAGGATATTGTAGTAGTGCATCTTAGCCACTAGGTGTTCCTCTTTCACTGTAAAAACAAATCTTGTATTGTGTTATGGCCAAAAGTTTTGCATCACCTAGAATTTTAGAACTCATAATTAAAACAAATAAGTTGATGAACATAATTTAGATATTTTATTTAACATCATGTAATCAAAGGAACTACAAAATGATATTGCAAAAGTCTACCGGAATCCATAATAGTAGTACAGTATTTCTTTTTAGATTTTGACATGTCATATTTTTCAATTTCCGTCAGTTTATCGTTAAGTATATGGAAAACTACAAAGTTGTATGTAACTCAATATGTTAACGTGACATTATTCAGCAGGTTTCATTTGACTTTATGAAGTAAAATGAGTTAATTCTATAGGGTAATGCAAAACTTTTGGCCATAGCTGTAGGTCCACCTGGCATTGTTCTGGTGACATTTAAAAACAGGGTTAAAGTGGAATAAAACCAACTAATAATCAAAAGTACGCCATTAAGTCAAGAATATGGTCAAACTAAGTTCTAAACCAAGAGGAAATCATCTAAAACAAGACTGCAAGGGAAATAGCAAATGTATTTCATGCAAATGAAAATAAACATGTGGGGTGAGTTATAAAATTCCTTGGATTAATCAAGGTGTAAAGAGAGAGGATAGAATGAGTGTGATGAAAAAGGCGGAAACTTGAGATTAGAAAAATAAACATGTTGACTGTTTTCTGCTCCAAGATGGTTAATGATCCTATGTGTATAGTACTTAAAGTAAACTTGTGCCAAACCACAAAGTGATTTGATTTGTACATTTAGGTTGGGCCTTGTATCGGTTATCATACAAGGGTGACACTTTCTGTGAATGTGAAAGGGTAATTAACCTGAAAAATAGTACAAAAAGAAAAATATCATTCTAAAATTCTAATTGAACGCGGTGAAGGAAAAATCCATATAGGGGTAACCTTAGGCACAGAGCTGATAACCACTGCCTTACAGCTAAGTTTGTTCCCACTGCTCCTGTACACTGCCCTGCTTTACCACACTAAACCGGGAACAGCTTGCATATTTGTGGGTCATCTTTATACCAATTTTTGTTTTTGTAAGTATTTACATAGTGGACATCAACATGTTTCCTTTAGTAAAAGCATAGCAAATTGTAATAAAGCATGGTAAAGTATAGGTATGCCCGCAGAGGTATGGTAAACCATGGTTAATGATGGTAAATGCATAGTACAGGCTAATCATGGGAAAACTGATTCAGTTCTTTTGCGATAAAGGGTTGTAGGGAGACTTCCATTACTTTAACACAGACAAATATAATGATTTCAGTTTTCATTAAAAAGTTAGTCAAAGCAAGTGGGAACATCGTTTAAATTCTTAAAAGCAGTTGACACATTTAACCTTAGCCAATACTTTAAACACTGCAAAGAAACAAGGACCAGGGTTTAAATGAATGAGTTATGAAGATATGGAACTGAATCTGTTTAGTCTGTAAAAAGAAGGATTAGGAGGGACTTGATTGAAGTCTTTCAAATCTAGGCAAATAGGCAAAGAAACCAGGACCAGAGGACACATAAATTAAATGGAGACTGACTTGAGGGCGGAGGGTAGGTGCCACTTCTTTACACAGAGAGTGGTTAGGATATGGAATGGGTTAGCTAGCCATGTTGTTGATGCTGAATCATGGGGATAAAGTTTTAAAATTAACCAGCTCGTTGGAGCCAGAGAACACTGTTGGGTTTAATGCCGTCCTCTCATTCGTACATTTTCTTGTTTGGATGCAGAGAAGTGCTTTGCCCTGCTGCAATGCAGATGTTTTTCTGTTCCCACAGAGTACCAGCGTGGCCACAGGAGGAAGCATTAATTTTTTGGCTCTTTAAAAGCAGTCTAGAAAAGTTTAATGCAAACAAAATATTATTACATCCATCAAAGCAGACTTTATAATTACAACATAAAGTCTGAGTTAAAGCTTGGAATTAGACAGGATGTAAATATTAGTAGATCTGTGCCATTTATGTACAGCGATTCTCAGGAACCGAGGTCCACAAAATAACTTAATACACAGCACCATTACATGGTACATTTATAAAAAAAAAAAAAAAAAATAGAAAAGCCTTTTCTCCCCAAGCCAGCATTACCAAACGTCACACAGTACAGAGGGGGAGCATTCTTCGATTTTATAATTTAGTTGAGAAATAACTAAATTTAAAACATTATTCATTTTCCACATTATTTAGGTAATCAATGTTACGTCTTCTAACGAATGAAGGTATTTCGGGGAGATAATTGATTCGGCAAGCATTCATTAGCAGTGCTGATACCAAAACAGCTATTAAAAGTAATAAATGGTTCAGCCCAGCTACTTCTAGCAGAAGGCCAAAATGTAAGATCCTAATCCACGAAATGATGCATGAGATCCGGAAGGGATTTTCTCAGTGTTTTTGTGGTTTGAGAAGAAAGAGATGGAATTCAATTACCAACTATGTTAGTTAGCAGAAAGTTTAAAAAGAGATTTCCAAAACAATATAGTGTTACATGTCCCCACATGTTGCTACAACTGTTTAAATAACGTACCTGTAATATTTATTTTCATTCTTAACATCCTGACAACTTTTTACACTTCTAACTTTAAAGTCTGTTTCAAAGCTCTTTTCAAAATGTCTGCTCTAGTGCACTGATAGTGTAAGGATTATTGCCTACATTGTCAAACAGGTAACACAGCAATAACGATCCATGATGTGGTACGGAACAGAAAAGTGATTTAGAGGAAGATGTCAAACCCCAATGCACTAGAGCGGTCATTTTGAAAAGAGCTTTGAAACAGAAATAAAGTTAGACGTGTAAAAAGTTGTCAGGATGTTAACAATGAAAAGAAAAATACAGGTATGTTATTTAAACAGTTGTAGCAACAAGTGGGGATGTATAACACTATTTTTCTGAACTCAACTACCTACTCTTTAAGGAGCGCTAACCAAGGTTTTATTATGCCTTACTAGCTTTATTAGAATTATTTCTGGGCCTCTTTTTTTATTGTGTGGTTTTAACTTTTTTACCCGACTGTGGTCATGGGGTGCAGATTTAATCACCCTGTACAGTAGAGGTCTGCTCGGGCCTAAATTTAACACCCGATCTGAACCCAACCCGACCAAACAAAATCCGAACCCGACCTGAGCCCGAGACCTTTGAAATATTTACATACCCGACCTGACCTTCTCCACAAATATATGCCTAACACGCTGTTGCAACTAACTACCTTCAGTGTAGAGTATTCCTGGTTTCCAGTTAAAACGCAAATAAAGAAAGAAAAAATCTCAATTAATCATATCTCATTTACTTCCTTTCCTAGTAATCAAGCACTGCATGATTTAAAAGAAGACAACAACAGGCTTTTTCAAAACTTTGTTACCATAAATAGCCACACAGAAGTGCTCTTGCAAATTCGCATACTCATTTTGGACAAACCTATATCATATCAAACTGCTAAATTAACGTTCAACAACAAGTATTACACCACAGCTATGGCTTTTAAAACAGCTACAGGACGAATACATCACTTTTCAGTGTGTCCGTTGCAGAGATGAATTTCCTGTCTTTTTGCTGTCATAATTCAGTAATATTTTGCAAGATCTGCATTGTACAAAGCCACATGGACTTTTATTATCGCTGAATTTAACAATGTCGTAATCTTTCCAAATTTTTACTCCATCAGCCTATACAGATGAACAAACAGTGAATTAAAGAGCAGTGTTTTAATACTGTACATGTAGTCGTTCTTTACATTTAAACAAAAGCATATAGTTTGCTACAGGACAAATAACATTTTGTTTCATTAACTGGAATATAACAGTTTGTCATTATCTAAAAAAGGCATGAGTTGTTGACTGATGAGAGCTATCAATTAGGCGTTGCACTTGGTGTTTTTTGTTTTTTTGTGTGCATTTGTATAAAATGGACTGTTAAAATTTGGTGATGTTGGTATTTTGCAACTGAACTGTATCCCGTTAAGACCGCCCACGCAGCATTTGTTGACAGACTGCACAAAATGTCAGTTTATCAGCCAAGATGATTATTGGTTGTTAGTTGTGTTGGAAATTAATTATAGCCTGTGGTTACTTAGTAAAGCCTGGCGACACAGCATTTGACAGGATGCACAAAACGAGTAAGCGAGTTTGTGAGATGATATTAAGAGAGGTAATTTCTCAAAGAACCTATGGTGCATGGCGAGTGGTTTTTCGAAAATCGTCAAGCAGGAAGTGAGTTTTAGGAAGCACTTGCACACAGAGGAAGAACAAAATACTCACTTAAAATTAAAAACGCCATAATCCACTCACTGATAACACTAACCCAACCCGACCCGAGCCCAAACCATAATATACAAACTACATCCGACCTGAACCTGACTCTTATTGTCGGGTCCCTTCGGACTCGGTTCGGGTAGCAAGGCTTTACTGTACAGTCTATGCTTCCAAGTCCCCAATATGTTTGCACTGAATAGTTCTGATAATCTTGCAGGAAGTTTGTTGCATAGCCTTAAGGTTGCTTTTCCTGCATTTTCTTACAAGCTTACAGGAAGGGATGCTTTCATCAGTGAGGTCATTTTCAAATATAAGCTTGGCAAATACCAGTTGAGAGCGAAGAGAGGACACTAGCTCGCTGAAAGACCAGTGGGTAGAAAACTTACATTATCTTACACTAATCACTTACAGTATCTTGGATACACATTTGCACAATATCTATGTTAAATTAAACATGGTAGATTCAGAATCGTATGGTACATGTAGATTTCAGTGCCAGGTATGCATAATCTTGCTGTCTTGTCACAAGATGTTTTTCAAGTTGGGTGAGCTTCATTTTTTTTCCATTACCTCAGTGTGTAATTCATGCATAAGGGTGTTAACAGTGCAACTGCTACATTTCAGGTTTCAGAGTTGTTTTTTTTTCTTTGGTTTTTCCTGTGTGAGACAGCATCATGGGTAACGTTCAGCTGCGCCCTGGTGCTTGTGAGAAGATTGTTTTTATTGACATCACTCCAAATGGTACAGCGGTCTGTTTGAATTCTCCAGAAAAATTGTTGTTCAATCCCTGGTTTTCATAAAAAGAAAAACACATTATTAAACAAGGAATGAGACTTAATCTCCTAGCCGACACAACCCTTTTAATACGGTGTGTGGTTTTTAGTAGGGTTGCAGTGCTGGACCGATGAGAAAGGAATGTTTTCGTACTCATTCAGGTGCAGACAGACTGTGCTAAAGAGATTAGAGCCATGTGGTTTGCACTCATAGGTACAGGGTATCTGGGGTAGACAGCTGAGAATTAATTGGTTAAAGTATTCATCAAGCTACACAGAGAAACTATACATTAAGTGGCTTAATTCTCATTTAAGGGACCCTCTCTCTCTCTCTCTCTCTATAAATTTAATTGTTGTTTGAGTCTATAAAGCAATTGAGACTTCTGTGTACTGCATAGATTTTTTTTCTTGCTCCAGCTGGTGACCTCAATGGTTTAAGTCAAGGAAAAGAATTATAAACAGTCTATGTCTGGATTACATTCATTTTTGTTGACAAATGCTGTAATGCATTTTTAAGGGTAAAACAAGAGATGTGCTTGGTATTTACTGCACGGAAGACAGTAGGTTTAAAAATAATGCTTCTGGGCAGTCGTGTCACCTCCCTAGGGTTTTGGCAAATCCCTGCCAAAGAAAACAATATGCTCAGTGAGGGAAGAGAGAGCGATCCTTGTTAGATGTTTCTGTACACAGTATTTGCATGAGCTGTTGATAAACGAGAAGCAGTTTTAAAAACCACATTAATCAGTTGGTACAGTTTAACATACTGCCTTGTCCATTGAAAACATTTAAACCCTCTCCCCAGTGTATTTGTCGACATTCTTGTTTGTTTAAAATCTCCATCCTCACTGCATTACCTCACTCCCTATATTTAGTTTAGTATGTAGAGTAGAGAGATTGTATGTCTAAAAAACTATGCTGACAGTCTGCCAAATTGTTTGTCCATTTGAGTGTTTAAAGCAAACGTATACTATGGTTTCTCACCATAGTAAAAGCATAGCCAAGTGCAACAAAGCATGGTAAAGTATAACAATGTATGGTAAAGCATATTAATAAACAAGGCAAACCAAGGTAAACTACCGTACACCAAATGCATAGTATAACCATGGGAAAAGTATGAAACTATAAACACTGAGCAAAAAGACTTTGGTAAGCTTTTCTAAGGGGATTGTCAAGTTCTTACCCTGTTGTTTTTTGTTTTGTTTTTTCATTTTGGAATGGTGTCAGTTGTGGGCTAAACGTGTTTTAGTGATCTAAATGGGTGTTCAGCTTCGACTTGTGTGTACTGGAAAGGAATTAAATGTTGCTGTCAATTTCAACTCTATTCAACTCTTTCATGGAAAATTGCAGTGCAGATTGGATAACAAACTGTTTTGGTATTCTATTCTTCTCAATGACTTCCTTCAGGGTGGCAATTAGACCAATAAATCACATTTACTGATTTAATAATTTTCTAATGACTGCTTGTGTGAACTGACTTTTGCTTGACTAAATCCAAACGGTCCTCGCACACCTACTCCAAGAGGCAGGGCGGGAGCAGCAAGCCAATTGGTAATGCCTGCTCCAGGGTCCATCAAAAGGTTACTGCACGTTGATGATGTATTTTACATTGACACTGCCCTGTATGTATAGACTGGTGAACTGATAAATGTTCTTGCCAAAGGATGACAATACCCAGAAATGGTTTTGAACGAGTAACAGCATGCTCACCGGTACAATGAAATATCCACCAAGACTCTTGTTGTCATAACTGTTCCCTGAGACATTCAGAACACCTGTCCTTTCCCATAGTAAATCTTACATTTTTACTGTGCTAGATCTTGCAAAACCAATTACAGCTGCACCCTGTTCATGTAAATGTATACATTACTCTTAATGAAATCATTTTAACAGAAGTGTAATTGTTTGCCTTTAATCACCCTGTCTCTTTTAACAGTGAGTTAAAGTTACCCCAATGTCCGGTTCAAAAATAGCCTTACGTGTCTTTCACTCATATCTGTAGATTTATACAGAACTCCTCCTGCAACATCCATACAGGTGCTCAGGAGAGTTTTTTTTTTTTTAAACTAATTGATCTGTGGATTTTCAGAAAATTCAGATTTGTCTTTTTAAAACTATATATTCTGGTGAGTATGTTACATAAAAAGCCATACACATTTAAATTAAAATAACATTTGTATGGGTAGAACGTTTTTTTAAGTTACAATTTGTTTTGCTTTTGTAGTTTAATTGTCAATCAATAAATTCCTTTAAAAGTGGGAGTACATTTGTTAATATAGTACTCACATGATACCCCTACAGAGAGAGAGGGGGTATTAAACAAATCTAAAGCCGAAACCATCTTGTGAACAAACTGCGGTATACAGCCCATTAAATTCCTCAAAGCTCTAGCGCACTCTGCTGGTATTGATTTTACACGTCACGTTGCGCTGCACGAGTTTACCGCTCTGCCGGGGACATTTTTCATGGAACCCACTGTAGGGTTAAGACTTGTGTGCTAAGTTTAGATCCCAATAAAATAAATAGCAGTTTCAGAACACCATTTGGCAAATTGTTAGCATGGTGTGATTTGTAAAAATAAATCATTTTATCATTGAGTGTCTGACACCCTGTTCTTTAGTTCTGTTGAAAGCTGTTTAGCTGTAAAGTAGACTTATTGCTGCTCAGAAGTTGTTGTGTACAAGCTATGCTGTACATTACATTCCACAGCCTTGCCTTCTAACCTCTGAACTTTTGAAATATACTAGCATTTTTGTCCCTGGCTATTCCTCAGGGGGTGTGCAGTTAAAATATGGATGTGAATGCACGCATCTGGGTCAGTTAAGTAACCTCAATTTCATTAATTGCAGCTTGCTCATGAAAGCATGAGTCATTTCTGTCAGTGTCTTGATAGCGCAAGTATGAAGTTGCATAATGGGAGGTGTTTACTTTATGGATCAGTGCAAGTTGGAAGAAGTAAGCAGTCATCTGCAGAAGTCAGATCAGGTACAAAGGCAAGAAGTGCATGCTTCATAAATAAATTGAACTAAAATTAACAATTTAATTAATTTCACTAATTTATACACAACAAATAACAAGTCTTAAAAAACTGCATCTTTTATGATTTTCTTGGGATTATCTGAAAGTAGAAATACAAGTATTCAAATACCTGAACAAACATGATCATGTTTGTATTCAATAGAACGTTTGTACAACCTAGTTTAATATGTAAATATGTTTACTGAAAAGTGAAATAAATACATGGCCTTCAACTTAATATGTTTCTCTCCTGTCCTGAGCTCTAACCACTGGGATGCATTGCCATTTTAGCATTTAACAATTAATTATCATTTTAGCATTTGGTAGTATAGCTTGTAAAGTAATACATTTGAGAGGGTTTCAACTAAGGCAAAATTATTATTATTATTTGTTTATTTTGCAGACGCCTTTATCCAAGGCGACTTACAGAGACTAGGGTGTGTGAACTATGCGTCAGCTGCAGAATCACTTCCAACAACGTCTCACCCGAAAGACGGAGCACAAGGAGGTTAAGTGACTTGCTTAGGGTCACACAGTAAGTCAGTGAGTGAACTGAGATTTGAACCGGAGACCTCCTGATTACAAGCCCTTTTCTTTAACCTCTGGACCACAAAATCTAATGGCACCCTTCACCCTTTTTGCTTTTCGGATGATAAAGACCAAACAATACAAGATATTGGCTTCATGCTCAATGCACTTTCTGTGTATTTTGTGATTCCTTAGGTGAAGTTCAATCGTGAAGAAAAATGAGTCTGTTTTCAAAGCTGCCGCTTCCACAATGTCAAGGCCTTGTTTCTCAGAAACCATTTAAGGTAGTAACTTAATATTTGTGGGGTTATATAAGTTCTTAATGCTAAATGTGTTGCAGCTGCATAGAGACAGTACACTTTGAGTTATTGTCTTAAAGTTACAAAGCTTTTTTTATTTATTTGATTGTCTTACTTTAGTTCCTTTACCAGCCTAGTAAAAATTAACCCTTTCACTGTCTCATTGCTTTAAACTCTTGCCTACATTAACTGTTTCAGTGCCACATGCTACCAGGGATGCTTTGTTTTAGAGGGGCTTGGGGTGAGTAAGAGCCAGATGAGGCGGTTTTGAAAACCACCACTGTTAATGAAGGGTTAAGTTTTTATTCAGCAGAATGCTTTGTGCCAAGTCATTTTCTGATGACATAAATAGTTGCACAAACCTAGTCAGTATGTTGTGAATTAAATTAATTATATACACATTTCATAACATTTTTACTGCATGAATAGGTTTTACAAGACTGTTTTTGTACTATTTATTGTTTTTTTTTCCGATTTCAAAGTTTAAGTTAAGTTTTTTGTATATGAGAAAAAATATATAAGCAGAGCACCTTTTTGAAGCATTTAAAATGTGTTTAAAAAAAAAAAAAAAACTATATATATATATATATATATATATATATATATATATATATATATATATATATATATATATATATATATATAGTGAAATTCCACTGTAGTTTTGATTTGTATCTTTTTGTGATGTGATGTGAATGTCATTCATCCAGTACAGGCATTCTAAATGTCAGTCATGCAAGCTGCAGGCTTCACGGTACATTGAAAAGAAAATAATGGCATTTTACAGAAAGTTGTGTTGATTGAAAAAGCACAGCTCTTGGCATAGTCTCTAAGGTTTTGTTTGCCTTAAATAAAAAGGTACCAAAATATGTGTTGTATGTAAAGTGAAGTGATTGCCACAGCAGCATTGATCTCATCTTTGCTAAGACATTAGGAGGAGTATAAATCAGATCCTGGCGCAAACAGTTGGTTTTGGTTATGTTTTGGTAAAGAAATGAGAGCAGCATAGATAATAAAATTGGAGGTTTAAACATAGCAAAATACCTGCCAGTGTTAGGGATGGGCACTAGTACACGAATACTGAGTACTCTCCAAGGACGTTAGTATTCGCTAACATATGGAGTCGTCGTTTTTTTTTTTTTAGATTTACAATAATATGCTGGATTAATTTCATAAACTTCGTAAAATAAAACATAAAAAACGTGATGTCAATGTGGTATTGTGAAATACAAAGATAGACCATGAAATTTGAAGTGCTTACATTAACAATACATTTTTAAATGCAGTTTTTGCAACGGCATGTTATTCAGAGCTGATGCCCAGACAGAAGCGACAAGCCGCAGTGACACACCCACAGCAAACTCCCACATCACAAGCGATGCAGCGCATAACACACTCTTTGGAGAGGATTATTGCATTGCCGACTCCGATGCCGATCGGAATGAGATTGAGCAATATTTCGCCGAGCCGTGCATCCCATCCGATCAAAACCTGTTGCAATGGTGGAAAATCAATGAAAAAAATACACCAATCTCAGTGTCCTGGCTAAGCAGTACCGATCAGTCCCTGCAACCTCAGTTCCAGTGGAGAGGGTCTTTTCCACAGCGGGACTAATTGTAAATCGGCTCCGCACTCACCTCTCCCCTGAGCATGTAGACATGCTCGTTTTTGGAACAAAAGTGATTGATTTGCTAGCGAAATATTTAGGCTATGTGAACTTTTTGAAAACTTTTGCACAAGAATGCGTCAGGCCTACGCTAAGTATTTATTTCGCTCAGATTTCAGTTATTGAAATAACTTATTTATGTTAACTTTTGACGGTTTCATTAAAAACGGTTTAATTGTACAGTAGGCTAAATGTAGCCTGGTTACTTAGAAGGACACAGTGATCCTCCGTTCTCATGTTTAATAAATTATTTTCAAATTGCACTTGTTTTCGTTGTTGACTCATATATGAAATGGCAAACCTTAGCCATTACAATCTGTCATGGTTAATAAGACTTACATCATGGCTGGCGTTAGGATAATTTACAGAAATGTGCACACATTAAATATTCTCAAGATTACTCGAGTACTCTATAATAATATCATGAGAGTACTCAAATAGTGAAATAATTCCAAATGCCCATCCCTAGCCAGTGTCCAATTTCACTTTCTGAAAGCACAAAAGCCTGTTGGAGACTTTAATTCTTAAATTAAGGAGTGGTGATCTGTTCGAACATGCCTTGAACATAAAACAACAAATTCTATCACTCTACAATGCTGCCTCAGCAGTGTCCACACCATATGCCATTGCCTACCACAAAACTCACCGACAGTAATTAACCCATTTAAAGGCAAGTTTTTGCTTTTTATCGTTGACCTTTAGTTTGAATAAAATTGGCTTGGATTATATAAAAAAAATGGATCAAACCTTGATAAAAACTAATGAAAACAAGTTAGACAGCTTTGTATTAAGATGTTGAATTCAGTTATTTATTGAAAGGCCACAGCTTGCATTTGCATTTATAGTGCATTTTATAATAAATCTGTCCATTCATTAAATGTACATATTATTAATAAATTCAAGTGTTATTTTATTAAATAAATACCAATATACGTAAATGCAACTGTTGATTCCTTTTGAATAAAAACTGAACAAAAAATATATTTTGAGGGAGCAAAGCAAAATGTTTGTGCAAGGCTTCAATGAGATTATTAAAATAAGGTGCTGAATACAAGATGGTGTGCATTCCCTGATAACTTAAACAGGCAAGAGCTAAATTTTAGCATGCCTATTGTTCCTGTCCCAGGAGGCTGTGATGTTGGTGCATCCAGTCACTTTCAATTTGCTACAGTAAGCTATGTGTGCCTTTATTGTAACCAGGCTGTTCCCATGAGATGTTCCTAATAGTAACTATGCTACTTCTGTTTGGAGACACCATATTCCCAAAGTGCAGCTGTGGTGGCATAGTTACATAATGACAGGTTAGCACTCCACAAAGGAAAGTGGAGAGAGGACAGGGACGGATAATGGGTACCAAATGTAGTGCAGCAGTTCCAAGCTGGATGAAGGAATCCAATTATTGCCTTTTATAGGAAAGGAATTAGACATGATGGTCCCTATTTGCAAACCTTTAGCTCCTACAATGCTGGCTTCTTTAACAACAAGAAATAAAAATAGAAAGTGCCAGACTTTATTTAATTGATCAAGGAGGCGTGGTTGTCTGTGTTTCCATTCTTATTATGCGCTTATTACTTGTAGGCACATTATACTGTTTAGGTGTTATACTATTAACCAAAGCTGAAAAATGCGTGATCAACACATTGGTTTTAACTTCATTCACCATCATGTTTTCAAAAAAGGGATGATTGTGCATCATATACAGTGTGAATAGGGTATGCCTAATAAAATACTCTAAGGTGCCCCACTTCAGGGGGCAATTAGATTCACCGATAATTGAGGATATTCAGGTGTGTAGTTAAGTACTGCATGATTATCACATTTTGAAGATCGTGGCTTCAACATAAGTTGATCACGCATCATAAGTAGTGCAGATATGTGCTATCTTGACTGGCTACTACATTTAGGCCTATCCATCTGTTTGCTGAAACAATTTATCTATCCAACTACCTATCTGCTTGATCTGCAGGGTCTGAACAACACAATTCACCCCTGTGATGCATACAGCCTGGTGTAACTGGGCTTCCCCTCGCAATTCAGATTAATTTGTTATGCAAACGGCATCTCTTAGCATTGTGTCATTTATAAAAGCTTCATCTTGCTGTTGCAGGTTACTTTGTCACAATAAGCCAGATAGCGGATCTGACAGACTGACAAAAGCCTGATACGAGGCATTCAGTTGAAAGGTACTCAAGCCTGAATTATTCCTAAAAAGAATTAAAGACAGTTACCATTGAGGACTGGCCATGTATCTCTTGCTGATTTTAGATTCACCATACAGTAGCAGCTACATGGTAACTTTGACCTTTCAGTTACAAATCATCTCATTCAAATGAAAGCATGGTACTTTATATCTAGACCTTATCTGGGGGTTATGTTATCTTTATCTGTTTGGAAAACACTTTGGCTGCCTGTATCATTTGCATAACGGTAGTATAGTTATGATGACAGACACTATAGCCTTACTGTATTTGCATTTTTATTAGAGCAGTCCATCCTCAGTTGAAAACACTGAAGGAATAATGTTTCAGCATAACCCCAGGCATAGAGGTTGGTTGACTAGAAAGTACATTTTACTGTCAATGAAGATCGGAGATATAAAGAATTCTCACTGAGCCTATTTCCATGAAAACGGCAAGAATTAATATGTTGATACTGTTCGATCGCTTGGAGTGGGATTATCTTTGGTTGGTCTTAGGTTATATGGGTTTGGGCTCAGAGTTTATTGACATGGTTAAAGTTCTGTACGCTGACCCCTCGGTGTCAACGTTAACAGGAAATAAATGCTCTTCCCAATTTGCCATTTCCAGAGGTCCTCGTCAAGGCTGATGGGCCTTTGTTGTTTGTACTTTCATTGGAGCCTCTGGCTCAAACTTATGGCAAGCCAAATTATCACTTAGAGATATCTCTAATTGCATTTTAAGATATCTTGAAATATTTAGAGATATCTGTAAAACATTTCAAGATATCTCAAATTGAATTCCAGATATCTTTAATTGTGCAGTTTTTAAGATATCTAAAATTAATTTAAAGATATCTGTAAATCAATTTGAGATATCTAAAAATGAAATAAAGATATCTCAAATTGATTTACAGATATCTTTAAATACTATGGAAACCATATGGATTGTGCTAGCATGGCACGCCAAACTGTCATTTAGACATATCTTAAAATGAGGGTTTTAAAGATATCTCTAAATCATTTAAAGATATCTCGAAATAACTTCCTGTTCATTTAAAGATATCTTTAAATCGTTTGAAGATATCTTCAAATAACTTCCTGTTCATTTAAAGATATCTCTAAATCATTTGAAGATATCTTCAAATAACGTCCTTTTCATTTAAAGATATCTCTAAATCATTTGAAGATATCTTTAAATAATGTCCTGTTCATTTAAAGATATCTGCAAATCATTTGAAGATATCTTCAAATAGCTTCCTGTTCATTTCGAGATATCTCTAAATCATTTCGAGATATCTGTAAATAACTTCCTGTTCATTTGAAGATATCTTTAAATGGACAGGAAGTCCATTGAAAACATAGAGCATTTTCACAGGAAGTCATTTTGAGATATCTTGAAATAGCTTCCTGTTCATTTGAAGATGTCTTCAAATGATTTAGAGATATCTCTAAATGAACAGGAAGTTATTTATAGATATCTCGAAATGATTTAGAGATATCTCAAAATGAACAGGAAGCTATTTGAAGATATCTTCAAATGATTTGCAGATATCTTTAAATGAACAGGATGTTATTTGAAGATATCTTCAAATGATTTACAGATATCTTTAAAACCCTCATTTTAAGATATCTCTAAATGACAGTTTGGCGCACCATGCTAGCCAAATCCACATATTATTTAAAGATATCTCTAAATCATTTGAAGATATCTTCAAATAACATCCTGTTCATTCAGAGATATCTCTAAACATTTAGAGATATCTCTAAATAACTTCCTGTTCATTTGAAGATATCTTTAAATGGACAGGAAGTCCATTGAAAACATAGAGCATTTTCACAGGAAGTCATTTTGAGATATCTTGAAATGGCTTCCTGTTCATTTGAAGATATCTTCAAATGATTTAGAGATATCTCTAAACGAACAGGAAGTTATTTCAAGATATCTCTAAATGATTTAGAGATATCTCGAAATGAACAGGAAGCTATTTGAAGATATCTTCAAATGATTTGCAGATATCTTTAAATGAATAGGACATTATTTAGAGATATCTCTAAATGATTTAAAGATATCTGAAAAGTATTTAAAGATATCTCAAAAACATTTAGAGATATCTTAAAATGATTTAAAGATATCTAAAAATGCATTTTAGATATCTCATTTAAAGCTCCATTTAAAGATATCTTAAAATGATTTAAAGATATCTAAAAATGCATTTTAGATATCTTAAAATGATTTAGAGATATCTCTAAATATTTGAAGATATCTTCAAATATTTAGAGATATCTGGAAATGATTTAGAGATATCTTCAAATATTTAGAGATATCTATAAATGAATTAGAGATATCTCTAAATGATAATTTGGCTTGCCATACAAACTGTCCGCCAGTCGGCACTCTCTGACCCAGTCACTGTCAACACTACCCAACATTACATCTCGCTCTATGCAGATGACATGTTATTATTTGTTGAAAAAGTACCCCACTCACTTTCTCACCCATTAAACATTTTCGATCATTTTAGTTTGATGTCCGGATACATAAAATTTAATTGGTCTAAATGTGCTCTTATGCCTCTCAACTCTGTGATGAGGGGGGTAATCCTGCCTTCTAACATCCTGCTGGTTAAACATTTCAAATATTTGGGTATTGATATCCATCCATCCTTACAGTCTGCTGTATCAACTAATTTTAACAAAATCTTTGCTTAGAACCACAACAGAATCTACGTAAACAGATTCAATGCATAAATATCTGCTTTTAGCAATGCATAAATATCAGCTTCTTTTTTTTTATTTAGATGTAATGACTTGTAATATGTTTATACGTGTTCGGTGGCGAGTGTATTTTCTCTTGCACTCTGTATGTCAGACCCGACTTGCTTCGCTTGTGACCCTGACTCAGTAAAGAGTGCACCAGAAATATACTCTTATCTTGATTAGAGGTAGCCATCGAACATTTCTTAACATACTAATATGTGTTTTGTATAATTCTCTGCTGTTTTGGCTTGGATCATTATTTACCAGGCTTCTAAATGAACGTCCTTTTCAACCATGGGGTCTCCTTCTGAAAAGACTTCTGAGGTTTAAGGAATGACCACAAGGGGTTTGCAACTGTCATTTCTGCAGCCTCTGCAACAGTGGCAACCATGAGACAGCAAATGGAAAATCTCTATTAAAATCACCATTACGGTACAGAACCCTTTCAATTAAATTAGTAGGTGAATGCTATTCACTATTATTCACTACACATTATTATTATTTATTTCTTAGCAGACGCCCTTATCCAGGGCGACTTACAATTGTTACAAGATATTACATTATTTTTTTTATATACAATTACCCATTTATACAGTTGGATTTTTACTGGAGCAATCTAGGTAAAGTACCTTGCTCAAGGGTACAGCAGCAGTGTCCCCAACCGGGGATTGAACCCACAACCCTCCAGTCAAGAGTCCAGAGCCCTAACCACTACTCCACACTGCTGCCCTTAATTACTGTTCCAATGTTCCAACTGGGACATGACTTACAGTAGAGGATAGTTGTTGCATCCATAATTAATATATAGTAACTAAATACATAGTGGACGATTATAAGGAAGATATTTTACTTAAACCATAAATGTGTTAGAAAACGACTTTAGTAGACCACATACTGTATTATATGTGCTGTTAGGAGAAATTGTGATATGGTAGGCAGATACAATCCTGAGCATAAAGAGAGAGAAAATAGCTTTCTACACAGCCATTAAAGTACTGTTTTACAAGAAAAGAAAAATATTGGAATTGAAAGTAAAGTCAAGAACTTTTCACAAATTGCATCCCACTACAGCCCTATAAAAGCTGGGTATAAATGGCCTGCACAGCTTGGGGCAATATTATTCTAATGACATCATTAGAAGCAGCACTCCCACGGGCTGGCACTGAGTTAGGGATTAGACAGCCAGGGCACCCAAGGCAAGAGCTGCAGGTTTTAATGTCAGGAGCCAGAGAAATCAACTGGAACGGATTGAATGTAAACACATTGCATTACACAGCTATGCTAGCTTGCAATTGTATTGGTTTGGTTTGGAATACACTGTCTGCTTGCTTGAGGTTTTTACCATTGCCTACATGGACTAGTTTTAAAAAAAGATTCTGTGGTTTGTACAAAAAGAAAAAAAAATGTCTCCTGTTCTCTGCCACTACCTTACTTTAAATATATATATATATATATATACACAGTATAGCCAGGATAGCCGCAGAGGGAAGGCTCAGAGTCAGAAAATGCAGTGAAACAAAAATACTTTAATTTACAAAAACACAAATAAAAAGGCACAAGGGCCAAACAAAAGGTTTAAACATGAAACAAAGGCTTTCAACAAAACACTGGAACAAATAAATCAAAGTAAACAGGTATCTATACATTTTTACAAACGACCCTTACTCTGTGTATCTCTCCCCCTAAACCAAACCACACTCTCAAACAGAGGATTTCTCCTGGCTTTTATGATCTGTGGCTGGAGCCCAGTTAACCAATAATTAACAATTAACCACTTAAGGCTCCAGCCACATTCTCACATGTATTTTGCAGGGATGAATTTAACCCCCTCCCTGCCAATCCAAAACACACAAGAATTATAATGAAAATCATAATGAAAACAGTAACAATAATAATAATAATAAAACACAAATTATAGGGCGAGCTGGCACCCCATCACATTATAAAAAAAATAATAATCAAAGTGTCCTTAAACAGGTTCAACAAACTTTAAGCTGAAAGCTTCTAGCTCAGGGGTGGGCAATCCTGGTCCTGGAGGGCTGGTGTCCCTCCTGGCTTTTGTTCCAACTGTGCTCTAAATTACTTAATTAGACCAATAATTGGTAATAATCAGTACAATTAAGTAGTTTAGAGCACAGTTGGAACAAAAGCCAGGAGGGACACCGGCCCTCCAGGACCAGGATTGCCCACCCCTGTTCTAGCTACATTGCAGTGTGTAAATTAGTCTAATTGCACTTGGCATTTGGAATTACTGAACGTTATTTAAATTAATGGATTTTATCTCTGGTGAGTTTCCACTGTGCCCCTGGGCTGTTTGTAGACATGTTCCTGACTGTCTTCATTATTCTGTGTTCTGGGAAGCATTTTTGGGTTGGTGACCTTTTCCCTCTTTGATCTGCTTAATAAAAAAAGCTCCCTTGCTTTGAAATACCAGCTACCTAACAGGACAGTGCTGTCAAAACCAAACCAAACAAAACAACAAAAACATAATTATAGCTTTGTTTGTTCACTATACATAAGAGCCGTCATCAGAATGTGTAATGCTCTGACAGTGATGAAGCTAAATTGACTTGGAATGTAATGCAACTGTAAATAATACCTTTCATCCACACTGGAATTCAGTGTATAACTTAATCATTAAACAGCCATTGATTTGAACTAATCCAGCTTGTTTTGTTGGACTGGGTATCTGTATTTAACTGGTTTCATAAAATACCAGTTGTAGAGGCAGTGTGAATGGGGTCGGGGGTCGGGGAGGCAAACTGATCTGGAGCCAAGTAAGTGGCTAGGGCTAATTTAGTGTAGGTACCGCTCCCAACAACTGCAGACTGAAATTGAGATCCAGCAAAGAGTTTGATAGAAATCTTAGACTGTTTTTCATTAGACTTTCTATTTATTATTTTTCCTGTCAAAAAAGGCTATCACTCACAGGAGACTCTCAGAGAGGTAGGCAAATAACCGGCGATCAATCTGAAACAGGGGGGAGATGGTGTCACTTCCCAGCACAACTCAATCTTATCTTAGAATAAATATTTTGGAAAGGATGAAGCCACTGCATCAGCATCAGTAGCAGGGTGGAGTGAGGTTAGTGGTTCACTGCAAAGTGAGGCATGTCGAACATTTGCCTGCCATTGCTCAATGTTGGCAGCTATTGCTAGCTTGCCAGTGCAGTAGGTGCATAAAGAAACCATTACCTGCAGTCGGCACAGCTAGTGGTGGTTAGGGGCTGGCAATTCAGTTTTCCACAAGGGCATTTGGGAAAGGTGGGGAAGGCAGCAGGAGCGGGATGAATGCTGTATGTTTTGAGGCTGGCTCATTAGGAAAGCTCTTGGGGGTCTCTCTCTGATGGTCTTGTTTATTCAGCTGTGTAATTTAAGAAGCTGGTGTTGGTCAGAGGGTGTGGATGAAGGGGTTAGTGGTAGCTGGGTGGGAGGCACGCTCGGGTGTAATTAATCTCTCCCTTGGTGCTATCAAAGGGGATGCTTGTTTGAACAGTCGTGTGCTAATGAGGCCCAGGTTGGGTCCAGAGTGGTGCTCATTAGTGATGGGGTGTGTGTGTGTGTGTGCGCGGGAGTCGGAGTGCAGAATTTTTACAAAGGTCCAGTTTTGCTTTTACTTTTGAATTAAACAAGTGTAATGTATAAACGTTTCATTTTACACAAGATACTTTGTGTGGTACTGAATACATTGATGCTATATGTGTAGAGTTGTACTGCGCTTTGATGTGTTTTTCAGAGTGCAAAAGGGTGTGTTTGTTTTATATGTATGAATGCACATATAAAAAAAGAGTGTGATCAGTGTCATCATAACACAGATGAAGGCAATAGCCAAACCTTTGTAGACTTCACTGTTCTAGCTTTACCTCAGAATTTATGATTGACTGTTGTGGATACATAACAGTGATTGAAAATGTAGAGTTTAATGTAGTGTTGTGAATTCGGAGATCATGTGAAGTGTTTAACAGTTGAATGTTTAACGCCCTCTATGCTATTCATAGGAATTTTCCATGGGATTGTGGTTTCTAAAGAAAAACAGTTACTTTTTTGTTTTCTGTTCAGAAACAATGGGGAAAATGCCTTGATTAAATATGTTCCTTGTCATCATTTCATGGGTGCAACCCAACCAAGTCAAAATTGTGGACTAGTGATTGATCTACAGTAGGATTTGTTCTGAGATTTGCATGTAAACATAGACTCTTGTTCACTTGTATGTTTGGCTTTGTTCCTGCTGCATTTTCAGGATATGACATCAGTGCTTGCTTGGGTTTCTATAAAAAGGTGAAGTCCTGTTTAATTTGGTTGTTGATCTTGGAAGTAGCTTGGATTTGTGATGCCTGACCAAAGCAATGATTATTTCCCTTTTGGGACTTTTTTTTACAGCCCCATATTAAACAGTACATTTATTTTACATCATGTCTGCCTTCAAAAACAATCAAGTTTCTTTTAATTTTTCTCTGTATTTTTTCTGAAGCAATCATCGCTGTGGCTTTGCACGCTATTAATTTAACTTAAAAATAGATTTCTGTAGTAAATTGTGGTAACTCATTGACAACACATGTGACTAAGAGTGTTATAATAAGAACAGGCCTGGTACAGAGTGTTCAGTCACAGCTCCAGGTTTCCTTACACAGCCCTGCTAAAGCATGCTTTGTTTGCTTTATTATACTCAAACTATTCACTTTATTAGATCAGAAACTAAAAGCTGATTGTTGTTTTTTCACAGCAGTTTGTAATTTGGGTGAAATGTACAGGACTTAACCATATCAGAGACAGGGTTAGAGCAGAGCCAAATACCTGTATTCTTAGAATTGAGAGTAATGTGGCCTTATATAAAAAACAGTGTGCAGATGTGAAGAGCTTTAAGGCCTAGGCTGTGTCAGTGACTTGTGTGCTTTTGCCTAGTTTGTCATATTACAGTGCCCATGTTTGTCTTGAAGGCAGTGCTAAAGGGCTGCTGCTAACCTCCTGTTATCAGTTGTACTCACTTGTAGCTCTTGCAGTCCTTTCCAAACCAGGACCTTATTGCAACCAGGCCTGTACTTAATTGAACACCTAGGTCCAATTAAATACTTAAAGACCTGTTTGGAACAAAGGCCTGTACTGGAATGGATCAAAAAGCCACATGTGAGTACCACTGTTGGAATGTCATATGTATAATCACCCCCACAACACACTCACACACACATTATTATTATTACTATTATTATTATTATTATTATTATTATTATTATTATTATTATTATTATTATTATTATTATTATTTGTTTATTTAGCAGACGCCTTTATCCAAGGCGACTTACAGAGACTAGGGTGTGTGAACTATGCATCAGCTGCAGAGTCACTTACAACTATGTCTCACCCAAAATACGGAGCACAAGGAGGTTAAGTGACTTACTCAGGGTCACACAGTGAGTCACTGGCTGAGGTGGGATTTGAACCAGGGACCTCCTGGTTCCAAGCCCATTTCTTTAACCACTGGACCACACAGCCTCCTTTGCATTGTATTCTTAAACACCATTGTATTAATATGTATAATCACCCCCACAACACACTCACATACACATTGCATTTCATTCTTAAACACCATTGTATTAGTGCTTACTGCTTGTATTGGTGGGGTTGGGGGAACACAGATGTGGGTCAGAAACCGGTGAGGTGAAAGGGTTTGATATTCCACAGGGGGGCAAACAGGCACTCAGTAATACCCTATTCACCCTACCTAAATAATTGTGTGACCCTACCTACATTACGATTGTGAATGAAGTAAATAGCTGTCACATAGTTTCTTTGGGTTTTGATATCTCATTATTTAGGTACTGTGGATAGAGCATAAGACCGATGTCCTGATATCGTAGAACACAGACAGTAGGCTACATGTTGACCTCCCACAGTATTATGGAACCATTTTTCTTCATTGACTGTTTTAATCGGATATAACAGTCAATAATTCTGCACACAGTGGACAGAATGGTAAAAAATAATTTTAAAACCATCCTACCACAATGTAAATGTACAGAATCTAAGATTCAAAGTAGGAGGCAATGGTTAAGAGGTGAAGAAACAGAATAAAGAGAAACTTGAAAGTTAAATATTTTTATTGACCAACATTGTGAATAATATTGTATCTTCTGCAACTAACCTGTGAATTTACTGTTTGTTTTGTCCCACTATTTTGATAATTATAATTGTCAGTAATTGTAATAGACCTCCCACTCGCATGACATTGAATCCGGGCTTATTCTTAGCTAACATTACGCTACAAGCAGAAAAATACAGATTTATCAGCTAATGAGTCTTGGCTTACATTATGATAGATTCTACCATAGGCTTTTGGCAGAGATGTCATAATGCCTCAACCCACTGATAAACTCAAGTTGACATGATTTGAGTTTTTAAAATGTATTTAAAAGCAAGTAAAACTGATTGTGATTTCCAAGGCCACTGCCATCTTTGTATCATTTCTGTAACACTGGCACAAATAAAGATTGGACTTTAATGTAGTTCCAGTAAAGATGTTGTTTGTCTGAAAGATATGCTCAGGGTTACTTGGGGAGGGAATAAAATTAATTAAAATAATTGTGTACAAAGAGTAATAATGAAGGACAATAGTCGACTTTTTGAAGTTTATTAAACAGCTTCTCTTGAACAAAATTAGATAAAAAGTGCCATTTCTTTCATTTCACAGTAGCATACTTAGTATTGGAATTAGGACAGAGCTTGGTAATGGAGAAATGTGGTGCTGTCCATGTAGCTTGGCACTGTAAGAGGAAATCTCAGGCATTAACTTTTGTATGAACGTAATGAGTTTGGAAAGTTATAAGGGGCAGAGAACAGTAAGGGGGCTGGTATGCGGCTAAACCGGATCCCTGTTTTTCTTCACCCAATTAAATCACTGTAGGACTGCATGCTGTGTTTCTCTAGGATAATGTTGCTACTGGCCTTCAGTTCCAATTAAAACTCATACGACATTTCCATTGTCTGGTGTTGCTGTACTCAGATTTATGTTTTACATCTTGGTGAGCGCCCTTATGAAGGACCTCATGATTTTAAAGTAATGCATTTTCATCTCCCACCTGCTTTGAAGTAGATGGGAGAATAGGGATTAGTGTTTATGAGATGGTCCAGAAGGGGTAATGCAAAAATAAACGAGGGAGGGAAGACAGTACACACTGAGGAAGTTCCGTTCTTAAGTTAGTGACACTGGTATGCGTGTAAAAAGGCAATAGTGTGGGGGTGGGTGGGAATCTGCTATATAATGTTTACCCAGTTTAGGGTGTTTATATTTGTGTTTGCATTTGTGTATTGTTTTTTCTCTGCTGTGGTTTTATAAAAATATAAATTCAATAAAAAGAATTACAAAAAAGTCTCCTTTCCTTAAATACTCAACTGCTGCATTTTGCATTAATCTCTCTCAAAGACATTTTATTGTCATGCCTGTATTATGAAAACAGAGCCCTTTCTATGTGTAAACCACAGTTGTTGAATATCACCCACACGCTGCATAGGATAAAGTGCTAGTACTGAACCACTATGATGTCTTTTCTGGTATTGATCCCAGTTTGTTTGCATTCACTCATGCTACTCTGTGAACCCATACTTCCAGAATATAGTATATCAAGTATACCACAATGGTAGAATGCATTATAACACTGTAAAATAGAATAAGACTGTATCTCAATTAGAAGCTATTATAACGGTATAGACTGCAAGGAAAAACTGACAGTTGTATTCAAGATGTGAACTCTTGTGCAGCTGTACAGATAGGCACATCATTCCATGTCCTGTAGCTTCTTTTTGTTACTGTTAAAGTTAATTAAATTAGTCATAAATCCGATTCGGTAACTGACTGTGTATCCAGAAATACCATTCACATGGAATCTACTCTTTGCTAATTTAAAATGAACCCCAGGGTGCTGAATGATATAAGATGTTTTCAACTTCTGAATCATATTAAATGCATTATGAAAAGCCAACAAACTCCTCTGTTGACCTGCAAAATGGCTATTGTTTTAAGCACAGAACTTCAGCTTGGCACAAAGCTAGCGACACCTGGGCTGGCCGTGCATGTTTTCCTGTCTTTGTTGTGGTCTCATATGTGACTTTCCAATTCCAAACTTCATGAAGGTATAGGCCTAGTATTTGACTTCTAGTAACATGTAGTAAGATTTACATACACTGTCCATAATACCTGTAGTTTACTACAAAGTTGAATAAATGTAGTATTATGTAACTTAATAACAATGCATTTGTTTAAAAAAAAAAAAAGTATAACCCTTATAGGTATGTAGCATTGTAGCCTGTTGGTAATGTAACAGTACAAAAGTCAATAAAAAAAAAAACTGGGTGCCAGGTGCTCCCTCAAATTGCAGTTTTATTTATCAAATTTACTTTGGCTTCCAGGGATCTAAGCTCTCTGTTTCATTGATAGATTCTATATTTAATGTCTTGCTAAACATTTTGGCTGGTCTCGCCTTCCTTTCCTTAGTTAAACATTTCAGCCCCAGTTGCAGCAACATATTATTTGTTTAGGTTTTTAATACCGTTGGGAGTATTTATGTGACAAAAACAAGTCAAATCACATGAGCAAAAACAAATCCAACAAATCCATTTTGAAACAGGTTCATCCATTCTTGCATTCCTTATCTTAACTTTATCTCATAGATCAAAGAACATGTATAGTATTAAAAAGTTAAGCAACTGTTGTCATACCTTCTTGTTATACTTTATTAAGCTCTCCCTCATCTGCACTGGTATGTTTTCAATTCATATCAGGGAGATACATCACCACAAGAACAATTGTGAAACCAAATTAAATCAGGACAATGAAGCAGAACATACCTTGTAAAAGTGTACCATAGCAAAATGTAATGAAGCATAGGTACACATTGTAAAGCCCGGACAGGTACAGTAAACATATATAAAAGGTAAACTATGATAACTGCATAGTGTAACCATGGGAAAAGCATGGGAAAACTGCAGATTGACTGTGCAAATTTACATACACTTTTATAAGGGATGTGGATCGTGAAAAAGTACTTGCACTGATATGGCATTCATTATTTCCAATTTCATTTTGTTAATTCACGGTTCGGCTATGTTGACTGTAAACTATACTATACATGTACTTTACTGTATAAGTGCCCTTTGCTGATTAATGGTTTGCAATATGAAAACAAAAAAAACAGATGGTGAAATAAGTTATCACGGTATAGAAAACCCCTATTTTAGAAATTTTAGCTTAATATAATTTCAGTTATCTACAGTTTTTATTGCAGTATGCTGTGATTGAGAATGCGGTAACTGGAAAGACTAAATTGCGAGATGAGATGAGAATATTAGGAATGGGAATATCTCTCTTTAGGGTTTCAGAGCCTGAGATTTAGAGCATAGATAATGAGTAGAAATGTTTCAGATCCAAGAGCAGTATTTGATTAAGAGGAAGTAAAGCAAGGGGAATGTCTATTCAGCTGCTGAGCTCAGACAGTGCTGAGCAACGCTGGAATAGCTAGGCAGCTTGATAATGCTTTACCAGTGACAGCTAGCATGCTTCAACAAGCTTGGTTGTGGTACTGTACAGAATAGAGAGAATGTACACTTAATCCTTAACTAATGCCAGCCTCATTAAGACCATGCCTCTCTTCTTCCTTGTGATGTGTACCTTTTTTTTTTTTGTAGCAGGCTGTCCTGGATTTCCATTGGCTTGTCGCTGCTATTGCTAGATGGATACTGATTTCACTGCTATTGTGCTGTTCTTTACTTTGGTTGATGTTGGGCTGCACCTTGTGCTTGCTTTGTCACTAAAGCAAATACTTCCTTCTCTTTTGTCATTAACAAAACAACAAAAAAGAATAAATTATTTGGAAAATCAGCCTTTTGCTGAGTGGCTTTGTTCTGTGAGTTTATTCGTTTGAAGGGTGTTGAAATGTCAGAACGTGTTTATCGTGTAAGGTATTGGCTGGAATGCTCAGAGGGTTGGAAATGAGTGCAAAATAAGCATGCAGCTACTAGGTTTCCAGCTGCGGTCTTGGGCTTTATTGACTCAAGAGTGCCATTATTAACTAGTAACACACCATAGCAATGCAATTATCCCTTAATTAGCACACATGCTTGTCCTATCACTCCCCTAATGTTTGCACGTACATTGTTTACAATATCTTGAGAAGCGCTTTGTCAAGTGTTCTGAAATGTTATATTGACCTTTGCTACAATACTTTTGTTTTGATAAAACTATATGTATTTGTTATGAGATGTAGTTATTTATAGTTGCTGTGACTTACTTTTCCATAATACTGACACTATAAAATGTTATTTCTATTCTTGGCAACAGATCTATGTTACTACTGTAAATACTCAGGACTGTACTGAATCATTATCTAGAAGGCTAAATTATTTTATATATAATTAGTAGTAAACATTTATATTTGTAGCATGCCAAGACCAAGTGGTCTTGCCTCATTGAAGATTTTCTAATGGAGCCAATTTTCCCTTCCACAAAGACCAGGTGGCCAGACTGCCCCTTGTATAAAGATATTGATGACCTGCTCATTTCTGTGGAGTTCTTTTCCCAGTGCTGGGGTTGGGAAGTCGATCTCCTCTGGGGAATTGGGGCCAGTGCAAAATGGTCAATATCACTGCTGTTATTTGTCAGAGAAAAAAAGAAAAACAACCAAAGGGGATATTTTTAAGAGTAGACAAAACAGACAAGACCTTGAATTAATGTCTAGCTTTTATTGCAGATAACAAGGAGAAGGGGACCTAGGAAGGAATGAACGAAAATGAAGACTCATTGAGGAGAAGTCGTCAGCTTGCACAATTAGAGAGCTAGTACAGAAAATGATATATAAATATATATTTATACCAGCATTTTAGACATTGAGAGTGTTCCTCTTTCCTTTCATATTTATTCCTATGAAGTATCAGGTGAAAGTGTGGGAATAACAGTAAGGAGTTAGGAACTGCCTCTAGTGGGAAGAATTACATCAAAAATACCATATAGAACAAATGTGGTATTTCTTATATCTACTGGCAGATGGACCAGGTGTACTTGCAGATTAGATATTTTTTTGTGAGCAAAACGTGAAGTATATATACTTATGAAATGTTTAATGGATTAAAGCTCTGTTTGTAGCCTAGGATCTCAGCTTGCGAATGACTGCAGGTTGATAGACAAAATCTTGGATTTGGGGCCCTCTATTGATCATTCCCAACAGGTAGAGGTTGAGCAGGTCTTGACCCATGGATATTCTCCACAATACTTTGTAAGTGGCACCCCCTGATCACACAAAGACATGTGAGGTGATCACATCTTTTACATAAGGTGATAGGTTCCCTGATATACTTCATCTACTTAACCTAAAGGGGTACAAGTTAGGGGGAATGAGAAACCCAAACCAAATGAGCAAGCCTACTGGAGACACAAGCCCTCTGTTTTTCCAGAGAAAGGGTAATACCTTTGATAGCTGCAGTGCAATTTTCCCACACACACTGCCCCTCCATGAGTGTGTCTCAGCCCTGCTTTGTTCTCTGCTTTTCCTCTGACACTGTCTTGTTTCCAGACAGACTGTAAGTGCCCTCCTTTTGTGGTTTGTTTTGATATGGTAGTCCTTTTTCTGCTCGGTATCCCTTGGGGGGTCTAGCGAAGACAGTTTGTGTCACTGCCCAGTTCCCCGTTTGCTAACAGTAAGCAAAGAGGCAGTGTTATGGTGAGACGGGATACACCCCCTGCTGGGTGGTCCTGTTAGTCTGTTCGTTCAGGTTACTGCCTTGAGATCTGTCCTGAGGGATCACTTTCTGTATTGGGATAGACCCAGCACCACTCCAGGGCTGAGGGAACCTGTCATTCCAGCATCTGACCCATGCCTTTCTGTTCATCTACTGCAGTGGTTCTCAATCCTGGTCCTGGGGGATCACTGCCCTGCTGGTTTTTGTTCCAACCAAGCTCTCAATTACTTAATTGAACCCTTAATTGAACTAATAGCTTAATTTGACTTTTTAAATAGTGTATCATAAAAAGTTGGAGAATTTAAGTTATGTATACAATTTTATACCTAAATTGAAATCTCCATCTGTTTAAAATAATTAAAAAGCTCAGATTAGGCAAATTATTAGTTCAATTAAGGGTTCAATTATGTAATTGAGCGCTTGGTTGGAACAAAAACCAGTAGGGCAGTGGTCCCCCAGGACCGGGATTGAGAACCACTGATCTACTATATAGTAGGGCTAGGGCTATGTCAGATTTTGTACCATCGTTGCATCATTTTTCAAAACCTCCAATGCAATATTAACAGTAGTAATTACGGTACATTTGGAGATGTGGATCATACAATACTTAATTGAGGCAATACATCACTAAAAAATACTCAATTCATAATATAAATAGCAGAGAACAGTTTGCGGTTACCTTCAAAAGAGTTGTGGAGTTAATCTTGTATTTAGTTTGCTTCCACGATGCAGCAAGTCAAAAGTGTGTTTTGATTACTTTTTAAATCTTCAACAACACCGCAGAGCTCAATCACACTAGAACTTAATACAGCCCAGACACAAAGAAAAAAAAAAAACACATTAAAAAATGATGCACAGGATTGACCATTGACGGTAATCAAATAGTTTAATCCAACAATGGATTGATTTGTCACCCAAACCTTACTCTGTCGTATTTCAAAAAGTATATACAGACACACCAGATAAATATATACAGTAGTGTCCCAAAACCACGCTCGGCAAAAGCACGTGAATATTATTCCTTTCTAAACCAGATCTGTTCTCTTTCAACTGAAGAGGTGATTGAGAGGAATGAAGAGGCTATCTTTGTAACTTCTATTACTTAAAGAGCACATAAGGTGAGCGATAAGTTATCACAAAATCCTGACATTAAATCATCACTCTGATCACTATACACAAGTTTAGCTGTGTTCCAGTAGGCCCACCAACTCCAGGAATACAGCTGTACTTGTCTAAATACATGTCTGTATCTTGTGATCAAATGAGATAACAACTTCTAATAGTTTTATGGGATACAGCATTCATTCCTAGGATTAAATAAATCTATAGCTCTCATGTAGGTCTATGCTCACAGATTCAATGATGTCATATCCCACCACAACACACACACACACGATCACTTTAGGATACTACTGAGGAAATTACATTTTAACTTACAATGTAAAAACCCAACTGTATAAAAATGGGTAATTGTATGTAAAAATATTGTGTAAAAAAATAATGAAATTGTATGTAAAAATAATGTGATATCTTGTAACAATTGTAAGTTTGTAAGTCACCCTGGATAAGGGCGTCTGCTAAGAAATAAATAGTAATAATAATAATAATAATAATAATAATAATAATAATAATAATAATAATAATAATTTTGCTACAATAGCCTGACTTTGTTAGTGTGTATACAAAAATGTTCTCAATTCTATAGCAGGGTGAGGTACACGCAAACAAAGATCTAGATTAAGAAGTAGAAAACACTGGGTATATTGTGTATCACTTGGTATTAATCACAAATGACTGTGCTCAGGTATTTGTGTCAGAACAATCCCCTTTAAAGGAGGTGACAATGGGACTAATTTAAACCAGTCTACCCAGGGCTAGCACTCTTTGATTTGTTTGCTTTAGAAAATGACTTAGTCATTCACTGAACCACATTCAGACGGTGACATAATTCGTCCGTGTATGTGCTGAGCACACCAATGCCTTCACAATGGGAGCTGCTATGACACATTTTTTTAAGTTACTTAAGTTACTTAACCTAAAACCTGTAGCGCTCTTTGTAAATACATAACTGGAGTTTGCTTATTTGACAGTTCTGCCATGTTTCCATTTGTTCCAGTCTGTAAAACTCAATCTCATCTCGTTCCAATATCTAACTGGAGCTGCCAGTTCTATCTGCAATCTACATTCTAATCTGCAACCACTTTACACACAGGATCTCCTAAATGTATCATGTTTTGTATAATTGTCATTTATAAACGAATTCACTTGCTTCCAATACTTTTCAGTCAGTAAAATTGATTCTAAGTTTTTGTTCTTCAATCTGCAGTTTAAAACCCTTTCCTTCATCAGTAAGTCTGGCTCAGACTACATTCTCTTGCCAGTCTTGATTTACATCACGTTGATATCGCTTTGCTGCCGATGGGAACAAAGGGACAAAAAGGTAGTAAAGCGGGTGCACTCCAATGATACTAGTTTCATGTCATCTCCAATAGATGGAGCTGAGGTGCTTGAGGAAAAACACATTTAAAGTCGGAAAAATAAAACATAAGTCATTCATCTAGTACATACAACAGACTGAAGTTAGACAATCCAAGGAAGTTCCAAAATACTTAATATCTAAATTACTGTATTGTTGTATTATTTTCTTAACAATCTTTGATACATCTGGCAACCATGATCATTTCAAGCCATGTCTGTTTGAATACCGTATATTCAAAAATGTTCCCAAAACTAGAAAATGTAGTGAAACTACAGAATAGTTTAGAGGGGTAGCTAAAGTTTGGTCCTGTATAGTTTGTCACTGTAGTTTTCCTTGTCCTTTATTCTGACTTGGCTGGCGTGAACACTATGACTCCCCAATGTTAGTGGTTATTGAGGGCAATGTGATTATAAAGCTGTTATTGAATGAAACAGAGTCACAGCTATGGCGATTCCCCCTCCTCCATTCAATCAAATGATCCATCTGCACGGACACACCCTGGTAGGAGCAATCCAAGCTGTTGTGTGACTCACCTGCTTACATAACTCTGAGAAATCCTCCATTGAGCACTGCTTCCAAAGCAATCGGAGCCTGGGGTTATCTGGGATTAGGTTTATGACAAGACAGTTTAACGAATCTTGGCTGGCTGTGAATGTAAACGCTGCGTGTGATTACAAATGTAAGAAATTAACAACTTTCTTTCTTGAAAAGGTAAAATCTGTAAGGGGCATATTGGAGGCTCTGTAAATTAATCTGCTGTCCTTATCCCTAACAGAACGCCACAGTCTTCTTGTCATCAGCAGTATCCGCTAAGACCATGTTACTTCCTTGTCTTTATTTCTAACCAGTAGGCCACACTTCCACTCAGTCTTGATATTCACAAAATACCAAATATTTTGAGATGGAAGTAAACTTTGATTCAAATTTTGACAAAGATGAGGATATTTTAATAGAGGAATTTCAAAAAAGGCTTTCTGAAACAATGGGTATGAAGAATGCACTTCTGTACACCCAGCTCACAAAGCATATTAAGTTCTAGTGCAATATATAAATGCATAGTATAAGCATGGAAACAAATTACAAGTACAACATAGCCAAGGAAGATGCTTGCATAATTATTTATTCTTCTCTATGGATGGCCACTGGGTGGCAGAAGAAGTGTTCCTACAGAAGTGAACCTTTTTTTAATAAAAGTGAGAATCACAAAATCATTGGAGCACTAAGTGGCAAGAAACCAGGCAGCTCATTCAAGCTGACCATATCCAGCTGCCTGCCTCACTCAAGCCAAAACATATAAACGTATAGCGATTACAGCCAGTTAGTTAGCCGACAAGCCATTTAAGTGAATAATTTGCAGAATGTTTACAGATTTGCTGCTATATAATAAGTGCATGTCTCTTGTATAGTCTTTTGGGTCATGTCATATATCTTTAAAATAAGACCTCTATTAATCATTAATCAGGAATAATACTGAATTTTAATTCATGTGGAAATTGATCATGAATAGAAAATTGTATGTGATTTACATTTGAATAGTTACAATTAATGACACTTCTAATTCCAGTTCTTAATTATCTGTATTGAATTTGCTGACTCTTAGGACCCAGAGCAAAACGTTTTCTGAAATCCACTGTGTTGACTACAGAACTTCCTGTCCTTTATTCAGAATTAACTTTCTCTATGGTTCCCGATATTGAGTTTGCTGACATGGTCGCACACTTTTGGAGGACTTTCCTAGAGATTCCTTTAGAATCATCCACTATTTAAAACAATCAGACTGAGCTTGCTTTCTTTCACTTGCAAGGCAAGTCAAGTCCTCGCTTGCAGATGGAAACAGAAAGTATGCACCCATTCTCACACATTTCTACACATTTCTAACCGCTTATAACCCATGTACACACCCCCACACTAAACAGCTGAACACACTCTTCAAAGAGGTGTACCACTTTTACTGTACAAGCATGCACATACATCATTTTGAACTGGTGATCATAGTCATGCTTCTTTATAATGCACTCACAGAAGCAGACACACACCAGCTTATATCCATATAATCTGCTGAAAGGTTTTTGGCTTTTGGGCAACTGTTTTAAGCATTACTGAAGTTAGAAGATATTCAAAAATATAAACATTAGTTTACCACCCGTAAATATATTCTACTTTATGCACAGCTTATTTAATTGCAAAGTTGTGTGCTATTGTAATGTCCTGATACACAAGTCCGTCTTAGCCAATCTTACAGTTCACAAAACATTCCTGTACAAGTTATTTTGCCATGTCTTCTCTTGCATAAAATACAATCAACTGATAAAAGTCTATTTTGGACATAAACAATTTTTAAAGCAAAGACTTTCCTACTTATTGCTGGAGTGTGTTGAACTGAACCAAGTTTAATGTACATTCGTTTTAATTAAGGTAAACAGGATGTCTTTGTTTTATTTAGTTTTGTGAAAAAAAGGATTAGTGGATTGTGTTGAGTTGTACTGCAGTTTGTATTCATGTCTGTTTTCCGAAGCATGAAGATTGAGAGCTGAAACTGTTGAAGGCATTAGTTGCAGTCATTTAGCATGTTTATGTCTTAGACTCGCTTCAAACCTTATTTTTGTGCCAAGCATGTGTATATTTGTGCGTCTAAGCCTGTTTTAAAATATACTGTAGATGCAGGTAACCAAAATAAGGGTAAGGCTTTTCAAATCTTGATTGTCACCTCTGCATTCACATGGATCCAGTGAAATCAAAATATGGCATTACTGGATATTGCGTTATTTTTGAATGTGTCCTCATTCTAAATACAAACCCTTATACACTGGTTGGGTTCTGTCTGTTCTGTCACTCCACACAATAAACGCCTTCGCTCCTAACCTGCCCTAGATCTGTGGGGGACACTGCTGTTGTACCCTTGAGCAAGGTACTTTACCTAGATTGCTCCAGTAAAAACCCAACTGTATAAATGGGTAATTGTATGTAAAAATAATGTGATATCTGTATAATGTGAAATAATGTATAACGTGATATCTTGTAACAATTGTAAGTCGCCCTGGATAAGGGCGTCTGCTAAGAAATAAATAATAATAATAATAATAACACTGGTGTTTTTATACACATTTTTAAAAATAAACTAGAGTTGCTAGCAACTATGAAGGCTTCCAAGCAGCTATCGTGAAATTTAAGCGCATTGGTTATTCTAGATGAATCGTAATCATCAGAACATTATGTTCTTATGTTCTTGATTGTGCTAATTGTGTCAAGTTTGGCACAAATATGAAAAGACTTTTGAAAATTGCCCGAAATTTTCATTAAATGTAAGATGGCTGCCACACCATGTGACCAAAGGCCGCCATATTGACCATGGCACAACATTCCATAGTCCTTTACATCCTTGTCAAATTTCGTGCATTTTGGTGCAGCCGATAAGAAGCTATAGGCAGTTTTATAGCCAGTTGGGTATGTTGATGATGTCATGCATCACGTTTCACCATTAGGAGAGGTCAGAGGTCACGGGCGACAACATTTTTTCATAGAGCACATATGACTTCCTATACATGTTCCATTATAATTATGACCCTGTCGGCATGCCCTAGAAGTTAAAATTTCAACGTAAATTCCAATATGGCCGCTGCGTCGTGTGAGCAATCTGTTTCAATCTTCAGCAGTTATTACTTTCCAATGGTCTGTGCAATTGTGTTGACAATGAAGAGCATAAGTGCAATGGTGTTCTTGTTATGGGTTGCAAAAGTTTTTCTACAATTATCAATATGGCCGCCAAACCATGTGACCAAAATGTGTCATTTTCATATCACCAGTACTTCACGTGAGTCTTTATGGTCATATAAAGTTTCATGACTGTAGTGTATTGCACCTTGGATTTATGCACGAATGTATGAAAATAGAGCCATCGTGAAACGGTTATTTGCGTGCCGCGGCCATGTTTGTTAACGAAAAAGCATGGATTTTACAAACGGTAGAAAGGACCTGGTCATGAACACGCATGCCAATTTAGGTGTCGATTGACGTTGCGGTTTAAGACAAGAAGATTGTTGAATATTTGGCGCCAGTCCAGCGTAGCGGGCAAAGTAATTGTTCAATCGACCTCGATTGAACATATGTGTTTTTATAGGCCATTGCTGCACTGTCTGCTGCCATCGTCATAGTTCCACCTTAAGTTGTTTTTAACGGCAAGAGTTTTGAAAAATTCCCCAAATTTCCACGAGATCCAAAATGGCGGTCGAACCATGTGACTTTTTCATTTGACTTTTTCGCCAGTCTGGTTGTCCAGCCATAGGCATCTACTTATGTATGCGTTTTCATAACTCTGCGATGTTGTTTGTGCGGAATAATAATAATAATAATAATAATAATAATAATAATAAACATAACAACAACAATAGGCTTCCCAGCCTTTGGCTTGGAAGCCTAATAAATAAATAAATAAATAAATAAATAAATAATAAACCTATAGATGAACTTGGTCCGAGAATAGGAAGATGTGTGTAGCTTTGATACGTACAGTAAAACTCCTACCCCCTGTTGGCCGCTGACAGTTTAGTCTTGCGTATATACTTTACAGCAGAAGGATAAATACTAGACGCTTGTGTGTGTGCGCAGACAGCCAGACAGACATAAAACCACCCAAAACTTGCACACACTTTGACAAACAGAAAAGAAATCCCCTGGGATCCCCGCTGTGTACTGTATGTGTGTTTGTTTGTCCCTGAGTTGAGTGTTTTTCAGTTCTGTGTCATTGCACATGTCTCTCCTCTGCTGTAGCGCACTGGGCAGCTCTCTTAACCAGCTTCATGCTAGAAGTGTGTTGAGAGTCAGGTTTGCACATGTAGGGCACCCTGAGCCCAAGGGAATGCGTGGGAATTCCTTTGAGACGCATCACCTTGTCCGCATGCAATATTTGATAAGAGCCAAAAGAAAAATATGTTCAAATAAACAACCCAATTACGGGCTGGGTTAACCCTTCAGATTTCTTCCAGATTTAACACTTTGCTTTCTCATTGACTTTTAACTTAATTTTGTCAAAAAGTGTACTATTATTTTTTTGGTAAATATTTTACTTTTGTTTGTAGGATTGTATACAGGTAGGCTGTTTTACAAGGATCTATTTAAGGATCATAGTATATTTAGTATATTTAGTTCTAGTAATAAGATTCCTTATGTAGTTCAAATGCAGAATTTGCATGGCACTTTATGAGCTTATTGCGTTATCTGTTTATAAAATATCCTGGTGTTGGCTATGGTGTGTTTGACAGAGGTTAATTTCATAAACCGTGCTAGTTCTGTAACATTAGCAGTTGGCTGTCAGTCTACTGTTTTCACAACATAGACGATATGTTAATTATCAAAACAATTTAGTTAAATAAATATTTTCTTCTTAAATGTTTTTTTTTTTCTCTGAAAGCTAAATAGGCCCTTATTTTGTAAGTAAAAGTTATACTTGATACCATTCTGGATTATGTTGCCCTTAACTGCGTAGCAAAATAACATATGTTTTTCCAGAACATTCGTGACTGGAATAAATATATCGAATCGTTTTTGCTTCTGACCTCTGACATCCAAGTGTTTTGTCAAGCACGCTGTTTGAAATCCGTCATGGTGTGTGTTTGAGATTAGATCACTGCTGCCAGGGTGATCCTAGAAATAGAAGATCGTTGTCATGGTTATCACTGAGCAGCACTGCACCCCCACAAACTACGTGGAATGTGTCTTCCTGTATTACTGGAGAGATCCTCATCACCAGCATTCCTCTTTCCCCCAACTCTTGGTATTCTAGATAAGCTTGATGTGTTTATGACAGTCATCTTCTTTATTTCTCTATCTGACTTAAACATCAAAAAAACCCTGAAGTACTGAAAACAGTGAAATAAAGGACCCTTATACAGTAAAATATAGTTTACTGCCAACATGCCCTAACAGTGACTCGACCAATCAATTGTGAAATCACGAGGGAACACTGTACTGACTTTAAAACTGCATCTAACTTTTACTTTGGACACAGTTTAAACATTTTTAGCAGTCCAGCATGGTTTATTCAGTTAATGCAAAAATGTAGAGTAACAGATTATGTTTAAGTACAAATATCAATTGGTAATAAATAAATTAAAATGTTTTCAAAGTTAAATTAGATAAATATTATTTATATACACATTGATTTCAATATACATACATATTCTGTATACACACACTGGTAAGAGACGTGTATGTTGTGAACTGGTATAGGAACCTGTAGATTTTTCTGGCTGGGCTATATATATATATATATATATATATATATATATATATACAGACGTGCTCAAATTTGTTGGTACCCTTACAGCTCATTGAAATAATGCTGCATTCCTCCTGAAAAGTGATGAAATTAAAAGCTATTTTATCATGTATACTTGCATGCCTTTGGTATGTCATAGAATAAAGCAAAGAAGCTGTGAAAAGAGATGAATTATTGCTTATTCTACAAAGATATTCTAAAATGGCCTGGACACATTTGTTGGTACACCTTAGAAAAGATAATAAATAATTGGATTATAGTGATATTTCAAACTAATTAGTTTCTTTAATTAGTATCACACATGTCTCCAATATTGTAATCAGTCATTCAGCCTATTTAAATGGAGAAAAGTCGTCACTGTGCTGTTTGGTATCATTGTGTGCACCACACTGAACATGGACCAGAGAAAGCAAAGGAGAGAGTTGTCTGAGGAGATCAGAAAGAAAATAATAGACAAGCATGGTAAAGGTAAAGGCTACAAGACCATCTCCAAGCAGCTTGATGTTCCTGTGACAACAGTTGCAAATATTATTAAGAAGTTTAAGGTCCATGGAACTGTAGCCAACCTCCCTGGGCGCGGCCGCAAGAGGAACATCGACCCCAGATTGAACAGAAGGATAGTGCAAATGGTAGAAAAAGAACCAAGGATAACTGCCAAAGAGATACAAGCTGAACTCCAAGGTGACGGTACGTCAGTTTCTGATTGCACCATCCGTCGCTTTTTGAGCGAAAGTGGGCTCCATGGAAGAAGACCCAGGAGGACTCCAATTTTGAAAGAAAAACATAAAAAAGCCAGACTGGAATTTGCTAAAATGCATATTGAAAGCCACAATCCTTCTGGGAGAATGTCCTTTGGACAGATGAGTCAAAACTGGAGCTTTTTGGCAAGTCACATCAGCTCTATGTTCACAGACGAAAAAATGAAGCTTTCAAAGAAAAGAACACCATACCTACAGTGAAACATGGAGGAGGCTCGGTTATGTTTTGGGGCTGCTTTGCTGCACCTGGCAGGGCACAATGAAATCTCAAGACTATCAAGGCATTCTGGAGCGAAACGTACTGCCTAGTGTCAGAAAGCTCTGTCTCAGTCGCAGGTCATGGGTCCTCCAACAGGATAATGACCCAAAACACACAGCTAAAAGCACCCAAGAATGGATAAGAACAAAACATTGGACTATTCTGAAGTGGCCTTCTATGAGTCCTGATCTGAATCCTATCGAACATCTATGGAAAGAGCTGAAACTTGCAGTCTGGAGAAGGCACCCATCAAACCTGAGACAGCTGGAGCAGTTTGCTCAGGAAGAGTGGGCCAAACTACCTGTTAACAGGTGCAGAAGTCTCATTGAGAGCTACAGAAAACGTTTGATTGCAGTGATTGTCTCTAAAGGTTGTGCAACAAAATATTAGGTTAGCGGTCCCATCATTTTTGTCCATGCCATTTTCATTTGTTTTATTATTTACAATATTATGTTGAATAAAAAATCAAAAGCAAAGTCTGATTTCTATTAAATATGGAATAAACAATGGTGGATGCCAATTACTTTTGTCAGTTTCAAGTTATTTCAGAGAAAATTGTGCATTCTTCGTTTTTTGTGGAGGGGTACCAACAAATTTGAGCACGTCTGTATATATATATATATATATATATATATATATATATATATATATATATATATGTATATATATATATATATATATATATATATATATATATATATATATATATATATATATATATATACAGTGCCTTGCAAAAGTATTCAGACCCCTGACCAATTCTCTCATATTACTGAATTACAAATGGTACATTGAAATTTCGTTCTGTTTGATATTTTATTTTAAAACACTGAAACTCAAAATCAATTATTGTAAGGTGACATTGGTTTTATGATGGGAAATATTTTTAAGAAAAATAAAAAACTGAAATATCTTGCTTGCATAAGTATTCAACCCCTGTGCTGTTGAAGCTCCCAGTTTACACCGATGAAAGAAATTGCCCTAACGAGGACACAATTACCTTACCATTGGCCTCCACCTGTGAACCATTAAAGTTGCTGTCTCATTTTCTGGATATATATATATCATTGGATTATATTGTGTATTTTTACATTTTGTGGGAAAACACGTGTTTTGCAAAAGGTACAAGCCACTGCCAACAAAATAGCTGTAAGACGAATGTGAAGAAAGAAATATTTTTAAAATGATTTTTTTTATATAAAAGGTAACACAGCTAAGTGTTTTATTAGTCTTTTTTTAAGTTTATCGCAGGTTATGTCATGCCAAATCTGATATCAAGCGTAGCCGGTTTACTTATTTGATTTTTTTGGTTTCCTTTGACCCAGAAAAAAAATCATTGCCAGCTGTTCTCTTGCCTCACTCTCACTTCCTTTCAATATTTTCTTCTTCATTTTTTATGAGAATTGAAACCGATGTTGGCTTTGTTTTTAGAAGAAAAAAAAGGATAAGGGAGGGTGGTTTGTTTCTACAAGTCGCTCGTTGTGTAGTTTGGTCGCGTGCCAGAAAGTTATTTGCTTTCTCTCCCTCTGTCTTAGTCTGTCTGTTTCTTTTCTTTTTGCCTCTTGAGTATGATTATTGACCAGATATTCTCAATCCCAGACATACATTGGCTTTGGTTTTAAATGTGAGAATTCAAAACCCAACATGAAAATCGAAATAAAGCTAAAAGGATCCAATAACATCATGGTGATCATTTTTCCCCAGAGTATACACTGTATTTTGAAATGAAGGGCCTGAATTTAAAGACCTACATCTTTGTGTTTTATTAAGAATCCTCGTAAGGGGAGCTTGTATGAGTTTGTCAACCAGCTGCTACTGCAACTATTACTGCTATTATCTCATACTGTTAAAGTTTAAAATTTTCAGTATTGTAAAAACTGTGTGGGTAAAATCTAACGGCATCCTTCATTTTGACCTGTGACCTAAGATAGCTGCAATATTGGGGTCATGTGACTTTTTGGTTTCTGTAATATAGCTGCTGTGTGACTTAATATAGATGCTGTGTGACTTGAAGTTCTCTTTATTTATTTTTGTAAACTTTTTTTTTTTTACTTTTCTTACGTCCCATAATCAGCGTTCAGTAAATGTTAACCATTTCAATCCCTCATTGAATTAAGTGTAGTTTTAATATGTTTTTTTTTCCTGTAGAGGACAATTACTATATATATATATATATATATATATATATATATATATATATATATATATATATAGTACTGCTTACTTACATGTTTTATACAGTTTGGTAAGTAAAGTTGACATTTGAAATCACTGTTTCCCTAGTTCAATAATCGTGTTTTGCACCTTTATGTTTTTATTCCTCCAAATGCGCTGCCTGTGTCTTTTCTCAACACTAGTTTAACTTCTCAGGGAGGCAGTAAAGCAAAATGTTGTTTTTCACATCAGTCAACCTGAACAGAACTGCTCACTGCCTTATAATACACACTGCTGTCTGCAATTACTGTCATGTATTTAACTTTTTTATTTGTAACATATTCAGCCCGGGGCTTTACCGTAACCATCGCCATGGTCGAAGCGATCGAGATTTTGAGATTTTAAAGCAAAAAAATCCAAGAAAATTGATTGTCATTTACATTTTTTTACAATTCCATTTCCTTTCTCTTTGTGTTTCAGTATAAAAAAAATATATATAAAAATGCTGATATGTAAGTGGCCTGAAGTCCTTTATTGCCAATTTGACCAGCGAGAAATTCTTTTTTAAGCTGTTGACCCAGATGCACTACACCAGTGGTCGGCTGATGGCGGCCCACAGGGCTGTATCAAGGGCTGAGCGAGAGTGGAACTTCATTTTAATATTACCGCAAAGGGTCTGTTGTGGGGGATTCTCTGTATGACTTTCATATATTTCTTGCGAGTAAGCAGAAAAATGTTTTGCAATATCGATTCTAAAGTACGGTACTTGATGATTGTGATGATACATTTATGTCTCACTATGGTACTGGAATCCTCATATGATAGACAGGAACGCAGAATAACATTAAACATAATTCAAAAGTAGCATAGATTTTTATTTTAAATGCTTCATTGAGTTATGACAAATTTAATGAGAAAAATTGCACTTTCGTTCTGCGATCAGCTTTAGAACACCAGGTGTGATAGACGCGACGGTGATACGTAGGCAATCCTCCAAAGATTCTTGTGTCAGCCTGTTTCATGCATCTGTTTTTAATATTGCATTCATTGTGGAATAAGCCACTTGGCATGTGTAAGTAGATCCGAACATGGATAGCACAAACAGAGCCAGCGGTAGCTGTCTGGACATATATAGGCGGACCAGAATGATTCCAGATTTGCTTTGTTAATGAATTCAGTTTTCAGCAACGACAATGCCTGCAAATATAATACTAGTTCTAGTTGCTGCTTCATCGATTGCGGGAAGCACTTGCTTTACATGGGACAAGAAATCAGCATCGGGGTTGATTGAAAACGGATCACGGACAAAAATGATTACGTACCTGGGAATGCTGGAGTTATCAAAGCGAGTGCTAAAATTGTCTTTCAGCTGTACAACAAAGCCTGTCATCGTTGGGAGTCGTTCTGAGTTACGTTTCACTTACAATATATCGGAATGTTAAACTAAACTAATTTCTCTTAATAGATGCAACACAGATGCTATGTTATTTTAGTAATATTTATTTGGAGGTTACAGAAACATACTATCACAATTGTTACTTCTTTTTTCCTTTTTGGTTTGTTTTCAACCATCTTGACAAGCCTTTTTTTTTTATTGACCAGCCGGTATGCCTTGTGCCATGCTGCAACACATTTTTTTGGGGGGGGGGGGGGTATTGCAAGTGGCCCGCACTGCGGCGGCCCGTGGGTCATTTGGCTCGCCGACCACTGCTCTACACCTTGATCTTTTGATTCAGTGGTTTGTATTTGTTTTCTTAAGATGTAAATTCACATTTCAAACACACGCAAGTCCAAATTAGCACACTGGGTTCCAGCTTTGTAAATCAGGGCCAACAGTTCACTGTATTAAATCATATCACATGTTTCCTGCTTGCTCTTTCAGGCCAAGAATCTTATTCAACTCCTTATTATTTTCTTTTTGGTAATCTAAAAAAAATCTGGGTCTGCAGTTTCAAAGGTGGGGACTTTACAGTTGTAGAGGGTATTTGGTTCAGTGTAGTTCCCTCTGTGTCTCTCTGATCTCCAGAAGTCACTGGTTTAAGCCTCTGCTCAAAACAGTTCCAAAGTTCAGCAGTGCTGGAATGGAGCGGAGGTGAAACAGGAGGTGTTAAACCGCCTAATTTCCTCTTCCTGGATGTAATCTTAGCACTCTGAAATTGATACCTTTGGCTGCCAGGGCATCTCTTTGGTTACTGTACCTTTTTATTCTGTAGGCCTGAAGCATCGTTTTCAATCGCAGAGAGAAAGAGAGAAAAAAAAAGAAAACAGATCAAAAACTCAAAAGGTTGAACAGTGCTATCTGAAAAAAAGACAGCAGAGCACTAAAACGCCAAGAAGGGAATTTTTCTTACTAGATTTAATTCTAAGTGCAGTCTGAAATAGCGAAAGTTTCTCATCTGGTGTTTTTACGAATGGAAACGATATGAATCCTTTCCCTGAGGCTGTTCAGGAATGTGAAAAATAACCCTTAATTAGAAAATCTATGCATACCAAGAGTATTTTTAATATAAAGTAGCATGTTTTCTTTTTTGCTATTTCTTGTTTATGTTTATTCACAAAGCATTAAATGATGTGTTTTTAAAGTATGTTTTGATGCATTAAATACAATTTGCTAACCAGGAAGCATCTTGAAAGCTTTCATGGATACCAAACAGTATAAACTAAGAAAATACCCCTGGGGTACAGCTTTGTGAATAGGACCCACTGATTTATCTATGTGAGAATGCTATATGTGTTTCCTGTGGGACCTAACTGTACATTTTAAAGATTTAGTAATCAAATAATATAATACCGATGGAATATATGAGTAAGAATCCAGCTACAGGGGTCTTACATTTGAAGTTTTGAAAGAAACACATGTTCTAGCAAAACTGTATTTTCATTTTGACTCAGGAAATAAAACTGTAACAGATTTTCTAAGACTTGCAAACTGAGAACTCTCTTTAACCTTGTGTAGTACCAGCTATGGGGGTTGATTTTAATGATCCAAGCAGCACTGGCCTTTAACTCTGTATTAATCCTGCTGAGATAAGGGGGGGGGTTACTATTATACAAAAGTGTGCCTTTAATATAAACATTACTCATACACTTTATCTGGTTTCCTGATCTTTTCAAACTGAAAGCTATGCTAACTTTATCTGTCATCAATTGATCTGCTGGGTAATGGCAGGGGGAGGGAATATGTAGGTGAAACAGATTTCACATACATAACAGTGCCAACCGGCTTTTATCAAAACACAGAGTAGAGCCAAAACAAAATGTAATGTTCCACTTTCTCAGGCTTAACTGAATCTTTCTGTGCCAGAACCCCACCTTTAGTCTGATTGGGACCTGTATGTCTGTCGGCAGTTGTAGAAAATATTTCCTACTGCTACAGCAACAACCTCAATATTCTTTATATTCAATAGGCAGTTTTCAAGATTTTGTATTCAGACTGGATTTGAAATGGACCCCAAAAGGATTATTTTGACATTAAAACTGCATGGCAGGAATGATACATATGAATATTTAATTGAATGAATGCATTTTTAAAACAAAAGTATATATCAGCTTTGGCTTATTTTAAAATAATGCAAAAATAATCTTTTTTGAACCAAGAAATAGTGTGCCAAGTGAATACTGCATGATGGCTGGTCAAGTTCTCTTTTGTTATACAGTAAGGAGCCCCTGCATGTGGGCCTCTGTCAGTCCTCAGTGTGAAGGGAAGTTAAAAATGAGATCAATAATGATAAATATACTTTTAAGGAAACTCTTACCAGAGCTGTGCATTGTCACCTTTGCTTAGTCAGAAATACATATATCTCTCTCTCTATCTCTGTCTAGCTCTATCTCTATATATCGTAAATATGGACTGGAGAGGAGGGCTATACTATTATTACCGACTGGGGGCTATGATGACTTTATATATTTATAACAAATAACATAAATAAACAGAGTTTTTGAAGTTCACACCACATAGTTATCAAAGTTTTTTTGGCATACAGCTCTCTGTCTGGCTGTCATATTTGTTTACATCGTCGAGTTGAAGTGCGTAGATGCCATCCTAGCCCCTTGCGGCTGCAGGGGATCAGGGTGTTGAATTACCTGGGCGACTGGTTGAGCTGTCCCGTCTCAGGAAGGGACAGCAGCCCATACGGCAATAGTGACGGAGCATCTGTCGAGGCTGGGGCTTACCCTCAACGATCCCAAAAGCCATTTAATTTCTGTTCTTCCTTACAATGCGAGCCTATCGGTCAGATGACAGAGTGGCTGCCATTCAAAATTGCCTGTCCCTGTTTCAACAGGGGGCGATAGTACTTTTGGTGTTGTGTCAGAAGTTGCTGGGTCTGATGGCTTCATCAGCCCTTCAGCTGGAGTTATTCCATATGCATCTGCTTTAGGCGTGGCTCATACATCCGAACGCAATGTCGGCTGACCGTGTCTCGCGTATGCTGGGAAGCCCTGCGCTGGTGGAGACGAGCCACTCACGAAAGTGTAAGTGTAATCCACTGCCGTCAGGTGTTGACAACGGAGGCATGCAACTCAGGTTGGTGTGCAGTCTTGGCCAGCAGAGTAGTCCGCAGGTCCTGGTCAGGCCGTTGGACATCCCTGCACATAAATCCACTGTAGTTGCGAGCGGTTCATCACTCTAGTAAGCATTCCCGCCAGTACTGTTGCTCCCGGCTTTCCTGGAGAAAGTACGGAGAGAAGAGGTGACCGTTCTCCTGCTGGCCCCCAGATGGCCCAGGAGAATCTGTTTTTCAAACCTTTGCCAGCTGCTGCAAGGCCAGCCCTGGGAGATTCCGCTGCGCCTGGATCTCCTCAGTCAGACGAGAGACACCCTCTGGCACTCAGAACCGGGCAGACTCCAACTGTGGGTCTGGCACGCTTTTTTCTCTAAGGTGGTTACGGTTTTCCACTTAAACCAGTCAGCTTTCCTTTTCTTCGGAGGAGGATCGGGGATTAAATTCCCTCTGCCTGGTTCGGGTATTGAGAGGTTATGTGGATAGGACGAGAGTGCTGCGTCAGTCTGACCAGCTCTTCGGCTGTCATGGTGAAAGGACGTTTGGCCAAGCCCACTCACTGTTTCGAGTGGGCTTATTTATATTGTACTGTCTATGAAGTTTGGTTTGACTTCTTTCTAATGTTGATATCACCTCTATCGCTCTTTTTCTTTCCAGGTGGTTCTAACCAATCAGATTACGACGCACCTCAGCAGGAAAGGTACTGCACCCTCACACCTGGAATGTAATGTGCCGGAAGGTAAAGGTGAGATTGTGTAACATATCTGTACCACTGCATTTGTCCCATAATAACACTGCACTCACAGTATACTAAATTAAACATGTGATATTTTTTTTTTTGCATAACTGTTTTCCATTCCCCCCAGTACAAAAAATCAGCACTCCTCATCAGATAGATATGCCACACCCATGTGTGGATATACTTTAGGTAAATTATGATTGAATTTTCACTATCATAAATACACATGTGCCTGCTTTGGCTACAGCAGCAAACAGGTACAGTACTTATGGAGATTGGGTTATATAGCAATTTTTAACTATTTATGTTTTTTTTTTTTGTTTTTTTTTAATATCCATAAGATTTATGATCTGCATTGTTATTAATGGGTAAAGGTGTGATGCTAGGTGAGCATACATGTTCTGGTTGTGGTAAGGTGACATTTCCCCAGTTTTCAGCAAACGCTGTGCTCTATGGCTGCCGTAAGACTGTAACTTTACCCACCTTAGAAATCTAATTAGAATGTAGGCTCTAAACAGGAAAGGGTCCCTTGCCTCCATCTGCTCAGGCTGGGGAAATGTGGAACAATGAGGCATATCCGATTCACAGTCCTGCTTATGTAATCAGATTAATATCTGACGGCTTCAGTTTAGACCTTTTTTCAGGTTTCTTCTTTCAAGAGCAGTGCTTCTCCGGTTCTGAGAAAATTCATCTCCTCTCTGTTTATTATTCACCTGAGGGCTGTCGACTGTCGGCCAGAGATCAGTGACCAGGGTACCGCTGACCTCAGTTTCATGTACTTCTGTTAAAAAATAAAACTGGGCCATGAAGTTAGTTACCTTACCTGGTTTTGTTTTTTCACTTGACCTCTTTGGATTTAGTTCTAAAAGTACAGTGCAGTAGTACATTAGGTCAAGAGTTCTGTCTAATTTCCATTGTTTTTCAAGAATCATAACAGCTTGATGAAAACTATTGTGTCAAGCTATTATTTAACAGCAGCACATCCTTTTAGTCAAGTAATGACAAACTTCCAAAAACAAATGTTTGGCATCTGTTTAGTTTGGCCAAACTCTTGTGTGTTCATATCACATCTTCCAAGCTGATTGTACTACTTATTGTACTACTTATACTGTAGCTACTTTTCCCATCTGCCTTCTCATATGAGAGTGATTTGAAATTTGTCTGGTTGGTTTACATTATTAGAAAACACAATCAAACCACTAAGAATTGGGAGTCTGAATGCGGTCACTCCAAATTTCTTTGATGGAGGAAGTGATCTATTGAATACCCATACCAATCCTTGTAATGCAGTAAAATACAAAGCCAATTCCCCAAAAAAGCAAACCGTTACGTAAAAAAACTGATGAATACATCAACAGCCGCAATCTTTATTTCTACATGATATATAGCCGGTCTCCTTTGTTTAATGTCCGGCTGTAACATGGCAATAGGAAGAGTTGCTTTACCTGGTTAACTCTGTTTGAACATCAGCAATACTGTGCCCCAGCAGTCCTGTTTGATTACTGTAGGTTTGTATCTGTCGCTTTCTGGCCCAGGATTGATTACTACTGAGCCATCGACATCACAGCTAGTAAAAGCCTTGGAAAGTTCACGTGAAACTCTGCTCGTCTAATCTTAGCAATCTTTGTCGAAAAACAATGAAACTGTGTGGATACACTGATTTGGTGCACACATCCCTTTTAGTGCCGTTTCAAAATTCTGGGAACAATATTAAAGAAAATAAATGATTCCCAGTGCAAATTAGCTTCAGTGTGCGTGTTAAATTATAGACAATTTAAACTGTTGGAAACAGAAAAAAATCCCAGCATTTATCAGATTTTAAACACCTCCCTTAAGTTTTAGCTTCAGCATCTGGAGACCAGACGGGGAGCTTTTAGGCACCAAGTTGCAAACTGCATGTTTTTCAGGTGGGGGGGACGTTGGTCCCAAGCCAAGTCTTTAGTGCTTGGAGAGCTCAATAACATTTAATTCAGGTTGGAAGGCCTGTCTTTTACCTTGGGGAGGGGGTTACAACTGGACTGGATAGCACAGCAGTCCCAGATACCTGATACCAGATCCAGGTGGTACAAACTACTAGCCGTAATATATGGGGATTATATTTCGATAGGTGCTGCTGGATTCATGATAACAAAATTATACCTACACAGCATATTAAAGGGTACATAAGGACCTTTTTATTTTATTGTGTTTGAATTATTATTATTTTTTTTTTACCATTTTGACCACTTTTTTAAACTTTTACATTGCATTCCCTGCCTCAAAATGGCTTCCCATGTACCTGCATGGACGACTCAGAACTACATTTCCCATCATCCTCCTGCTCACTGGTAAATCCATCTCAGTTACATCTGTGAGCAGGAGGATGATGGGAAATGTAGTTCTGAGAGGTCCATGCGGGCATCTTGAGGCAGGGAATGCAATTTAAAAGTTTAAAAAAGTGGTCCAAATTTAAACAGTACACACAATTTACGTAAACAGTTGTAGCAAAACATGGGAACAATAAAATAAAAAGGTCCTTATGTACACTTTAAAACAGATTTATATTGGACAGTGGTTTTACACATCATTCAGGCACTGAAATTAAGTGACCTAAACTCAATAGGATATACTATATACACTGCATATTACTTTCCTTTTAATCTGTATAAAGGTTTAGTTACAAGGCAGTTTCACAAAATCAAGTGTTTTTAATATTTTATTTAAGACAAAGGAAATTATGAATAGAAACTGTATTCTACATCTGAATAATCCCTACAATAGTCATACACATACTATATCCTTACCAGTGGTGTACCCATAGTTTGTGTTGGATATATAGTTTGACTGCCGGTAATTCTTTTGAGAGACATGACATCAGTCCTATGTGTGTTTGTGAAAAGTGTAACATGTTTAAAAATACCTGTAATACATTTACAAAAGTCAAGGAACCTTTTCACCTTTACCACATTAAGACTAAAAGTCTTGATAAAATAAGATCTCAAGTGTGACAGCTCAGTCTGTTTATTTTGGACAAATCCCTTTTTATCTTACAAGTCAAACTGCTAGTTAGAATGTTTATGTATGAATCTAGTTTGCTGAAGTAGTGAGTAAATTAACCCCGTTTTTTAGGGGGAGAGAGAGAGAGAGAAGCTGCCACTGTGTCGGTAAGCTTGTGGTTTTTGTGGGCGCCACGCTGAGCACACCACGCCTTCTACTGAACGTTCCTCTACTGCGTATCTGCACAGCATCTTCCTGTAAAAGCTGCACACCTGTATACAAACACATCATCTATATTTGTTTTTAAAGCACCCGGTTCACACCTCACTTTCAACAACACAATGGGCTGCATCATAACCTGTGCCTGCCTTGTTTTTACAGATCTCATGCAGCATATTTTCTCTGCTTATGATTTCAACTTAGTTTTATCCCTAGAAACTGAGAATCATTTTTAAGAGAGTGTCTTGTACTTAATGATACAGCTGGTTGGGCTTATACGCCTAGCCTACAATAGAGGTTTTAGATTGCATTTGGCTATAATCCAAAAAAACTTTTGATGTCACATGATTTTTAACTTTTCATGTATTGTGTGGTTAGTACATGATTATGAGGACCCTCTGTATGTGCGTGCAGTAATTTGTGTGTCTATACATTACATTTGCATTAGATTGAGTCTGTGATCACGATAAGATTTGACCCAAAAGCTACTGCTATTCACTCTTACATTAGATGTTCAGACTTGTGGTACATATTCACTTCCTAGTTTGATTGCATCCTGTGACAACTTTCTAAACAAGATTTCCTTCACAGAGCATGGGGTGCTCAGGTAAATCATCTCATTTTCACACTGCAAAGTAAGCTTGCCAAACCCATGTTATTCTCATGTTTGTCAGGAGTGTAGGTTAATTAAATGTAACTGCGTGGTTCCTGAGTGTAGTGTTTGTTGGTAGAAGTGTATCTAAAGATCTACTAGATTATGTTTGGCTGACTGTAGAGATCTAATAGAGATCTAATTGAGTTCATCCAACGCTCAAATTAACAAATTCAAACTAGTTTTGCTAGTAAATCAGTAGTAACAAAAATACACACTAACCCCATTGTAGTTTCCAGTGGTATATGGAGATTGTATGTCTGTCTGACCATATATCTGTATGTCACACTTGCATTTCCACAGATATTTAAAAAAAATCACTTATCCAATTATTATGAAACTTGACAAGGATGTTTTTTAGTACAAGTGTTAAAAGTATCTGGATCTGTGGGTATATGTTTGTCTGTCTGTCAGTATGTCTTACTAACATTGGACTTTTTCATGTTACTAATAGCTCTAAACATGGAAGAGGATGGAAATCACTAAGATGCTTTCTTCTTCTTCTTCTTCTTCTTCTTATTTACCATCTGTCCTGGGAAACTGCAATGAAGGCAGTAAAATTGAGTCTCATTGAGTCACAGCATGTTCAGCTAGCGTAAACAGTTTGAAATGAGCTGGAACATGGCTGGAGGAACCATATTGCTGTCATTAAAAAAAAAAACAAAAAAAAAAAAAACGAATTCCAGCACTTTGTTTTAAGAACTTTTATACAATTTAAAAAGTAAAATGATTAAAACCTAACATTAGCAAGTAATGCTTATTCCAGTGTAACCAATTTACTGTAAGAACTTACTCTACATAACATGTACCGGTCATCTTATAGAGATCCCAAAAACTTCCACCATTGCTATTCTCAATTATATCTGTCTCCCTAAAAAGTACACTTAATACAAACCTAAAGCTTTATAAATGCTGACCATCGGTAGTGGTTTGATAATGACTAACATTGCTAATTACACAGATTACAAAGATCAGGATATGCTGAATGGAAGGACCGTTTACTACTTGTTTTACAGTAAGTACTGACAGTATGTTCACTTCACTGACTGTACCATAGAAATGGTTAACTTACAACTTGCATTCAGACGATGTATGGAATTGATGTTAACTCAAGGCTGTTAAGCTGTGATTGGTGCTTTTGACAGTGTTGTGTAATCCAAATCAGAGGTTTGAACCTCCGACCACCTGGCTCCCACTTGATCCCACTTCCACACCAAACCACTGATGTTTTTAAATTACTGAAACACAGACTCTGCCTAATGAGAGACACTGCCACTGAACCGGTTTATGGGAGTTTGCCAGAATCATTAGGCATTCCATAATTGCTGTTCCCAGCCAAATGTAAAACTGAAACAGCTGCTAAGCTTCCCAAACACCCAGTTTAATACACATGCATACCAACAGAAGACAGCTGAATGGTTTGAATTAAAATACTTTGCCTTAGGAACCATGTATGAAACTGGTGATTTGGTGTGTTTATGGGTTTATTTATTTATGTATTTAAGAAAACTCAACAAAACCAAATCAGGAACAAAAAAAAAAAAAGTAGAAAATGTGAAGTAGGTACAAAAAGGGATAGAGGAAGTTCATGTGAGTAATTTTGTAATTAATGGTGAATTAATCACGATAACAGGCCACAGTTTTGACCTTGACAGGGTACTACTGTGCCAGTTTAAATGAAAACAAGTGTTCTGCTTAAGGAATCGCTGTCTCTGAAAAACTGCGCTATTTTTAAAACAATTCAAAGTTTAGACAAAAGTGACATTCAATTAACATAACCCCCCCCCCCACCCCCAACAAAAAAACAAAACAAAAACAAAACATCAACGTTAAAAAAAATTCAAATCTGCCAATTTTACAGGGGTGCCAGGGTATACAACCACTGTTGTTGAGTTGGTCATATTTACCCTTGCACTGGATGCTTTACTTAGATTCATTAATTAATTTATTGATTGATTTATGTATTTAATTAAAATTGTAAATATATCAGTAGATTCTTCTGAATTAATCTTTTTTTTTTTTTTTTTTTGGCAAAAAAAGAGTACATGTTAGGCCCATGCTTGTTTTGAAATGGGTAATAAATCAGAAAAAATCAAAGCCACATGCTTCACCATATTAAAAAGAACTGTTGCGTATAGTTTGAATTTCATACAATAGCAAGCCATTCAGAGGTTTTGATGACCAATGCTCTGTGTTGGTCAGCGACATTGTGTATGAGAAGCACCATTCTCCCACTCTCTGCTTCTCGGGTAATGAGAGCTGCAGTCTCCTATTAGATTGTAAGAGATAATTGCATTGAGCTTCACTAAAGTAGTGACATTAATAAGCTGGCGTCTGATTTGCAGAGCATTTCCAGATAATTATAAGCCAATGAAACAACCTCCCATTGTCAAGATCGTACCATCCTAATTTATTGCACATGACATAATGATGAGCTGGAAACTCGCTTGAAAGGGCAAAACTCTCACATAAATAATACACCCACTGTCTGTTAAGGCCCATTTGGGCATCCATGTCTTGTTAAATATATAGATCAATTAGTTTATTTTTTACCTGACCCTTTTTTTGCTTATCACACAAAGAGAAATAGATACAACAGGGCAGACTTTGTAATAATAACAGTAAATCAGCCTTTGAGTTCAATTTGTATTATCTAAACACCGGTATTTAGACAACTTGGATGCCTGGAGCCTCAGTTCCCCCTGTCAAACTGGGTTGTAAGATTGTAAGAGGACCCCACTGTAAACAAGATTTTCCATTCCAGTTGGGCTTATCCAAGAGTAAACCAAATAAACAAAAACTTTTTTTTTTTTTTTTCCATTATTACATCACAGCTTCTTAAGATGACGGATAGGGAAGGGATTTTGATTGAAACAAAATAGCTTTCTGTTCAATTAAGTATTGTAAGTAAATACTGAGAAATGCAGTCATGTTTCAAAGAGCCTGTTTACATTGGAATGGTATAGTGTTTGGGGGAGGCGGGTGGTTGATAGTACTCTGTTCTCAAGAGGCAGGGAAATTTAAACCATGTTTCCGTTTGTTATGTCTGCTTCGTGGCCGCTTTGCACTGTCTGCTTTCGTTAGAGTTGACTGAACTCAAGAGGACATTTTCCCCGTCATGCACATTTTTCCAGTCTACTAAGGTTAACCCTTTTAACCCCCGCTCAGACCCCACTGCAGATGAATGACACTGTCCTGTACTGGCATGTTTGTATCACTGGACAAACAATTTGAAAATGGAAACAAAATGAGTCTGTAATATATATAAATTGGTGTGGTCACGTGACATGTCATGTGATCAGCTAGCTATGGCTCCATTCACCAATGGGTGTTCGTGGAAAACACAACTACGGTTGCAAGTGGGCCACGTGTGCCACATATTTTGGCAAGAAACATCATACATTTGTTTTTAAATGCATTTAGCTTATTCTTTATTCTAGCAACCATCAAAACCCAAGTCCCTTACTCTTTTTTTTAAAAATTTAGAGTATCCAAATACTTTACCCCCATTTGTTATAACTAATTCAGTGTCCAGCTATGTTCCCTCATAACAGCAACTCCCCTAAAAACCACCTCTTATCCCACTGCTAGGCCAATCGCATTTTTACACCCTTGAGCTTGATGGTGGATGTCAGGTGTTCGCTGGGTACCTGTCCATTAGGGGCTACTGTAGCGCTGTACAATAATGTAATCCCAGCTGATTTCATATACATCTATATAGCACCTGCGCTTCCCTAACATGCACACCATGTGGTCATGCCTTTACCGAGTGAACCACTTGAGAATCCCCCTTGATGTACAGGTATATTTTAAACTTGCTGTAACATTGTGTAAACAGTCTTCACTCAATACAAACAAAATGATCACATTTTTATATTTTTCCTATATTTTTTGTTTCCAAGATATTAATGTAAAAAGTTTAAATTCAGTATATTTTGATTGAAAGCTAACTTAATCCATGACAGGACATGCACTCTATTGATTCTGAAGAAAGGGATTTTTCAGAATCCAGATTCTGAAGAAATGCCTTTGGGTTATTAAACTAAAGCATGTATGATATGTATCAGTTCATTCTAGACCAAGTGCAAGCCTGCAGTAGAATTTGTTATGAGAAAGTTAATGGTACTTCATGTTAGTGTTTAGGTGTTTTTCGCTCTGTGCTGAGAGTTTGTGGTGAGTGTCATGACATTTCAGGATTTTGAGAGACAAAGAGGCTTTAGAGGTTCAAGAAGTCAGTAACCTTTTAAAGTATATTACCTTTCACCCCAGTTATTTCCCATGAACTTCTTTTATATATTTATGTTCTCTATACTCACAATTTCATGGCTTCTCAGTGCTGAGACATTTTTTATGATACACATCCTGTGCTCACTCAGTCCTGTGACATATACTACTAGGACTAATATTTTAACAAGTTGCAGTTCCTGAATCAATGGAACTGCAGCTGATTCACAGTTTATATATATATAATTTCAGAACATGTAATTTGTGACTCTAGACAGCCAAGGTCTACTTCTAAAGCAAATAAACCTGCTGGCGATTTTTTGTTGGTCAAAGCCAGTATTGCCCATCAGAAGATGCAGCCTCCTTGTCCTGATTATTCACTCTGCAGTTACTCCCGCTTGGTTTTTTTACTGAAAGGAATTCCGTCAGATCTCATACAAACAAGATATATATTAAAAGCCTTTGATTCATTTTAAGACGGCTTTAGAGGTTTTATGGGGGGAGAACGATGGATCCAGACAACTCCTTCCACAGCCTGGCACTGCTGAACTTTCCGATATGAGCGGTGACTAATAATCCCATTGTTTTGATTGTAAAGCTGCTGATTAATTAAAATTCTCAAAACCTCCCTCTTTGATTTCAGTAATATGTACTTGACTTTAAACATTCCAAGTGCAACAGTCAGCTTTGTTTTTTTTGTTTTATGTATTTCTTTGCATTAAAGTTCTGGGAATTTCCAAACAATATTGTCAATCAGATCTGCTCTCATGGTGTTGAATCAGTTTGTTACGCATCTATGTGGAAAATAGAATTTTTGATAGGTTCACCTTAAATGGCCAAGCTTTGATTGTATTTAATAAAACATAATATTCTGCTATCAGTAGAGAATTACTCAACTTCAAAGGGACAGCCTTTTTCCCCTTCAAAGATACACCTTCATGTCACTTTAGTGGGAGATATTTGGAAATAAAGTAGGCATGTTATGAAGTTATAAAAGGAACTGCATCATGCAATATTGTTTTCCAATGTGCATTAAATTAGGTAGTTATTTTCATAGAAACTATAAAAACAGGAAGCAAAGCTTTATCTGACTTTGAGAAGCATTGTATTGTGTAATTGACTTAAATTATCTATATCCCAGAATGCATCTCCTACTGGGAAATAGAGGACCAGTTAGCAAACATCCCACAAGACAATTTAAAATGGTCTAGGCCAGGGAAAGGGGAAGATGATGACTACAGAGGACTGGGATAACTGAAAGGCACCAATCAATACAAACAATATCCCACTGAATTAATGAGAAAGCTGCCACTAACATTAATGTATTTCTGAGTGACAATTTCCATTTGCACCTGCTTTAAAATAGGGCCTATTGGTGCTTAAAAAGGCTATATTTTAAAAGTTGAAATAGTTACATAATTGTATGTAAACTGAACCTCTCTGAACTGTGGATTCCTTGAGGCCTATGGCCTCCATATCTATAGAGGCTACATACAGAGTGATTTCTAGTCTAAGGGGTTGTGGAGTCTTGTGACAGGAAAACAGATAAAAAAATAAAATAAAACACTTTTGCCAAACCCGTAGAGACATAGTGGTATAAATATACTGGATTCATCTTCTTCAACTTCTCTGGGAATGCTGGCCATGCAATGCCTTGGCTCATTGTCTATTTAGAAAGTAAATGTATAAGGCAAACTCTTAATATGTTTGCTGGGGACTAATGTTTATTTGTAGAAATATACACCTTGATCTTTCTTTTTAGCTGTGGTCTGCTTTCTTGTGCTGTCTTTCCTTAATTAAGTAACCTTTTCAGTGAGGGTGTTCAAGCCACTGTTTTAGCTGCTCTTGGCCCTGTGATCATGAATCGGAAAGACAAAAAGGGAGAGGGAGTTTTGAGATGGAAATGTCAGCTGGAGGAGTGGGTGGAGGTGTGGGCCGGATATCAGTGTGCGCTGTCTGCTTTTACATCTTAACAGTAGCTCATAAACTTTCCCCACGCATTTTTATGGTCTGTATGTGCATCCATTCTTCTCTATTATTCTCTATCTATTATTCTCCTATCTATAAAGACCCCTTTTTACACAGTCCTGTGAGTGGTTGTGATACACAGTATTACACTTTCTCTCTCTATATATATATCTATCTATCTATCTATCTATATTATAGATATATATACACAATAGTATAACCATTTTGAAATGCCCAATCAGTAGAACTAAAGGTCAACTGGCGACCCCTGTGCCCGCTGTGAAGCCAAACCTCTCTTTTCACCCATTGAAGAAGCAACTTAACCTAGAAACAATGGCTCAGCTTGGGATGTCTATGCTCCAAAACGTGTTGGGTTTTTTCACTAGTAGTGGTCCCTGAAGCATAATAAAGCAACTATCCCCAGCCGATCTTCCTTCATAACCGTGCGGCAGTGAAAAGACCAGTGCAGCACTCCCTGTGGTTCCCCAGATCCAAACCACGTTTGCATGACTTACCCTGGTTTTACAATTTTCAAGACATTAAAAAATAACAGCTCTGTGTGTACTTCATTTTTCTAATTTTTGTTTTCATGTTTTGAACTGGATAAAAAAAAGCCTCTTTGTGTAATTTATGTGTCTACATTGTATGTGTTTAGTCTGTGAATGATACCGTATGCATTTTTTAAGATTTATTATTTTTTCCAGGAAATGTTTTGAGGAAATGAAAGCTGCTGATTTGAGATGCGAAAGGGGCATCTGAATACGTTATCATCGCTTAGTCTGAAAAATTGCAGGATGTAACTTCTGTTCAAAACAGAGGTTTATAAAAAGATTCTGTTTACATGAGGGCAGTGTTCTTTCACAACTCTGTGGCTTCTTTCCTCTGGGGCTCAGATCAAACAGGATGACACATGCATTATGCAATATTTTAAGCAGAACCTTATGTATGTCTTAACTTGCTGCCAGCTTTCTTTCCAAAGGAACGCCCTTCACCCCGACTCCTCACAACAAGAGAAAATGGCTGAATGTGAGAAAACTGCTGAATAGCGATTCTGTGACTTAACAGAAAATGAATTACAAAACATACTACAAAAGAAAGATGCTCCAAACACTGAAGGCCTCATTCACTAAACGGTGGTAAATAACCAGAATTACCGCGTGGCAGGGGGAAGCTACACCGCGCACAAAAATGAACCAGCGCTAGCTCTATTCACTAAACTAATTATATGCACAAATAAAGCGAGCTTAATGATTAATTTGCAAGTAGTCAGAACACACGGAATTCAGCACGCAGAATTAAACACGTGGAATTATGCATGAGGTTTACACACAGTACTATAGTGTTCTGTATGGTTCTGAGTTTGTCACAATGACAGCGACCAAGGAGGACAGAGTGAGAAATCTAAAGAAATCAGCGAGAACATTAATGTCAATGAAACATTAAGGACAAAAATGAGCTCTGTAAGAGGAGGGCAGGGATCTTGTCCCAAATCAGAGTGTCCTGCGAGATAGTCAAAGCAGAGGAAGTAACTGTTAATGGAACACTTGTTTAACTCTGTACGAGTACATTGTAACACTGGAGCTCAAGTTGGTATTGAAAAATATGAAATCTTTAAAAATGAAACAAACTTGCTGGAAATGAGTTGTTTAAAATGGTCTGTGTTGGTTGCAAAAAAAAGTAACAAGCAGACAAAATAGATTTTTTAAAAACAACCTTGAGTGACATATTCAGCAACATTTTCGAGTTTTATAAACCTTTAAAACTTGACCGTGTAATTCCTATAGCCTATTTTGCTGCCTTTAATCCCAAAATATTAAACACGGGAGAAATGTTAACTGCAAACCTGAAATGACAAAACCAAAGCTTTTGTGATTTTCTTTATAAAAACAGATTTTTTTTTTTATGAAAACCATAGATACCATCAAAATATTAGTAAATGATATAACATCATGTATGCCACTGGAGCCTAGCAACTTAGAATAATAATAATAATAATAAAAAAAACATTAACAGTAGCTTATAAACTTTCCCCATGCATTTCTAAGGTCTGTATGTGCACCCATTCTCTATTATTCTCTATCTACATTGTATAAGACTAAGCATAGACGTAAACAGCTGGTGTTTCTCTCTCTGTTACATTGTCTATTATTACAAAGGCAGACACACAACTGAAATCAATGCCGAAATTAATGATGCAGTGTATCTACTAAGTAAGCAGTCAGCTCCTCAGAATTAGCAGTTGTAAAGCTCTGTGGAATGAAAATAATGTACAAAACACAGTTGCCTTGATCATCAGTGGCCTTGTCGCAATAAACGCAAACAGACTCAATCATTCATTTTGCCATTTAATTATTCTTTGTGTGCTGCATACACTTTAGGGAGATGCTCTCGTCTGAGTGTGTCACTGTTAGGCACGCAGCTCCACAATTGGGGATTTTTTTCATTAAAAAGAATTCTTAATATTTCATTGACTAGCCGTTGTATCTGTATGTTCGTTGCTATAAGGCTTCCACTAATTCAAACTTGTTGACATTACATGTTTCTCCACTTTCTGTGCACTTTTTGAACAGTCCTGTGGTTATGACTGGCTTGTTCGATAATTGTTTAGCCTGAACTTCATGTTTGATTTTCTTGTTTTTGTGTACAGCTCTGTCAAGATGCTTGTCAAAAGACACATTACAAGTTGAGCAAAACAGAATCCCACCATCTGCATGCAAAGTCCCCTTTTCGTAGCTCTGAACGGGATCTTCTGTTGAAATGAATTGAGCTTTTTTGGAGTTGTCAGCTGTCTGCATTTTTTTTGTTAATCACACTGCAAGCTAATAAATCAACACTATTTAAACAACCATTTTAAACTTCCCGCCTTTGACTCCCATGTTACGTCATTGTACGGTATGAGGAATTCACCAATCATGAAGCCGGTGTTTGTTTGACCCCGTTGCCGTAGTAACCAAATACACGGCATTGATGATGGACCGTGTACAGCCACTGTAGCGCTGCTTCTACGTGATAAAAGTATGAAATGAACAGGGGAGGTGAAGCGTAATGTCAAATAGTTATTATTACTAGATATTACTGCCTTTTTACACAATCCTAGTAACGTCTGCCTGGTCCGAAATACTCTCTCCCTGACTCTCGCTCTCTTGTGCAGCTCTTCTGCTGGTTCTGTGACACCACCTGGTTTCAATTCACACACGCAGAGGCACTTGGTAAAGTTAGCACCTTTAAGTGAATATGGTTTTCCTATCAAGCACCTCCCTCGCAGAATTAGGGGAAACAATTTAAATACATTTACATAAATTAACATTAATAATTGGATTTAAATGACTCACACGCTGTATCTCTTTACACGCGATTCATTCCACGTGCAAGGTCATGTGCCACTGCTTAGTGAATGCAGCAGGTGCACAAAACACACAGTAAGGGGCTTTCTGCATGCAAAACACATTACCGCTGTTTAGTGCATGAGGCCCTAAAATGGTGATTAAAACGTCATTGTCACTGTTTTCTGACTTTCTGAAATTCAAACAAACAATTCGATGATGTAAACAAATATGACGGCAGGGATATAAACTGGATTATGCAGCAGTCAGCAAGCCAGACAGAGAGCTGTACACCAAAAAGACTTTGAGAACTATGCGGTATGAACTTTAAAAAAAAAATTATTAAAATTATTTATTTACTTATGCTGTATCAGCTATATTTGAACAAAATATATAAAGTCATATTCACTATCCAGCCTTGCCTCACTTATTTTCTTGACTGATTCATATATTAAATATGTACTGCAAAATTTAAAGGAAATTTTTTAAAAAATAAAATAAATGCCCATGCAGCTTCTATTTTTATATATATATATATATATATATATATATATATATATAATGTCGAAACTTTTTTGTTATTCATTACTGTATTATAGTTAGGGTTAACAAAACCATTCCATAAATCTTACCTGTCATTCACTTTCACTCGCTATATGGGTGTTTTTATGTTAAAACAAGATATCTTTCACACCCTTTGTCATTTCACCTTTCAACTCCTGGTTTCATACTTGGCAGTGTCTTCAAGTCCTGGTTGCATACTTTGCAACCAGGACTTGGAGACACTGCCAAGTTGAAATAACAATAAAAATAATTCGCTCCACCAGTGCTGCTCGTTCCCTTCCTCTCCTACCTGTTCCAGGACTGGGCTCGATTTATTAATTAACCTACAGCAAACCTAGAGGTACCAAAACACAACCCTTCCAAGTGCAGCCAAGCAGCTCCTATTAATTTAAAGGGTTCATCATTAAAATAATGCTGAACAGATTCTATTTTTCCAAATAGGGTATTCATAGAACTAATTTCCGAGCGCAAAAACATTAAAAATGATTCCTTTGTAATCCCAGTATTCAAAGTTGGAAGTGTGACAGCAGTAACTACAGCCTATTCTGCTGCAAAATGTCACCCAATTGACATCATTTAGGGTCTAAGATACACCAAAAACAAACAGAAAAAAATGTTGATGCTAATTTCCCATATCTGATGGTGTCATTCTCTCTATGTAAAACACGTTTTTCTATTTCAGTAATGAAGAAGAATCTAGCAATTTTTATACAGTTGAATCTGGGTTTAAAAAGGCATTAGAAAAGCGTACCTTTCCAGGACTTTAGTTATGTCACTTACTAGTTATGTCACATACTAGTGATGGGAATCGTATTAACAAGAGGAATCAGACCTTCCTCACTGGTGGAGACCGATTCATTGTTCATAGGTCTTTGCATAGTTTTTCAGTATGAACATTAGTTGGAAATTATCAATGTGTACTTCATCATCACCAGAAATGAAAAATCTATAATTAAATTAATCTGTGCAATACTGCTTTATATACATATGCAAATACTGTGCTCTGAAATTGCATTCATTTATTGATTTTCTTTCAGAGTCCCCAGTAAGTGCAGACGGGGAGTCAGGGTATGTTACCGCAGCCCTGGGGAACACATGGAGCCACAGCGTCAATACCAGACTGATTGTACAGTACTTGGACTCACAACGAAGACAGGTAAGGTTTGATCATGGGGCACCAAGGCACATTCAACTGTGTTATTGTTGTTTTAAAACATGAAAGCAGTGCATTAGTGTGATAAGACTACTGCAATCTGATCCCATGCATTTGTACTGACAGAATTACATGAGTTAAAATACTTTTCAACAATTTGTCTGGGCCACTTTATAATTTATCTTTGGATACCACCTTTTGGGAAACTTTTCTAGAAACACTACTTTGTTTAGTGTAAGAGAATTTCATATTACTTGAAGTTAGAAATCATAAATTATAATCGAATAAATGTAATCGTAGATACAAGCAAGTAGGCACACACAAGAAGACTTTGTTTTCAAGTCATTGCTTAAAGGCTTGTTTTGTGTTGCGGGTATTATACTGTTTTTTTTTTTCTTCCTTTTCTCTTGAGCAGCCTGGGTTATACGATGCCAGGAAAACTGGAATTCGCTCTCCCTGGACTCTTTCCTGAGTATCGAAGCAGCTGAATAAACAATTGCTTTGAGCCCTTGCTATGAAACAAACCCCAAAAATCTGGCATCAGACTGGGAGCATAACAAAAACAAACTTTTTGGCTCAAAATAAGGCCAGCTGATTTGATTGGTGGGTGAGATCTGGGGTCGTAGCACTCAGCCGTCTGACCTGGCAGTCAGTCAGATGTATCTCCAATAGGAACACTTTAAGAGGTACAAACAGCTCAGTGGTTACAGGGTAGGGCTGCAGTGAGTGTAGGTAGCTTGAGTAGCTCCATGGATAAAATGTTGGACTGAAGTGTGGAATGTAGTGGGTGAGAGTGCAAGGATTGTAGATACTGTATTAAATTCAAGTAGATCAGCAATTATAAAGTGGGATTTTATGGCAGCACACAATGCAGTAGATTTTAGTTAATCAGTGGTTATCATGCAGAACTCTTGTACTTCAGGCAGTGGCTTTGGGTAGCGCAGTTGCTGGAGAGCTATACTGCAGTGTGAATGGTAGCTTAAGTATAGTAAGTCTGGGAGTTAGAGGTCTGGGCTGCAGTGATTCTTTTAACAGGGATGTTACAAAACTAGTGAAATTACATGGTAGTTAATTTAAAGATGTTAACGATTATTAATCTACCTAACAGCAAAATTCACAACCACAGTGAACCCCGTAGAACGTAATTTATTTATAATATTGTGTTTAACAATATAATTTGGATGGCACATTTACTTTTCACATTTAAAATGTTGTAGATATTGAGTGGTACAAGTTGCGGTTCCATAGCATATACAATTAACAACATTGAAATGGAAAAATAATTAGATAGCTTTCATTTTCATTTTACTAGCAATTGGTCAATAACGTATTTGATGTGTTTCACAAAAATGGTGCCTATATGAAGTAAAAGCCCTTTAGACCTCTCTAACGATAAAGGGGCAGAACAGGGAACTCATTTTGCAGCTACAAGCTCAAGGGATTTGATTGTGATGATTGCTGTGGCAACCATGAAGTATGTATTGCTGTCTGTTTTAATTCCAAATGTCTCTGTCACCATGGAAGCTGAAAATTGAGCCTGGTACGTTGTCACCGCTAGGATTTTTAGAAATGTAATGTTTCTGATTTCACACAGTTCTAGGACCACAGTCGTGTCTGCCTAAAGGTTTAGTAGGGGAGGCAGTGGATGAACAAAGGGTGTCTTATGTGCTTAGCAGCACACTGATATTTGTTCAGAAACTTGATAGTTGCTTATAACACCTTATGAACGTCATAAGGATCTCATTTTGTAATATGTATTGCATTTATTCAAATCCAGTGGTAGTGACTGGCCAAATTGCACTGTTCCAGATTACACTGTGTTGCTAAGCAGCTGCAGAGCTTGATTTAGGAAATTCAGCTGTTTTATTTAGGTTCAAACATGCTTTCTTTTCCATATGTACTTTTAATATAAACAGCATACTGCTACATTGAGTGATGTGTTTATTTTACTCATGAAGATGAGCTTTAAAAAATCCATCCTCAATAACTTAGTTACAATATTGTGTATTTTTATTTGTGTGCTTGTGTTGTATTGAATTATTATTTTTTTTTTACATACGTTTAAAATGTGGGGAAATTCTACATTGGAAGATATTGCACACAGATGATTTTACACATTCTGTGTCTTATTAGACAACTGTGTTGTAAAAGCAGCAAAGCAAGTTTGTAATGAGAGAAGAATGTTATTTGAAAATGGATTCCGAAGTATTTTTTTTTTCCTGTTCGGTTTTAATTGCTTAGCAGAAAAAGAATTTGCCTCAGCCTTCAACTTCTGAGAAGGAACAAAAAGGAGTATCATGTTTTAGCAACAAAAGGGTATCACATTTGCCATTCTGTATAAATAAGAAGGATAATTGATATAGCTGAATGAAATGTCGAAACAGCAACCATTTCACTGGTGTGGGGCCGAAGACATCGGCAATAAATCTGAAATGGATGAACTTATTTACTCTGAATTGATATGGAATTGAACCATGGGGTTATATTTCTTGGTGATTGGTGTTTATTTGTGTTGAAAGGAAACTGAGGAGAGGACTAGCATAGCATTCATGTGCGATCATCTCTTTCTCCAGGGCCTCCTAAATGAATGGCAGACTATAAGTGTACTGTATTTAAACATATGATTTAAATAGATTGAAAAACACTTTTGGCTGGTTTCACAGACCCTGATTAGCCCCAATTTTGGATTTCCAAATGTAATTAGAGGTAAGGTAGTCCAAATGTAGTGCTAATCAGGGTCTGTGAAACCAGGCCTTACAGTAAATTGATCTTCATACCTCATCATATTCCTTTTTTTTACTACCCTGTAGATGAACAATGCCATATTCTATGCATATCTTTAGATCAAAGTGTATTGAAGCATTTTCATGTGTGTCACAATGTGGTTAAATAACATAAAGAAAATAATTTGAACCAGCAGTAATCCTCTGCACCATTTAAAAAAATAAAATATTCCCCACAGTAAACCGCCACTTGCTGACATCAGTATGTGGATAAAAATGTGCAGATATGGAGAGAATAAAGAGGCATCACAGATATTAAGTAAGAAGAGGCTACTAAAACATCACTAGAAAACACCCTATGGTGAAGCTGTTGTTCATTATATAAAATACACTGTAGAGTTATTAAGACCAGAATATATACTTGTCATTGATGCTTAGTATACTATATATATATATATATATATATATATATATATATATATATATATATATATATATATATATATATATATATATATATATATATATTCATCTGTGTATTAAAGTAGTAATAGTAAGTCTATTTCTATTCGTTACAGTAAGAATAGTGTCCCTTGTGATGCAAACCATGTGGGCCATAACTGCAGCCATTACGTCATACAGACAAGTTATTGCATCTCCCTTGTGCCTCATAAAAATACGTCCTACTTTGTTTAACATATTTGTTTGAAAATCAAAAGGAACCAAGATCACACTGTACCTTACTGAGTATTTGTACAAATGCGTATCCAAATTGGTTCTGCTCCGACTTTGAGAAATGCAAAAACAGAAGATGGATCTATTTTTGATATATTAATGTATATCATATTGAATTCCCCGGTGCTACTCCTATCATGGATAGGATTGGCCCGGTAATCTGTGACCATGACAGAAAGATCAAATGTTTCCCACAATCCTTATACACAACCTAGTGTACCTATGTGACAATGACCTCCAGGGCCTACTTCTTTGAGGTTCTACGTGTGACTGATTTTGATATACTGTGCTGCACTTTGAATGGCTTTAGATAATTACATATCAAATGAGATACAGTGTGCTCTCCCTATAATATATGATAAACTCACATTACTGTTCATGTTTGCAAATCTTTATAAACCCAGTGAAATGCTTCAGTGGTACTCCAAAGGAATTTTGGATTTCAAGACAGGACGGAAGTTATTATTCTTTAGAATTAAAACAGTTGGTTTTATGATAATGTATTCCATCATAACTTTTTGGTTCCCCCATTGACAAATAACTACTTGAATTAATCGTGTGTGTCAGTTTAAACTATTTACAAGCCAGGGAAGTTTTGATGTGTTCTAAAAGAAGTATAGGGATGTGTGAGAAGACTTTCTGGGAAATTTTTTGAGCTGAATCTTGGCTGAAAGGATGTTATTGTTTTTTAGGTAGTTTCTAGAGGTTAATGCCACTGTTATTCCTTTCACTTCCTGGCATCATGCCCTTTGTCCAGAGTATTGTTTCATTATAAGGTACATTGAAGGCCTGCATATCAGTTTGGATAATTAATTGGCACAGGATCTTGAAAGCCCAGATATCCACCTTTTGTCAAGTATTCAGGCCCATCCTGGATCTTTTTTTCCAGTTATTATTTATCTTGACCAGCTTATTGTGTCTGAATTGCCCTCATTGCTTTTGAATTTCTGCTTCATCACCGGTTCATTTTTATATTCAAATATAGCCTTTTAGGGGGTTGTAGTGGTGACCCAAAGTAAGATGTCTAGTGCCCCTGCTACAAAGCAGCCCAATGAACTTTAGACTGCTCTGGAAAACGTCCCATAAAATATTTGAGCTTGAGCATCTGCAGATAACTTCTTGAAGTGTTTGCTTTATATATATATATATATATATGGGTGGTTTAGAAGGGGAAAAGGTTAGAAATTAGTGGATCATTTTACAAATGACTTCTTGCAAAGTTGATTTATAGTAATAAAATACAGTTTGATATTTATGAAACTTCTACACTGCAGATAATTCCATTCTTTCTTTCAGAAAACTAGTATAAAAATGACACTTAATTGAGCTATTAATAGTTTTTCTTCCAATGTTTATAAAGATTGTTTCTTTGGGAGGAAAAAAGATCATAGTGTAATTTGTACCATTGTTTAGTAATACAAGGACTTATTTATAATATAAGGACAGTGTAGTAAAAATAATACATTATTTACACAAAAAAAGATGCTGCTAATTTTCCTTTCCCGAGTTTGGATAAACAAATTTGGGGCCAAGACTCACATTAATGTAATCTTTTTCTTTCTTTTTTTATGTAGATAATTGTGGCCAAGTCTCCTATTGCTCCATTTTCTGTATTCAACTACACTGTTCAGAACTCGGGTCTTGAACTGGAAGGTAAGGGCAGATATTGTTTGTGTTTGGTTGGCTGCATGTTGTCTTTTGAATATTTTATTGTGGATCTCACTGAGCTGCTTTCCTCTAAAGATATCCCATGCATGAAAGCACAGTGGAGACCTCCAATGCCCTCTTATTCCCAAGTGAATGGGATCCCTGCTGTGGAGGTGGAGGTGCATTGGCAGGTTTGACCTGGAATGGATTTGAACCCCAGGAATTAGACCCCTGTCTCCCAAATGAGTTAGTGAAGACTTTGGGAAAGGACGAGTCATTAGTTTGATCCTTTGCCAGTGCTCATTCATCTTTAATCTCATTTCCATCTGCTACAAAAACTTGAAATTGGTACTTGGTGCAAATGTGTTTATCATACCGCCACTACTTTTGTAAATGCAAAACATAATCCAAACAAGCTGTCTTGATTTGACATTTTAGTGTTTAAACTGATACAAAACCCAACCATTTCAAGGTTATTTGTCATTAAGTCGGTCAGATAAGTTAAGTGTACAGCAGGCTTGACAATAAGCATGAGGTTATGATGCTTTGAAAAAGAATCACAATGGAAATTAATTATTAATAAAGCACATTGTGCTTTAAATACTTCAACATGAAAAATACATTTTTCATGCATTCCAGGACTCTGAATTCTGTTCCGGGCTGTAACAAGTAATATGTTTGTCAGTATAATGACTTGTTTTTTCCATTCATTTTTCTTTATTTTTTTGCCATTTCTGGCCACAAAACTCTATTTAATGAGATTAAAAAATAATTCGATTTGGATTAGAGTTAAATTAAATATCCAATGAGCTAAACACAATGCTACCACATACTCCAGTTTCACTGACAAAAAAAAAATCCTGGGTAGGGGTGCTAAAATCAGGCACACATTAATTATGGCGATGGAACATATTTTATCAGTAACATATAAAAAAATGGCAGTGAATGCAGGATAAACAGGGATGGTTGGCTTTGTGGGCTACAAGTGAAAATGCCTTTTCAGTGATGTCTAGCAGTGAAGAGCCACCTACAGCAGAACTAGTGTTTCTAGTGTGCTTTCTATCTGAATACTTACAAGACGCAACCTTTCTTATTATACATGTATGAGGTGGTGAGATCTGAATCCATGTGGTATAACAGCAGGCATTAACTACTGTAGAACCTCAAAGTTACGAACAATTGAAACCAGAATCAGTAAAAGACAGGAATATCCGACGCTGAGAGCAAGCAGTTAAACACAGCTCACCTGGCTTGTTTTCTTACTATTATTCTTCAGGTTAAAGGTCTTGACCTTTTATTAATACAGTGCAGATACATTAAATAATTGAAATGAATACATTTCATGGCTTATGAACACCCTTCGTTCCCAATGTTCTTGTAGTTCTAGTGTAATTGCGTTGATTAGAACTATCTGAGTAACTTGGTCTCTGTGAAAGCTGATTGCAGCTTGGGCAACAGTCCTTACACAAGGCAGGGACAGCACAGTAATGAATTATGTAATTGTAAAACGTGTTGGAGTCTGAAGATTCCACAGTAGTGTATGCCCACAGAAACACATCATTCAATACTGGTGAGATTTATAAAAATAAATAAAAGGAGAACTATAAAGAGAAAGAGAAGGGTTTGTCCACTGTGCAAGTCAGCCAAGTCGTAGCAAACAATCCTGCTCACTGTCAGAGTGAAATAGAAAGCGGAAGCCAGTGACATTATCAAAAACCTCTCTTCACAGACCTGGTTTGGCAGGATGCCTTTGCTGGCTACCACCAAAACTCCCCTACGTCCTTCCCAATGACATGGATCTCTGTGTGTGAACGAGGGAACGTTGAGAGCGTCGGTGACGGGAAATAGGGCCAGTTGAGGGCCCTTCACTGTGCAAGCCGCAAAGAGAGCACATTTCCCGCAAGCACTTTAAAGACAGATTTTTTGTTGTTGTGCTGAAAGACAAAAGGGGTCTGGGTCTGTTGTAGGAGGGGAGCAAAACCAACCGCTCTGCTATCAGCACCCTTCTATGGCTTGTTTTGTGAGCCCTACTGAAGATAAACCAAGTCTCTCATAACATGGGGCATAAACAAGAACCTGTGCAGTAGCCGTTGCCAGAACTAAAAAAAAAAAGTACTTTAGCTTGGCTCACCAGGAAACTGGTGACGGCACTGGGCATTAAGAAAGTCCTACAGAAGTGGGTGTAAAGAAGTGTTAAATCTACCGCTTGTGTGTAGCAGTATTGAAAGTAAGGGATAATAATGGACAAATTTAAGATGTTTAACATTAAACTCACCCTGATTGAAGCTGACTTTCCTTAATAAGAATCCGTAATTAATCTGTGGCATATAATGTAAACTTAATTGCTATTCAGCAGTCTACCTGCAACATTTCCGGCATTTTAACCAAGAAAGTTGTTTTTTCTTAATAGAAATGCATGGTATTGTCTTATTTGGCAGTGCTCCATGGCTCTGTGGAATTACACTGATTTTAGTCTGGTATGGTTTTGTGGCAGTGTTGAATAATCATGAGTCACTTATGATGAGAATGGAATTATTCAGTATTTTGTTCTAGTTCTTGTGACATGAGGTTACATGCAGTTTTACATGTAGCAGTGTTGTTTGCCAGACTATAGATTTAGACCTTGATGTTTGTTCTGGAAAGCAGATCCGTCAGGCACTGCGGAACTTAATTAGAATCAGAGGCAGTGCAGTAATAAACTAGAAGTGATCCACATGCACTGGGGATCAGAAGTATGGGCACCCTGTGGTTTCAGATAATCATCCTTAACTTTAAACACTTTATTAGTTTCTTGAAGCAAGTCAAGGAGACAATCGCTTTGGCTAATGTCTTCTTTGGTGATTTTATCAAGGCTTTTTATTTATACTGTCCAACATTGAACATGAATGCCCAAAAATAATCTTCTGGAGTTCTTATGTGTTTAGGCTCAAATCAAAATAACAGAACGTGCAGGAACCAAAGCACATGATCTGCATTTCTTACTGCTAGAGCAGGCCTGTAAAAGTTCCCTAGAACATTGCAGATCTCTCTTTTTTTCCCTAGCTGGAGCACTGGTTTTCTTATAGTTTCCAATATCTAAGAGGCTGCAATTGTAACAAAGGCACCCCAGGGGCAAGGTATGTGTGTTTTTTAAAAGGATTAATTAGATACAAAAATTGCCTACCTCTGTTGCCCACCTCTACTTTCTACCATTTATTCACATGTTTCTGCTTATCAGCTATTAATGTGTCTGTCTGAATATGTTGCTAGTTAATTCTATACAAGCAAGGATAAAGTAACGGCACACATTTTTATATTATTTGGTATGGCTTTATTCGGCCTAATTACAGATTGTAACTGGCATAAATTCACATAGCATAGCTTTCTGCACATTAGGATATATTTTGCCACTCTCCTTGATTTATCTAATTAAACTGCTCAGTACTTGAAGGGTGACCTTTTTTTTGTACTAACCTCCTCACCTCAATCCAGTAGTGTACAATGCGATTCAGAACTGGGTTGTGGACCAAGAACCTTGAGGTTTCAGTGTCTGAAAAACGATAAACAGAAGGTGTCAAAACATTTATCAGGAAAACAGTTTTTAAATGTGTGTGTATATACACATATATATATATATATATATATATATATATATATATATATATATATATATATATATATAATGAAGAAAAAGCAATTATTTTTAATATTGGTAATTCGCTTTTAATAATTAGCTAAAATAGTGAGTCTTCAATGACTTTTGCTTTTCATTTATCAATGTTCTTCTTTATTAGGTATTTCTAGTAATAGATGAGTGCACTGTTGGATTCACATAACAGCTTTAATACATGAAATTGACATACTAGGCAAACAAATATTAAGTCATTGAAACAGACTAGTAAAAAAAAGAAACATAACAAAACTTTTAATTAAAAAAATACCCATTAAGTATTCATTAAGACTTTTTGTTTTAGTTTTGAAAGATGGTTTATCCTTTTTTTACAAACACTTTTAAAACTTCAGTGATTTCTGGCTGTTACTCTTTAAAAATATTAACAGTAACAACATTAATGTTGGCAGTTAGTAAATTCCAGCTGTCTTGAGCTTTTTAAATAAGGAACATGAAAGTTATTTTTTTCTAAATACTAATAAACTTAAAATCAGCGGTCAGCAGTTGGTCTTCCAGAGACAGCGCAGGGCAGCAATAAAACTCCCATCTGTGGAGCTGGAAACCTGGAGGACTTGCAGACCGCTCTTCTGGGAAAGTGAGGATGCTAACACAGAGCAGCCGTAAAACTCAATCTATAGCTGTAGCCAGGAAACCGGGTCACACAACAAAACAGCAATACAAATCTGTGTTTGTATTTTTAACCAGCTCCATCAGACACAGAGACAGAACCAACTGAGGATAAAGGGCAGCCAGAGACATGTGTGGTAACAAGGTCCTACTAGCCTAAACTTGTTAAACTAAATGAAGTAACATTCCTTCAGCTAAAATGAGTGGATAGGCACAAAGGCTGTACATGTAATATATGAAGAATATGAGTAAATATAGATACGTTTTTATTTTTAAATAAATATTGTTGATAGCACAAATATAAATAGCAAAGATACTTATATAAAGCAGCAGTAGCTGATGTAATGCAATAGTAATTTAAATTGTTAATAAATGAAATAGGTGGTGCCAGAATGTACATGAGTTTTGAGCTGTAATATAACATTACAACTAATTTAGTTTACTCTTAATGTTCATTTTCAAAATTTTTGGCTGCTCCATGCCTCATCGTCTTTCTTGCTGACACACTGTATAAAATAGGCTAGAATCGGGTCGAGCTCTTCCTACTCGCTGACGGTAGTTAGATTTTTTAAATTATTAATCCAATAATTATTTTTTTAAAATAATTATTGGACTGTCTCTGAAGGTTGTACGTGTGATACTTGTATTTTCTTTTTTAGTCATTTTGTTTGCAGCTTATTTCTTTTTTTTTTAGGGGGGGAGCTATATTGTGCAAACATAAATCTTAATGTTATGTCTGATAAACACTGCGATACAAGTCAAACTGATGCAAAAAAATGCAAAGAAACTGATGCAAAGAAATGGCTGTATCACATCTGATGCAAAGGAATGGCTGTATCACATCGATAATCAGGGTCTACTATATATAGACAGCATTATACATCTTTATCTGCTTGAGTGGGCCAAATTGTGGTTGAAAAAAAATGTATTGTACTTGACTGGTATGTCTTAACTTAAATTGCTCAAATTGAAATGTTTCGTTTTTTAACATTTGACCGCACAGGGAGTTTTTGTTGCAAAAAGCAAAAGATCATGACACAATAAGGGCACCGGCGGAGTTTTTTTGAGGTATTCTGTCTCAAAAAACAGACAATAAATCTGCTGATCTGGGTATTTTGGTTTTCAAACACAACCTCAGTGATATGCTTTGAAATAAGGCCTGTTTGGAGAAGTCATTTAACCTCCGACTTACACATCTACTGTATATCCTAGGCTTATGATAGACCTTTCTGGTGTGGAGAAATACCCTCAGGTTGTTCCTAAAACCATGGAAGGGACTCAAAACAATGGCCTTGTGACACTAAAGTGTGGTTTCCATAACACTTGTCTTGTCATACACACACCCCCCCCCACTACATTCGCACATAGCGCCACACACACACTTTAACTGACATACAGTACACACGAACACCCAAAGTGTACACCACACACTGTGTATTTAACATAATATAATATGGGGCACTCACAGTGATGAAACAAGTTTAGATATATTAACTACCTCTTAAGTAGTGAAGCGGTGAAAGCCTACTCTACCTTTTTGTCAGATAATTAATACAGATAGTGAGCAAGCTGCATTAATTACAAAAGTGTGGATGATGTGGCCACTCTCTTCAGAAAACACACTAAGACAGTGTTCACAACTGTAGCAGAAGACAGCTAAATAAGAGGTACACACATGTCTTCTTTCGCTTTGTGTCTGTGTTTAGTGGCTTGGCTCACAGCCAGTCTATTAGTTTGAGAAGAATAAAGAAAAAACGTCCACTTGGCAAATCTCTTTTCATAGAACGCCAGATGTGAGGCCCAAGATCCAGAGGCTTTCTATCCAACATTTCCACGCAGGATTCTCTGTGCCGCTTTCTATACAAATATAAACCTGAAGGCACTCTGTTTTGAAAAGGGATATTGCTTATAATTAATTCCAAACACCACAAAGTGTATTAGCAAGTGAGGAGTTATAAAAATGGCAGTGGACGTGTTTTGATATAAATTCCCTGCTTTTTCCACATTTTTGGCTAAAGTAATGTACCACACAGCCTTAATGGAAGTGCATTGGAGTTTTATTTTTAGACTGCTTAACACTTTACGTACTTACAAGCACTAACAATAAGAAATACAGGGGGACATGTATCAAGCATTTGCAATGGCATTAAGGCCAGAGTGATTAAAATTGCCCTGTATGTGTCATGACACTTTTGTCAAGTTAAGGCCGTGTTGCACCAGCAAAATGCGCTCCGACGCTCATTAGCCATGTATTTTCAGGTGAGTCAAGCCTTAATTATATGCATGGGCAAATTGTAGGTGGGGCTTATTTGTAAATGAAGTCTGTGATATTTAAATTAGATTTATGAAGCAGCAGAACAGCAGCGCTGCATCGGTCGATCTTGATACATGTCCCCCACAGTGTTTACAATTTACGAACAGCAAATAAAGGGCTGTGTGTGAAAAGCTGTCAACACTGTGGGTTGGTCCGTAAGGGAAATGGTGAACATTATGAAGAGGGTCAGATTCACTCTGCAACTGTCCAGTTGGTGGTGTTATTTTATTTTTTTTTATCTCAGAGGGATACGAAGAAAATGCCAATGTTATAACTCTTTACTGGAAGACTGCATATGTGGCCCAATAAACTATTTCTTCTCTGGAGACTTAGATTTTTATCTGGCTTGGGTTTGGTGGTCCCAGCTTAACCCAGGTAAAAACACACACACACATACAATACTACCGCACCACACAAGGCTCAGGACTGTATGGCAGGGGATATTTCAGGTCAGGCATGAGATACATTAGTCGAGCTTCATTTACAAAGTTGCATTTCATGTAAACAGTTTAAGGCCTTTTGCTAAAAAACAAAAACAAAAGCGCATTAAATAAATACCACCCCCCGCCCCCTCCCCCCCCCCGGGCCCCCATATTTCAAAGGCATGGGCAGGCAGCCATGCGTGCACTGGGAGTTATGCCAAGAGTCAGGCAGGCAGCCAGACAAGTCTGACTTTTTGCAAGTGGCTTGTTTTTCTTCTCCTGTTTTTCATAGATGCCCCATGGTCTTATTTCCAGTGGGATTGAGTTCCCACTTAGAGGATGAACTGAATTTAAAGTTTGTCTGTTCTTTACTCTCCAGTAGCATATATGGATACATATTAAACATATACTATATACCTAAATGTATATTTCAGTTAGGTAAAAAGAGGATACCAAGGCTTTGAAATGAATTAGCACTTATTAGCATTAGCAACATGAGCACTGTTCCCTACTCCTTGCAATCTTTTTTGTTCTTTGGTTGCATTAAAGAACTTGATTCCTCTTCCTTGTACATGTTCTGCCAAAGTGAAGTCCTTGGCCAGACCACAGACGTTTATGATCTCATAAAAAGGTATACTATGGTAAAGGCATGTAAACTGTAAGCAAGCAAGGGAATCACATAAGTATGGTAAAGTATGATAAAAACTGGGAAACATTAGTGAAACTGCAAAATTATGAGACTGAAATGTATGACTGATTTGGATGGGCAGAACATTACAAGTTCAGGCTGCCCATACTCCCTTGGCTCGGATCTCCTCTTAAAAACGTACTGCATCCCTCAGAAATGTATTTCCAAACCTATAAGAACTGCATTTTGTTTTGTTCAGAATTCTGCATATATATACTATAATAAAATAACCACTTGCCAAACAATAAGCCTAGCCTTAAAAAGCAGTGAACCCAGCTTTATTGTCAAATGGTAAATCAAGCATATCTTTCAAAAAAGACCCACACATGCAAATTCAACCCTGACGTAGTCCTATTTGTTGAAGATTGGTACTTTTGTATACAGGAAGCATGCATGCACACATTCTCACAGTAAAGGGGTGTACTATTGCAGTCATTAAACACCCTGTATTTAGAACAGTTTTTTTTTTCACTTCAATTTCCTCAAATGACATTGAATTAGAGTGTGTTGCTGGTAAGTGGCGCAGAAGGAGGACAGATCAGCGTTTACTTTTTTGATGCTACTCGGTGAATAGAACCCCTTGTTGGCACAACCAGCCCACCCCCCTACCCCCCTCTCCCTCCTTCTTCGAAATGATCAGCCCGTGAAATGCATTACCGAAACTAAACTGGGAAGAAAAAAAAATGCAAATTAGACTCAGCTGTTTTCCGTTCATGTTTGTAGCCGTGCGCATGGTGTTCAGGAAAGAAAAACAAGAGGCTGAATTAAATCTAAAATGGCTGGGGTGTCTCTAGAGAGTTAGGGCTGATGTGTTTTTAATGACTCGCTGCTGTTTTTAGAGGGTTCCCAAACCTTTGCTGCCCTTCTCAAAAGCATGTTTCTCTTACCCCAGAGCCAGCTTCCTGACTGGCCTCTGAGTAGATCCAGTACCTCTCTTTCTTATATCATGAATTAATTTTATTTTCAAACCCTTTTAAGTGGTTGATATTACATCTTAATATTTAACATGTTTTTAAAGCTCAGTTTTGTTTTTTTTGTGATTTTTAATGATCTTTGGCTTGCATCCTGCATAACATAATGTTGGTCTCTACAATGATGAATTTGGAGCAGCCAAGCAGCTGTTCATCCAGAGCAAACCTTTGCTTGAAGTTTATTTGGGTTAAAGTAAATGAATGTGCAGCATGCAAATAAGTACCGGCTGTTGTCGTGGTACTTGCTGTGTTCTGTTAGGTATTGTATAATTCTGTCTTGTTGATTTACAAAAGCTATATTCTAATATATTCATAAGCAATTCTCCATATTAAAACATTATTACAAAACATGTTTGAATTGAGCTCCACAATTAATACTTTTTCAGCAACTGTGACTGAGAGCAAATGAATCCGAGTCAACAATCTCCCTCCCGACCTGTGAGGGCGCTGTTTAACAGGAACAGTGTGCCCTGGACTGGGTGGTTTGGCAGTTCATTACAGGGTCAGTCGGAAGTTGGTTCAGAAAGGGGGAGGAGTCACAGTACCAGAAGTCATCGCCTTAATGCGGTGGGAGATGTGTCAGTCATGGATTGGAGGATACGTGATTGCACTCTCTACCGGAGGGGGCGTGACTGAGGGTGTATCAGGGGATGCGGCAAAGCAATCTGTTCCTTTGTTATAGTTACGGAAAGACCTGTAAAGGACGTACAAACGAAAAAGTACCGTGAGTGTTTAGTGTTGTCTTATCTGTCTGTTTAAACTGTTGTTATTTGTTATTCTAGACGGCTAAATATCCGGGAGCAGTCGCGCTAAGCCAGCATCAAACCCAGACTACACTGCACTACTGTCACCGATTATTGTATTAAATCACCACTTGCACTAGGAGAACTCACTATTGGACTTGTGATCATGTGTGTATAAAGTGTGTGTCATTATTAGTATTATTATTTCTGGACTGAACCCCATGGTTTACCTGCGCTGTACACATTGTTTTGTAGAGCCAGGTATTATTATTTAAGGTTGCCAAACAAGCAACCCAGCACATATAAAGAGCTGTTTTTCACCGTGAACTGTGTTGTGTTTGTTATTACTGAGCACTGCATCACCTCTACACCTGCGCACTGCAAACCACTTTGCCACAACAACACGGTACACTTTTGTGTTACTTGGCTTTGGCATATTCAGATACTTTTCATAAAATGCCTCTGCTGAACTATGAGCACATGACTTGCACACAGAACACGATGATTAAGCCATCACCACTGTATGTGTCCATAATGACTGTCCACTTGTTAACCTGAAACAATACCAAAAATGTGTAATTTCTATAGTGCTTTGTTTCTGAATCACCTTGGATATCAATTTTAAAGGATTTTTGGCTCCCATGTTGAGTATTATGCAAGCCCTATGCAATGAAGAATTCCAGCTGTCTGACCGGACACTGGGGAGGGAAAGGAAGTTTGAGAAGGAGTTTGTGGAATGACTTTAGTGTCTGGCTCGGTCAATCTGACACATGTTTTGTTGTGCTTTTGAACAAAGTGAAAAAAAAAAAAAAAAAATATATATATATATATATATATATATATATATATATATATATATATATATAGATAGATAGATAGATAGATAGATAGATAGATAGATAGAAAAAATAAATGTATATCTATATAAAATAACTTTACACCAGGTTAGACAGGTTAGTCTTTTTCAAAGGACCCTGGAGACATCAACTGGAGATGTTCGTGTTCAGATAAACTAACCAGATGCATCCTATTAATGTTAAAAGACCTACTGAAAGATATTTGTAATTCCCTTAGGTGCTACAATCAGGCTTACTACTGCAGACTCAGTATGGAAAGAGCTTGAATACTAATATGTCTGCCGTATTGAGGTCATGTGAAATTTCAGCAGCATAGAGACAGTACATTTTAATGTGCTTAGATTTTCTTACTTAAAGAGTAAGTAATGGGGTTCCGAAATATATAGCGTCACACGTCTCCACGTGTTGCTACAAATGCTTAAATAACCTGCCTGTCATTTTTCTATTCATGTTAACATCCTGACAAACTTGTAAACACTTATAACTTCAAAGTCTGTTTCAGAGCTCTTTTCAAAATGTCCACTGTAGTGCACTGATAGTGTAAGGATTATTGCTCACGTTGTCAAACAGGTAACACAGCAATAACAATACGATGAGGTACGGAACAGAAAGCCAGAGCACTTATGTTGTGTTTTATTTGTTTTTTTATTGCTTTTTCTGCAGTGATTTTGAGGACAGATCTCAAACCATATTGATTCAACTCTGGACATACAGATCTTTTTCAGATATTCATTATATTTCATTTTTAGAAATCAATTTTATCAGAATTGACACTTCCCTTTAATTACGCCTTCGGGGATGCTTGGTTTCTTTTTACAAAAAATCCCATTTCTAGTTGATACATTGTCTTTGTTTCTTTAGCTAATTAAAATTCAGAAGTACTTTGGGAACAGTTACATCCAAAACATGGCTTGACATTCTAAAACCTAAATTAATGGGCTTAGCCGTTAATTATAATGTTTGACTTTGTGATTACTTTTTCTTTAAAGGCTTGTGACCAGGATGACTGGTGGTGACGTCAGGCCAGAAAATGAATGGAACACACAGGCAGTATTATGGGACGAGATGCAAATGCGCTCTTTTTTCATTTATTATTTTAAACAAAACAAAAGTCTCACAGAACAAAACGTTGTGTTGGCAAAACAAATAGACAGACAAGAAAATAACTAAAACAAGTAACAATTGTTTCTTTTAATAATTATGTTACCCCTTCTTACTCCCATTCTCTACTCTTGAACACTCAACAACCGCGTTGCAGCCAAAGCTGCAGGTCTTTATAGTGGTGACTGAGGGATTAACTAGATATTAATGATCTTATTATCCCTTGGTCACATTTTGCACAGGTTTATTAATTCTGCGTGACTGTCAGCTAGTTAGATAAACAGTAGCTGACAGCCACGAGGTATTTTTAAAATAAATAATGGCAGACAGCACCTTGCTCGTCCTACCAAACATAATAAATCAAAACACTGGCTTTTCACTGTCACATAAAATACATAAATCGTAATATTAATAATAAACAAATACAAAATAATACAGACCATGCACAGGGGCGGGGAGTACCCCGTCACATTTACTTGGTGTTTCAAATCTGCTTCGTGTTCCAGTTTCTAATCCATTTTAAGAGGCTGGTCAGATGTTTAGCATGGCTCTTTTAAATTTTGCGGCAGTATGGAAATCTTTGTGATCCATTGGTCACGTTGGTGACTGGAGCCATACTGTTGTTGGAGTTTTATTTGGCTCAGATGGCATCCTCACACCAAATTGTTTTTAACTTTCGAGAACAATTTAAAGTTGCCATTTCACAGCAAATTAGCTAAATCAGTCACTGGATTGCCGGAGATAGAACAAGTTACAGGAATTATAATATTTGGTACTTTCAAAAATTCATTGAGAGACATGTCACCTTCCAATTTTAGAAGGAGACTAAAAAGGGACTCTAGTATTATTTCTTATTTGATTTTTTTATTTTTTTTTTAACAACATACGTGTGCTGTGCTCTTCTTCTAATTAAGAGTATTAGATGAAGTTAACAAAAATGACCCAGTACCGTTCAATTGCACTTTGGCTGCTGTGTTTCATTGAAAGAATATTTGAGAAGATTCCTTAGGTTCCATAAGGGGTAAGTACAGGTATTAATTTATGCAGCAAAAAAAGTTTCTATTGGTGTGCGCTGCTCTGTGTTCATGTACAATCAGCTCTGTTAATCTCAAGAAATATTATTTTAACTCCAACAAGAGGGCGTGTCCCCACAGGTACAGAACCAAGCCTTGTGAACAGAACACTTGTATTTGTAATACACAAGGATAAGGTAAGCCCTTTTCCAAAGTGGGTAGCAGTTCACACATACAGGTAGTAGACTGATTAGGCTGAAACAGTCTCAAAGGAATTTGGTATGGTAAGTTTCCACTGAAGCTAAGCTGAACTGATTTGATTGTGTATAGTACATTATATGTGTATAGTACATTATATGTGTATAGTACATTATATGTGTATAGTACATTATATGTGTATAGTACATTATATGTGTATAGTACATTATATGTGTATAGTACATTATATGTGTATAGTACGTTTCTGTAGCAGAACCAGAAGAGGAAATGTGTTCCATTGCTTGAATGCTTCTAAGAGGCCACGTTTGTAGAATATTTGTCTTTCAGTGGCTTGCTGTGGTATTTTTAAAAGTGGATTCATCCCACTTGACTTTGGTGACTATTTTATCCACATTGATTTTGCCTTAAGCCTTTCGAACCTGTTGCACTTTCTATGACTGTTTTGGGCAGATTGGGCAGCAGTGTGGAGTAGTGGTTAGGGCTTTGGACTCTTGACCGGAGGGTTGTGGGTTCAATCCCCAGTGGGGGACACTGCTGTTGTACCCTTGAGCAAGGTACTTTACCTAGATTGCTCCAGTAAAAACCCAACTGTATAAATGGGCAATTGTATGTAAAAATAATGTGATAACTGTATAATGTGAAATAATGTATAATGTGATATCTTGTAACAATTGTAAGTCGCCCTGGATAAGGGCGTCTGCTAAGAAATAAATAATAATAATAATGACTGTAAGGTTATGACACTAAGGTTTCTGCTCCCTCAGTTCTCACTAGATGGCAGCATCCAGCAGCATTGCTACGCCTCATACTTAAAAACACACCTCTTGCAGAATGGTGGAATTATAGAATACAGTTAGAAAAAAATTGGATATGGTTTTACAAAATTTGGTGCAAAAATCACTGAATTGATTTCGAACTCCCAGGGGTAGATACATATTGTTGTAACTTATATGAACAGGAATAAGGGGATTATAATGGCCAAAAGAATGTAATCAATGAGATAAGATCTTACACTACTGTACGAAGGTAGCTATGTTATATACAAGCTGTAAAAAGTTATTATAGTAATGATTGTTGTATAATATAATGAACTACTGAATTTACTTCCTGTATTCAATAACTTTTTTTTTTTAATGCACCTGAGGCAATGGCTGATTCAGTACAACTGCTCCCCTTCACTTGTGTAATTGCGTACTTAGAATGTGTTTATTCAGATTACAGAGCATGCTGTTTATAATAGGTGGAAAACCAGGTCTGTGTCATAACCTCAAGATAAATACCTTTTTAGGGACATACTTACCTTATAAGCTCAATATCAAATCTATGGGTAAAATTTGATTAGCTGGAAAACTGGCCTTTTAAGTTTTATTTATTTATTTATTTATTTATTTATTTATTTATTTTGCGACAGTACTTGATAACACAACTTGAATGTGTCTTAATGTTTGGTTAATTGACTCACTGAGTGACATTAGGGGAATCATGGAGGAAGAAGTCTACGCCTCTACTGTTAAAAAAAAAAAAAAAAAACTACTATTGTCAGCAAACTGGTCAAGTTATTTTTCAAGGATAAACTTATACGAAATGTTACAAATCCCAAATGAAACGTGACACCCTCCCCCTTTAGAATAGTACATTAAGCTGCTGGACAAGCCCACTCCCCCTTCCTTGTGTCTCATGCAGGATCCATTATTATTTTGAAGGGTAAGAACAAAAGGTCAAGACCGGGCAGCTATGAGTGGACGAGCAGGGGTGGGGGTGGGGTGCTTGAGGGGACGGTCTCCTTTCACAGACACACACGCAGGCCTTGAAAACAGGGCTTTCATTTAGTCCACTTCTACAATCCCTAATTTGGCCCATTAAAACCAGTTCCTCGTCCAAAAAAACAGGGCAATCATTGCCACAGTGATTACTCACAGATGTGCAAACTTACACAATGAAGCAGACTGACACAGACTTAAACAAATGCATACAAACATGCACACACATACAGCAAACCGACATTTACACAGAGAAACACAGGCAGAGACAATCGCACACAATCATAAACAAACACATGAATGAACACACAGACATACCTATACAGACAAATACACCAACATTATAATTGACACTTGTTTTACAACTGTTTATAACCAAAAACATTTGATTGCCCAGAAAAAGAGGATTCTGCAAATATAAGCCTACTGTACATTAATAACCAAATTAAAGGTCTATATACAAAACTATTTTTAATATTAATACTAAACCAAGTTTATCAAATGATCAGCCAAACCATATCAGTATTTTGTGAAAAAACATGAAACGCTCACATGTTCTCATAGATGTGTAATATTTACCATGTTTTAACCCAGGACATTAATAAGAGTACAGTGCTACTTCTTTATTTTGCTATCTGAATTAAATATAAAAAAAAATCATAAAACTATGAAAAAAATCATTAAACAGTGAATTAGAGAAGGGCTCTTATAATATAAAGTAAACAGCATGAAAATTTAGTGTTGACATTACCTAACCACGAATTGAATTATCAAATCGCGTAATAACAATTGAGCACTGTATTTAACAATACTAATATCTTTAATTTACTACTTTACTAGCTTGGTCATATATTTAAAATTACTGGTGGTAAAATGTAATTGTTGCCCAAGCAATTTGCAGTTCTACCAGCATACCAGTATGGTAAATGCAGTATGCAGTGTACTACTTACCATGTTATTTATTAGTATTTTATCACCTTACTTTACCATGTCTTACTTGGCTTAACTTTGCTATGATTTTACTGTGGTAAACTTCTATTAATGTGTTTCATTGATGCATCTAAAATCAGTCCTGTTTTGATGGTCCAATAACTGAGCAACTTATTGATCTTCCAGATGGATGTAACGCTACGAAGACTTACTCAAGCAGGCTTTTCTTACTCTTACACTTGTACTATAAAAAGCTAGCATATAACTCACTGTGAGGAAATATTTCACTAAGCCCGTAAGTGGCAGGAATTCTCAATTTGTATGTATTTAATGTCTCCTGAGACTGGCCTTAGATCCCATTTAAGCCCTTTCCCTTTCTGCCGCTTTGGCAGTTCCCACAGACACCCCCTGTTGGTTGGTAGAGGGAGGGGGGGTCGGTTTAATGAGATGACACACAGCAGCAGGTGTTTTGAGCCAGCTTCAAGAGTGGCTCTCTGGAAAACAGAAAAATGTTGGAATATGAAACTTTTTTTCCTCAAGGTCATCAGTTCAGTTCCAACGCTCTTGATCAAAAGCCATTTTGATCTGGTGAATGTTGGGAAAATGTTGTAGCCACACCTGTTCCTTCACAAATAACTCTATTTAGTTGAATTGTATTTATTGTTTTTTTTTTCTTATTTAAAGTGTACATTGCTAGACATAGACTAAGCGTATGTATAAGCACACTCGAAGAGTCATGAGTGGTGACGGGTGTAGCTGCAGAGTGTACAGTGAGGAAACAGGCTGTCTTTTGGAAGCTGTAATTCAGCTAGACAGACTCAATAGAGAGTTTTTAAAGCAGTGTCCAAGAAAAGGAGATGGACTGTCTAGAAATGACAATATCAGACTGCTTCACAGAGCCCAATTTACTGTAATCTACGACCAAAGGTAACATTGGCTACATTTGTGGGGGTGTATAGTGCCACTTTGGTACGATTATAATCAGGGAACAGAATTCTGTCATCTGAAGCTTTTATTCTAAGTATCTAAACTTAAGCAGACTGCATGCTGTACATGGCAGAACTATGCATCAAACAGATGTGTTTTATAGATAGGAATAATGTTGTGGTGTGTTCATCTCAGAACAATAAACACTAGGAAAATTTAAAAAAAGAAAATGATGTAATTTTTCTTTTTTGCATTTTCTATAGATAAATTATCCTGGTGCATTTTCTGTATTATATGACTAAAGGGTGGTGTGTTACATTATGAAAAGCAGAGGTGCATTGGTAGTCTGACACACTGTATTTAGATTAATCTACAATGCAGTATACTACAAAGTTGGACTAATGTAATACTGTATGCCAACCTTTATAAATCAGTACTAACAAACCCAAGAATCTAGATCATGAATGAATCCCAGTGAATGTATCCTGTGTAAATACAGTATTTTCAAATGAAGCTCAAAGCTCAATAAACACAACAAAACCTGCTTGGTCAAAGCAGTGTAAAGGAATGTGAAGTGAAAAAAAACCTAAATAAAATAAAGCCAATACGCTGTAGCCAAAGCGGCTTCATTTGGTGTCTTGCTTTTAATCCTCTTTCTTTTTTCTCCACTTTCTCGAAATCCTTTCCTATTAATTATTCCTAATTTCCTCTGCTGTAATCACCTGCTATAGTCTCTCCATTCCATCACCACCCAATTAATTGAATCCTCCTGTCTGTGTAAAGCCTTTCCTCTGCCCCCTATAGAGAGGGAGAGAAGCAGGAGAATAGGTGAAAGGGGTAGGGGTTGATGAGTTAGATCTGTGGGAGAGTGAACCCTTAGACCTCATCTCTTTGCACCCCAGGTTCTGCACTTGAAGCAACTGTGTTTAAATGCTGAATTCACACTGGCGTCCTTGTATTATTCAGATCTGTTTTACAATTAGACCAAGCTAGATCTAATCAAGTGCTGGTGTTGGCCCATCTGCCTTTAAAAAAAAAAAGGAAAACAACCTGTGATGTTTAGTATCATAAAGCACTGCTTATAATGTTTGCTCACTATGCTACATAAAACGTCAAGAGATCAAAAGTGTACAAATCACTAAAGCATTCTTATTTTCTATAACATAAAATAAAACAATGCAACATCCAAGTCTCCCAAGTAATCCCTGGTTAAAATAAGTACTTCCAGTTACCATGTGGGATACATTTACAACAATGATGGAAACAACAACCAGAATTGTGGTATGCACATCATTCATGGATCTCATATTTATTTTAACCAGTGACAGATGGAAATGAAGTTTATGGTCCAAATTAACTTAGTCATATCATCAGTAATACTTACATCAGAACAGGACCAGAGGGTATTAACTCTCTGTTGTAGTTTTTTTAAATTTAATATTCCAAAAAATATGCTTCATTGGGTTTTCATTGTTTCAGCAGTTAGAATTACCCCCAATACATCTCTGAATGCGTCGAAAGATCCTTCTTGCAAATTACTACAGCACCTGCATCCTTTTCTAGGTATTGTGGTAATTATAGTCTAATCAAAATGCAACAAAATGCATTAATGGCTCAGTAAACTATAACCATGTTTCTTTAAAATTACCTTGTGTTACAGATTGTGGTGTACTTTCTCAGTATTCTTTTTGTGTGGTATAAATGTTTAATGATGGTAGTTCACAAATTATTTTTGAACTCTGACTGCTTTTATACCGCAGTGTATTTATACAGCTTCTTGTGTTCTTTAAAATGCTCTACTGCTGGCACTTCTTCAACTGCTCATATGAAAAATTCACTTTGACCTTGGAATTAATATGGCTGTCATCTTATGGTCACATGACTTTAGTTTTCCAGATGAAAAGGACGCTTTGAGATACACATCTTTCTTCTAGCATTTTCTAGGTCAGTTGTGGGTATTGTGGATTACAAAGGCAATCCTTTTGTTGCATGAGCTTTGAACAGAAGGTAGAACATTATATTTTAAATAAAAGTATTTAACAGGTTCCAGTAGTTTAACATTTCAGTTGCAATGCAGTTTAAATTACTGCTTAACTTGTAAACATAAGACAGGAGGCAAGGAGCCGCAGCAGTGACTAATCAGACTGTAGTGCCAGCTAGACAGGTGTAGACATCAGAGAATGTATTGTATCATGCCAGGGCTTTATAGGCACGTATAAGAGGCTTGGGGAGGCTAAGCCTAACATTATATCCCGTGTACCAACTACAATACACCAACATTAACACATGCAACATACAACATAAAACACAAAAATACACACAGGGGCAGGGCACATTGCCTCAAGGCCATTTTTTTGTGTCAAACCACGATTAGTGTCTATACGCTTTGAATGTATTGGGTTCTATGTTGGATTTGTACTTTTGCTAGTCCCCACTGTGTGTCCCTTTAAAAGAGGTGTCTGTGTTTCTTAAAGCAATAATATACAAATAGCAAATAATAAATTGTTCTTGATCTGAACTGCACACAGGCCTCTTGCGTCACTGCTGATCCACTTCATGCATTCTTTGGGCAGACATAAATTCCAGATGCTATAAAGATGAGGATTTGGCAGCAGACTTGCACAGGACCAGTTTGATCTGGTTCTGTAGAGGGCTGCTGTTTTTGCTGTGGCTGTTTAGAAGAAAAAAAAAGGCCCAGCTGCATGTTTGCAATTTGTGAACTATTAATAATTTCAAAATTATTTCTAACATATGAAACACTTATAACTTAAGGCTTGTTTGTTAAAGGTCCTTTTTTGGATTAGAAATGTTTTGGGCTGTTATTGATCTCTTATCCTTTATACAATAATTGACTGTCACATTATATTTCTTTTCGCTTGATGTGGGCTAAAGTTGTTTAACTGATCTCAATTGACTGTTTAGGTTAGGCTTGTGTAGACCGGATTGAAATCAAAGTTTAGAAGTGTTAACACTGCAATGTAATTTGGATAACTTTTTATTTTCTCAATCTGTTTCACTTGAGGTCTTTTCAGAGATCTTCTAGGCATTTAATTGGAACAAGATGTCAGTAATGGTATGTTTAACGTTTTTGTAATAACTTCAGCTTCCTGTACAAACTGGTGGTTGTCATAATGTACATGAACGTAAATAAATACACGATGGGAGTTATTTTAGATTGTATTTTTTTCAGCTCCTGTTTACTCATGCTGGCTGTGTGTAAACAGTAACAAGGCACTGTGCTGCTTATCAGTACAAGACTCCAGTGACTGTTTAGCCAGGGAACAGACGCAAAAAAAGGAAAAGTTGCGTTGGCAACATTAAACGATGAAGTACTGGGGAAAAATAAAATAGGCTACTATTCAAGATAAATAACAGTGAAGATGGAGTGTGAAAAATGCAGTTTCACCAAAAATAGTGGGTGGATAGCGTCCACCCTTCCAAAAAAGTGAGTGGACGGCATCCACCCTAAAGTCTAACACTGCTCCAGAACCCTATCACACTACATATGCGGAATTATTTTACTTGGGGTGGGTCATGGAATCTCATCTTACCTGATTTTGCACATAGACTAATAAGAAAGTGTAATCCCAGTAAGTGTTTGACTGAGAAAAGCACATTTCGAGTTGAGGTGTACGCAAAAGAGCAAGAGCTACACAAGACTTTAAACTACTGCACAATACCATGTTTTAGCTTACGTTGTTTTATTGGCTAAGTGTTTTAATGTAGATAAAAAATGTGATTCAGTTTATGAATTATGTAAAACATATACAATCTACTTACAACGTAATGTGAGTGAGATGGTTGGATGGCAGCATTCAGTAACATATAAGTTTTAGAAAACTGACAAAAGGGCAGAGTGCTGGGTAAACAAGTAGAAATACTTCCTTTAAAATAAGACATGAATCCAAGTTCTTATAAAGAATCCGGGATAAGTTGGGTGGGGTTACTAACCCCTGTGTCCAACCTCACACACATACACACACTTCTACACATGCATTGACCTTGCGTGTGTGCTGCAGCACTGCATAAGCCATCATACATTCTTGGGCCACAAAACATCTCCAGCTATGTATTGACTAACAATCAAGATAGTATAATAGTTCCTGTTTGTTTTTAGTATGAAGGCATGACGTGTGAACATCAGATTTTACTGCACAATCTCAGAATTGCAATGTTAAGTTATCAAAATTAAGTGGTTGCATCGCCAATGTTTTTTTCTTTTTTCTTTTTTTTCTTTTTTTTTTAGACAACCGAAGGGTGGATGGCCTTAGATTTCTCGGAGAGTAAGACTTGTTGATTCTTTCTGCAATGCCTTTTTTAGAATGGACTAATAGTTCCCATAATACTAATGCGTTTATGACATGGCCCTAATTTTAGTTTCAAGGTCATTGGTATTGAACAAACACACTGCCCACAGTGTACCAGCTCTGTAGTCTGCACCTCTGTGATGTGGGCGAGGGCCAGCTAACCATGAAAAAACCAGCTAGCCTCTGATCCTTTCCATAATCCCTCTATTGTCACAACAGTGTCCGGCTTAGAGAAAGGGGGTTTGGATTAGCTCTGTGCACTAAAGGGAGAGTGGGAGTGTTTTTTTAGTTACATTGCAGTTCATTCCAGACTGCAATAAATCTCCCAAACCTGTTGCATAAATTGGCTGCTTTAAACGATGTGTGGGGGGAGTGTCTGACCGTGTCTGTTTTCTTGTGATCTGTATGTGGCCATGCACGTGTGGTTTTATATACTATATACACCGCCTGCACAATTTATAAGAAATACTTTTGTCTGATTTGCAAGCTGTCATAGTGGAGCCTTTGCAGTAGGCTGATGGTTGCTACGATGATAGCTGTTAGCAATTTTTTCAGATTTTCCCCCAGTGTCCAGTCCCTGGATCAGTCAGTGCTGTTATCTGTGCCTCAATTAGGTGATTATTTTTTTCAAACTGCTACATGCGATATGTTTCTGGGCTTGGTCAGACCTCAAATCTGGTTATATTGTAGGGCCCCAGGTGTCAGAATGTGCCATCTGGTCCGGTGATAGACCTTCCCTCTGGATATATTGCATTTAGTGGCCTGCGCCGCCAGTCCTACCGCACCTTTAAAGGTGTAATAACTAAGGTTTTAAACCCTATTCTTTAAGGAGGTGTACTTAAAAACATTGTATTGGCTGCCATTCAGTAAATACAAGTTTTAAAGTGTCATTGTGTTTTGTTAATAATAATTATTTGAGGCACCTCATGGTCAAGTGTTTCTACTAAATTCAAAGTGATCTGAAACAACCTACATTTTGAACTTTCCATTTACCAGGACAGTTCTTTAAGTTCATGAGGTGTCACTGCCTCCTTGATGCCTAATACATTTTCTTAACCACTAAACACAATAGAACAATCCTCTCCTCCATGCTGGTCTGCAGGTTTTAGAGAATATGAGTTAATTCAGGAGTGGAGAAAACATGGCCTCTTGTTTCTTCCTTGTGGATGATCAAAGGACTTCATTCTCCAGTCTTGCCTGGCCCTTACCTTTTGAGGCTCTTCTACCTGTGCGTCCTTGTGGACAGACAGAAGGCTTTAGTCTCCAGTGCTGTCAGTACCTCACCTTTCAGAGATTTTGTACTCAACACTCAAATCTTTGCTTAAAAAAATACCCTCCTTAAACTTCCAGTGAACTCTGAAATCTGATAGAAGACTGGAGCGCATTTTTTAAAACCAGACTTAGTCCAGTATCTCGAAACGAATACGGCAGAGCCCTGCATAATGGATTAACTTCCTGTCTTTGGAAGGATTTATAAATATTTGGGGTAGAATAACTAGTCAACAGTCTCTGGACACTAATTAATTACCTCAGAGTCCTGCTTTTCATTAATGTTGCCTAGTATCGACTGGTCGCAACTATCCAAGAAAGGGTTTTTTTTAGTCTTAGTTTGAGTTTACTGTATTTTTCTACCCAGGTTTTTAACAGCATAGGAAGTCTTGTATTTGTGTTGTTTTTTTTTAATGTATTACTCCAGTACAGTAACAGCATTGCAGCATGTTTTATACAAGATACTTGATATATAGAAGACACATGGTTTACTTGAGAGCAGCTTACATGTGTATCATAAGTAAGGCTTCTGATTTTCTTTTTTAACCGATAAAAACCAATAAAACCAACAAAAATGAAATTGGTGTATAGCCAATAAACACCGGAAAAACACTGGAAATGGTTACTCAATCCACGTTGACTTATCCCCTTTCCCATTTAGAAAAAAAACTACCTTTCCCAGTGCAGCTGGGCAGTGCCCCTCCTTCCTGACTTGTATCTATCATTGATTCGTTCTGAATACTTTACACCCACCCCAACTACAGAGTGGCTGCAAATTCCTACATTTTTATTGGAGACTTGGCTTGCGAGATTTAAAATGAGATTACAATTAGAAATAGAGGCATGTTTGCGGGATTTAAAGCTGTATTACAGTTAAGATATGGATGATTTAAAACAGAATTGCAAATTGTGGCGAAATGTAAAAGAACACACAAAAAAAACAGAAAAAATGTCCACCGTAAAACTCAAAAATAGCTAAAGAATAAACACAGAAAAATTAAATAAATAAACAATGAAAAACAGAAGCCCTAATTATAAATCACAACCCACATGGTTACTAAGGCATTTGTCTTGCCTCTGTCAGCAAAAGCTGGTGATGCAGTTGAGCCAAAGATTGTATATTAGGATTGTCTCACTTTACAATAAGTGTACACTGTAGGCAAAGAAAGAGAGGCAAATCAGCACTAGCTGCAGTGTTTCCCCAGACCCCACTACTCACTATCTTGACCCGCAATGACCTCAAAACCCTCAAAACGTTCCTAACAATCTAATAGTAAAACTGCTGTAATTAATGTCAGGGGAAATTGATCTAAAAGATGTATGTAATTGTATCACAGAACGTGTTGGGGTTAGATAAACTAATCAGATTCCCTTAAAAGAATAACTAGCACATATTTGCAAGTTCACTTACACATATGATCCTTGACAACCATCAGTATTGGATTACTTTCAGCATGATGTTTAGCCAGCGGTGCTAATTTCAAAGCAGCTCTATGAGTACATTAGGTCTTTTCAAGCTAATAAAGCCTTATACCTCTTTCCAATATTTTTTTTTAATTGTTTTTATTGGAAGACTTTAAGACAACATGTTCATATTTCTGGTAGTTAAATTTAAATATATTAGTACAATAAGTGAAACTGTTAAAAAAAAAAAAAAACTTGCTTTGTTTCAACACTACCTCCTACAATACAATTAAGATACATAGCTTGCCTCCAGTTTTTCAATATTAGGGTCTCTTTCAGGAAGGAGCAAATTATATGGCAGATAGAGCGCCACATAGGTTCTTGTCTTGACCTGCATAGAGGTAGAAGAAAAAAAATGAGGGGTTCCAGTCTAGTTGTTTTTAATGGGGATAGGATTTTGGAAGAGGTTATCATTTGTTACAGTAATGGTGAAGTGAAAATAAAACATTGCATGTATAAACAAAGCTAACATTTCTTTGTATCCTAATCAAATATTTTTAACCTCAACAATTGTGGTATAATGACTTCTTGCTAGTCTTTCATGCCCAGACGCCACAAAGCACTGTACATCAAAGATTAATCTCTTGCTTAGCTCGTTTTTACTTGCCACAGCAGCTACGGTTTGTTAATTTCCCCCCCATTGTATCTTTTCCCACTGAGCTCTGTACCTGTCATAAATGTTTGTGACCGCCAGCTTTACTGGTCATGAAACCTGCTGGGAGTGGTGGTTTTGGGGCAGCCCCAGTCTTCCCTACAGTCGGTACACTGGTTTCACTGGTGCGAAATACCCCAAGATCCTTTCTCCCTTGCTGCCTTTGGTCTTTTCTTTCACTTATTCACCCATTAAGGCAGGGTGGCAACTTGTCGCACTGCATTCACAAGGTTAAGCAACCTGGTGAGTTAATCCAGTACTTTGCCTCATGCTTGTTTAAAGTGTCCAGTCATCGGGTTTGCTGGGAACCCTGCAGGCTTGTTTATCTGTAAACCCCCCACAGGATTATGGAGTTAACGTCAGGTCAAGATCAAAGCAACCACGGCCTTCTGTAACTCTTGAGCTCAGTCACTGTGACACAAGACAGGTCAGTGTAATAAATAAGGGACTGAGCTTCCTTCCAGACCAAGGAAGTTATTGCAGTAGTAAAACAATGCTTCCCTGAACTGCACAGCTCACTGCGCTGTTTCCTGTTCATATCAAACCTGGTAGTGGATCCAGTGAAGCTTAACTTGTTTAACCTCAGAGACATACAGAATATATCGCAGGCAGCATTTCAGGTTTAGAGCCTTTAAATTAGGATTGAGTGTTTATTTAACTTTCAACGCTGCAAACCTGTATTCACATCAAGGAAATATTTGTATTTATTTTTCAGTATAGGACACACTATTATATTCTTTCTGTGAAGTTACTTAGTACTGAAATAATTCTAGGACCTCTTTACAACCTTGTAGTTCAAACATTACCTAACTCGATATGCAAAACTAAGCAACATAATATCATAGAATATATTGTAGGTTTTTATTATGTCATACATTGTCCTGCATAAAATACAGCCCTCCTGCACTACACCAACCAAACATGTATAGTGAAATGTTAATGGCATACATTTTTAATTTTACTAAATAGTTTTTATCAAAGTCCTGGAAAAGGACCTTCAGTATACATAGTAATTCCTTATGCAGGAAATGCAGTTCTCTGATAGGCAAGTGACAATGACATGATTTATAAAACACGTCATCTTTTCCAGGTGTATCAAACTGTATACAGTACATTAGGAATAACTTCCTCAGATGTGGGTGTTATCGTTGGGCAATGACTTTATTTTGTCTGTTAAAAGCCTGCAACTTTGATTTGGAATTCTCAGCCGCAGCAGTGTGGTCTGGTGAGCATGTCTTTAGGCTATGTTATTTCTTAAGGAACATGAATCCCCCATCACATAGGCAACAACACACAAACACACGGACACCCAGCAGAGACTCATCTATTGTCTCTTGGCTTCCTAATGATGCCCAGTAATTTTCCCATGGCTATGCCAGCCTGTGCCTCCATGTAATTAAGTGCCAATTAATGAATGTTCTGTGGTGAATGGATAAAGTGGGTAGATGAAGACACGTGATATAAATGTCACCCCCATCTCCACCAAGTTACCACAGTAACCTATACTTCCAAATCAACATCGTTTAATTAGGTCTAATTTAATACAGACCTGCTATGTACTGTACCTCTTTTAATAATAATTATGTACCTGATTCGATACTTGATACATTAGTCACTATGCAACTGATTCACTAGACACTACAGATGTACCTTGATCAAATGTTTGTACTTCATACCAAAAACAGCTATAACTATAACAGACAGTCACAATGCCCAAAGTGTAACAGCCTGCTGGAGCTGCTTCAGAGCTCTGCATGGGGACAATAGGTCTCCTGTTCAGCACTGCCAGCTCTGCCTGTTCAGAATGGGTTTCTTTGGAGAGAAAATAGAAGGGGGATCGGTGGGGGGCAGGAAGCTGAGAGCCTATGGGAACGCAGCGGCCCTTTTGGAATTAAAACACTAATTCAGCTTTGATCTGAGGGATTTTATTCAGGCCAACTTTTACAAACCCCATTTTCCTTTTCTCTTCTTGTTTTACAGCCAGCTGTGGCTGAATATTCTGAATGAGGTAGTAGTGTGGCCTAGTTTTTTGAGCTGAGGACTAGGAGGTGATATGACCTTAGTGGTTATAGCTCAGGACTGGGAGGCTGTGTGCTCTAGTGGTTAGAACTGAGGACTAAAAGAAAGCCCAAGTTTAAACTTGGGTCTGTATTGTGTCGATTGGCAAATATTTTGACCTCATTTACCTTCTCATTCTCTCCCAACTGTAAATGAAGGGAGTAATAGAACTAGAAGCAGAACTTACACTTAAATTAAGAGTATTTATTTTTTTCTTCCAGTATAATTTCTGTGTAAAATTATTTAAAAAGATGAAAAGGAGGGAAAACTAAGTTGAAAGGGATGAAGAAAGCATTTAATTAATTCTCAGAGACCCTCAGGGAGGAAATTGGCGCCTCTTCCTCCTAGTTTGTTTTCCTGAAAAGATTTGCAGGATTTTTTTTTCTCTTTATTTTTTTTTTCACAATCTTGAATGGCGAATAGCCCAGGGGTGACTCTGAGAGATGGGGATCAACAATAAACCGTTTCAGTCTCTTTGTGCACACAGTTAAAGAACAGAAGAGGATTGAGGGCGTCACTAGGGGGGAGGAGGGGGAACGCTGTGATCCATGGAAAAACAGTCTCAAAGCTGAAATCTCTTAACTCTTTCCTGTCAGACAGCAGCCAATAACATAGACTATTGACAAACTGAGATTCCCAGTCTGGGAACCACCCTGCAAGTATCCACATATAAATAGCTCATGAGTTAAAGCCTCCAAAATACAAACCAATGATTCTGGTTGTATGATCAATAACTACAAATCTTATCAGTAGTCTAGCCGAACTTCTGGTCTTTGTCACTAATCAACCACTTGTAGCCCCAAGGTCCAACTGCGGGGTTCACACAACCTCATAGTACGAGTGGCGGTAGCTGTGCTGTCATTCCTTAGAGTATTCATCAACAGAGCCACCCTTCCTACTTGCATGTTTCATCTAGAATTATTAGATCACACTACCTATAGACTCAGAGCTCCAACCACTAGGAAACACTTTCTCCCAGCCCTCAGTCCCAACCACTAGGCCTATCTCTAACAACTACACCACCCCAGCCCTAGCACAACCCACGTAGTGTAACCTCAATTGCTGAAGTCCACCCACTGAATCCCACCACCCCACTCGTTTCTAACGTGCAAAATGGCAGAAGTAAAACTGCTTTCCTCTTTCTAACTTATAGTAAGAGTCCCATCAAAACCACAAGAGGCCTCAGCATTTCTTCTGCCCCCTCAATGTCATTTCATCCAAGCATCCAGGCAGAACCAGCCAGCTAGCACTCAGAACAGCAGTAGCAGCTGTGGCCTACTTATTTACAGTAGACTCCAGTAGGGTAAACCTTTTCACTCCTTGATTGAACGAATCAGTGTAACTCTGAGATGTATGTTATTAGAGCTGATGTACAGTCTCTAGGCTCAGGGTGAATGTCAAAGTAGTGGTTAAAAGATTAGGCTCAGAGGTTACTCTTTACGTTTGCATAACAGTTAGTTTCAGGGGAGGTTGTGGACTTAGTAAAGCCTTAAAAGAATACCCTGGGGTGAGCGTCATGTGTTTGAAGGTGGGAGTTTGGGGTAAAGAGGGTGGTAGGATAGTAAGCAACTTGGAACCCTTCAATGAAATACATGGTAGACAGCATCTTATAACTTCCACCCAAGGATAATCGTAATATTTAACAAGCCTATATGTAAAAAGGTAACACAACTCAAAACCCACGGCTGCTATTGTAGACTTGGAAAAGATAACTAAATCAGATACTAAAACTATTTCATTATTTGTCAGGGTTATATTTTGTAAAGTAATTTTATGCTAGAGTTAAATAAATAATTGCCATCAGTGCAAGTATAGATAAGTCCTGTGGGCTGTGATTGTAATAAGAGTTAATAAGTTCTTGTCTGTTGTTTAATTGCTTATTTAATTACATTTGATGGTAGAATTTTAAGTTTATTATTATGGGTTTGGAGAAGGTTCTGAACAAAAGCATAATAAAATGCAATGACATTTTAAAATGACTTACTTTATATCAGTTTAAGAAAAGTATTTTTAAACTAAGGCAGGCAACACAAGGGTTAAGTCTGTTTCCTAGCAGTGGTATAAATTAAAACCGTCTTATAATCACATTGAAGGAATGTAGTCTGTATACACTGTTAAACACTCCCTAAGCTCTGGCTTTATATCACTCTCTCAGCACTCCCTCCACAAAGGGCTCTTTGTTCTCAAGGCTCTTGTAAAGCCCCCCCCCCCCCCCCGCGCCCTTTTCAGTGAAGGCTTCGTAACAGCACACTACAGCCATAGTGCTGCAGATCAGGTTCCCTCGCTCCTGTCTCTCATTCATTCCCCTTTAGGGGGAAAACGTCTGAAGTTGCAAGCGTTTTAAAAAAAGAAAAGAAGAAAAAAACTGCCAAAAAAAAAGATTAACATACATTAACATTTTCAGCGCAGACCATAATGCAAATGTGTGTTGAATTTAATGCTTGAGAAAAGATGTGAATATGCACTGAATAAAGTAATCTGTTCATCAAAAGCAGGTACAAAAGCATAGGCAGTAGATGAATCATGATGAACCGATGCAGTTCGGCACAGTACCCTCGCTACACTCGGTACGGTTCAGTTCCGGTTATATACCAGTGCGGTAACCTCGTTTGCTGTTTGGTACGTGTACCGGGTTAGGAAGGGGGTAGATCTGTGACCCACAGTTACCGCAGAAGCAATATATAGGTGTGCCTGCCTATATAGCTTCATGCAAAACCAACACAGCCCTAAGACTTAGGGAAGCCTGCTGTCAGAGAGACTTTGCAATAGTACTGCAGCAGGAACCAAGGCAGCAGCGAAACACTGCGGGAGAGACTGCAAGCAGTCTGATCCGACGCAGAGCTGAGCACAGCAACTGCATAGTGTATCAGAATGGTGACCTCTTTTGTTGTACAGTACATGTACCAGCGGGAACTGAGTAGGTCTGGACCTACAGTTACCACAGAAACAAATTATAGGGATGCCAACCTATTCTGCCTCTGGCCCAAACAGTTCGAATGTATGCAAGACTGAATAATAGAGCCCTAATAGCCATCACAGTGACACAAGCAGACACTAATGTGGCAACAAGACACTGTAGGAGAGACTGCAAGCAGTCTAACCCAAAGTGCGTGCTCGGTCAACGCAAACCTGCGTTCGTGTTTCTGTAAAAAACAGAAAAAACAAACGAGAAAAAAACTTTCTCACACAAAACAGTAATACCATGATTACAGATTAAATTATATAATTTTCTAAACAAAAAAATGAAACTTAATTTTTAACTTCAAATCGAAGTTAGCAACCTGAGAGAGACTGTGTCACAAGCTTTGACATGCAGCTTTGATACATCTTATTCAGGTTACAGTGTATTTAGGAGATAAATACCCATCTGGTAATGGTTACATTTCTATTTCAGGGAACCAGGGTTATGATAATAACCTAATGTAATTTGTTCATCAAAAGCAGGTACTGCATAGGCAGTAGGGCTTAGCACCTCCCAGCCTCTCTACATACACACACACAAACACAAACGCATCCTCCTGGCCTCTTCAGTTGGGTTTGCTGCATGAGGTGACTATGCCCCTTTTCCTCCCTAACTTGCAGGTGCGCAAATGCCAGTGCAGTGCTCCCTGTGGGCCCCATTCAACATCGGCAACTCAAACATGATTTGTACGAAGCTCGCGTGGCTCACCCTTGAGTAGTGCTTTTGTTAGGTGAGCCACTGGGAATCCTATGAGTTAGTTTATTTTAAAATACTGTCAATTATGTATTATTAAAGACCACCTACGTAAAATGACCATAATCATTATCAGCAGATTTGAATGCATACGGTACTCGAGTAAGGAAAAAAGCTATCTAATATATTTTGAATTCGAAAAAGAACTGTGGCGCACAATCCCAAGAAAACATGAACCACTGTGTAGGTGTTAAAAGACTTGATTGGTAGGGGGCTGTTGACCCCATTGTGTATCTCAATGCTGAAAAGCAGGGTTGACCATTTAATTAAAAGAAATATGATTAAAGGGCATTACTGTCTGAGAATTGACCACGTCTGGATGGTAAGCGCTTGAGCTGTACATGCAAAGGTCAACTGCCAAGGTAATGCCAGATAATCAGGGTTTATTGAGATTACAGAGTGTTAAAGTGGTTTTTATTCAGTTTTTTTTTTTCCTTTTTGAAAAATGCCAGCTTAATTTTGAGAAAAAGTAAACGTCAGTCTGATAGTGTAGAATGGGCAGCAGGATTTGTTGAGTCAAGCTTTGTTCGTAAATCTTAAACTATAAAAGTAATCATACCAAAAAGAGACATCATATAAACCCTAATTATCCTACTAGGTCCTTGATCATTTATACAATTCACACAGTATATAATAATAAAAAAGCTCAAAGAGCAGTGCACAGGGCAACTGATCAACAGGAAGTTCAAAGAAGATCAAAGAAACTGAACCCAAACCACAGACTAAATAAAACAAAACAAAAGAAGACCCTGCCTTCAGATGCTGTGTTTCATAAAACACATATTGCATCTATTTAATGGCATTGTTACATGTGTTTATCAATTTGGGACATCTAAACATCCTGTTTGAGTTGTTCAACTGAACACTTTGTTTCTGATTCCTAAAGATAAGACGAGTGCTATAATAAAATAATATATGATGATAGGCTTTTGATGGAAATAGCTTTGCAGTGCTACTGACTTGCACTGAAATTAAAACTGGGAGAAAAAAACCCCAAAGTGTAGTATTTCATTGCTGATCAGCTAACTCACCAAGCCTTGATTTTAGTCAAACTGTAGGAATACGCCACTGAGGTCACTGCAAAATGAAGCAACCATTCTTGTACTGTAACAACTATATTGTAACATTTGGCTACCTTATTTGTACTGTTTATTTAAGGTTTCAGCTATATAGCAGAGATGACAGAAAATGAATGAGGCAGAGGAGAGATTCAGAGCAATGATTCACATCAAGCTGTAGCATAATACCTTTGGAGGACCGGTAGCAGACAGGAAAATTATTATGATCAATATTGTGCGGCTTCATTAAAGGCAGAGATAACACAGAAAAAAAGGTGGGGTATAAAGATCATTTTATTGAGCTGTACAAAGAGATTGTAATAACACACCCAAACATAATAAGAGATGAGCAACACAAGAGAAAAAGGCTCACTGCTGTATAGGGGGGAGCATGGTCTGGTGGATCAGGTTTGTGAACGCCAACATTGTTGTGTAGTGTCTGTTTGTAAAAGTGCACACACACACAATAAGTACCCTGCTTTATTTTATAGTATGCATACTCCCAGGATAGTGTTGGCACCAATAGTGTATCATCTAATATGGAAATGATGCCTAGCGGCATTCCAGTAGTAGAGACGATGGTCCAGTGGTCTTAAGCAGTGATTCCTAATTGGATATCAATGATAAAGGTTTGGCTATGACTTGTGGGCCTAGATTTGCAGGGATTCACTTTGTAGAAAACAATAATTGGATATAGGTTAAATATTTAAAATGTAGGAAAAAAAAAAAATCTCCTGAGGTTTTAATAACAAAATAATTTGAGAAAAGCGACAGTTCATATCTGGGGCAAAGGAGACTCCTAGCGCATGAAAAGTTCAAATAAACAGAAACACTCCCATGCTGACAGGACTCCCACCCAACGGTGTTTACTGTGAACTTGACCAGAGCAGCGGTTGAGGGTAGAAAAACTCAAACAATCCAGGTCTGCCTTGAGGCCAGAGGCAGGAGCTGACTCACCAGCCACCTTGCAATGCATGGCTATAGAAAATTATAGCCTTTGTATTTCCATTAACTGCTCTTCAGCAAAATCTCCACTCAAAAAAACTAAAAATAGACTGGACACTGGGACAGGTATTTCTCTACCGACTGGTTTGCCTTGCCATATGTTTTATATAAAGAATGGCTGGTAGAACTCTTGTTATGTTTCTTAGATACAGTATTTGGTCGCCCCACCTTCATTTCACAAACAAAAATATATACACACAGAAGAGAATACACCCATAGACCTGCACTCACACTATGTACCATGTACTACATCCAAATTGACATACAGTAGTGTAATTGGTTTTCATCTTAAATATGATCAAATATATATATATATATACTTTTGGAAGTAATTGGGACAGAGTTACCAAGGTCTTTTACATCTTTAATTTGCACCATTTGCTGTGAAAGGAAAATAATAATGTTCATGTTATGAAACTAGAAATAAAAAATACTTTTGAGTCCTCCAAAGTTTTTTTTTTTTTCCCAAAATGTGAACCATTTTCTTTCCAAATGAATGCAACAAAGCTAGACACAAAGAATCTGGAATATTAATCTAAGGGCTACTACTTGTTTTTTTGTAGTTGTATGACTCTTAAAAGTTTGCATTTGCAGTGAGGTGCACATTTCTAACCTGAGCAAATAGCTTTAAAAATGACCTTTGTAAGTTTTATTATCATTTCGCATAAAATGATCATACATCCAATAACATATGTCTTAGTGTTAAAGTACATCATTTTAATGGTTTTTGCTATACCTGTATGTGTTTGTTACCTGTGCCAAAAATAAATAATTTGATAAAGATGGAGGTTTTGCACGGGGTACTCCAGGGTACCTCGTTCAGTCTCACATTTAGTAAAGCTGTATGCGTCAACTGAACTGTCAAATTGACATGTTTGACATGTAATACTCTGTGGTAAAAAAGCTAAACCAAACAAAATGTCTGTGATTTTAAAAGATTAACATCCTCAACTCTGAAGGAACTTACTTGTGGCCAACTACTTACTTTTGTGAAATGTACGCACAATTCTTATGACCTTGCAGAAGCCCACACACAAACAAAATGGAATCCTTTTACAGAGTGTTCCTTATATGACATACCCTCATACAGTTCTGGAGGGGGGGTTTAGTTTGTATCGCAAGCTAGGTGGTACCAAAGAATGCACAGGAATTTGAAGGAATTAAAAAAAGAGTCTAAAGTATAAACATGAAGTAAAAACATCTTATGCTGGCTCCCCAGTCCATTGCTTTAATTGCTTTAACATACAGACACCAAGTTGAGATGTAAAACTGGCAGCTGTCACCTGACATTTTGAGGGAGCACGATAAACACAAACAGTTATACTTTAATCCTGTTGCTACAAAGTGCTCGCAACCCTGGGAATTGGTTTATATGGAATGTTATTGAGAACAAACATTCTAGCAGTAAAAAGTACAATGTGGCAGCATGAAGCGACAGTGTAAAAATAGAATTGTTTTTAGGTGGGACGCACTGACTTGCTTCAGTTTAAAGGCAGCGAATGGAGTGGAGCTCTCCCAAGGTCAGGTGTAGCTTTGGCTGCCACACTGCAGATTTCCTGTTTGGAAGCTTCATAGAATTGACAGTCCTGAAATTAACCGTTTAAATAGGGAGTCCAGGCTCATACTGGTCTTATTGTGGTATGAGGCCAGAATATAACAAGTTAGCTAAGGGTAGGTTCTTCAAGATACTTTTAGATATTCTTATAGCTGACAAACTGTTAAGGATTCATTAAAGTTTTTTTTTATTTCTAGTTTTTAATGACCCAGGGCAAATTCACAATATCGTAGTGCAAGATCTTTGGCAGTTCCCCATGGTGAAATTAAGACTGGGCTCAACTCATTACTCTCCAAAGACTCCCCAAGTATTACCTGGGACATGTGATTAATGTTAACCAAAGTTGAGTTATTTTGGCTGCTTTAGTATGAACAGAAGTAGAAGTCAAGTTATTTTGGCTAGCGTGCTTCATTCACCGTTCCGTTATTGATTAATAACAGAACAGCTGATCTCTATAGAAAAGAATGGAATAGGAGTATATGGTTGTTGTATAGTCATTTATAAACACGTGCTTTTGTATTTAGGAATTTTGTCACCGACCAGTAGCGACTTGGGACAAAAAGCCTGTTTGTACTATAAGTTCTGTGCATGAGATGGCATCTGAAGAGGAAAAGATGTCATGGAATTTTGACGAATCCTTAACAGTGATTGGTCGTTTTTCTCATACGTAATTTATAATACAAACTATACAACTACCTGTACTTTAGATACTGTTCTTAAGACTTGTGTGCTCATTAAAAAAAAAACATCTTAAAAACTGCTTTTGTGGATAAAATTGTTTTTGGAATTGCAGATGGAAGCATGCAATTACAATTGAGCAGTTATTTGATTCGTAGAAATCTATTCTGAATATTTAAGAATCTTCAGAATAAATTTCTAGGATAGCTCTAGGATGTTGTTCAGAGCTACAAGGGAACAGCTTGGTTTGACTCTTTGTCTATTTCAGTTTGTTTCATGATTTATTTGTACACTTACACACGCTAAAATACTCCATTCAGTGCCTGTTCAGACCCGGCCTTGACTTTGTTTCTGTGCGTCCACTAATCTGCTCCTCACATACAGGACACTGTGTGCCTTTTTCAAAATACTTTTTTCTTCCCCCTGCTCCCAGCTGCCTCTGTTTTTGTGCGGTGAGATCACTGACATGCAGCTGTGTAGCTATGGCCCCTTTATGCTTTCACTATGCTCTCATACCTTAAAGCTGGATAAGGACCAACCACTGGCCTTCAAGCGTTGCTGTTTATGGTCCAGCTCGATCTTTTAATCCAGCAAACTTTATTAATAGAAAAAAACTACAGTCTGTGTTTTAGAAACATTTTAGCAAAAAAAAAAAAAGTTTTTTTTTTTTTATCTTCCTAGTCAAGTTGATAACCAATATAGAACATTCCTACTTGTTGTAATGAATTCAATAACATGTGCAAGCTAAAACCTACCCATATTAACCTGTTAGAACAGGGTTAATCACCACTTTTGGTCTGCTCAAAATAGACTTTTCTACACCAGATGCGTTTTATGCTATGCTTCTGTTATTGTATACCTCAAGAGATTTAATATTATTATTATTATTATTTATTTCTTAGCAGACACCCTTATCCAGGGCGACTTACAATCGTAGGCAAAAACATTTCAAGCGTTACAATACAAGTAATACAATAAGAGCAAGAAATACAATAACTTTTGTTCAAGTAAAGTACAAGTTTGACAAACCACAATTCAATAATACAGCAGGTAATAGTGATAGTTACATCAGGATATGATTAAATAGTGATAGTTACATCAGGATGTGATTAAATACAAAGTACTACAGGTTAAAAACTTGGCAGATTACAGTATTCTGAAGTACAGGATTAAATGCAGTAAAATAGGGGCTGATAAGAGCAAAATAAAGCACATTTACATGAAGGGTGATAGTGTCCCATTAGTGTTATAGAATTGAAGACTAAATTCTTAAGTACAAATCTTACTTTACTTTTGCTGTACCCCGTGTTGCCCATTTTGCAGCAATTTTATTTTAACATATTCCATATCATTTTGATATTTTTAGGTAAATCGAGAATTACTTTTTTCAAGTTTTACTTGGGAACATTCGCCAGGTGAAAGAGATTTTCTCTTCTAGTTTAGCTTCTACCTGCAGCAATGCTGGTGCCCTGATTGAAATGAGTGCCATATTGTGGGAACAGAAAACCAGCATTGTTGCGGAAGGGAGCGTGAACTTGATACACTGCAATCCTTAGAAGAGAATGTATTTTTCTCCAGGTGAAGTGATCTCACTCATTATTAACAGTATTGGTTTAGCTTTGGGCTATTGTAACTTGTGAGTAGTCAGTATGCTTTGGACATTTTTGTTTTCACTTGTTTCCCAGGAGACATTCTCTTTATCAGCATGGTAGCACAGCATACTGTAGAAGTCATTGTATCTGGAGGTTTGCTGCTTGTGGTTTGAAATAATTCATTTCCTTGGGAGAGATGGACTGTGATGGATCACCACGTTTTCAGGGGGGTGTTCTAATTTTTGCCAGTTTTATTGCTGGGGTGGGGTTGTAGCACAGTAGTAACACAGCAGACTCCTCGCTGCAGGTAGAACAGATTAAACAACAGCACATTTCTTTCAATATGCCCATGCCTATGTTTGTGCTGACTACATCCTCTGGTCATTTAAAGAGGTTATATATAATTAAATAATTCCATAAACCCGTGGTGTGCTTCTGGTTGACTACTTTTTGAAGGTTTGAAAGAAACATGTTATAGCAAAAATATATTTTTATTTAAAAATATATATTTGATACCATAGTAAGGAAACCTTGCACTAACTAGGTTATTTCACCTTGAGAGTAAAATTGTCCATTCAACGCTTTCTTTCTTGCAATTAACAAACCAGTTGCTTCCCCTAATGACTGACATGATTTGCTTTGACCCCAAAGACACTGCTGAGGTAAAATGACCTTGGAGGTGAAATGGTAACAGGCTACCTGCAGATAAAGGTATGTAAACTGGGAGCTTTTTTTAACCATTTATGGTATCAGATATTATATTTGCTATAATATGTGCTTCTTTCAAAATGACCACACTTGTCCGTGGGACAATCTGAAAACAATCAGTGATCTGCCTTGGACTTGTCTGTGAGACAATCTGAAAAAAAACCTTAAAATCTAACCCTGCCAAGCATCACCTAAATTTACACAAATTACTGGATGGCTTTAATATGAACTCATCTTCAAACAATCTAAAAACTACAAAGTTTACGGGGCTCCCCAGTGGCACATCCGGTAAAGGCGCTCTGCATGGAGTGCAGGATGCACCCTATAGCCTGGAGGTCACTGGTTCGAGCCCAGGCTATTCCACCGCCGACCGTGGACGGGAGTTCCCAGGGGGTGGCTCACAATTGGCCAAGCACCCCCCCAGGGGGGGGGGCTTGGTTCGGCCGGGGTGTCCTCAGCTCACCGCACACTAGCGACCCCTGTGGACTAGCTGGGCGCCTGCGGGTTTGCCTGTAAGCTGCCCAGACCTGCGTTGTCCTCCAACGCTGTAGCTCTGGGTTGGCTGCATGGCAGGCCTGCAGAGTGAAAAAAAAGCGGTCGGCTGACGGCACACGCTTCGGAGGACAGCGTGTGTTCGTCTTCGCCGCTCCTGAGTCAGCGCAGGGGTGGTAGCAGTGAGCTGAGCTTAAAAATATGATAGGATATGTCAAATTGGGAGAAAAACGGGATAAAACAAATTGGCAACTACTAAATTTATATAAAAAATACAAAGTTTACATAGACTAATATTTCGTGTAGTACCAATTTGTCTGTTTGCATCTGTCTCACAAACTGTCCAGATGTCTACCTCCCTACCTGTCTGTCTTGTAAACACATCTGTATCTGTTAAATTCATGGCAGATGACCCCTTTGGAATCAACCAAATAGTTAATCCAATTTCATTTCCATTTTACTGCAAACCAGTTGGTTAACCATTGTCCAAGAGCAATAACACCTTAACATAAATAACAGAATCACGTCAGTTTAATCTCAAAGTATACTAGCAGATAGTCAAAACATTTGTTTACTGTAGATATGAATGTGTTCCTTTTTCTTTCCACCTCATTGTTGATCACTCAGCAGCGTATCAATCTGTTTGTCTGTCTGACCCATTTCTGGGCTGCTGTATGCCATGCTGTCTGTGTTTCCCACTCTCTGTTTGGTGGTGGCCATCAGTGTGTCTCTTGACAGCACTGGGAGGATCATGAGCTATAATGGGGCGCATTGTCCAACTGAAATCAGTGCAGGACCGCTTTAGCTTTGGAACTGTTACTGTAGGCTTCTGCACAGCTGTCCGGGACTCACTTTACAGTCCCTTGGGGCTTGAGCTGGGGAGATCTCTTTTCACGGACCACAATGCACTTCACTAATGGTTTGCAATCTCCGTTTATAGCTTATTATGATTTTAGGGGGGATGCTTACAGGGAGGTATAGGGTATTTAACTTTAATTTAGAGCTTAAGGATTCAAAAGAGTTGTAGTAGACGCTATGTGAATGCTCACAGCATTATACATTGTAGTACCTAACTTGAAGTGTAATACAATCAAGGGGCTTTGTTGAAGTAATTTATTGTCAGGCAAAACCCCTTTATGGTTTATTATAAAATAATTGGGTCGGTTTTAAAGCTAAGTGTAGTCAATTTCAAACACTGTATTTTCTGTGGAGGATTTACTTTGTAATGCAAAGATCATTTTAGAACTTAAAATATTTCTGTGATGTCACCCTTTGATCTTTTAATTTAATAATTCTGTAAAACTGGCTTTGAAGAGAAGAGGAGTGTGGGGAAACTATATTGTTGATTAATGAAACCACTGTGTATGCTACAATCCACAGGAAACTGTTAATTTTACAACAAAACCACAGTTCAACAGAAAAGCGAACATCGTTTAATTATGCAACAATCATTTGAACAGTTAGTTAATTATAGTGTTACACGTTTCAAACACTTAGAGAAGGGTTTACGATTTCAGTTCAGTATTTCATACTGTTAAAAAAAAAATTATACACTAACATAAGGTAAAAAAAAAAAGTTTTCATAATTACAATTTCACTTCCTCATAAATATCCCCCTTTCTAATTTGTGTTTCACATTTCTTCTGGACAGCTTCAGGAACAACAGCAATTTTATTAGTTACTAAATCTCCATCAATTACATGGATGTTAGCAGTAAACTCAGCTTTTGCATTTCTTTCATTTAACCATTGTACAAACAAGCTTACAGCCTACTTACATTTTGGCTGAGTAATTCTCGAAAACTGATCTCTGGCAATGATATTTAGATCATCATCTGTTTTAAGTTCGGCAAAATGATCACTAACTTCACTTTCCGTTGGTGCATCGCATTCCTTTATTTTGTCTGTGTGAGTGGGATTTTAAAAACTGAAACTCACAGGAACTCATGACAGCATTCCACAATGTGAGAGTCAAACATTTTAACTGTTTGAAGCGTAACAAAAGATAAAAAATAAAAAATAAATCCAATTACCAAATGAACAATTAACAATTAGGAAGAAATGGCATTTTAAGTGGCATTAACAACTCAATATTGAATCAGTAAGAAAATAATCCACAGTTTTACACAGTTATTTTTACCAATTTAACATCGTTGTTTATCCCATACAGATTAAGTAATTCAAGAACATGCAGTATGGGTTTTGTGACTATGATCCCATGTAATATTTACATGAACATTTACATATTTTGAGGTTAATTATTATCCAGAATATCAAACACTTACAGTTTCTTGCTTTCGTTCCACTCAATTACTTAATTGGTCTAATTATTTGATTAATTGGACAGGCCTCATGTTGTTTTATAGGTAGTGTACCTTGAATCAAGTGCATTTTTTAAATCATCAAATGTAAAATAATTAAATATTAAATATTTAGATCAATTAACTTAATTGAGAGATTAAGCGGTCCTCGAGGACTGGAGTTTTGATACCCCTGCCTTAGATAATCAGCTGTTCAATACAGCCATGTATCATCTACATTAACAAATACATACCGTTTAGCTCAGTACACCGTGTTCTTGTTTTTTGTATCTGATATTTAAAATAAGGATATCATTTAAATTTGAGAATAGTAAATGGTGTTCCGTTTATTATTTTCAATGAAGGTCATTCTGTCTTGTTCAGTGATTGTCAGATAACGTATAGAGTTCCTATATTCCGTTATCATGTTTTGTTTTTTTTCTTTTTATGAAATGACCAGTGAGTGTGCCGACTGGCAATAATCCAAGATGAGGCCTCTGCCAGATACATTATATAGTGGCAGATTTTTTAAGGTGTTCATTTCAAGTCTTTCAACTTGTGTAGCTGATATTAGAGACGTCATGCAGTCTGATCTTGTTAATATAACTTTGATGTAGGGTGACCAGATTTCCAAAACTCAGATTAAATATATATATATATATATATAATATATTTTTTTTATTTCAATAGAGTACTTTTATCACTATTACTGTTTTCACATTATACTGACTAAAACAAACAAACATTGGACAGCTGCACAACCACTGCACCTTCCCTTTCCAATTCATGACCAAGTTTAACTGTAATAACCATATGTATTACTATTTTTACCCCATTATTTTGCATACTTTTAATGTAGTTTAGTAACTACATTAAAAGTATGCAAGTAGTAATTTAATACATTATAAATACAAACGTATACATATGTACAGTGTAAGCTTGGCCTACCTTTAATGTTGGTTATCGCAATACTTTTCAGAAGAGTTGATTTGTAGGTCACTGTTAAGTTTTCCATTTGTAAGTGGAGCCAATACACTTAACATTATGGCTTCAGTTTTGGTGCGTGTACAGTAAAACGTTTCTTCATATAATCCTAAAAAGTTGCTTATGTTGTGTGGATTTTTTTCACACTAGTTTCGCCAGTTTTTCACAGGTGTCTTTTCCTCCTATTGTTTTTGTTTCAGTATGGTCTAAATGAATTAGTCAAAACATTTAGCAACATTTGGTTTAGAGACACTTTTTATTTGTAACAAAGTGTGTGTGTGAATATGCAGATAACATCCACATTTTGTTTCCCCATTCACAAACACCCCACTACCTTCTATGTTTCCTAGTAGATAAATATGTCTGTAAAAAGTACTACTGTTTTGACAGTATCAAATATCTCATGGCACTATTTTGAAATAAAGCAGGCAGATGCTAACACTGATGTCTTAGCTGAAATTACATACAGGTTACAAAAAATCTGCCCCTGCCAAATTACTTTAAAAAGATTCACAGATCTTTTGTCTAAATATATTTAAATAACAGTCACTTGAGCAGCTTTGTTAGGTAGCGTGTGACAGCACAGCATAATGTTAGCAGGAAGAGGATCCTTAGGCAGACAGTCGCATTGCCATGGCAGCCTTCCCATACCCCCCTGCTCCTCTGCTGAACTCTAAGAGGGAAACCAGTTGTTTTTATAATGGCATATATACCTCCCCATTCTCCACCTTGGGGGGGCCATAAACTAGACTAATAATCATTTTACCAGGCCAGCCGGGATGTCTGACTAGACAATCTATTCCGCTATCTAAACATACAAATAACAACTACAAGTTCAACTGTAGGAGTCCAAGGACAGCATATCCAACAAAGGAGTCACGCTGGAGTTGTTCAGACTGTATATGTTGCAGGTTTTAATAGTTTTATGGAATGTATAAGTTTTGTAATTTAACAAGATAACAGAACTTCTATTTAGGAGTAATAAACTATAAGCAAAAATAAATGTAAACATTTCATTGAGATTCATTATATGGTATTGATGAATTAGCACAACACAAATACAGAAAGCTTAAAAATGTCAAGTGGACAGGTGCAACATTAAATTGCCAGTAACATTGATCTACTTGACTCAGTTTCTTCAAAGTTTACCTTAAACTGACATATAGATATATGTGTACATGTTTTTTGACATTAGACCTGTTGATCGGAAGAAATGACTAATTGGACTGTGATTTATTCTCAATTGGGCGGTGTGACGGGTGCCCACCCCTTGTGCATATTAATGTATTTATGTATGTATGTTATTATTATTATTATTATTATTATTATTATTTATTTCTTAGCTGACGCCCTTATCCAGGGCGACTTACAATTGTTACAAGGTATCACATTATTTTTACATACAATTACCCATTTATACAGTTGGGTTTTTACTGGAGCAATCTAGGTAAAGTACCTTGCTCAAGGGTACAGCAGCAGTGTCCCCACCGGGATTTGAACCCACAACCCTCCGGTCCAGAGCCCAGAGCCCTAACCACTACTCCACACTGCTGCCCACAGTGTTCATTTATATTATTTGTATTGTATTATTATAATTTGTGTGTGGACGTATGAAAGCCATCCGATGTTACTGTTTATTATTTGAGACCGGCAAAAAGCCGGTCCTGTAAAATGTAGTCACCGTGGATGAGGTTAAATCCCATCCCAGTAAAGCTTGTGGGAATGTGGCTGGAGCCTTAAAAAGGTAATTGTTTAATGGGTAATTAAGGCACCAGCCACAGAATATAAAAAAGACCCACTAGATCATTATAGGAGAAGAGAATAGAGAGGAGTTAAGAACGAGAGCGAATGCTACCAGAAAGCGAACTAAGGTACTCGTTTTACAAAGTGTAGTTGTTTTGGTGTGTTTTGTTTAACTGTTTTGTTTGTTTAATTAATAGATAAAAAGCTGAGCACCATTGCGGCTCAGTTTAGCCCCGTACGTTTTTGTGTTTCTGTTTCAATTCCTGGTCTGACGTCACCACTGCAGCCCTCACTGCAGCCCTCACTGCCACAGGCTGTCAAAATTACTAAACTGTGGTGCATGATGCAGTTGGCTTTAACTGCAAAAATAATATGGCAGGGAGTGAATGGTTGCATTTACTGTGTAATAAACAAAGTACAGTTTACACGCGGGAATGTACCAACAAAAGGTACTACTTAAGAGAGCAGTTTGGCTGTACCATTTCTGACAGCAGATTAGGGGTATAAACTCCCATTGCCTAGTCATTTTAGCTATACCAAGCTTTATTATTAGATACACCTGAGCTTGTTACCTCATATTTTTTTATACCATATTTTTTTTATTTCAAATTGGCATTACCACACAGGCTTCTAAGTAGTCTTTTGAGACATTTCTTATTGAATTCAGAACTTTTAAAAAATTACAGTTTGGAGAAAAAAAGGTTTGATAATCTAGTACTGTTAGTCTCACAGAAAACATAAAAAAGCTCTTATATTTATTAATGCAATAATTCAGAACAAATGGCCTTAGGGTTACAGTATGTAGAACAAACTTGTTAAAAGCAGCAATTGTGCGTTGGACTCAGTCATGGGTTACGAGTGAGAGACTTAAGTTCCCAGCAGTATACCAACATTTCTGGACAATTTATCAGATTACTGTCCTCCTACATCCCTGCCTCCAGATGTTGCTGTTTTGCAGAATACAACAGCTTAGTTACACTCCATTTTTTTCCCCCCTTCAGATGGTGAGAATCAGGCAGGCTCCTCCCACCAAGGAACCGATCCGGGACTTCAGCCAATCAGAGTGCGGACTGCCTTTAACTATTGCCTCACACATACCACACCCACTTCCAGCCACAGCACTGGTGTCCATTGAAGGGAGTGTGTGAGGTGGCGCATCACAATTCAGAGGTTTTATACAGATCAAATATAGGTTTTCTTTTATAATTTGTACTTCTAAAAAAAAAAAGAAAATGCTGTTTTGGACACAATGTTATGAATATTCTACACAAAAATGTTCTAATGTATTTTTTATTTACTGTACATGCTTTAGAATTCAGCAAAAAGTTCATTTTGTTTTCATAGAAAGGTTAAATTCTTAACAATATAATAATCCTCAAGCAAATATAGAATTGTAATTAAAAACGTATTACCGGAAGTGGACAGACTCATGTAGACTTTTTTTTTCTTTCGTCAACAGCCTAATTCACTATATTGATATGCGTTTTCACGTCATTACAATTACATTGACAAAAGAATAACCATACAGAACTCCAATCCATGTTTTCTCTGTTGTATATGTTCAAAATGCATTCTGCTATTCAGGGAGAAAGCATGTCACTACTTGAAATGTTGCCCCGTTCATACCGGTGCTAAATCAGCTTTTTTTTTTTACCACACCCACTTTAGTGAAAGGGGCTTTTTCTTTGTACTCAGGGCTGCACGACACACAGACATAAGATTGGATTGAGGTGGCCAGGTAGTGATGGAGTGGCCTGAGCTGGTGCCCCCAAGGTACAACAGAATACCTGCTCATGACATAATGAAGCTTAGGGGCCCTTTGGTCCCCATAAAGTGGTTGTATGTTACAAAATGATTCCATAAAACTTACTCGACATGATCTTCCATTAACAATCTCGGGCCCAAATATGCTGTTTTGCAAACATGTCTTCCATTTTCACACTTGATTCCTGGTACTACACTAAGATAAGAAAGTTCTCAGTTTCCTTGCCTTTTATTTCCTGGATCGTTATACCTTGGCTGTGTCTTCAAATGGGGAAGGAGTTGGTTGGTTAATGACAATTTTACTCCAGGTGAAAGTGTAACAATACTTGAAAGCAAGGCTAGCAAACAGAGATTTATTTAACCAAATGTAGAATCTATATTAAAATAAAATATGGTGAATTTAAGTGCATAGCAGGTAAGAATTATGAAATTATTTTGTTAGCTACTACACTTTAAATAATTTCAATCTGGATCTCAATCAAGAGGAGTGAAAAGGTAATTTCCGAAAATAAAATGTTGTCTTTGCTACTGTGGGTTCTACAGCAAGCATTTTGTATTTTACAGTATATTTTATATGGGGGGGGGGGGGGGGACGAACGGAGTGGGGGGGGGGACTGAAGAATAGAGATATTTTTATTTAATTGTGATCATGTATTTACAAGAGATATTCAGAAAGTTCTGACACATAAGTAGCCCAAATGGGACAAAATTGCCTTTGTTTCCTTTCAACATAAGAAAATGCTCTAAGTCCTTGGTACTCACTAGGCTGCATTTAGGCCAGTCGTGTCTTGTTACAGCATTGTGACTGCCCTCAATATAGCTTTTTATAAGTTAATCATTAAACCTATAATTGAGCTTTCCATATAAACTGGTTGCTCTGTGTAATGCATGATTCCAGTATCACTGCTCGGCAGGTTCAGGGTTACATGGGAGGTGAACTGAGCTGAGCTCGGGCTAGCGGTAAGAATCTCCGGTTTGCAGTCCTTATCGCTGACCACAATAGGCCTGTGAGTCGATAAGCTCCCTCTAGATGGATTATGCAACTTGATTTATGGGCTGTTTGGAGGGTAAACAGGTGAGTTTGTCAAGAGGTGGCCTAATCAGATACAAGTGTACAGTGTTCCATTTTTCTGTTTGAGTGTTTGTTTAAAAAAAAAAAAAAGGTTCCCTTAAGGGCAAACAGAACTGAGTGCTCTCCAGGTTGCATGGAAACCTAAACTCACAGTGTAAGTTCAGAGGCATCCATTATTGATTTTATTTAATATATATCTAAAGCTGCTTCGGCATATTTACTCTTTTTAGGTATCTCAGTGCTTAGAGGTTTGTGCAATAGCCTTTTGACCAAAGATTGTGTTAGAGGATTAGTCGCCATCTGGTTTGCACTATTAGAAGGAAGGGTTAATGTGTGTAATTCACAAGCTTGAATAATTTCAGCTATAAAGCCTAAAGCTAGTTCTATGAGCTGGTTAATATACTGTTAGAGGGCTATTTCAAGCTAACTGAGAATTGGAAGAAAAATAGGAAATGTTTGAAATGTTTCCCAGCCCTCCACCACTGAGCTGTAAGCGTCTAGCCCAGTTATTTGCCTTAACAATTAGGCTACAGTTTTTTGATATCCTCATCCTCAACTACTAAACAGTTGCTTCTCAGCACTCAGCTTAAGCCTCTGTAGACCCTTCTGTCACCCTGTGCTAACACTGCCTCCAGCCCTCTGCTCTAATCACTAGGCCTCCCACGATAAATACTTGGCCACACTGCCTTCCAACCCTCAGCTCCTAACAACCAGGCCAGGTCTTTAGCTTTAAGCGACCGGCTTCAAGGACTAACTAAGAAAATCTTGCCAATCTTAGCCTTCTGTTTTTGTTTTAATGACCGTGAGTGCACGGTGGAGGAAAGACATTCATCTCTCCTTGGCTAATGGAGCTCGACAGGATGTTGCTATGGTTACCGGCCCCAAAGGGGAAGATAGGGAAGTTTGGCTGATTGTGTGAACAATAGTCTTATTTTGGGTGGTTCCTCCTTTCAGTGGTTGTTTGTGTAAAATATAAATCTTGAGAGAGGGTGTGTATGTGCAGGGATACGTTGTTATGCAGGAAGGGGTCTCCCTCATTGTATCTGGGCCCCGTAGATGTTAGAAGTTATGCATTGGGTCCCTTATAACTATAAAGACTTTTGTAAAGGCCCAACACAGTTACAGAAGGGTCTCTTATCACATTATCCTATTCTGTAGCTTCAAATATGACTTGAAAACAATGTATTTGCATTAAAAGATTGAAAAAGTAAGAGTCTGCTGCCATTAATTACACTGATGGTTTGTACAATATACAGTAACTGCAAATACATGTGTAATTACAGTGAAAATGATACATCATAAAGTGTTCTCCTATAACTAAATGACTTGATTAGGGAAGCCAGACTTGAAGGAACTGGAATTAAGCTCAATTTAGTTGGTCCGACACACAAAAAATAGCAAAACTGACAGAATTCATAAAATATATGAATACTACAAATAGCACTAAAAAGGAAAGTGAAAATGAAAACCTGAATAAGAAAATTAGTTTAGACAGTTAGGGGAAACAGATAACTTAACTGAAACTGACCTTTACAAAAATGTTAAAAATAAGGTGTTCCAGAAGACAAAACTAAAATTAAAAACTATAAAGGCCAACAGTACCAGGTTCTTACAGTGAGGGTGACTTAAATTAGATTCAGTTTAGTAGCACAGTAACCATTTTGGTATAGTACATTACAATGTAGAGTCTGTTTTATATGGCCACTTGCCATTCAGCAGTCCTATTCTGATGATGTCACCTCTTTCACACATAAGTTTTACATGGTGATAGGTTTTCCATATTGCAATACAAATACATTCTTTATTATTTTACTTGAGTACCTACAGCTGTGTAACAGTAATTGATTTAGGTTGGCTCATGTTCTTCGAGTGTAGATCTTTTTTATAACCAAGTCTCAAAATACAATAAAAAATAATAATAACTCAAATAAAAATACAGGTTAACTTAGGACAAGCCCCAATTGTGATATATACTAACTGTTTTGTCAAACACTGTATTTACCAACAGATTGAACTGCCTTATCTCATGTCACTGTGGAATTCTGCTCAGTATATTCCGATTGTTTTGTGCAGTGTGTTTTTCATTTCTTATCAGTACAGCAAAGAACAAGTGTAATGCTTACAGAGCATGGTATAGAGCGATGACTCTCACTCTAGCAGTAGCCACTGTTTAGCTAGTAATTGGTGTCTCAGTGTAACACAAATATTTGGCTTCCAAGAACCTTACAGGAAGGTAGCAGAATTTGTGTAAGTGTCTATAATAAATAGTAGACCTTGATATTGATGTACTATAACTATCTGAAATGTCCTTGTATCAGATAGTTTGTATTGGATACAAATCACAGTGAAATTAGATGTACTGTTTAATTATTCGTAGTTAACCATATGTTATAAACAATATAGAATAGGATGCTGTTTACAATACAAGCTTATTTGTACCCCACAGTGGATATCAGCTTGTATCATATAGCACCCTATAGAATATTTTATATACCATGCAAATTTGAGTTTTTCTCTTTGTAAGCATAATGGGGTGACTGAACAGTTAATGTGTATCACTTGCACATCAACACTAAAAATTCAGTACATTTCTCTGTCCAACTCAGTCTGTATTTATCTCAAATGAACGCTTGTGTCCTTACACAGCTGTATTCTATGATTCTTTCATTGCAGGTGTTCACTAGAAATTAACGTTTTCACTGCCACATCTCCAATCTAATTATTGTTTACATAGCATTATCAGAAATGCCTTTCGTCTTATATTATGCCCATGGGGATGCTTTGTTATTGTTCACAAAGACTCCCATTTATTGTATATTCTGTTCCATACCTGTATCAATTTATATACTGTATCCTAACGCACTGTACATATTGAGTAAATCCTAAAAAGGGAAAGTTGACAAAACGCAGGCTATGAGTACAGGAAGGTTTGTTTATATACTTTTAAATTGAAACTGTTGTGAGTTTTCTAGACTGCATAAAGCAATACACCCCATGTATGCAAAACTGCATCCAGCATGCATATCTCATTAAGACTGCCATTGCACTTCAGTGTATGACCAAGACTTGCTATAAAGCGTAAAATCACACGTCATTGAGATGAATCAACTATTTCAATGTATTTGTTCAGGGTTGTGCTTTAGGCTTACATGCTTGTTTTGAGGAGACTTTGTACCACACCATGGTGGAAAAGTAAATTAACTTGGTTAAATTTTAGCCAAGGTAGCAGTTAGTACTCACCTTTGACAATTTGTAGAAAATGACAGCATAAAAGCATGACAGTAAAGCATGCTAGGATAGTGAAAGAGGAACTATGTCAGGGTTCTTCCCTAAACACCAGTCCTAGTCTCTCTTATGCACCATATGTGTCTGAAGATCATGTAGAAATCTGTGACCTTATGTTGTGCTACTTTTGACTATCTCCAGTGTCTCAATTCTGGCTTTTGAAGTTGTCATGTCACAGAAGCTGAACAGTGTTGGGCCTGGTCAGTACTTGGATGGGAGAACATCTTGGAACTCTTGGGCAGCGAATGAGATGATACTGTAAACAAAAATTCTAGCTGCCTTTTATTTTTTTGCAATTTCCCATTGCAGAAAAAAATATACCATACATATAGTATTTCCAAAGCTTGTTTCAAACACCTGTTCATTTTATGAAACTAGAACCAAGCAACTTCAATAAGCCCTATAATTCAAGGTCTCTTGAGCATTAACTACAGATCAGTAAAAGCAATTAAAATATGTCCCAATGTCACTAATCTGTATGCATTAAATAAACAAAAAATCAAGAAAAGAAGTTGTTGAGCATTAAATAAAGAAATGTGGTCAAATAGCCCACTCATTCTTAGTTCTTCAATTGTATGGAAACATTCCTCAGTTCTGTTTGGGGTATTCTCAATTCACCTAAAGGATGGCAGATCTAAGTACAGCCACTGTTTAAATAATTGTGTCTCTTTAGTTTATTTGTCTGTAAAAAAATATATTTAAAAATATGAAAGTTCATAGTTAAATTATTTAAGTGATATATTTAGATCCACCGCTGTTAAGATCAATTTAAAAGACCCTATTAGATTATATTTAATTTATCTGAACAGAAACATATCTTAATAGCACAACTGTTTAGAGAATGAAAATATGCTTTTTATGGTTATGATTAACTTCTAATAGCATGTGTCTATTCAGTACACCCCTTTTAAATTATTTCAATAGTATTTAGACCTGCTGTTGTTTAGCTACATTGAATAGACTCCCTTATCAGTTCCTTAAGGCACTAAGTAACTAACATGAATCTGATTGGACTCTGTTCCCTCCTGGATAGAAAACAACTTGGATAATTTCAGCTATAAAATCTGGTACATGACCTACTTTCTTAAAAGAAAAACAAAGAAAAATAAATAAATATTAGATTTTGTATTTAATTTTGGCATTCCAAAAAATATGCCAATGTAACCCATGCTAAGTCAACTTGTCACCATAGTAACCAGTCCAAAGGCCGGACGGGGGAAAAAGAAGCTTTTCTTAAAGGAAATGACAGTGAAATTATATGGCAATTTTAAAAGAAATAGAAATGTATTCTGAAAGTCCAAGAATTAGAAACAGATGAGTGGTTTAAAAATCAGAACTGCCCTTGGCAGCTTGATTTACAACCAGCAAGTAAGCATTCTTTATTGAGAAATAATTTTCCCTGTTGGAAACTGAGCTGCAGCATTTCATTTCCAGTGGGGGTTTCTGTTCAGTTTTACAGCTGAGTAGAACTGAGGCACAAGAATTCCACATTTCACACAGTGAGACACAGGCCAAACTGGATTTTTAGTTCTGATTATTCGTAAACCACATCTTTCAGCTTTTGGTAAAGTCCAGCCACGTCTCTGTTTTTCCTCCGCAGGAGAATGCTGTGTGCCAAGAGTTTGGTGCAGCTTACTCAAATCTCTCACTGCACTGGCATTGAACCCTACAGTCCTCACCTTGTGATAAGACTGTCACTATCCCTGAATCTGTGCTGTAGTCATCCATAACCATGTGTTTCCAATTGAGGTTATAGCAGATTCAATAAAAAAAGTACAGCATCCTTGTTGTGTCCCAGATCTATGGCAACATCTAATTGTGGTACATATTGTAGTGAATTAGGTATTGCATAGAATGCAGCACGACCCAAGTGAGCTGAACTGCCAGAGAACAGTTGTATATCTGTGAGGACTAGGAATTGCAAGTAGTCTCAGATTTAAAGGTGCATTTTTGGTTTTGTCTTTAAGTTGTTCTTGGCTTATAAGTATGAACACAGTCTACGTTTATTTAAAAGGTTCTGGTACAAAACACTCTCCTATATTGGGTAAATAGAGTTTTACTTGAACCCTATTAATATTCCTCTAAGCAACTTACTACAGCAACATATTGTGATTCTTGACCACCATTAAAATAATGTTCAAACCACAGTATAGTTCCACCCACGGTCTACCAGTACCTAAATTCAGAGTAGCAGCACATTCTCAAACAAATGAGTGCTTACTACTCTTTTATTTGTCTATGGGTTTGTATAATAAGCTGGCCTTTTTAAAAAGTACAATCAGGCTCAATAACAGTGTAATTTGCAGTTTCACTGCAAATGGAATGTGCTGTTTGCCAGGCCTGAAAATTTCTACTGCAGCCAAACCTGACAACTGAATTTCAACAAACCTCGGGACGATTTAGTTAGTGACGTGAAAACAGATGTGTGGAGATAGAATTGCAGAGAAAATTCCTTGTTAGCTTCGGATATGCTTTTTAACGAGTCTTCTGGAGAGCTTCCAAGATCATTTGGGGTTTCCTGACACAGCTCTGAAGACAAATGGCACAGACCTAGGTGGCATAGTTAAAATACCCACACACTCCCCTTTGGCCTTTGGCCTTTGGCCTTGTTTATATTTTTTTATTCAATCCTTTTATCTGTATTTTCAGATCTTGTAACGGCTAATAGAATATTGTTTTTATTTTCTAACCAGATTCCACCAGGAATTATTTATATCATATCAACTAATGACAGAAATATAGTGAAATGAAGTCTGTCTGTCTGTCTTAATAGCACAATAATAATTTAGACATATGGCCTATAGTTTATAGTTATAGATTTGAAACAAAATGACATATTTCATAAGGGCTATATTACCGGTACAATGATGATTATAATATGAAGGAGATTTGTCCCTATTTTCTAGGTATTGCTTAATAGCACACAATTCAAATTCTGACTAATCAATCATGTGGCTTCGTCATTGTTTATAGTCACTATTGTTGTGAAATAGTAGCCATTGTGCTTCGTCAAGTGTACAATTATTAAAAACCTTTGGTGACTCATGATTTTTCAGTGTTGTTTAATTCACAAACTGTTTTTCCTCTCAGATGAGAAGAGGTCTCTACATCCCTGTATCTCCGCCCTAATGAACTAATCCTAGTTTTTCTACAAAATGAGTTACCTAAAATCTGAAGATAATGCTGACAGATTAATGCTCAAAGATTAAAACATTTATTTATTTCAGATATAATACATTTTCATGTCCCTAATTTAAATCGAACAATGAAAACCCTTTATTACAAAATATATTTTGTAATACTAAACTCTGAAAAAAAATATGATGAAAAGTCAATGACGAAATATTGATTTTCCACCACCAATCAAAAATTCTTACCATAAATACACAGCGACAGTATATTAAAACCCTATAGTACTGTACAACACAGCAAATAATTGCCTTGGCTTTCCACATGATTTAACAACCTTACTTCCTGTAATCTACACACCCACATACTGGGAAAGATACATGCACTATGAAATGAGACAAAGGAAATGTATGTTTAAAAAATGGCCAGCCTTCAGCAGCTTTGTTAAATGGCCTTTTTGGTTTAGTGCTTGACAACAGATCTAAATGTCAGGACACCCCAGTAACTGATATTAGCAGTAGAAGCAGCTAGTCCTACAGCCAATCAGCAGCTGCTTTGTGGAACCAAGAGCTTCAGAGCAAGGCCAGAGCTTAATGAATTCTGAGTATTTCTGTCTTTCGGAGATATACAGTAGGTGAGGTGGTGAAAGTATTTTAAATGACTGAGAGTTAGGTGGATTCATACCCAAGGTACAGTTAGCTGCCGTGTTTCCTACTATGCGGTCTGCCCTTTTATTGTAAAGAAGTAGAGTGAGGTCATACGATTCTAACTGCTGTTGTAGTAAGACCCATTACACTGTTGTCTGTACTAATGTATATCTTTTAACATGACTGCTATACTGTACGTGCTCACACACTTCTGCTACAAACGACATCAACTATATTCTGAGCGTTCCTGGCATGTTCTGCAGGAATCATTCTGATTAACTTTCAGCTGCTGCAACTGATAAGGGAATGAGCAGCGTGAGCATATTTCTGTATTTACTCTCCCCTTTCTCAAACAAAAGCTGATATGAAAACAAAGTCGACTCGCACATTGCTCAATGCACAGTATGCTGGCTGTAGGAAAGCTTTTTTTTCCCCTTTTGATTTAAAGGCACAGACTCAATTTAAAATCAAAGCTCCCTCAACCTCCACTACTTTTTAACTGTTCCACAGATTTGGAATTTCTAAAATGTTGCTTAATGTTGCACAATGTAAAAGAAATGAAACAGAGATATCCAGGACTTAAAAAAAAAGATTTGGTTCCCGCTGAAGATCTTGAATTCAGTATGTGATAAAGGCAAAGAGAAGCTAAAGGGACAAAGGGCTTATTTGGGCCCTTTCTACAGCACACAGTGATCTCAAGAACAGAATTTTAAGAGTTAACGGAAAGAAGATTGAAATCCCTTGTTAGTCTGTGAAAGAACGGAAAGGGATTTTGCTATTTTTTAAGTAAACAACTGATTCAGTAGTTCGGAAGGTCATGGGTTGAGTTCAGCTGTGAAAGGATACTTGTAAGGTCATGAGGAGTCTGTTGTAATAGAAAAAAGGAAAACCCAAATTTCATACTGCAGAAAACCATACTGTAGATGACAAAAGCCTCATTCCTTAGACATTTTGAGACCTTTAGCAGAGTAATCTGCACTTGATCCATCTATATTCTGTCGTCATCAGTCCCTAATGTTCTGGGTTTAGTAAGGATAGATTTATCTTGCCTTTTTCAGGATAGTCTGAGAACAGAATATTTGCCCATGTGCTGATTTTCGTACTTCATCATTTTAATATATATTTTTTATTTTAAAATGTTTACATTGCTCAGTTTTTCCTTGCTTATGTGGATGGGCAGGGGAACTTATTTCAGAGTGTTAGACATGAGACAAAAAAGGAAACTTTACCTGATTTGAAGACCTAGGGGAAAGATTATTATTACAGCAGACACAAGCTAAGTCTCCAGGCACTTTTGCTGTATGTACTCGCAAGGCAGTTGTAAATAACAGACAATGCTGATATTTAACCCAACCCCTCATTCATATTTGCAAATATACATCTGAACTCGAGGCATTATTTTGGAATGGAGATATGACACTAAAATATGTCAAATTGGTATATATCTTAAGTACTTACACATTCAAAAACATAGTTGTAGCCCTTTAATTATTATTATTTATTTCTTAGCAGACGCCCTTATCCAGGGCGACTTACAATTGTTACAACATATCACATTTTACAGATATCACATTATTTTTACATACAATTACCCATTTATACAGTTGGGTTATTACTGGAGCAATCTAGGTAAAGTACCTTGCTCAAGGGTACAACAGCAGTGTCCCCCACTGGGGATTGAACCCACAACCCTCCAGTCAAGAGTCCAGAGCCCTAACCATTACTCCACACTGCTGCCCTAACAGAAGTTACACAAAAAAAACAATGCAAGTCACCAATAAATTAGCAACCCCCATCCAATCTCAAATCACTTCCCGAATTTTAACATTTGAAACAGGAAGCATCCTTTCTGTTTCACGTGAACAGCATGTTGTGTGACCTTTTAAGGAACCACGGACAAAAACATTGTAAATGAAAACATGACTGAAACAAACACATCACCGGGATTTAGGGGATAAGTCAAAGAAATGTAATTGAAAAGGCAAAGGGAGCAGCAACCCTCTACCCCTAAATTATAACTCCAGCACAATAAACACAGCTAAATACAGTGCTTTCTACTTCACTGATGGCTAATAATTGCATTTGGAGACAGGTGCAACACAAAGTGAATTAAGAGCGTCTATTTTAAAACAAGTATGTTATTAAATTTTTTACATCAAGGTAAATGTGGGGCCACCTAGTACTGCAAAAGCTGTTGATCCTGTAGATGCGCTGTCAAGATTTTTCAGGATAAACTATAAATATATATAAAGAAAATAAAGAGTGCAATATATTGTATGACAGTACCTTGCAACCTCTAGCCATATCATTGCAATTATGACTTCAAAGTAAATGTAATAAAAAGCATGGGCAAAGAACTAACACATATTATGCAATTCAACACCTGATAACACCAACCTAATGTAATACTGCTGCCAGAAGATACGGAACAACTGCAGATCCCACAGCTACTTATACCTTCTATAGTTATAGTTTAGTTGAAATATAATACACAAATTAGACAATACACATCAGAATAATACAGAAGTTAGTCAAAACCCATCACAGTAATCTGAAGGTGGTTTTCTTTTAACCAGTGGACTGGATAAGCTATGTGTATTGAAAGAGACAAATACTGAGAAGTGTTGGGTACACTTTTCTGCTAAAATGTGAGTGGAATGTCAACGGAATATGAGGCGTTTTCCTCTCTGGAAACCAGTGTCTATGTGAAATTAATTTTGGCGGGGATGATCATAACAGTGGCAGATCTTAATACAAGACCATTATAAACAGAGTAAAGAGTTTCTATGCAGATGATACCATTACTGTAGATACCAGGGTAATGCATACTGTATATACAGTTGACTTCAACCTCCTTTCAAACTAACCCTAAAAATTGGTGTAAACCTTAAACTGCAACACAAGTCCATGTCAGATAGTGAGTTTGTGGTCAAAGTAATATTAAATATACAGTATTCTGCTGATGTGGTTTACATAACCTTTGAGCTGCTTTTTCCTGGAATTCACTGCCATGTTGAAGTAAAGAACTCCAGAAATTTGCAGAGGTTCAAATTATGGCAAGGAATTACATGAGTGCAGTTGTTTTTGATAATTGTGTATGTTTTGTCTGTTTGTCTGTAATGTTTGATTATTGTAAAGTTTTTAAACTAAATAGTGTCACGCTGTTCCTATGGGGAACCCTTGGAAAATACATGTTCATCTGAATGAGCTTCCATGGTAAAATATTTAATACATGAAATAAAAACAGACTCCTTCAAATATTCCTATTGGACAGGAGTCTGCGTCATGAAAAACATCACACAGATTTCTTCAGTGTATTGTCTCTCTGACTAAAGACTGGACGTAAAAAGAAACTGAAATCCTCTTTCCTAACAGGATCCAAGGCAGTGAATCGGTGCTTGTGCTGCCGTTGTTCTTCCTTACCTGGTCTATGAATTAATTGTGGAATTTAATCTTCAGCAATGTCAATCCAGCACCTTTCATGAGTGCTAAAGTCATCACCAAATAAAAAAATAACAATACTCTACTTTCTTCTCACCAAGTCGGATTTCCGACCACAGTGCAGGCAGCCAGCCAGCCTCAGTCTTTTTCTTCATATCAGATTATTATCGTGAGTTAGTCATTAGTCTGGGATCAAACTTCACCAAGTTTGTGTTTTTTAACCATTGGCTGGATTCAGAAAGGGCCTCCATGAATAGAAAAAATATTAACATGCACACACAAGCAGCTCCAAGGCAGGCAGTAAAATGATTTCCTCCAAGTGTGAATAGGTTGACACTGCAGTCCAGTATTCCTGTCTGCAAAATAAATAAAACACACAACACAAGAGGTGGCAATTGTATTGCATGTGGCCAAGACGAAAGAGAACAATTCAAACTATATATATATATATATATATATATATATATATATATATATATATATATATATATATATATGTGTGTGTGTGTGTGTGTGTATATATATATATATATATATATATACATACACATATACAGTGCCTATAGAAAGTCTACACCCCCTTGAACTTTTTTTCACATTTTGTTGTGTCAGTGCCTCAGAGTTTCATTCATTTAAATGAGGATTTTTTCTCCACACTCCACACTGTTAAGGGGAAAAAAGTTATATATTAAAAATACAAAACTGAAAGATCATAATTGGATAAGTCTCCACCCCCTGAGTTAATACTTGGTGGAAGCACCTTTGGCAGCAATTACAGCAGTGAGTCTGTTGGTATAGGTCTCTACCAACTTTGCACACCTAGATTTGGCACTATTTGACCATTCTTCTTTACAAAACTGTTCAAGCTCTGTCAAGTTCCTTGGGGAGCGTTGATGGACAGCAATCTTCAAGTCATGCCACAAATTTTCGACTGGATTTAGGTTGGGGCTCTGATTGGGCCACTCAAGGACATTTACCTTTTTGTCCCTTAGCCACTCCAGTGCAGCTTTGGCTGTATGCTTTGGGTCGTTGTCATGCTGAAAGGTGAACTTCCATCCCAGTCTCAGCTTTCTTGCAGAGGGCAGCAGGTTTTCCTCACGGACTTCTCTGTACTTTGCTCCATTCATTTTCCCTTCTATCCTGACAAGTGCCACAGTCCCTGCCGATGAGAAACATCCCCATAACATGATGCTGCCACCACCATGCTTCACAGTAGGGATGGTGTTCTTTGGGTGATGCGCTGTGTTGGGTTTGCGCCAAACATAACGCTTTGCATTTAGGCCAAAAAGTTCAATTTTAGTTTCGTCAGACCACAAAACTTTTTGCCACATGGCTACAGAATCTCCTGAGTGTTTTTTTGCATACTTCAAACAAGATTCAAGGTGGGCTTTCTTGAGTAATGGCTTCCTTCTTGCCACCCTACCATACAGGCCAGAATTGTGGAGTGCTTGGGATATTGTTGTCACATGCACACTTTGACCAGTCTTGGCCATAAAAGCCTGTTGGCCTCTTGGTAGCCTCTCTGATCAGTCTCCTTCTTGCTCTGTCAGGAACGGCCTGATCTAGGCAGGGTCTTGGTGGTGCCATACACCTTCCACTTCTTAATAATCATTTTGACCGTGCTCCAAGGGATATTCAAGGCCTTTGATATTTTTTTATACCCATCCCCTGATCTGTGCCTTTCAACAACTTTGTCCTTGAGTTCTTTTGAAAGCGTCTTGGTGCTCATAGTTGAGTCTTTGCTTTGAAATGCACTACCCAGCAGAGGGAACCTACAGGAACTGCTGAATTTATCCTGAAATCATGTGAATCACTACAATTTAACACAGGTGGAGGCCACTTAACTTGGTGTGTGATTTTGAAGGTGATTGGTTACACCTGAGCTAATTTAGGATTGCTATTACAAGGGGGGTGGACACTTATCCAACCAAGCTATTTCAGTTTTTATTTTTAATTAATTTTCTACAAATTTCTAGAATATTGTTTCACTTGGAAGTTGTGGGGTAGGATGTGTAGATAAATGAAAAAAAAAACTATTTTAATGCATTTTAATTCCAGACTAAAGGGAACAAAAGGTGAACATTTTGAAAGGGGATGTAGACTTTCTATAGGCACTGGAGAGAGAGAGAGAGAGAGTGAGAGAATGAGAGAATGAGAATGAGAATGAGTATGAATATGATTATACCTGTATATGTAAGTAGTGTTGTTTGTAATAGAACACAGAGTCAAGTGATAAAGCATTAGACTAGTGCCAGGGCAGTTTAAACGTGCCAAATGCTGTCTGGAGTTTGCCCTGCAGTCATGCAACATTGGAGGGTGATAAGGTTTAGGCTGACTAATTGCTGTCCACCCAGACTTCTAATGGTTTGTGGCTTTAATTTCTTTTGATTTGAACTTCAACTGTTTTTAAATACATATTTTTTAATACTACCACCTCCAAGCTTAGAAATTTCCCAGGCTGTGCCTTTTTCCAAACACCTTGTAGGTCCATTTCAGAAGAGCAAGTTAAAGCACAAACATCTGAAACAAACCAAAACCAAAAAGCCATTAAATCTGTTCAATGTTAACTCGGGTCTGTATCAGTTACTCCAGTATTACATTTGCCATATACATCCAAGTTGTTTCCAGGATAGTATATTCATTTTCCCTTTATAAAATGTGTTTTTACTATGTATAGTAACTGTAACGCACCGTTTTGGGTAACTAACTTTAGATAGGCCAAAACATTGCTACTCATTTAAAATGAATCCTCAATTTTCAACAAAATTCAAGCTGTATTGTGCTACTATTGCAGTGTTGCATAACAGATATTTTAGGGCAGGAAAGCAGTGCGCTTTAAGAACTGCTCAATTTGGAGGGAAAGTATTTAATTAAAAAAAACAGCTAACAATCTTAACACTCAGCAGAAGTTATCTGTGTGATCAACTGACTGCATTTAATCTGTGACGCAGATTTAGGAACACGCACAGAATGTACCACACAGTTTAACATAAATTGACTGTCCTTCACATCACTGTTTACATGTTAAAAAATGTATTTCCTGTGTTCAGCAATGTAAGCTGCATCTATCTTTTTTTAGTCCATATTGGTGAGACAAGCCATCGTAGTTCATAGTAAGTGCTTCAGTATCCAAATTACTGGCTCTCTGTGCTAAACTGGAGATTTGAGGTGGTAATCATGATGACCGAATTGTTTAAACACCTTACAGACTCGTCTTATCAGTGACTATCTCCACCCTACTGCTGACTGTAACTCACATGATTGTTTTGCCCAATGCCTGTATGTTCACGGTTTGCAGGGGCATTTGGAACCATGGAAGAGTTATACGAATCACAAAGCATGAACTGCACAGAACATCATGCAGCACAAAACACTGCACCCCCCACCTGCACCATATCAACAAGGTAGCATGACAGGAGGAGTTTAGACTCAATGACCTGTGGAGGAAACAAACAGCTGCTCTATCCCATAGGTGCCCTGCAGCGTCAAAGGTGATAAAATGGCCATAAATAAAACATACTTCAAAAGAACGCTGTAATCTCTCACACATTTAAACAGTGGAGGCTGGACTCGTAAAGCATTTGGAGGTCCAATGCATTTACCAGCGTAATAATCCTGTATAACTAGTCTTAACATAGCCTTCAAAATCTGACAAACTACTAAAATATTCCAGCTATCCGTGCATACAGGGCCTTGAAACACTTGCAAAACTGGCTTTGCTATTTTATATAACATTTTAAAATAATACTAAAACAAATGTGACCTTTATTTATTTATTTTTTTTACGATATCCTTATAGAACAAAAAACCATGGGATGTTACTCCTTGCCCTTAGTGTAACTTCTATTTCTAATGAATTGATTATTCAAAGGAAATCAAAAGCCTTTTTCTAATGCATTTAAGCCCTTCACAGATACACACGATCGCGTGCCGAGTGGAATATTGAAGACAGCTTTAGACGCATACTCCTTTCTTTCCAGGGTCCCATCTTTGGTAATAGGAATAATTGGGCAAGACTTCAGGCACGCAAGCATGCAAAAGTGTATCTGTTCTAAATAGACTGTTAACACTATTACCTCCCTGCATGATATGCAAGAGCCTGGGGATTTAGGGCAGGAATAGAAACACAGTTTAACATAAAAGGGATTAAAGCTTGGTTACTGTACTGGACCGGTTAACAAGGTAGCAATGTGGGTGTGCTCGCCTCACGCAGCCTCTTCAGTTGTTTTGATATACAGTGACAGTATCTATTTGGTTCAGCTGAATTTGTGTTTGATCAACCAACACAACTAAACACAAACACAGCAGGAATGTGACCCTGAGAATGATCCACAGGCAGAACTAAACTAGCCTCCAGTTTAACCACACCTAAGATCACTTTTATTTCTGGAATCAGCGAACACCTAAAGTACAAGAGCAATCCTTTAGGTACCCCAAAGTATTATCTGTTCACTACTAATGCAGAACTGGGCAAGATGTGTATTATTCATTTTACCCCTCAAAATGTAAGTTCCTAAATTGTCATTCCATGCGATACCAGTTGCAGTTGTCACCACTGTAGAAGCCAAAAGAGATTGAATGTGTGCGTACTGTAAATTCAACAAATGAGCCACCCACTCAACATCAGTGTTATGTGTATAATATAAAAGACACACAAGATCAATATTTGTTCTTTTTTTGAAAAATATGGGGTTTATTGGTTTAAACTGCAATCAGTCTTTACAAAAAACTCGTATATAAACACACATATAGAAAAAACTGTAGTGAACAGCAAAAGCTGAGAAATACATTCAACAGTTTACTTTCTTTGTGTCAGTCCTGTTCACCTTTATTCATTTTTCTTACTCTTAAATACAAGGAAAATCAGAACGAGAAATTTCCTGTTTAACAAAATTAGATACAAAAAGGTAGAAATCGCACACGCTACCTGGAATGTATTAAAAAAAAGAGGCACTTTATTACATTGTAAAATGAGGGATCCAAAAATGATTTATTTAAATAAATAAATTAAATAAAATTTACAAAAAAAAAAAAAAAATCAAACTGTTTTGGCAATTTCATAACCTCTTTTAGATATCCCAGTTTAGCTCAAGAGGACTTGAAACCCTGTAGCTAACGCAAACGGCTTTAGGCACTTCGATAAGGAACACTGCATTCTGAACTTCCTCTATAAAACCATTGAACACTGGTTTCCTAGGCCCCGATTAGCACTAATCTTGTGCTACCTTAGGTAGTCCGAGACAAGTGCCAATCAGGGTGGTAGAACCAGGCACCAATCATTATAAACAGAAGTACTTAAAATGAGAACAATCTTAAATGTTTCAACATGTAAAGGTTCATCTAAAGATTCTACCAAGTTCTTTATAACTTTTAGATACAACTGTTTCCAGCAATACAAAAAAAAACCAAAACATTTCAAATAAAATGCAGCTCTCTGTGTCCCAATTTCTCGGTGGCCAAACAGTAGTTAGAAGCATTTCAAACAGGTTGATTCTTTTCCTTTTTAAAACTAATGAAGCTTTTTGAGATTAACAGTCAAACCAACTGGTTTCTGCTCGTTCCTGATTTCCTTTCAACTAAACACCGGATTGTTTAAATCCCTTTTTTGTTATTACAGCCTTAGCAAATAAAACCATAAATAAAAGACGCAGATATCTGGAACAGCACCACACGGGCTGAAACACTTTTCTTTCTTTGATGAATTGTTGAATAAGAGCTGATTAACCCATCCTTGACTGGGAAATGGCAGAACACCTGGATTCAAAAAGAATGCCTGCTGCTGTTTTTCAAATATTTTGTTTCACAGCTGCAACCATAGGAACCAATTCAGAAGGAAACCAGTTGACTTGTTCTGCCAAAAATCAAGCTTTTGATTTCTCTTTCACCCACATAGAACAAATGGGTGTAGTTTTGGACCTCTGTAAAAGGCATTGTGTTTAGGAAACGAGAGAAGAGTACTGATTCTGGCTAGTCAATCTACACACCAGAGCAGGGTCTGTACATTCTAAGAACTTGGCTGGTAAGGCCACACAGGCTAGCAATACAAGGAATAGGATATGTTAGGGATTAACAAGACAGTAACAATTATCCTGAATTTGCAGTCCAACCCACAAAAGGGAAACAATTCTAAAATAAATAATCAAACGCAATGTTCTTGCATTTTCTTTTTTTAAATTAAGTTTCATTTTAAAATAAAAACAAGTGTTGTTACAAAAAACAAGTCATTGTAGTATAATATATTAAACTGTGAAAAAAAAAAGAAAAAAGTCTTCACAACCTTTAGATTAATATGGAAGATAATAATTTAACATAAAAGAAAATATATTCCATTGTTTCATTATCCCGATAAATACAAACAAAATTAACAAAAAAAATGCATATGATCGGCAATAAATACGTTTTTCGATAAGTTAAATAAGCTTTTTTTTTTTATATATATAACGTTGTGCAGTGACAAGCGAAACTTTCCTCCGAGCAAATTCTCTTCTTGAAAGTTTTTTCAAAAATAACATTAACAGTAATAATAATAATAATAATAATAATAATAATAAAGAAGAAGAATAATAAGAATAATAATAAAGAATAATAATAATAAACAATTATAAAATCCAAAGGCAAAACAAGAAGGCACAAGTGCTCTACAGAGTAACCTACATAGAGCAGACCTTTAAAGCAAATTATGCAAGGAGGGACAGGGGCTGGCATAGCTTCCTCTCAGGAATGAAAACTTTTTACCCAGCTTAAAACGACCCCCCCCCCCAAAAGGGAAAAAAAAAAAGTGTCAAACAACTGATGACCAGAGCTTGTAAATCCCAGTCCCATCAAATTATTGACCAGCTATAAAGAAAACTGCTAGAAGTTTTAAGGCATCACATGTCTACAGGGGTTGTCTGTGGATAGGGTGGGTGGGGGAGGGTAGGTAAGCCTGTAGCACCAAAACAAGTCCTGATTCGCTATCCCGGCTGACTCCCAACCAATCCTGTTGCTCCGTCTCAAGTCCTTCCTGCAGACTTTGCTTACCCCCAACAGGCCAGTTTCACCTATGTCTTGCAAGACAGTGCTGAATGTTAACAGTGTTCCACTTGCCCTAGCCCGTGCATTAACCACTCGTTTGTTCGATTTGTTTCCTTTTTTTTTTTTTTTTGAAACAGATTTTATATATATATATATATATATATATATATATATATATATATATATATATATATATATATATATATATATATAATATATATATATATATATATATATATATAAAATGACACACACACACACACACACATATCTTTATACCCTTGTGCCAGTCCAGGAGATGTGGGAACAGTGGTAATGGCAGAACGTAGCCAGCAGAGGGTGCAAGATTGCTTAAACGGACTTAAGGCACCATCTGCGCTGCTACACGTCAACAAGAAAAAGAAAAGGCACAAGATGCCTTAACACAAATCCCCCCCCCCCCCCCCCAAAAGGCATGTTGTAAACTGACGGCAAAATGCATCGGACTAAGAATTTTTGGCACTATTATATAGAGGGAATTAAAAAGGTGCAAAGGGAGTAACATTCTATTTGTTAGGGTTTCATCCCGCTACTTAAGTGGGGCTCATTCTTTTTTCTAAAATAATCTAGCAGGGGACTAAAGCTAGCTGCTCAGCCCCCACGGTTCACATCACTCAGGATGGGAAAGCCTGTGGCAGTAAAGGCATGTGGAGTCAGTTTTTGTAACCGAGCGCCGCCGCCCCCCCCCCCCCCCCCCAAAAAAAAGGAAGGAGAGATAGAAAGCGGGCAAGTGGACTGTTCAACATTGACCACTAGTCTCTTCTATCTTTAAAACTAAAGAAAAGTCTCAGTTCGTAAACGGGAGGGAGGGAGGGGTGAAACGGGGCAGTGTCGCTTTCTTTTCTTTCTGCTTAGTCGTCAGAGATAGAGAGTCTGCTGAAGATTGGAAGACGTTTGTTGGTGTCTAGAACTGGGGACTCGGACCCGCTTATGCTTCCAGAGCTGCTCAGGTAGCCCTCCTGGTCGGAAAGCGAATCAGGCGGGCTGGGGGGAGCCTCAAACATCTGGGGAGACTCTGACATGGCCCGGAAGATGAAGGTGGTGGGTGATGGTGGAGCCTGAGCAGAGGAGTCGCCCGGGATACTCAGGCTCGGCCCAAAGAGGGTAGCCAGCTCCTGGCTGGAGTAGGTGAAGGGGTTATTTGCCCACTCAGGCAGGTCGTCTGCATTTAACACGGGCGGCGGGGTGACGGAGGTGGGACTGTCCTGCAACCCACTGGAGCTTGGGAACCCGGCGAAGCTGAAGCTGTGCTGAAGTCGTGGCCGATCCAGCTTGTTGGAGGGTGAGAGGGGGTACTGGGGCGGTGGGCCTCTGCGCTCCTCTGCATTGTGGATGAAGTGGCAGCGGGGCCCATAGGGGCAGAACCCTATGGTGTGGAAAGTGCGGCAGAGTTCTGTCTTGTACTTAGGGTGGCGGCTCAGGCTGCGTAGCTCATGGATGCCATGGGCAAACTGGCACTTGTCCCCGTACTTGCAAGCGCCGTTCTCCTCGAAGGGTCTACATAGTTCTGTCTTGTAGCGGCTGGAATTAACTTGCCCTCCCGCGTTGCTGCCACTGCAAGGCTTTTGGAGCATCCTCTCCCCGGTCTCGGAATACGAGCGGTCTCGGAAGCGGTTCTCCTTGTTGCTGCCGCCGCCACCACCGCCACCAGTAAGGCACGGCTCTGTCTTTAGGCTGTTCACGAATTGGTTCTGGTTGAACTTGGAGTTGGGTACGGTGACAGAGTGCCGCCGTTGATAAACCCCTGTAGAGGGGGTCCCCACTGCCTTCCTGCCCAGCAGGGTCCCATTAGGGGTGCAGATGGAGGGGTTGGTGCCAGTGCAGGGGGTAGATGTGGGATGGGGGGCACTGAGGATGTTGTTGTTGTAGTTCAGCATCCTGTTGTTCTGGAATGGAAAAAAAATAAAATAGTCAATAACCCTGTATTTGCACCCAACAATACAACAAAGGAAGTAAACCAAGTATGTCAATTGGACTGAGAAAAACAGCAAGAAATCCCAGTGGTGGACAGGTCAAAGTGAACTCATCATCTGTCCACAATATCAAGTTTGGAGATTAGATTAAATGTTTTGATACGTGTGAACAGGGATATAAGAAGATCGATTTTGCTCTAAACAGTAATGCGATTTCAGAAATACTATTCTGGAACCTGATCTAAAGCACTGATGGGAAAACCAACTATATGTGGAAACTGAAAGTAACACATTTGATGTTTGTATACTATTTTAAATTTACACTGTACAGTATCTTGACAGTTCAACATCTATCATTCTTTCTGAACTGAAGCACTTTATTAATGCAGTCTATTAACTAGAAGTTATACTGTAATGGACTAATTCGCTTATCAGTGTTCATCTATATATTTCTCAAATGAAGTCACATGAGCCAAGAACTGAATAATATATGTAATATCTAAAACTGAATGTGTTTTTAGTAGTACTAAAAAAAGAAAAAAAAAGAAAATGGCTTTGGATCTTTTCTCTTCATATTATATAAGCACGTACTCCACAACCCCTTGAGGAGTAGGTGCACAACCCTCTCAAAACCCTCTGACAAATAAGTAACATATACAATACTGGTATCGCTGGCTGGAGCAAACCACATTTTCCACGCTTTGAACATTGTTTGCATTTGCGATCGGACAATATACAAGCTGACAACTTGCCAATGTAACCCTAACAAGTGGTGTTTTTTATATGAACCCTGTGCTTTTAAAACTACAGTATCTTTTACATTTATGCAAATAAAAATAAATATAAAAATCCACTCCAGGTTTTCCTAACAACCAAACAGTGTGTCTCAGGTCGACCTCGTGCCATTGCCTTACCACACATTGCTCACTGTTACTACTTAGAAACACCCAGCTTCTTTAAAAAAAAAAAAAAATGATATACAGAAGTTGCTCTGCACAATAATACATATGTAAATCATACTTCTATTATGCGGAATTTTCTTTAAAATTAAAATACATACTAGAATGTGGTTAACTGGATATTAAAATGCAATACAAGGCCAACTTTTAAAAACACGTGAAGTGACATGATTGGAAGGGGGCTGTCTGACTGTCATACAGCACGGTAGAGCAACTGTACAGTGTTCGCTGCAACTCATTGGTTGCCAGCAGTTGTTAGCGCTGCAAGACTGCTTGCAGCAGACTGAACTTAAACCTGGCAAGATTTTTGGGCGTCTGTTGCGCATTTTATATTTAAACATTTAAAGAACAAATTATAGTGCGACTTTCAATACCAAATTAGCTTGGTCTGAAACTATTTTCCCTTATCACGTCTAGCAAATTAATTTAATTGATTTGCTTGCCCCAAACGTCACACTCAGTAAGAAAATTAGATCGTAATGCATGGATTTTACTTTAGTAACAAATCGCAGCATAACTGTATGAGTTACTTGACTTTACAGGTCTAAAAGCGGATAGAATATAGAAATATGGTTTATTATATAAAATGGGACATACAACTTCGAAACCCCTTTAAAGTCAGATTTTGAATGTTTTGATAGAAAGCTGATGACAAAAGTGTTTGATCACACTTAAAAACCTCAGATTGCAAAAACACAAGCAGCAGGTTTTGAAAAATATAAGAAAACCACAAGCTGGTCAGTCAAAGTAGCTAGCCTATACACCAGAAGTGCCCTTTTTTCACGTGCAACTACACGTGAAAAAAAGTACAATGGATTTAAAAGTTACAATCCACAAGGAGAAGCAAATGCAAAACTCAAACCTTGCACACGAATTAAATCATGAATGACGCAAAGGGTCAACAAACGTAGGGGCCAAACCGGGTTTTCTTATATAACCACATAATCTACAACAAAGTATAGAAAATAAACTACGTGAACTGTCTAAAATTGAAATACTTTTGTACATATAGCGATGCAAAAATGTTAGCAAGCTTCCGCACGTGTATATAAAAATAAAATAGTGTACGTAGCTTGGCTTGTTACTATATAATCAAAACACAAGGAAGCAAGTGATCAACTATTAAACGCAGGATGTTAAAAGTAAAATCAATAGGTATACTATTTTTAAAAAGTTTTAAAAAAATGCAAACAAACTTTTAGATCTTAATTTTAAAGTTTTTTTTTTTTTTTACCTTGTTCAAGACTTCGCTAAAGTCGAAGTATGGCGCCACCAAAGCCGCAGACATCTTCGGTACGAAAAATATATAATTTAAAAAATAAAAAATATATATAATAAATCACAGTTTTAAATGGGCGCCGATTTCCAGATTGCTTTTTCTTCCCTACTTCAGAGCCCCCTCTCTGATCTGCAAAAACAGCTCTCTGCATTACCTTTATAATCTCAAAGTTTCTGGGTTCTGGAGAGGCGGAGTTAGTTGATTGACAGGTGTTGTACTTCAAAACCTTTTTTTTTCGTGCAGGAGGGGAAACGACAACGATGAAGCTGTGTTGAATAATCGGTGCATAAACTTTTTCAATCAAACATTTAGTTACTTTTTATGGTTTAGAGTTTTATATATATATGTATTATTTTTAAAAGTATGAGGTATATTATCAGTGTTTTGAAACGTAAAGTTGTTGTTTTTTTTTAAAACCAAAACAAAGGAACTTACAGACCAAAAACTACGAGTTTCAACTTGTGTCTTATCTTTTCAACAGGGCGATCGCCATTTTTTGTCTTTTCTTTTTCAAACTGGTGAACAGTGTGTGTATGTAATATATATCGCGTGCCTTTTCAATATCGCGTGAAAAGGCTGAGCCAAAACAGGAAAGCAAGTAATAAACGTAAAAACTTTAAAAGTAAAATAAATAATATATTGCATACTATAAATATGCATACTATTTTTTTAAAAAAAGAACGTTTTAAATAATGCGAGCAAACTTTTAGATCTTGATCTAAGGACGTGGGTTTAAAATGTTATTTTTTTAAAACATGTTTATTTTGCTGTTTGGTGTTTTTTATTTTGTTTTGTTTTGTTTTGTTTTGTTTTGTTTTGTAATTTTGTTCTGTACCTGAATTGTACTCCATTCGGACGGTAGTCTTCTTGGAACGTGCAAATGATGACATAGAATGTGTAATACTTGTTTCGTTCGATTTTTCCTTGTTCGAAAAAAAAATAAATAATAATTTTAAATACCACAAACACACAAAACTAATTTGAAACGATAAAGTAATAATGAGCTGTACAGAATCCATGTCAAGTTCAGTAACAATGCGAGTACTTTTGGAACTCTTATGGTCATTTGCATATTAAAATAATACAACAGATGGTTTCTAATAATCTGTTGTATTTTGTTACAATTGACCGTTTTTGGCGGGACATAACACACTAGCTAATAGTAAAACGTGTTCTTTTTTTTGGAGGGAGGGGGGGGGTCTTTATTTGCAGACGTCTGTTGTCATTCACAATCTTTGTCGTAGAGGTGGGTAACAAATATTTCGTCAGGCTGATATGCCTGACTAGGTTAATGTTTGAACTAGCAGACCTTGGATCGCTGAACGTGTTTAACAGCTTTGTAGGCATGTGTTTTTTTTTATGTGTTGAATTTTTGCCACCAATATACAAACATACATAAATGCGTGACAATAACATTGGTTTTAGTTTTAATATAGTTATTCGCAAGTAGGCATCCCACTTAAAGTGTGCAGATAGAAGCTCAGCACAGTTGGATGCAGTATTTTTTTTTTTTTTTTTAATGCTATTTTTTTAAAAGTTGGTTTCCAAATGCTATTCACGTTCAAAAACGAGCAACCCCCCCCAATGCACCATGTGATTTTTGTACTGGGGAAATTAAAAAGTAAGGCCACGGTTTATAAACGAGAAATTAACTTTTGTTTTAAAGCAAAAGCAACAACAAACCAGTACATTGTTTGTTTTTTAGGTTTAAAATACCTAAACTAAACAGAAATCTAATTAAATTATGTAGATGTAAGCCCCTTTCACACTGGCATGCTCTACGCGGGTCGGAACCTACCCGGGTGAGGACCTGGTGTCATGTGGGTCGGCTGTGTGATTTCACACTGCTTTTTGATCAAGCAGGGTTGACCTGGGTGCCAGATACAGGTAAACAGTATGTGTATCAATGCCCCAGAAGTAAAACGTTTTTGTTGTAGCATACTAAAACTTTCTGTATACTTATTCGTTGCATATTTTGCTTTGCAGAATGTAACAGCTTTCTGAATTCTGAACTGCCTCAACCACAGTCTATGCACCGCGTGTAGGTCTCTGCAAAATGAACCAAGCTGGGTTTTGTTTTTCGTCATTTTTAAGTGCCCTCCCGTTTTTTAGTTGTTTACTTTTAGCTGTGGCACAGCATGTCAATTCTCAAGGGTTTCCAGCACTCTGATCCTGTCTATAATTAAATCCCTTTTAATCATTAGGATACAACGTCATTTCTGGGACTTTCCGTGGGTTAACATGTATTTATTCGAGAACAGATACTGTATTAACCCTGTTTTACTCCTTTAATTTTCCTCACACGGTTATATCACAGTTTGCCCTTATATCCATAATCAGTGTATCTTAAGTACTGTCATAGTCTTAACCCTCTTCCACTTAATCAGTTTTAAACTTAACAAAATAACTACTTTAAAACAGCACTTTTAAAAGGGTAGAAATAAGAACTGTATTTTAAAAACAATCATTGTGTGGATTGTTTTAGGGGAAACTTTAAAGCCACTGCATAACCATCGCATCAGCAAAATATAAAAATACTTTAGCTTTAGAAAAACAATCGCTTTAGTGGAAAATTAAGTTCCTTGTGACTTGTGGTCAAAATCTTGACCTACTGAAATAGGCATGAAATCAAAAATCCAAGAAGAGCAGAATACAATTGCATGACATGATTAAGTCATGAGTTAGCAAATTGGATTTTTATGAACCTTATAATAGAGACATTTTAAATAAAAAATAGTCGGCTTTGGGGTAAGGATGTGGTGGGTAGTCTTATATCATGGTCCTACCCAAATGGGGAATGAAGGTGGGATGCAGCTATACTGGGGATTATTGTAGAATGAGGAGATGTCAGAAAGGGGAAGGTAACTTAAACGAAAAGGCTTTTCAGCCTTGAATTCAGTTCCACTCTCACAGAATGTCATGCTTTTGTCTAGTTATAATACTGTATAGCATATTTGCCACATAATCAGACATTTTGATAGATATAGTAGGGGAGAGAGTCTGGGGTATATAGTGGCAGTCTGTCATATAACAGTGATAAAACAGGGAATGGTATACATAGATAATAGGCAACAATCATGCAGGGAGAAGAAGTTAGATCAGACTGTTGAAGTAGAAAGCCTGAGGCAAAAGACTAGACATAACATGAAACTAAAATATGTGTTCATGTGCTGGTTTCAGTTTCTGTCAGAGAATGAAGTTTGGTGTGCAAAAACATTTACAGTGTATATGTTTAACCTTAAGCACAAAGTTAGGCTTTGTAGTACAAAATATTTTTCTTTTTCTAACAAAGCTTTTTTTGTGCTATTGTAAAAAAAAGAAACAACTGATTAAAGGCAGTGCTGTACAGTTTACATTGCCATGGTAATTCAGTACATTCACCTATTAGTCACTGACCAGAGCTGTGTAAACTATTAACCAACTGCAAGATTCAGAAACAGTTCAGTCAGCCAAATTGCATGCTTTGTTTGTTTCTTCCCCTTGCATTTTACTTAGTCATTTTTTGTCGATCTGTTTTCTATTGCTGCCACCTGACATTTTTCTACCTACCTTTGCATGTTCTTGGAAAGACAGTTGTGCTTCCTGATTCTAGAGAATCACATAAAACTTTCATCCCCACCTGCTCTTTTATTTCTAGAATCAGGAAGCAAAGACATGTTGAAATGTTTCCTTACCAACTCCATGGCTAGCCTTTCATTACACCCTAACAGACTCACCATGGCTAAGATTCTTGGCAGTTTTATTTTGATGTACTGTCAACAGTGATGGCATTCTCTAACTCTCAGAGAAGCTTGCTGTGGTACAAAGCTCTGGTTCACATAATAATTGGTACTCAAGTCTTTATAAGAGCCTGTTCTACAACAATAGGGACACTGTCTCTATTCCTATTAGACTTCATTTGTAAAATTGATGAGATGTTAAATCAAAGTTTCACCCTTTGATCTAGTATAATGGTCTTCTAAGTATATTTTTTAAAGCTTTTAGTTGAAGGGTCATAAGCATTATATATATATATATATATATATATATATATATATATATATATATATATATATATATATATTAGCTCATATTTATTTAATTTGAAAGCTGTTCTTAGGAATTAAGTGATCATGAAAGGTGAGGGACAAAGCCATTGACTGCAGTCTATGAGAAATCCCCCTCGCAGCACTGTAAACACACCTTAATCCTCACCTTTTGTCCTTAAGGCCTGGGCCTCCCTCAAGCAGAGACTGCCAGTAATGCTAACTTGTGCTGTGGGTTTGTTGTGCACAGACGTTGAGAACTACAAAATGATATTGTAAAAGTCTACCGTAAGCCATAATAGTCTTACAGTGTTTCATGTTAGATTTACAAATGTCAAATTTATGTATATGGAAAACTACAAAGCGGTATGTAATTCAATATGTTAACGTAACATTATTCAGCAGGTTTAATTCCGCTTTATGAAGCTAAATTTGTCAATTCTATAGGGTGATGCAATGTCCTTCCCTCCTTTACCGATGGGTGGTGCTGTAAATCCCCTTAACTGACCTCGCAAACAAGCTTCAAAGACCAAAACGCCCCCATATAATTAAGTCTTAATCTTTGTTATCATTAATGCTACAACCTAACTTAAAATGTATTTACAGCATTTGTAAAACTACTACAGAACATGTGATCACACATACGGTTATGAAGATCAATAATAGTGAAAAAGCATTTAACAAACAGCAGAGCTACATGTAACATACTACACTGTAAAAATCTTTACCGCACGTGACTTTTTGATTTTTTTACACAAATTCCATTTGTAACATATAATACCGGTAAATAAGAACTGCATCTTCCAGTTGTAAGCAGTTTCAGCCTCAATGGGCAAGAGAGACACTCTTACATAGTTTGATAGATGACTGATGCAAGACACATGGTGGACCTATACCCAATTGACAGTGTTATGCCAGGTGTATTTGTCCAACCCGTGTATGTAACTATACTATAGATAAGCTACTGTTTTGTGCCAATTCACTTTTACAAATCATGAAAGTTGAGGGACAATGCCACTGAACAAAACCCAAACCCATTTTCTCTATTTTATTCAAGATATTGAGCCATTGTGAATATTTTTTGGGGCAGAGGGGAGTTTCTAATATTTCTCTTGTACCCAGAGATCCTATTAGTTTTTGGTGCTGTTGACACCATGACAGTTTTTAGTATTAGTAGTATTTTAGCATCCAGAAAGACAGACGGACAAATTCCCCCAATCCAGCTGCTGTCTATATGCTATGCCAGTGCATTTGTCTGGTTGGGGATTATGGCCTTGCAGAACCCATCATCAGCACAGATGTAGTGGCTTTTATTATAACACATACTGTCAACTCTTTAGGAGTGAAGAAATGACAACCTCTCATTCCAAATCTTTTCTGTGGGTAGAGACAGAAATGTTCTCACCAAAATGAATTACATTATGTAATGTACGTCAGTATTAGTGTGGATCTTCTTTTAACATTCAATATGTCAGTGCATTGCATAATTGCACAAATTATTTTGAGTTTTGAGTATATGTTTCTTGCACCAAAGCAATAATGGCTTAATTGACCAAACAATTAATATGCTAAAACATGTTTAGATTGTTTTACTTGGTAAAGTTTAATCTTTCTTCATGCAATGTTTTTTGTATTAGCTCCATATATAGAGGGTGTCTCATAAGACATAGATAATATCATTTTTTCTGCTGCTTTTGATGTTCTCTGTTAAATTGGACAGCCACCACATGTTGGCTATCTGCACCATAGGTCCATTCCCTTTTGCTTAAAGACATTTTACACCTGAAATAAAAATAGACAACCAATATAAACAGTTACGCCTACGATTCCTGACCTATTGGGCACCTTGTAGTTTTGTAGAATCGAAAGACCACAGAAGCATTTGACATTTTGGATTGATGAAAATTAAAAACTAGGCAGTCAGTTAAGCCTTCAGCCAGCGGTGGACTGAGATACAATTATAGTAAATGATTATAGCTCATCATTGGAGCAACAAGAAATGACCACTGAGAATGATTACAGACACCATCAAAAGGTAAGAGAAAAATAAAGCAATCATTACAAAAATGTGTATTTTACTTACAACGTTAGGTACACAAATAAATACAGCATCAGAACTGCACTGTTTAAACCCAAGAAACAAAACTGTACCACTTGGAACATTTCTCTCAGCTTTTTTACAGAGCGTTAGCCTTTTTGGTTTCGAGGCCTTATTCTGTTACTAAACCACAAGGCTGTGGTGCACTCCAAATGAAAGGTTTCAAAGACCAGGATACTCTGACATGGCAGGAGGCTGGTGAGTGAATTGATTATGGGGCAGAAAGTAGATATCAAAAAGCTCAGCATTGTTATTTAGACAAGACATTATAATTACAGTTATTTCTGATTTGCATTCAAAGAGAGCAATTAGCCTTCACTTATTGCAGGTGTGTTAACTGCTTTGCAAGGTAAGATTTGTCTGAGCTGGATGATAGGATCAAATGGACGCTTTGCAGATCCTGCAGGGCAGATTCAAATGAACTGGCACTTCATAACCTTGGAGCAGGCTGTCATGCATTTTCCAAATTAAAATGTACTGGGAACTCAATCTGGAGTTCAGTGAGAATCCTCAGATTAATTTAAACTTGGGTGTCTCTGCTGGGCTATGTTAGCCCTCTTGTATGACTTTCTCTGTAATTGAGGTGTTTGGCAGTAAGGGGCTGTCCCTCATAGGAGTTATTAATTAAGCACCACTATGAGGGGAGCTTGTATACATTTATAAATCTGTCTCTACTGCACCTGCTTATATCTCATAAACCTTTTCAGCTTTCATTTTATGATTCTGTAAAGCTGGTCTCTTGTAGAAATGAACCATGTCACTGCCACATTGTTTTAACTTCTGGACACTTCTGGACATACCTATATAGATCATGTTCACTTTATGCGATATTCTCCTTTAGATAATGTTCCAAGGGATGCTTTTTTTTTATATAAACAAAAATTCCCATTTCTTGTTTTTAATACAAATGGCATGACACGTGTGTGTAATAAAATATTTTGTGGTCAAGACGGGATATCTGAAAGAGGTTTGATAGTAGGTGCTTTGTTTGCAGGTGATTTTAATATCCAAGACTGCATGCATTTTCAGCATTTTTGTTTAACCACACTGTTTGAAATGCCATATTTTAGAGTTTATTCTCAGGGACTAAATCTCAGTTTACAAACAATAACACCAAATATTCAGTTTCTAGGTGGCCTAAGATTACATAACTTTACCTCTAGTTGAATTTCTAGTTTTGCCAAGTGTTTGACGTCATGGCCCCTTTTTTTATTGCCGATGAGCGTTGCACTAAAATCATCCAGGCTCTTACTCAAGACAGCACGTGGCAATCTGGGAAAACAACTCACAAATACAAAGTGAACCTGTCACATGTGAAGTGTGAGAATGGACAGTTTTTAATTTCCCTGAGATTTCGGTTTTGAGTGGTAGGGAGATACTCAATACCCAATTTAGGCAGTTGGGATGTGTGTCATGAATTATATAACATGAACTTTACCCATCACCAAAGCACATCCTAGTCATAATAATTTAAATGCAACCACTGGAAAGACAAAGCAATTGATAATTTAGAGGCCATATAATAGTATATACTAGTACAGGATACAAGGCTTAATATGAGTTCAAAGTAACATAGACATGCTGTGCTAAGAAATGTTGTATAAATGGGCACAGGGTGAAGAGAGGGGGTATTTCTTGCCATCCTGGAGGTGGTAATTGTCTACGATGAATCCCACATGTGCTCCACAGTTTGGGTCCACTACCAGAAACAGGATCATTATGTAGTAGTGAGTGTCCGTACAGATTCTGCACTGTGGGAATAGTCAAGTGGAGAGAAGGTGTTAGTGCAGCTGTCAGCATAAAGCACAGAAAGATAACTCTTTGCATGGGGCTTGAACTTTAAATAGAGTTCTGATGATTTCCATGGTTTTTGTAATAAGTTATTTATTGGCCAGTTTCCATATCTTGAGAGAGCTGCTATCAGTCTTAGACAAGGTAGAGACGCGCACTGGATCTTAAGAGGCGGATTCAATCAACAAACCTGTGGTATTCTGTAACGCAATTAAATTAAAACTTTTACTGTGCGAGCAGAAATGACAAATGCTCATTTACAATTTTGAACTGGGAACTACTTTTATCTGTGTTTTTTCCGTTGACTCTTTTTCTTTTCGTTTTTCACACCACGTGTAAACATGTTGGGGTTTTTACTTCACATCTGAAAACCACCACAAAATTCAACACCGTAGTTTTGACAAAAGAGAGGCTAAGGATTAGATGAGCATGGAGACAAAGAGGACAAAGGCCAGTCACTCAAGCTCACTGGTCAGTAGAGGCTGTGGCAATGTAAGTGCATTTGGATTCTCCACTGTTTAGATCATTATAATGGAGTTCTAAGTGGATTAGTGACTGAGCTGGGATTTGAACCCAGGGTCCCACTGCTACATGCTACAAATGTCTTTCTGTTATTTGTTTCTGGCACTAAACTTTTTGTTCTCAACCTGTCAAAGAAAAATAAATTACGAAACACAGACAGAACATGAATGAGTAGAAAGAGAAAGAGTAAAAATGAAAAAAAACATGTTAAGCTTCATTTAGGAAACATCCTAAAAATAGATTTCACTTACTCATGGCTCATTCACGTCCCGTCAAGTTAAATACATACAATTACTAGAGATCATGTTCAGCTCCACATCCTGAGTTAGCATATTGAGGTGCTATGGGACTGGGTGAACTGTATCATTCACATGTCCTTTCAACTTAACCACAGTGGCCGTCAACCCCTGGGTTCAAAGTTAACCCCGGTGATGTAAAAGTGTGGGTTGTTGTATTATCTTTAACTGATAATGTATATGTATATAGAGAGAGCGGGTGTGAGATATGTGAATTTGTAATATGAGTACTGTACCAGTAGACTCGTTACAGGCTATGCTAGCTGCCAAAATCAAAAGAGTGTTTCAGTGTTTTTTTCCAAACCTGGCCAACCTCGGAAATCCTCCAAAATCACTGGGGGATTGTGGAATCATATTGTGTTTTGTTTTAAAGCAACCAGCGGTAACACTGCATTTAGAGCAAAGCAATCCAAGCAATGGAAGCTGAAATTGAAAGAACGCTCATTGCTATTTTCATTTTGGCACTACATACGATTTTAGACAGCCTTCTCAAGACCCAGTTGAATAAACCCTTCAGAAGAAGATGGATGGAAAGTGTTCTTCATAAACAGATGAACTGCTTCAGTATTTCGGCATCAGCCCAAACTGTTAGAAGACATTCTGTTTCTTCTGTTTCCCAGAAGCCACCTCAAATGTTTTCATGTTCAGAATTCTTCTGCACAGCCATTGTACCTGTGAAAAAAACAATGGCAGTGATTTCCCTGTCAGTTTTTTCTCTACATGCACATCCTGCCTACATGATGACGCACTTCCTCTGTAGCCTGTTTGCCTGATCAGATAGACAGCCACGCTCTGCCGCTTGCGTTATCAGTGGAAACACCCTGTTTTGTTGCTGTGGGCAGCAGTAGCTGGGAGCGCCAGGCAATGGAAATGGGGCATTATTGTGCCAGACATTAAATTAGCTTGTGACGTCACACTTTTGTAAACAGAATGCATGCAAGGTTTGCATAGTATACATATGCAAGTGCAAGCATGTATGTGTTTATATTTGTGGAGCTTTCTTTATGATGTTTAAATAAGGCTTTATCAACAAATTCTGTGGTTATGTGGCTTTCTAATTATTTTGTTTAAACAAAAACACCTCAGTAGGTGCAGCCAGAGACAGGCTGGGACAGGAACCCTGATAATAGCACCCGCATGCAAAACAAATGCAGTTTACGCTACAGTTGCTTACAGGTATTTCTAAAATAACTCTTGGTTACACAAAGGCAAGCAAGGAAAATAACAAAGTAACTGTAAGTAAAAGAATAAAAAAAAAATTGGCAAAATCCATGGTACAACAGTAAGTCAAGTAAAAGCAATATTACAGAATAATAACCATGGTAAACTTTAATAAGGTTTTCTCATGTATAAATGGTAATGCAACTACTGAAGAACTGTAAAAAAACACAAAAAACAACCATTGAGTTATCCTGACATTAGAAATAACTATACTTTCCATATTGCGCTTTCCTACACTTTGGTGCGCGTTTACCGTGGTGTACACCACTTTAAAAAGGTAGTCACTAAAGCTAATTTCAAATAGCTAGACAACAGAGAGGCAAAACATCATTATTGACGCTGGATTGAAAAGCAAGTCAACATAAATGTAAAACAAGCAGCTTAAAATGATATAAATATTCCGTCATATGCAAAGCAAATAGCTGAAGTGAAACTGTGCTAAATTTGGAAATCTTTATGTGAAGTGCAGCTGGACTGTAGTGCACTATACTACAAAAGTCTATTGCGGTTAACTACAGTTGCATGTTAATTTGATGTGCACTAAAATCAATGTCCATACTGTAGCACTACAATATGGCAAAGCAGTGGTAGCACCCTGCTACAGTTGTACCACTGATAGAATGGCATCACAGCCATAACACTTGACATACAAACAGTACCATATCAGAAGTAGTGTGTTGCCATTTTTACATTGCTGTAGCTGTGATCTACAATTGGTTCTGCATAAGTTCCTCAGGGTAATACACTGGTATTATAATGGCAGCCCAAAATATTATCTTCTTTAAGGATGATCTACAGTAAACTGTAACACACTGGGTAATTAATCTATTATGAAACATGCAGTTGTTTCTATAGGGTCATTGTGAGTTAACCCTTATAACAGTTTCCCATAATAGCAAAGTATGATAAAGCATAGGTAAGCATTGTACAGCTCAGACAGATTACTTTTGTATTGGTTTATTTCATGTTACCTGAAATTTATTTTTCCCTGCGTATGTATTCCTTGATAAAAAAAATATACCATGATACAGTTCAGAGTATCTGCTTCCCCTGTGCTTCCCATGTGTTTAACCGTATTTATCTGTGCTTTACAATGCTTGTCTATGCATTAGCCAAAACGGCTTGAGAAACTTGGCATGGGTATGAAATATCACAGTTATCTTAAATGTTTCTGTTTTGGTGATCACATCCTCGTAACCTTTTGAAATTCTCTGTAACATTTCTAACTTTTTTAAACTCTCAGAAACAGTTCTATTTAAGAACATCTGGTACACTAGAGTGTAACCATTAACCTGCCCCCCCCTGCAACATGCTGCCCCTAGTGGATGAAAGGAAATGCACCAATAAAAAATACCACTTGGAACACATGTGGAATTTCTTATATCCACAGGGAGCAGAGTGTCCCATGAAATGTGTTATTTATCATACTGTATTACTGTTACTGCACTGTTCAATACTTACCATTTACTTTGTGTTTCTAATTCTTGTGCCAAGAACAAAACACATGTACAGGCTTGCAATAAAACACTCAGAGTCTGCTGCACCTTGGCAGCATTCATACATACCGGAGGACAACATGCGGAATGTAGCAGCACAAGTTTATGTTGCAGGGTGAAGCATTTGATCAATGTACATACAGTGTAACTATTAGAGGTAGCCATTCACAGGTTTTCCAATGCAGCTATCGACTTCACTGAGGTTACCTTGCAACTTAGCAGCTCTAACATGATTGTTGGGGGATGCAAGAGACAGTTGCTATGTAATACATGTGTTTGGAAATATACTGAATTCTGGTTGGTCGCCAGTACACTGCACAAACCTTCAACTGGCTGAGAATCAAAATGAAATATAGATAGAGGTTAATTTGTCTGGCAATAGCGCCACTTGAAGAGTATTACAGCAAAAGAGAGCAAGGACAGTATGTTTTTCATGGAGTAAAGACAATCACTTTGCTATGATTTTATCCTGAGTTGTACTTAAAAACAAATGATCACTTAATCATATTAACGTTGCATAATTTGGGAGGCCACTTAAATGAAGTTGCAAAACAGCTAAGATTGATGGTCTTATTTTGTTAGCTACAATTACCTTAACAAAATTAACAAAAACTGATGGCAGACGTGGAGCATAAAATAACTATGCATGCAAGAGTAATAATGCAATCCGCAGGTAGAAAAAAACAAAACTTGAATCAGGTACTTATATAATGTAGGTTCTATTCCTATAATACTCTATTCGGGTAAGACCACCACTGCTCCACCTAGGTGGGCCAATCCAGTCCACATTCCCAAAGGAGACCTTTGTTAAGACAGGCAGGATCTCTCTGAGATGCTGGGATCCTCACAGAGGAATTACAGTAAACAAATGACAATTGCAGTACAAAAGAACATTAATTTAAATTTTGGAAGCAAAAACATTTTAGCCTTTTAGTTTTAAAATGCAAGTGGCATTGCAGTCAGGAGCAAAAGGCCAAGAGATCCAGGCTTAGCAAACTGATCTTAAACTGGGATGGAGATAGGAATGTTTGTTATGCCTCTCATTGAAAAAACAAACAAGCAAACAAAAACATGACTATGACTTTCAATTTGGAGTGGGACTGGCTTCAGGAGAGCATTCTTCAGAGTTCTCTTATCTATTTACACTTTATAACAGCCTCCCTAGCCACTAATAGGAGAGATTCCAGAAATGCAAACTAAACCTGTATTGTTCAGCAAAGCAGCAGTTGAAATACAGAATATACGCAGCAGTGATGCACAATGGAATACGTGTTCCAATATTTTTTTCTCATATCCATATTACATGTGTCAATTTTGTTTCATTGTTTCAACTTTTTCTTAAATCTGAATGAATTATTTTCTTCTTCCTTGTATATCAAAATGGTCTCAGATCTGGACTTCATTTTGATCTTTAGTCAGTGAAGATGCTTAATTCGACATGACAATTAAATTGTGTTTCAATTGTTCTGGAGCTTTGTTACTCCTACAGGCATGATAGAGATCAAAATCTGCAGCAAAATACCTTCTCATAAAACTTCACAAGCTTTTAGTTGCTTCCATGCTTTTATTATGGGCAGCAGTGTGGAGAGTTGGTTCAGTCCCAGGTGGGGGACACTGCTGCTGTACCCTTGAGCAAGGTACTTTACTTAGATTGCTCATGTAAAAACCCAACTGTATAAATGGGTAATTGTATGTAAAAATAATGTGATATCCTGTAACAATTGTAAGTCGCCCTGGATAAGGGTGTCTGCTAAGAAATAAATGATTATTACACTTTCACAATGTTTTACAGTACTATGTGCTTTACCACACTTTACTAGGACTTTATCAGCACTAATCAGCCTTCTTCTTCAATACAAAACATATTATAATAAAAAAGCTCATGGTTTCAGATGACTATAAATGTATTATTCTCTGATAATGGACTTAATAATACAAATCATAATATAAGAATTATCACTGTCATTACTACCACCCTAAATTCAAAGCAGCTATTCTTTGCCCTCATTGTATGTGGGGGATGGGACCTGCTGGTCCTCAGTTGTACAGCTGGGAAGGACTGTGGTCCAAGGAGGTGAAGTGACCTGCACCCAGGGGTCACACAGTGTCTGAAGAGGCTGAAATGAGATATTTGGCCTTTTGAAAGAAATCAATTGGCCATTGAGCAGTGCAGCCTCCTGGGCTTGGAGGTCCCCTTCTCGGCTGATCGTCTGACTCCCCTGTTTTGAAAACCCCATAGACCTCCATCTGTCTACACTGTGGCCAAACACTGGTTCTATGTAAAGGCTATTCTTTCATACCCATGGTGATGTTGGACAATATTTCAGACCATTTGTTGAATCTACATGTCTGTATTCTCACTCAATACATGGTCATTAATTTTAAAGGCCCTGTTCCAACTGTAAATAGAAAGGGTTTGGCCCACAAAATAAAAGCCATGGAGATCAATCAGTTGTTAATTGATTTATTGTCTATAGTTTGCATACTTTGCTTAAGAGAGTAAGTAGAGGGGTTCCGTAAAAATTTAGCGTTACATGTCCCCACGTGTTGGTACAACTGTTTAAATAATGTATTTGTAATTTCTTTTCATTGTAATCCTGACAATCCTGACAGTGGACTTTCATGCTTCAGGAATCAGAGGTCGTAATAATTCAGGAATGGTCACAGATCCCTCCAGAAAACGTCACAATAAATTAAAGGGTAAGCATGATCTTTGAAGAAAGAGCTCTCCATAACCCCAGTGTTAAAAACAACTTCACCGAAAGCACATTCAATTTGCAGAAAGCCACTGGGTATAGTGAGACTGTGGTTTAACTGCATGTTATCTGCAGATTACAACTGAACGGCAATGTTTGTGCAGTTCTAGTGGTTTTAGGCTGCAGTTACAAATTACGGTAATTATGGTGATCTTAAATTGTATTTTAGAGTTTAGTTAGCTAAACTGCAGTTGCAGACAGTCTAAATTCGCAAAACAGTTTATTTGTGACAATTTAAAGTACTTTCCCTTCTGGTGATCTGCAATTGTTTTTCATATGGGTCTGTAGCTGAAATGTTATGAATTTGCATATAATTAAAACAATGGCCAGTTTCAAAACTGCAGATCCAGTAAAGTACTATAAATGATGTGAGCATATCAAATTAGCCTTTTGTATATCCTTTAAAAGTACTGGCACCTGGAAAAGGAATGTAAAGAGTAAGTAGCTCCAGATGACATTTGAATAATTTTGTTTTAATATTTCCCTTACTATTTTATGGTGTTTAGAATAATTCTTGTGGTCCTGGGTTCTGTTTCTCTAACTCTGTTTTTACCTGGCTTTGAGCTTGTGTTAAGCTTCTCTAGATAATCTTACGTACCAGGGCAGAACATCTTCCTCATCCCATTCAAATCATGTGACAATGTTACCTTTGCCCCACCTACGCTCTCTGTCTTTAGGTGGGGTGGGCAGCATTGAAAGTTCGTCAAATGGTTTGTGTGGAATGAGGAAGGCCGCTTCTTCAAACAAGCTCAAAGCAACCTCAAAGCCAGGTAAAACAAATTAGTCAATAGTGGAGCAACACAGAACCACTCCAAATTACTGCAACACTATAAGAAAAACTAGCTGCCAGCAACAACAATTTTGTGTAAAGATGTGGTTTTATTTTTATGAGGTAAAGTACAGTAGTAGTTGTTTTGAATTTCATTCACGCACAAAGTCAGTACAGAAACTTTACAAAACAGCCTTTTGACTAAACCCTTTCCTAGCAATCTGTAATGACATCTTTTGACCTCCTACATGGTGGGTTACACCATTACGACCTTGGCAGACACGATAAACTTCTATCTTCAGTTTAGGCCAGTATACATTTTTCTTACATTAGTGCTAATTTCCTCAGGGGGTATAACATTTCCTAAAAGGGGAACATGCTATGTGCTTCACCATGCTTTCTGGAGCAAGTGTGTATAGGAGAGTTGGCTTTAGTTTTTAAAAGGACAAAGATTCAGTCTAAAGACTATTTGTAAAGTAAAGACTGACTGCCAAGTCTTTCAATTGTGGGTCCTCACAGGAATGTTTTTGTTTTATTTTATTTATTTTTTTAGCTTCATCTGATTGAACTTACAAAAAAATAATAAAGCCGAATTGGATTATGATGTTTGTTGTTTTTTTTTTTTTTTTTTTACTTTTCCATTGTCCTGAAATAAAACAAAGCTGTGCATAATTAGAGGAAATAAACTACAAATGAGCTGATGAGTGGAAAATAGTCTGGATTGAATTATTGTTTTAACTCAATGCATCTGTGCTGAGCTGTCCTTTCTGTAGTGCCATGCGGGATGCGCTGAAATGTCATGGGGAGGGGGGTGGTGTTCTTTTCCAGGAAAGCTTTTTCTTTTTTAATCATTTAGTTGCTTTTGCATATTTTGGAACCACTGAATGTGAGAACATCCAAGTGCTTTCTCTGGTTTGTATTTCTGGGCCTTTTTGAGCTTGAACCCGTGAAAGTTATCAAAATGTGGTACATTGTTTTCTGTTTACGGTCACTTTATTCATCATTACGGTACATACATCTTTATTAAAACTTCTTCAAACATTGTTACCTTACCTCTGCTGATAGAAGTGGCATTGTGATATTAAGAGCAAACATGATAAAATTGGAACTATTCTTCTAGAAGAGCAGCAATTCAATATCAATGGCTTTAGTTAATTTAGATTTGCACATACAAGCTGGATTTCTGTTGCATGGAGATGTTGATTTGCAGTCTCTCATGATCTGAGGTAATACACTGTACCACTGTAAGCATCATGCATATCCATTCCATGGTTAAAACATTCAACACCCTTAAAAACTACCTCCACCTCTCCATGGAAAATTAAAACAGAAATCTGGAAAAATAGCCTAGTTTTGGCATTGAAATTGAAGTAGTCATTTGGGGAAAACTTTTCTTTGGTTGAAGCAGAAGAAAATATATGCTATGTAATTTCCTTTTCCAGTTTTTAAAGAGTGGATTGAGACTTTGCTCTCTGCTGAGTTACGTTTTTTCATATTTTATTTTTTAAAGAGCGGCCTCACTGTGGCTGCATGATTTATAGCAGAGCTCTGACTAATTCCATCTCACCTTGGCTACCTTACAAAGAGGTGGGACGAGGCAGCAGTCGAGTGATGAATAGACCGTGGGTGGAAAAAAGATTACGGAGAGCATCAATTGCTTTCTCTTCTGTTTATTTTGTAATAATAGTGTATGGGTCTGGATTTTCTTAGAGTGAAACATTAACTCATTAACTGTTTCAAGTTTAAAAAATATAATACCTAGTATTTCTCAAAAGAAAGTTTCATGAGCAGATCCACTACTGGCAATAGAATGGATAGGGAATATATTATGGAGTGCTATACTAATATGGCCCACATAGTACTGCAATGGATGCTAGTGTGTATTGGTAAAATTATGAGACCACTTGAAATGTTAAAATGTAAACATGTATCATTCTACCAGTGTCTCATAGCACTATAGCTGCCCTTACCAGTCACCATTGCTGTTGAGAACAAAACCATTGCATTGCCTGTTTAGTACCGCTCGTTGCATTAAAGACGATATGATAAGAAAGGAACCTACTCTAGCAGTCTAGAAGATATACTAACTGCATCTTAAAGCATCTACCAGAAATTAGGCTTGTCCTACAAACTGTTGTGAGCAATTTTATAATCCAGTCTCATCTTAATTGGAAGCCAGACCTAGGGTAATATCCTGGCTAGATTTAGTCTGTGAAAACAACACTATTCTAGAAAATTGCATTAGGCTAAAACTGTCCCATGATGATTTCACTGTGTAACATTTTTATTTTATTTTTTTTTGTTCCTGGGTAGTAAGTGTTATTTCCTAATTGCTTATGCCTCAAAAGTATAGAAAATGGCTATTATTCCCCACAAACTTTGCTTTTGTGACCAGGACAGTGATATTTTGAAATTTACCTATTTTCCAGAACATTCCAGATAGATTCAGTGGTGAGTAAACTTGGAGTAACTTCTAGAACTTTCTAGAACTTTCCAGTAATATAAATAGTAGTATAAATACAGGGGCCTTAAGCCCACCAGTTCAGTTTAGTTCCAGCTGCCTAAGTGGATACATATCTGCATTTTTCTGAGATGGCATCAAGAGGCTGCAAGCATCCGGCAGACGCATTTTGCTATGTCTGCGGCCAATTTATCAAGACAAGATCGAAAAAGTACTCAGTGGAAGCATCTGCTAAGATGTGTGAGGCCTACAAGGCATATTTCGGCATGCCTGTCGGGGATCAAGACAAACCCTGGGCACCTCATTTCACCTGCGAGCACTGCAAAAAAACTCTGGAAGGTAAGATGGACAATTGTTGCTCGGAATTTTATGTTATAAAATTTGTTAAAATTTTTAAAATTGTAAAAGTTTTTAATTTTAAAATGTTTTACAATTTTCAATGTTATTGAAAAAATATATCATATATGAAAAATGTTGCGAGAATCTCTTACATATTAGTCATGGGTGAAATAAATGTATTTTTGTAGGATGGTACAGAGGGGAAAAGAGAGCCATGAAGTTCGCTATCCCAATAATTTGGCGGGAACCCACTGACCACTCAAGCAACTGCTACTTCTGCATGGTGGACCCTTCCAAACGTCGGACTGGCAAGAATGCACCTGCTATCACGTATCCAGACCTTCCTTCATCCATCGCCCCGGTGCCACACTGCCATGAGCTCCCCGTACCCACTCCTCCGGAGAGAGAGCAGCCGTCTTTAGAAGAGAGCAGTCAGAGATCCAGATGACAATTTCAGAGGTGGAGCTGAGGAGAGAAACCCATACTACCCCAACCAAAAAGACCTCAACGACTTGATTAGAGATCTTGGTCTCACCAAGTCCAATGCCGAGCTTTTGACGTCTAGGCTCAAGCAGTGGAACTTGTTGGATGAAAGTGTGCAAGTCGCAGATCAGAGGAAGCGTCACCAACCTTTTTCCAGCTTCTTCACCTGTCAAGATGGGCTCTGCTTCTGCCACAATGTGACCAGTCTGTTCGAGGCAGTCGGAATCGCCTGTAACCAGAATGAGTGGCGCCTCTTCATTGACAGCTCATCCAGGAGCCTCAAAGCCGTGCTGCTCCATAATGGTAACAAGTACCCGTCTCTTCCCCTGGCTCACTCGGTGCACCTCAAAGAGGATTACAACAGCATCAAGACCTTGCTGGACGCCTTGAAGTATGATGAGTACGGCTGGGAGGTCATAGGAGACTTCAAAATGGTGGCATTCCTGATGGGTCTCCAAGGCGGTTTTACCAAGTTTCCCTGCTATCTTTGCCTTTGGGACAGCAGGGACACCAAGGCGCACTACCACAGGCGGGACTGGCCACAGTGGACCGAGTTCTCTGTGGGGAGGAACAACGTCAAGTGGGAGCCACTGGTGAACCCCCGGAAGGTGCTGATGCCACCGCTGCACATCAAATTGGGCCTTATGAAACAATTTGTCAGAGCTCTAGGTAAGGAGTCGGCAGCCTTCAAGTACCTTCAAGACTTCTTCCCTAAGCTGTTTGAGGCAAAGGTCAAAGCCGGTGTCTTCGTCGGACCACAGATAAAGAAGATCCTGGAGAGCAATGAATTCCCCAAGAAGCTCACTAGTAAGGAGAAAGCGGCTTGGAACAGCTTTGTCGCAGTGGTTCGGGGCTTCCTGGGCAATCACAAGGCCGAAAACTATGTGGAGCTGGTTGAGACTCTGGTGAAGAACTACGGCACAATGGGCTGTAGGATGTCCCTCAAAGTCCATATCCTTGATGCTCATCTTGATAAATTCAAGGAGAACATGGGAGCGTACTCGGAGGAGCAAGGCGAGCGCTTCCACCAGGATATACTGGACTTTGAACGCCGCTACCAAGGACAGTATAACGAGAACATGATGGGAGACTACATTTGGGGGCTGATTCGTGAAAGTGATTTACAGTATAATCGTAAATCTCGAAAAACTACTCACTTCTAAATCTTTTGTAGTCATTTTTGTATTACTTTAGTATAAATACATGTTAATTGGGATTCATCTGTTGTTTTTTTCTGACTTTATGTGAACGAAAAGACACAAATACGCCCGTTTTCTCATTGGAAATTGGTAAATTTCAAAATATCACTGTCCTGGTCACAAAAGCAAAGTTTGTGGGGAATAATAGCCATTTTCTAAACTTTTGAGGCATAAGCAATTAGGAAATAACACTTACTACCCAGGAACAAAAATTGTGTTACATAGTGTTTTCAAACAGAAATGAAAGGATCTACTGTACAAAGATGTGTAAAAACATGGACAAAAAAAATGGCCAAGGAGACCACTAGGGGACCTAATATGGAGTAGAGGTGTAAAGCAGGAGTTCCTGAATCTTTTAAAATAATCTTTAGCAATCCTTTAAAATCATTCTTTTAAAATGTCGCTTTTTGTTTGTTTTAATAAGTTTAACGTTATATCTGCTATTTTATTTGATATATCCGTGGCTGTCAGTCATACTTACTTTGTAATGCCACCAAAGCCGTCAAGCAAAAAATCGATGGCTGCTGATCCAGGTACACCTGCTCCTGGGCCGAGCGCTGTTGCAGGAGAAAGCGGAGGGGGGCCCGGCTACAGCTCCACCATGCTTGACGATTTCCGTAGGATCGTCAGGGAAGTTATCCGAGATGAGATTGCTATGCTTAGATCCGAAATTCAATCGGCAATTGCTCCCATTAAAGCCGCGTTGTCTCTGAAAAAGTTAGAGAGGTGGAGGGCTCCATGAATGTGTTTGACGCCCGCCTTGCTGGGGTTGAATCAGCCTGCAACTTGCTTGCTTCTGAAAATAACAAGCTCCTTGCTAAAATTGACGACCTGGAGAACCGAAGTAGGAGAAATAATCTGTGCGTCGTCGGAATTCCGGAGGGGATGGAGGAAGGCAGACCAACAGAGTTTATGTCAAGCTTCTTTCAAGAAGTGTTTGGGCAGGAGTGCCTGGACTCCCCCCCTGTTCTGGATAGGGCGCATCGCTCCTCGGCTGCGAGACCACAAGAGGGAGAGCGCCCAAGGCCTTTCATTTTGAGAGTTCACCATTTTCAGGTTAAAGAGCGGCTTCTGCGTTTGTCAAGGGAGAAGGGGCAGCTCATCTTCCGTGGAAAAAGAGTCTTCATTTTCCCTGATTTTAGTGCTGATTTGGTAAAGCGCAGAGCTGCTTATAATGAAGTGAGGGCGCTTCTCCGTGGTGCGAAGGTGAGATATGGCCTACATCCAGCACGTCTCCGCGTTTCATTCAATGGAACTGATCAAATCTTCGATACCCCAGAAGCAGCAAGGGACCTTTATTCAAGAGAGATCCTCCCTAAGCTAAAATGCACAGAGTAAATACAGCACGGTAATTGCGGACTTTATATCATTTAAATATACCGGCGTTATACAGAAGTATAAATGTCTTTTTTGTTTATCATGATTATTTTTTGTGTATGTATGGTTATGGGTTGTATTTTTTTTTTCATTTGTGTGTGTGTATTCCTTCGGTAAAATGAATGTTCGCCTAAATTGAAAGCATTACTGTTATGGTTGAAATGTGCGCATCAGACTGACTTGCAAACGGCGCGTCAATGCAATGTATCCCAGGGAATTTAGTTTTGGTGCCACGGAGAACACTGGTTTTGCTAGTCTGTGTGGGCATGCTTTGCAGCTATCGCTCCAGTGGTGTTATTGGGTTGCTGGTTAAGTTTGCTACTCTCAACTGTCTGTAATGGATTTTCCAGTATTACTATTTTATGTGCTTGTATGGATATGTATGTGTATGTGTGTGTGTGTGTGTATGCGTATATATATGTGCACGTGTGTGTATGTGTATGTATGTATATGTGTATGTCTGTGTGTGTATATATATATGTATGTGTATGTGTGTATATGTATATGTATGTATGTATATATATATATATATATATGTATGTGTATATGTGTATGTATATATATATATATATTTATTATTATTATTATTATTATTATTATTATTATTATTATTATTATTATTATATATTTTTTAGTATTCACGTTTGTGTGTGGTTGGAAAGGAGAGAAATAACATTTGCATGGCCCTGGGTTCAGTATACTATTTGTTATTGCTGAAATGAAAAGGTTTGTTTCTCTTACTGATATAGTTTGGGGTATTGACTTACTATGTGGATACTTTACTAAATATTTGAAATGTTCTTGCAGTATTACACTATCACTGTATAAGCATTTACCAGTTTTTTATTTTTATTATTTTTTTATTTTATTATTTTAAAATTTATTTTCTCTCTGGTGTTTTCATACATTTTGGTACATTTCTTATAGTTACCTATTTTCAAGGGTTGCTCACATTTAGATAGTTCAGTTCTGGGACTAGTGCTGTAAGGTTAGGCACAGCAGAGCAGACACAGTGGTTAGGTTAAAAGCTTTACAAATTAAGCTTTGGGAATGTTACCACCTCTTAATAGGTGGTATGGGGGGGGGGGGGGGGGGCTGTTATATTCTGTTAAATTGTGTTTATGTTTCATCCTGCTTAATTTGTGAAATCCAATAAACAAAGAATAAAAATGGCCAAATGAAACACGTTGATGCTAACTTGCCCCCACATTTAATTAATGCCAGTAGAAAACTGACATTGAAGTACTGCCAAGTGTGAGTTTATGAATGTGACTCACAACAACAGGAAGTTATAACATGTTCCTGTTACTCAGGAAAGCAAAACAAGAATGTAAACAAATATGCAAAACCAAAACATTTTTTTTTAGCGAAAACACAACTGAGCTGATATTTTTTTAAATGGCATAGTACGATTACAACTTTCTTACAGACATGTAAAAAAAAAAAAAAAATATATATATATATATATATATATATATATATATATATATATATATATATATATATATATATATATATACATACTGTAAAACTTCAATTAACCGCCTCTGGTGTTTATTTGCAATATTTGCCAGCAGACCCGGCGTGTATTGGAGACTCTTGAAATCAGGACTTAAAGGATGTGTTGCAGTAAGAATACCTCTGTTAAAAAGGGAACAAGACTAAAAGGCTAAAATATGCACAAGAACAAAGAAATTGGACTATGGAACAATGGTCAAAGGTGCTTTGGACTACTGATAGATGGACAACGACACCTGTGCCTTCTGCCAGTTCTGCTGTCAATTCAATGCTTGTCTTCTTTCTATTCCTTAAGGATATTATCTTCAAGTATTGCTCTTCCTTGTTAGACAACTTTGGGTCTTCCAGTCCTGGGTTTGTTAATTACAGATGATGTTTCTCTGTGCTTGTTGATTATGCTTCGGATACCACACCTTGAAAATCGAGTGATGCAAGCTATTTCACTCAATGTTTTTCCTTCTTTATGCAAGTCAAGGTTGTTATAGTAGTAGAAATCACTAGTTGAGGCTTTGAGTAAATTGTTGATGCTCATAATGTAAATGCAACATCATGTCTAAGACTTTTGCATAGCAGTGTATGTGTGTATGTATATTATAACCATATAGAAAACTCCTTATTTTATATGTTGTGTAGCCTCCTCGCTTCTTCCTCTGCCTTTGCAGTGAACATCATTTATTTTTGATAGGTCAGTTGCATTGTCAGACCACAGGAATTGGGCAGTTTTGTATTTTTAAACCATGAATATGTCATGGAAGCCAGACTGCTTGCCTTTGAGAGAGTACAACTCTTTCTGACTCATCTTGCTGGAATATTGTATTCTGATGCCACCGGGTGAAATAATTATAGCGTGCGTTCCTCTTAATGGTAGTTTAGGATGAGCTCAAGAAACCTCAGGGAGAGGATTTGGACGCTTTCAAATCCGAAAGGAAATTTCATTCCAATCCAGTGCAGTCTCTATTTTTAGTTGCCAAAAAATCTGGCACTGAACTGGTAAGTGTTAGCAGATGTACTCTTGTTTTTAATGGAAATTGCATGTTCTTTTTTTTTTTTTTTTTGCTTCGTAATTTCTTGTGGATTTGCTTTTCCCAATAGACCGCCCTAGTTGTTTGAGAGTTTCTTAGCTTTGCTCTACAGCGACCCCTGCTGGTTTTCAGGGGGAAGTGGCATCCATTACGGTTCATCCAATTTCATGGAGGCACAGCCAATCAAGCTTGATTAGCCACATTTCCACCTGCACCATGAAACATGTCTGTAAAATATAATATAACCTCATTTTAATATCAAACATGGTTCTGCATTCTAATCTGCAGCTGAACTGGAATCAATAGTCAAAGCTATAATTTACATAGACATTACTCAAGCTCTTTCCAATGTTTCCCTGATTGTACAGTTAATTGACAGCCTTCCATTCCATGTTTTTTTTTCTTTCACATTAGATGCTCGTTAGGTCACTTCCTCCATCAAATGAATTCAGTGAGGCTGATTTCTGCCATAGTAATAGTTCTAGACAATTTCCTTAAAGAATTTTGAATTGTTTGCACTCTGGTATATTAATGTAAATACATTATCAGCTTGTTTCACAGGCCCCGATTACCTTGAATCTTGAACTACCTAAATTATAAGTAATCCTAGTGTAATCGTGTTCTGGGAAACCAGCTGCAAATGTTTACCATCAGGATAGTCTTTTATACGAAGTATTTAGTACAGTATACCATATCATTAAGGGTTATTTATGGAACATGGAGGGACATGCACTCCTCACCATTTGTGGTTAATCTGTTCAGTAATGCTGATAGTTATTTTGTTTTTAAAAATCACCAAACGTATCTCACTTGTGACCACTGGGGTTTGAAAGCAAGCAAAAATGCTGACTGGCGTACACAGATCCCATACGTGTATTAAGGAGTGATATTTTAATTTTAATTTGAGATATACTGATTTCTATAATGCCATGGTGTATTTAAGTATAAAATCAAGCAGCGAACCAAAAGATGTTCAGCACTGATGTTATATGCACATTTGTGACTCGCATAATGAAAGATTAACATAATACATGTATTGGCTTTTAATTCTTTCAAGGAAAATGCAAATATAAGGAGATATCCTACAGGATTTCCCAATATGTAAACTAACACCAACTTTATGACTTCCTCTAATAAGATATACATACCTGCCTTGCTTGACATACAGTGTTTACCATGGTTCTCTGCTTGTCATGCAGTGTTTACCATGGTTCTCTGCTTGTCATGCAGTGTTTACCATGGTTCTCTGCTTGTCATGCGGTGTTTACCATGGTTCTCTGCTTGTCATGCGGTGTTTACCATGGTTCTCTGCTTGTCATGCGGTGTTTACCATGGTTCTCTGCTTGTCATGCGGTGTTTACCATGGTTCTCTGCTTGTCATGCAGTGTTTACCATGGTTCTCTGCTTGTCATGCGGTGTTTACCATGGTTCTCTGCTTGTCATGCGGTGTTTACCATGGTTCTCTGCTTGTCATGCAGTGTTTACCATGGTTCTCTGCTTGTCATGCGGTGTTAACCATGGTTCTCTGCTTGTCATGCGGTGTATACCATGGTTCTCTGCTTGTCATGCGGTGTTAACCATGGTTCTCTGCTTGTCATGCAGTGTTTACCATGGTTCTCTGCTTGTCATGCGGTGTTTACCATGGTTCTCTGCTTGTCATGCAGTGTTTACCATGGTTCTCTGCTTGTCATGCGGTGTTTACCATGGTTCTCTGCTTGTCATGCAGTGTTTACCATGGTTCTTTGCCTGGAAACACATGGCTTTCCCCTACTATTGGATTTTTTTTTTTTCTTGAATGATTCTCTGCAAGTGAAATGTCTATACTTCTTTAACTTCTTTAACTGCAGCATGTCTTGATGTCGTTGTAAAAAAATAATATAAATAATAATACAATAGGACAGCATATATTTCCATGTCTCAACACTAACAGGGTAGTTTAAATCAAATACTTCACTAATAACCCACAAGAGACAACATGTTTTCCAGGCTCCTATAATTTGTAGGCTCCTTCAAATTGTCAAAATGTATTATTTACTATGGAGGTTGTTTTACCTTTATTGGAACCTACCAGTAGTTCTGCTTATGCAATTTTACTCATTTTATAATGTGAGCACCATCTTTAAACAACTTCAGTCTTCAGTATTTTGTTTAGCATTAAGAAATGAGATAACTATTAAAAGATGATATTGTTTAAAGATGGCGCTCACATTAACAAATGTATGCCAAGTAGGAAAAATTACCTGTGATTTGACTGTGAACCAATAGGATTTCATAAGGTAATATCTGCAAATGGTAGTTCCTTTAAAAGTGTGAAACAACTTCCATGTTAAAGCCCTTTACTGCGTGTAGATTTCTTTAGGGCAAACCCACAACAACTATTTATTTATTTATTTTTAGGATTTTTTGAGGGTATGTTTCCATTGAAATGTCAAAGCGAATTAACAGTTATGCACATCCAAAGATTTGGCAAGGTTGTGGGCATTAATCAGTAAAAAAAAATGGTTGCCATTAATATCCATTTGTAGTGAAAAAAAACTGGAACTGTGCTGACTTCACCCATATGAAAAAGAGCCTGAGGCTGGGGTTCCTGTGATGCATGTTACACACCCCTCCCCTTGCTCAGCATCTTGTTGTTAGTTTCATGAGGATGGATAAGCGTATTGTGGAAATAACATTACATTAGGCTTGTCCCATTTTTTTTGTTTTTGTTTTAGCACATAGGTTTATCAAATAAAATCTTTAATGGAAACATAGCCATAGTTTAGCAACTCCATCTTTCAATATTGTTGAATTATCCCATTGTGAAATCACAAGCCATATAAAACCAGATGAGTTATAAAACACAGTTATAGACAGAAGCCTTTTTAGTGAGTTGTAATTTTTGCACATAACCAAAGGTTCCTTGTGTTCAGTTGCTTGTTTTTCCTTTCTCTTTCTGTTAGCCATTGGCAGGTCTGATCTCTGTTTTCAGCGGTGGGGTTTATCTTGAGCATTAAGTGAGACGCCAGCTGATGTATCATATGAGCACTCTCATCACTGCTTATCAAGCTCCATCTATATACTGATTTAATATGCTCCCTGAACATAGAAATTAGTTTTACTGCTTGCTCCTTCTCAGATACTGACAGTCTATGTTGTGTCCTCAATTGAACCAAGATGGAAAAGGGAGATAGCCAGTGTTGTTGGATGCAATAATCTCTCAGGGTTGTATTTTTATGATTTAGGCCACAGGCTGAATTTTCTCAGTTGTCTAACCTATTCTTCTTCTTCTTCTTAATAATAATAGTAATAATAATAATAATAATAATAAGTACATTTCATCTACATTTAGGGTTAGGGTTAGGGTTAGGGTTAGGGTTAGGGTTAGGGCAGGAAACATGAGACCAGTAGCAAATATTTTCAGAATTGTATACCTTAGTACAGGGTTACAGTAAGGTTAATGACATTAAGAATTATAATTATACAAACTAACTGTTGTTTGTTACTCCATTCCCTGTATATACTGTAAAATCTACATCAAACTGTAATTCTGATATATTGCTGTGACAGGTGAGTAAACCCTGTACTATATTTTCAGTTAATTTGTAATGCTGTGTTGCAAAGAAAGGGGTCGAGTATATTGAGAATGGCTCAATTTAGTTTACAGGGAACGAAGGATTTTTAATATGGTCAACCCTCTTGGTGAAAGCATTGCACACACAAACAACATTTAATAGAGCCAGAGTACCAACAGTGTGTTCATGTGTTAGTTCTTACAGTCACACATTAAAATGATCATTATTAAGCATGAAACCATTGTCAATTGTTTGTTTTGCAGATATGAGATATGCAGCAACGCATCTACAAAGTTAGTGTAGCCGTGGCGGTATAAACCCTTGTGGATACATGCTGAAACCGTTATATATATTTGCATGAATATGCCATTTCAGGTCCAAAGGCAGATTACTTTTGTCAGGGAGTTCCCCACATTGCATTGTCTCAACAGCAGCAGTTTTTGTTTACATAGGCCCTAATGCAAATATGTAACGGTTTCAGCATCGCAAGGGTTTATATCGCTGCGGCTACAATAACTTTGCTGCATATCTATAACTTAATAATGGTGTCTTCCTGCTTACTGGTAGGCTGGCACCATTATGTAATGGCTACAGTACATTGTGGCCGATATATTTGTATTGATTTATTAGCCCTTTGTTCCCTGCTTGTACTGTAAAAATGTACATTGAGGTCTAGCCTGGTGGATTAAGCATCAGAACTGACGGATCAATAGATTTAGGATCTGGATTGTGCGGTTAAGCAACCATGCTGACCAGTATTGACTCTTGGATCAATGCAGATTGGGTTAATTCTGGTGACCCATCACATCGATTCATTGCCCTGAGTCAGACCCTGTTCAGTTATGTCTGTCTGTAAATAAGACTGGAAGAGATAAAGCCAACTGTCTTTTGATGGAATTTAATGTAGATGGACGCTAGGAATTACACCCATACAATGACATTCTATTACACCTGTAATTACACCTGTACTCTCAAATTGCATTAGTTCTATGCTTGGTTTAGATATGGGGTCACTAACATAATGTGACAGCTGTCCTCGCCCAGGATATTATTCAAGTTGATAATTAAATGGATAGTTAGGAGTACTGCATTCATAAAGAAGGGAGCAAAAGCATGGGAGCATGGGAGAGTTATTAAGAAAATGCACCTCCAAACCCCCCACTAAGCATCAACCACTTGTTTTATTTATTGCAAACACTGGCTTTGCATGCTAAAACTGTATTAAGCCCATGTGGTTAACCCCCCAACAACCCACACAGAGAGATTTAATGGGCGGGGGGGGGGGGGGGAATGAAAGAGGCAGTTAAGCTAAACCATTTGTCTCCACAGTGTCAAATGAATGCCTTACATCATTAAGGCTTCCTGATTCAAAAAAACATTAATTAGCGTACAGTCCTGACTTCAAGGGGGCAAAGGGATTTTTTGGTCAATGAAAGAATTCTGTTCTTGTTTTGCACAGTTTTGACCTCTGCTGTGTTTTCTTCTCTCTTAATTGGCACTTGTAATGCCCCTTTAGAGTGTCTATTGGAAAAGAAGTCTGCAGTGGTAGATCTTAAATCAGCTTCTTCAAGTTATGATTACGTGCACTGGATAATAAAGAAAAAATATCTGACATTTACTAAAATGTAAAATCTCTTAATGTCATGTATATAGGCAGGATAAGCTATGTTCTGAAGGATTTTGAATTTAAGCTGGTAGACTAAACAGAAATTGAAAACATCAGACAAATGACTTTGGCCTATTCAACTGTGTAGTTTAAGTAATACAAATCTAGCCCTCCTTGGTGTTTTGACTTACTTAAATAAATGCTCTTATGAGACTATGTTAGAGAATGTGGTTATCATAATCGTGGTACACAAAAGGCACTATTCTAATGATCTATTTAAAACTCCACTTCAGGTTTAATAGGTATAATCCAATAAAGAACTACTTTAGAACCAGGTTGAGTTAAACAGTTTAGATAACTCCAGTGATAATGAACAAATCAGTATGTAGCATTGATTCTGGCATTTTCAAGTGGTCATTGTGCCTATTTCGTTATTAAATAATTATACTAATGCGATTTGTGAAATGATGTAGATTTACGAAATAATGTTACTATCTTAACAAGCAGGGCTCCCTGTGACTGTTTCTTTTGTTTGTATGGAAATTTAAAAGGAAATCTGTGTTAATTGTCATAATTTATCAGGAGTTAATTTACACTTAGGAAAGGAGAGTTTTAATTAACAAAAAACCATATAACTCACCTTGAAACAGTATTTAAGTTCTTTGGTGTTAAAAAATAGAATAAACAAACTTCAGTATGCCTTTGCTGGGAGTGGCAGCAGTTACAGTGCAGCAAATGTAAATTATACACAACATAGGTATTCCCATTATTTTTTATTTCCCTTTGGCTGCTGAGTGGGAGAGCCGTCTCCCTGTACGTTAGTAGTTGTTTCTATAACAGCGAAGTATGCTTCCCTTTGTTTTTCTTGATCTCGTTAGTATGCATTTTGATTAACAAGTTCCCCTTATCTAGTCCTTGAGACAGGAAGTGATGTACGTGACCTGCGACAATTAAGCTTTTTAATGAGAAATTAGTTAATTAACGACCTCACCGACTCAATTTCAAAGCATTATCGGATTGATTTTATTAACAAATTCTGTTTGAAAATCACTTGCTACTAAAGCTGTCGTTACTATACCGCAATAATTGCTGATGTTTGAAAAACCCCTTTTTACAATTAAGTAAAAAGACACAACAGGTTGGGTTGTTTTGGATATTGGCGTGACTTTGGTGGGTTGTGAGGCACGAGGTGCAGCCATGTTATAATAGATGGCTATCAATCTACAAAAATCCTTTTTTTATATCATAGAATGAAACACATACCTTGTTTTGGTCATCTATTATATTCTGTAATATATGATCATGAAAAGATAAAGCAGGTTGCCACAGAATGTCTATAGGGCTCTGCTTTACTGGATATATTTAACAAGCAGTGTGGAGTAGTGGTTAGGGCTCTGGACTCTTAACCGGAGGGTCGTGGGTTCAATCCCTGGAGGGGGACACTACTGCTGTACCCTTGAGCAAGGTACTTTACCTAGATTGCTCCAGTAAAAACTCAACTGTATAAATGGGTAATTGTATGTAAAAATAATGTGATTTCTTGTAACAATTGTAAGTCGCCCTGGATAAGGGCGTCTGCTAAGAAACAATTAATAATAATAATAATAATAAAAAAATAATATATTTTAATTAAGTATCGGTCAACACTTGCTCTACATCTTCTGATTGTGCATCCTCTGTGGTTTATACACTGTATTGTATATATTATTTTGTAGACATTAGCCAGCAAGAAGTCAGTCTTATTTAGTGGAATGTGGCACTCACTGCACTGTTCATGGTTCTCATTCACCTTTGAGTGATTCTTTATAGTCTGCTTGTTTTCTTGTTTAGAGATTAACTGTTGTAGCTCACTGCTGCAGCCCTGCTTACAGAGTTGCTATTTAATTATGCTTTTTTTTTAATTGGAACAGTGGTTGGCAAAAGATTCTGTCCTTGGAGAGTTGTTCCACAGATGCAGCAATAATGTTGTGAATGCTAATAAGAGGTACAACAACAGAGGTTAAAGACTTTGTAATCTTCTTATGAATGTTTGGCTTTATTACCATGTTCCTTCCTCGATTTGTATAAAAAGTTTGATTGAAAATCTCTTATGTAATCCAACATTTGTGTCTTTGTGTTAGGCAATGTCCTTGGCTTCAGTTGGAGCCCATCTGTTTAAAGTTGGGGGACGGAAGCTGGTTCACCTCTCTCTGTGAGGCCTATCCCACGGTGTTCCGGGGGATAAGTGCAGGTGAGGCCCACTAAATGAATCAGGCTGAGATGCCTTGTCATTCTTCAGGAATGCTGGAAGAAATCCTTTTGGCTTGAGTGACCCATGCTTCAGGGAGAATATTGTGTAATCTCCAACATCTGTCATTGCAAGGGAGGCGTTTGCTGAGCGGAACTCACTTTTGCTAACCAGCCAAATAGGGCGAAATGAAATCCTATTGAAAACGGAGTAAATTGGTGCCAAAAACATTTGTAATTAGAAGGCAGATTAATCCGCACTGTAGCAGTGGTTCTCAAGACACAATGTATACTTTTGGGTGGCTGGTGAATAGAAGCTGTCATAAATTAACCATGACAACAAATAAATAGACTAAAGAAAGATGCACAGCCGTTACTATTACTAATTAACTAAGAGAATAAAGATGCAGTATTATAGATTACATTACATAGTGTTGTACATGTATTTTTGGCTGTAGTCTTTTTCAATTATAAACCATTTTACCATACCTGTAAGTAAGTGTATTTTCAATTTAGGTCCCAAGAAATAAAATACCAGTCATCAAAGTGCTATTAAAAATACCCCTGACTTGTTTTCAAAAGGTTGCAGGAATCAAGCTTTACCTGATTACCGCAAAAGAAGTAGCATGTCATTCAAATACCGCCACCTTTTCAGCAGAGGAGAACAACACTCGGGTTAACTTTTTTTGTAAAATGACTAGTAACAATATAAGTTAATATTTGCAAATTATTTATAAAGAGATGCGTTTTTCAAGACCTGGACAAATATATGAAAAAATAAATGAAAGGGACTCCAGACAAAAATATAAACAGGATAGATCGGAGTTGCTCAAAGCAGTTCATAATGCCAAAAAAGTACTGAAAGTTATTTCACGTGATTTAAGTTTAAATACTAAACAATAGAAAAGTGCTATTGCCGGGTAAAATATACCCTGTCCATTTCACTCCATAGTGTGCTGTTATGTATATGGGAATACTAAGTTTCACAATATTAAAGAATTAAAAGGTGCTGTTGCCGGGGAATTTCACTTGTTAGAAATGAACAGTGCTTCGTTCTCTGATTTGTGAGGTTTGTTGTATAAGCTTCATCAGACACTGTGGAAAGTACAGGTCTTCCCCCTCCAAACACCTTCAGCACTGTCACTCTCACCTGCTGTTAATCATAACCACTCTGTGGGCATGAGCCGTGAGTCACAGCCATACTGTATGTTAGGTTTCCATCCTTATAAGCGCATTTTTGTGATGTGTTTGTTATGGGGAGGGTGACTCATGGGTTAAACCATATAGTATCTTTCAACATCTCTGTTTTTAGATTTTTGTGAACTTGTTCTGCTTATGGAGAAATTTACCACTGTAAAAAGGGTTAAAGGGTTTCAAAAGTAAAAATTCAAGAATTGCAAAACAACATGTGAATTGTATAACAAATTCTGATTCCCAGCCTGATGGGCTTTAGTAGATCTGCTTCTCTGTATCACTGTATGTCACACTTCCATTTTTACACATAACTAGAGAAATGTTTTTCCAGTTATGATGAGGCTTGGTAATGACATGATATAGTATAGGTTACTGAGTGTTTTATAGGATATAGTCACACTTTGGGTCATGGTGATTACTTATTTCACAATACTGATGACATTTTTATTTCACAGCATTGACAACAATATATCTGATGTACTTGTTACTAAAAAGTCTGAAAAACAGCCTTTTAAATACCGTTTTATTTTAAACTTAGATTTAGATAACTAAAAAGGTAGCCTTGTTATACAGATATTTAAACCATTCCAGATTTTACTATGAACTACTTTTAATCCACAGTTATTATACAGTTAGTAATGTTTTCAAGCAGACCTATATTAAAGACGATTAAGAGTTCTTAAAGTAGTTTTGTATCCTGTGAACAAAATAACCCAACTACATCAAATCTTAACTCACAAAATAAAATAATTTACGTAATTGTACTGGTTAAAGGCAGCAATTCTTAGATTTTTTTTTTTTTTTTTGTTACCATGGTCGATTTTATCCATGATTTTGCAGTTTATCAATCATGTTTTTTTTTTTGTTTTTTTTACAGTGTTTTACCATACCTGTCTGTACATTACCAATACCATCACTGCCTCATTAGAATGCAAGTTGCATAGTTTGCCTAATGTAGGACTGGTCAATATCAATTTCCATCTCTTTTTGATACTTCAACAAGAAATGGAAATTCCACCAAACCACTACTGCACTTCCTTCACTTGATGTCACAATCTGGGTACCTTACAGTAATGTCTTTGCAGAGGAGATGGTGGGTGTTTTGACATACATTTCTAACTACATTAAGGGTCATGGCTGAACCAAATGAATTGACATATTAACCATGTTATGATATGTCTCCACTTAACATACATTTATTTATCTTCGTCTAGATTATCCTATATGACTTTAAAACCTGCCCAACATACTATTTCTCTAAATGTTTACATACATAGAGTAAGTGGGAATGACAGACTATTCCCTGGCAGAGTTGAAAGGTCATATCGTCACATGATTTGAATGGAACGAGGAAGGCCAAAGTAAGCTCTAAGTGAAGTGAAGACCAATATAGAGGACAAATATAATAATTAATTATTGGAGCAACAGAACCCAGAACCACTTAGAATGATTGCAGCTGCTTACTCTTTAAAGTATTTGATGTTACTTTAATCCGTTTTAAAACATGAATATATGACATGTTTTTATTAATCATAATTTATAATATAGCACTATATATTTTCATATTATGATTAACATAAGTATGTCATTAGTTCTGCTTGAATTCATTGGCCTAAGTGTTTATGTTTGGATAAACAGTATCGGTTCTCATGTACTATTACCTGCAACTTCAAACCCTGACATTTTTTGCTTCCAGCCTTGAACTTGGACAACCACAGACACAAGTTTGATTATTCCTCAAGAAAATTATAATTAGTAGACACTCCCACAATTTAAGTATGCTGATTAGTATTAAGATAACATGGTGTACCTCAAAAATATCCAAGCAAATCTCATAAACCTTAACAGGTTCACCTAAAGAGTTTTCATACTTGCATTTTAAATACCCATTTGTTACAAAAAAATCTAATAAAAAAAAATAATATGGTTTTTGGAGAATCTTGCCCAATGTGTGCTTCTTTATTATAGGTAAATATCATATCTACAATTGCATTCATCATTTTCTTTTATTGAATTTTAAAAGAATAAAGAATTAAAGAAAATTGTTAAAATGTTTTTCAACTGAATATTTTTTTTATTTTTACTTTTTTATAAATTTAGTAGTTGCCAACTGATTTATGCCCCATTTTTCTCCCAATTTGAAATCGCCATTTGTATTATTTTTAGACTCAGCTCACCGGTACCACCCCCGCGCTGACTCGGGAACGGCGAAGGCGAACACATGCTGTCCTCCGAAACATGTGCCATCAGCCGACCACTTCTTTTCACTCTGCAGGTCTGTCATGCACCCACCTCAGAGCTACAGCGCAAGCCCGCAGGTGCCCAGCCAGCCTACAGGGGTCGCTGGTGCGTGGTGAGCTGAGGACACCCTGGCTGACCTATGCCCTCCCCACAATTGGCGACGCTTGGCCAATTGTACGCCGCCCCTTGGGAGCTCTCGTCAACGGACGGCAGTGGAATAGACTGGACTTGAACCGGCGACAGTGTTTTGGTGTTTAGATTTTATCTCACCGTAAAAATACATTCTGTATTGATAAATTGAGGTTCTTTCCATAAGATTGCAATCAATTTGTAGTAATAATATTTAGACAGTGCAAAGAACAGGCAAGTTCAAAATCAAAACTATGTTAAACTATATTAAACGATGATTGTACACTACAGGCAGTCTTTGATTATTTTATTGTATACAAAAGTCTTGCAACACATCATTTGGCCCTCTGTATTGTGAAAAGAATTACAGATAGTCCTACATAACATCGATGCAATTTCTGTTTATTCATCTGGTTAGTCATAGGGAAATATTTCTCCACTGTTAATCCGTGCTTAACCACAAAACCTGTAGAAAGTGTCACACAGGCAATTACCACAACATAGAACAATGATACTAATTATACATTATCCCAATGAACTTCACAATTTTACCATGAAAAAGAATAAAACCATCAAAATGCTTTACAATGAAATCGGATAACAAACACCAACCCATCCTGCCAGTCATGACCATATCCCCAGACTTCAAGAACATTAGGCTTAAACACCGTAAACCTGAGTGAACAAGTGAAGCTTTTAGTTTGGACTTTATACACACAAATAGAACATCTTTCTCTTATATCTTTGGTACTACACAACCAAAGGAACAGCCACTAAAAGTGCCTTGTTTAAATCTTGACTCGGTTGAAGCTATATTTATTGGCATTTCATGATGCCAATGAGATTCTGAAGTTTCAATAATGGGAAGGCTTTCATTCAGCTTGCAACGCTTGCCATGGGCTAAAATGTGTTCTTGTATATGGGTGACTCAGTTTAGGAAGGGTAATGGAGACCAATTGGATGATTTGATGCCCATTGCTGGCGCCTTCTTGAGAGTTACCTGGACAGCATCCCAGACCTACCAGTCTGAGTTGGTTTATCACAGTTTGAGATGCGAAGTGTTTAGTATTCGCCCTTATATAAGAGTCTTGTGAGCACAAAACAGGTCGGAAGTACAGAATTAGCAATCGTTTTCTTTAATGGTACCTATATCTTTATGGAAGCTCACAGGCAAGTGCAGAGTCAAAGACACATTTTCTAAAAGGAAAAAAGGGATTTAATGGTACTGTATAAAATTAGCATAAGAACACTTAGTTGTAGCTAAGGGCATGTAAAATATTGTTCTCAGTAATTCCTTGCTAGATTTGTACAGTTAAAACTGTTTTATTCCTTTAAGAAAATTTGCTTTGCCCCTTGTTGCTAAACAGGGCCCTGTGTCATTTAAATATTGCCTGGAAACGATGAATAGTTATTGATCCCTCACAGATTGAATGAATGTGTTCAGAGACAACTGGAAAAGACTGCTCATATTGTGATATTTGAATACTGTATGTTAACTAGAATTCATGAATTTTAAACATTCTTTTAATTATATCAGCACATGAACATGGATGGCTAGTTTTCAGGGAATAGTTTATTCTTAACAGGAAAAGGTAACATTTCATGATACTAATTGTGTTTAAACTCCATATTAAGGTAAATAAATAATAACTTATATTTACGTAACTACATGTGGAATTAAAGTGTAATTTAAAATGACCAATGAAAGCACTTTAGTTTTGTAAAATACACATGGCAGTTTAACATGGTATCACTATATTTGTAATACAATTCTAATTGCAGTGTAACTGATCTCTTATAAATAAATACACGTCTTTTGGAATTACTGTATGTCAGTGCTGAAACACATCATGTGAAATCCAGGGGTTTTAAAACCCAGTTTCTGAATGAAACCTACTATTACTAAGTACGTACTCATATGACTGTTGTTTACGACTGCCTGCTTGATGAGTCTGATAGTAGTGTAGGTGGTCAAGCAGACTGGCAGCGATCACACGAAACAGGATATACAATTACAAATGATAAACAAAATGTACCTCCACAGCTTTTAAAGTGGAAACACGACTCCCATACTACTGTCACACACTGTTGGTAGCAGAGCTTGTCTATCACTCTGTCAGTACCAGCTCTCAGGTCCAGACCTGTAGCATGAAACCGTCTCTCCAACACACATGCTTAAGCACCTATAGCCTTACTTGACTCTTCTGTCAACACCTGGTCAAACACTACAAATACTACAGATGCTGCATCTCCACTTATGTCTGTACCATAATTTGCCAACTGTAGATCAATTAACTTAATTGTGGATCTATTTATTTATAACACAATTGTTGTATGCACATGGATTTATGTTACATTATCTATGTGCTGCTACTGACATAATCCCAAGACTGGGCCCCTTTTAAAAACATCACAACTATTTAGGTAGCAAGCCTGTGCTACCATAAAAAGAAGTACCGGTAGTGATTTTTTTGTTTTTGAATGTTCAAAATTTTAATAAGAAGCATGTAAATAGGTTATATATAAAGTATGGTACTATTTTTGGATTTAGGCACCTGGTTTTATTTGTATACAACCAGAGTGAATGTACTATACAATGGTAGAAATGTACCTGCATTTTCAGTGCTGCCTAAAAACAACAGATCTCTGATTCATTATTAATGCACTTCATATCTCATAAAGGGTTATCAGTTCACTCTCACTTCCCCTACATTCTGTTTATAGCTGAGGAGAGGAAGTGATCTCATTTCCTGTCACACTCTGTCTACCTCTAAATGGAAAGTCACCTGGAAACCCAAATACTCCCCCCCCTCCCTCCCCACCACCACCACCAACACACACACACACACACACTTCCTCCTACTCCTCCACCATACACATTTAGATTCACGGTTTTTAGCTTAATTTTAAACAAATATTTTTCAAATGTTTTTTTTTTTTTTTTTAAATATACTGTGTACTTAAATTGTGAAACTGCTGTTATAGTGGCACCAAGTAGCATCTGATTGTATTTCTGCCAGACATCTAGGAAGCAGTGTAGTTTAATCAGACTGGAGGAAGTGGAGATCGTTAATGGTGGCTTCCTATAAACAATACTGCAAAGGTTTATGTCCCCCTGCCTTTTTATGATGTTATCGATCATTCTGAGATGTTGTCATTGCAAGTACTCAAATTGTGTGTGTTAAGGGGCTTTGACTATCATTGAAGAGTTGAATGACATCCAAAGTGTCTTTATGTTAGTAAGCGACAGCACCCTCTAGTGTACTGAAGTTTATGACCAGCTAAACAAAAAGAAATGTACGGCCACTTTTATCCCATTTCACAAAAAAAAGAAAAGCAAAACAAAAAAAACAACAAAAAAAGTTTTTGTTGAGAAGTCTGTCTTCAAGCAAGTTCAAAAGAACTAAACCGTTTGAAAAGTTTAAAACTAGAAAACTAACGGTACTCAGAACAGCCAATGAACTGCTCCTTTGTACAATTTAGTTATTTCTTGCTAGTGATTATTTTGTTCATCATGGAAAACATCTAAAATATGACCCTTAAACACATACAGTACATATAGTCTAATAAAAAAAAAATTATCATCGTCTGTAAACTCAATTAAACTAACATCAACCCTTCTCACAAACACTGATAGAGGAATCATGCCCAGGTTTTGTGACCACTAAATTCTTAAGAAACACCCACATTACCCTATTATGAAGTGAGAGGAAAGTTCACCCTGACTTGATGTTAAAAAGCAGGCCCTTTTTTTCTTATTTTATCTCCCAAAACAAATTATCAGCACGATGCACACCAGTGGGTACAATTTAAATAATGGTACAATGCATGTCAACTGTGTTTGGTCTGCTTGCCCTGTCCTGACAGTGCCTGTCATCTCTCCAGTATTTAGTATGAATAAGAATTTAATTCCATCATTGTCTTGTTATGTGGCATCCTTGTGCCTCAGTCTCCATCAGCACTAGTAAATTGGGGTAAAATGGGGACAGCACTGAAAGGTGAAAACAAAATACAACAACAAACATTTTTATAGGGCTTTTGTGACAGTACATGAAAACAGTGAATTAAGCTAAAATTGTGCCTTTGTGCAACATGCTGGAAAGTGGGTCAGTCTGTGCAGAACATTTGCTGAATGTGTATGCGCCTACTGTTAATTCCACCCACTGGGGTTTTTCTGTTATCAAGCCTAAACTGAAGTTGATGATGTCATTAATAGGTGCCGCTGCATCTGTAAATATTGAAAGAGGCGAGTTTCAGTGAAGCAGGGATGCAGAGTGGAGATATCCACTCTCTCATGTGATGTCATATCATGTCGTGCAAAGCAGACAACAGTTCAGTTTAACCCTTCTTGGCCCACACTGGAAATTCACAGATGCAAAATCCTCAGCTTTTTTTTTAGCAACTCAAGGTTCATGGTGCAGATAGAAAGTGGAATGACCTTGTTTCATTACAGAATGGTTCATAACTGATTATTTCAAAATGTCATGGGCTTACCATGTCAGGTTAAACTTTCCATTATTGCTATTTGATTAGTTTTAGCAGTAAAGCTTCCTCTTCATATGGCTTCCTTGACTGGCGGGCTTTGTGGTGAAGCATCACCCAACAGCCTGCACTGAGAGGCTGGGAGGCAACAGGATCTAACCATTAATGATGTGGACTAAAAGATACTGTGTTGTTGTTGAGTTGAGGAGCTGCACTGTGGTCTATATGGTTAAGGTTGTTGAATCACTGCTGTGGACTGGGAAACAGCAATGGTCTAGTGGTTATAGCTATGGACTGAGAGGCTGAGTGACCTGTATTAAGTGTGGTGATGACTGGTCTTGTGGTTACAGTTAGGCAAGTACATTTTTTCTGAAAGGAAATTTAAAAAAAAAACAGACCAGCTCTAATGTTATAAAACTATAAATCTAACATACAGGTAAGGGCAGTCAAACGATTCTGTTGCTGTTTGATAGTTTTATTATGTAAAATGTGTTCCTGTCAGAAACTCAAAATATGGCCCTGTGGCAGGGCTGAGGCCCTACACATGAGAACGTGTGTGTTAATTTGATTTTGTCTGGGGGCTTTGTGTTTGCTTTCTGTAAATAGTTATTAGAGAGCCAGACCCTCCACCTGTGACGTGATTATTATTATTATTATTTTTCTTTTAAATGAAGACCCGATGCATAACTGATGTAAAACAAAAATAACTACTCAAAACTGATTTATGACTAGGGATATATTAATAAAATTATCAAAACAATCACTATTATATTGAAAAAGATATTGCAGGAATACATACAAGAAAGGGAAAGTAATGCATTGTGTTTTAAAACCTACAGCCTCTTCAGTAACACTTTAAGGTCTCCATATAATATATAGTGAATACAATAATGTGCCTTAGATTTTTTTTAACTAATACCCAGTCACAAGATTGACTAAATCCCTTACTGACAAGAGTAGGTGATCTATTTGAGTCATTTTTAACATACAGTACAGTGCAGTACAGTAACTAATCAGGTGATGCGAAGGGCCTTGCTGACAGGCTTTAAAACTCATACCTTGTTCAGCCAATAGCTGTACGGGCTAAAAATACTTGCTACACTGAGATAGATCATTGTATTTTTAGGTGAAAGCAATTCATGTTGGCGTGTCTTCTTAACAGATTGTCATCAGCATTTAAAGGGGAGTGGGAGACGCAGGAATGTCCCCAGAGTCAACCAGAAGAGGCTGCCTAAACTAAACAGAACAGTGGGATGGCCTAATCCATTTTCACTAATTAGCCTCTGCAGCTAGCTAATTTGCTTGAGTGTTTGTTAAAGCTGTTTACAGGAACATGACATATGTGTCAGTCTTGTTGACTATTTCAATACTGTCACTCACTGCAGGACCAAATTAGGGACCAAATTAAAACATTTAAAAAAAGATGAGAAAGAAAGAAAGGGTTCAAGGAGGCTCCTATGCTAAAGGCACGGTCACATGAGTCAGGGGAACATAGGTTTGCGTCCTGGCTGTGCAAAGTGGATTCCACAAGGAGTATCATGTTGGCTCTCTCTCAGGCTCCTCTGTGTAAAGAGGCAATTGGCTTGGTCAAAGGACTGAAGGATGTCCACTGACCTTCAGTTCTCCTGTGTGTCATAGGGGAATTGTTGTGGTGAAGGAGTGTAATTGGACATTCTAAATTAGAGAGAAAATCAGGGGTGAAATAATTTGGCATTCTAAATAAAAAAAGAAAAACTTGAAATGTTTACTAGTAGGTTTTTTTATGTAAGATAGCTGATTGTGCTCATCTGTTTGAGGTATACAAATCCAGCAATTTTAGTCATGCCAGCATTAAAGGAAGTCATTTTTTTTTAGGTTGGTCATGATAATCCTTAACAGAAAGTGTTTGGACAATTTCAGGCAATTTTTTTTAGCTGGTTTTCAGGGTTTTTGTAAAGAAATATCAGTATTGCCATTAGCATTTACATAAAATGCGCAGTCTTTATTATGTGACTTATTGATGGTGGTTTGTCTGATGATAGAATATGAAACTGAGTGCAATGCAGAAATTGATGCTCAAAGCCTGAATGGTACACTAATGTATGCATTGTTCTTTTCTGTGTCACTACTACACAAATCATTATTTCCAACAGCATCAAAACATGTAGTGTTGGCCTACTCCAGGAACATTATTTGTGAGAACTTAAAAAGCAATACTTAAAAGTTATATTTTCCATGAAAAGAAAACTCTTTAGAACCCTTTTGATTTGATGTATTCAGGGTATTCCCCTTTGAAACCCATCAGCATGTTATGAAAGATATTTTTCAGTGGAGAATTACAGGGTTAAAAATATGCACTGCAAAGTTTCAGGGCCTGGACCTGTAATGATAGTTTAAAGTAAAAGGTGGAAAGCTGCCACATACTGACACATTCCCCATTCCAAGTGCTAAGTAATAAACCTAACAGAAATTGAAGCCAGATTTGAACTCTGGTCAAAAAACCTGTCTCATGGAACCCCCTGTTCCGAATGAAAAATGAAAATCATAAAAAAATGACCTAAATATGCAGACAAACAAAAAATGATTTCCTGTAGTAAGGCCCTGAGTCAGCTTTTTGCTGCCTAACCCTGTTTATTTTTGTTGGGGGGAGGGAAGATATCTGATCCACCTCTAAAAATGATTTATTTATGCATTCCACCACAAACCCCCTTGACTAATATGCTGCCAAGAATCATTTGGTGTGTTTGTAATGCTGAAAAGGCCATTTCCCATGTTATAGTTTGCCTGTGGTAATATCTTATTTATATGAAGACAGATATGGAGGAACAGAGGGTTTTATTTTGGGATATTCCCAATGGATGTATCTGATTTCATAGCTACGTGCTTTGATTCAGATCTTGGGATATGCCTGCTGACTGAAGTTAAAAAGACACAAAACCGGACAATGGATTTTATGTGTTTAGTGTTTGTGTGTGTGTGTGTGTGTGTGTGTGTGTGAGAGCACTAAGATCCATGCGAAATGGAAACATTGGAAAACAAAGGTCTTAACTGTTTATTAAAGTAATATCAAGCTAAGTAGTCAAACACATGGGTGTATGTGCATGCAAGAGAACAAAAATTGTACTACACTGTCTACTGTATTTGGAAATGGTTCTACTTTTCAGATGACGATTGAATATGCTACAGTCAATGTGTGTTTATTTTGAGCTGTTTTATTTTGCCAGTGTTTTGTAAGAAGGTCTGTGCACTGTGGAAAGTCAAAAGTGCAGGTTTGAGATGAGTTATACTGGGAGCTTGTAGGTGTGTGGTGGTCAGTTACTGTGGGCAATGGGAGAGTCCCTTACAGTTTTGATTAATGACTCACTGAATATTTTTTTAATATCCTTGCTGCTTGGAAATAGATTGTTTCTATGTCTACTGTTTTAGTGTATTTCTACACATATTGGTTATTGGAAATGACAATAGTGGCACAGTAAAGTCCATAACAAAGGTGAAGCCAACTTAAGTGAGTTATAGAGAGTCTTGGTGTCATCTAAAGTAATGGCTGGACTGATGATTTTAACATTGCCATATTTTCTCAGTACCCTAACTGTGTAGTTAGGCTACTCAACCAGATGCTCTTGTGCAAATACTTTTTTCAGTTTGTAGCTTTGTTGATTATTGGTAAAGTGCATTATGTAATACCTACTAGAACATGTGAAGTACTGACACGATGGTTTAGTCATATAATTTATAACTGCAAGATAAAGGGTAATGTTTTTAATGTATAATTTATTAATAATTTGTTGAAGTTTACTAACATGGGATTGCACATTTACAAAACATAGTATTCAAATAAAGAAAATAGTGGAAAAGTTTCAAGTGTAACAGACTGAGGCTGGGCACTAATCACTGTCATTGCAACTGAGTGTCTTCACAACAGTACAAAAGGGACTCTGTCTGTTTTCGAGCTCATATCTCATAACCTTGTTTTTCAGGGAAGACTTTTGTGGTCCTAGTTTATAGGTTAAGACCAATCAGTAGACAATGAATCAGTGGAGCATTGAAGACGGTATACAGTTACACATCTGCATCTGAAACATTATTATATCAACATGTTTCCTGGCGAGTTACATTAAAGTAAGAAATCTAGCACTTCACTTTTAACCTCTGCTAGTTCAATACGATTGCGTCTTCACAGGCATACCACTGTGCATGCATGAGAAGTGAGATGAGAAAGCTGGAAAGTAAACTTTCTCAGGGGTCCCCAAGTGGCTCACCTGGTAAAAAGCATGGCCGTGTGGTTGCAGGGCAGTGCATGTTTGAGAGAAAATCAGGGGTAAAATAACTGGGCACTCTAAATTCAAAAATTGAAATAATGTCAAAATGTTAAGAAGAAATGTAGTTCTTTAATAAGAGTGGTTTAAATAGAGTATTTTTTACATCACTCCTAAGAACTCGAACAAATTAAGTTTGTTTAAATATTATGGTCCTACAATAAAATTACACTTTTAGTTAGGGATCCTACAGTACACTATATGATAGCTGATTGATCTAATGGCCTGGCATCATCTATTCCATTTATCCTACTTTTAAAAATGATATACATTTTTGTACCTTTGTTTTGCCCAAAATTCAAGATCACAGCAAATCAGAAGGTACTGGGTTAGGGTTAGGGCTCTGCTGTGCTGCTCAGACAGAATTAAAGTTAAAATCAAATAATGTTAATAAATAATGTGTTTTAGAAGTAGGAAATATTTATTTTTTATGTTTACACTTATAGATGTCTCTTTAGTTTGTTATGGTTCCGTTTCCCTGGTTATTTGCATATTTAAGTCAGATGTCTGTTGCACATCTGCACCAATAAAAATGTACTTTGCTCTTGCGCTTGTTGCTAGGGTCTTTAGAGGTTTACTCCCAGTCTTTGTGGAAACTCCTATGTAATTCCGAATGTGTGTGTTTTATACCATGTTTACACTAGCAAGTTGAAACTAAAACATTTAAGGTGAAGTCAATTGTCAATATGTTATCAGTTGGTTTGCTGTTTATATTACCAGCCCTCCCAGCTGTTTTGAATTAAACGGGCTGGGAGGCTGTGCTTGTTCAGAACGTGTTTTTTTGTTTGTTTGGTTTTTTTTTTACTCTGAAAACCACCACTTTTTTTGTTTATTGTGTTTAAACTTTGAAGGAAGCATATTTCAGTTGTTTTAAGTTAATCGGCAAACAAAATGACAGTGTCCTGGCAGCAAAGATTGTATAACTCTGCATGCTCCAGTCAAGTAAGTTATGACTGTGCTTAGATGTGCCCTAATCCATCCCAGATATGGTACTAATGCAGCAGAGAACTAGGAGGAGAGAGAGTAAAGGAATGTCTGTTTAAGCAAATAAGGTGTCAACTGGTGGTACTTTAAAATCAAAATAATTAGATAACCAAGGTTTTAAAATCGACTTTCTTCCCTACTTAAGCAACAATATCAGCCCACCCCCTTTTTTGGTTGTGCTGAAGATAATTAGTGAAATACAGGTTTTTCAAGCACCAACTGTAACAATTCCTTCTTCCTGCTACCATCACTTTCTGTGTCTGGCAGGGCCTGTTACACTGTGTGTCTGACACAGGAAGTAAAAGTTTACCAAATCATGCTGAAACAAGGTTTCTGGCTGTTCTCCATTCCTCCTTGACCCAATTGACATAGCTCTGCATCCCACCCTCCACCTCAGGGAATCAGGAGGGACTGCTTTTGCTTATCACCCCATAAAAATGTCATCACTAACCAGCTGCTTTTGACTCTAACATCCGTCCAACCAGGCCTCAAGCAGGCTCTGGGTGTTAGGATGTCGGCCCTGGGGCGCAGCAGAGCATGACTCACACACAATGCCTTTTGGGGAAAAAAGTGAAAAGATAAAAGCAAAACATTAAAAAATTTGGCAAGAGGCAGTTATTGTACAGGGAACTGTGATATGTATGCTTTTCCTAACTGATTTCTTTTTTTATTTGAGTCAATGTAATTGAAAGTCGTTGCTTTTCATTGGAGAAATAATAGGTTTTTCCTGTCCCCACTGGTTAGCAGAAACATGTCCTTTTTGACTGTGTTGAGAGTACATTTGGACTGAATGCACTGCTGAGTGATACAGTCGAATGGAAGGCAAAATGATTGTCAGGCAGGTAAGTCTCCTGAACCTGTCAACCAATATAAATGAACCCTCATAAAACTAAAAACACACAGGGAACTCCTGTGGCCCAAGATGGTATCGACAGGAAAGAGACTCCGAGACAAGAAGCTGCAATTAAAGTGCTGTTGGCACACGTTTAACAAAATAAACGCACACAGCACACAGCACACAGCACACAGCACACAGCACACAGCACACAGCACACACACAACGCACAGCACACCGCACACCGCACACCGCACAGCGCACACCGCACACCGCACACCGCACACAGCACACAGCACACACACAACGCACCGCACACCGCACAGCGCACAGCACACAGCACACAGCACACAGCACACCGCACACCGCACACCGCACACCGCACACCGCACACCGCACACCGCACACAGCACACAGCACACCGCACACAGCACACAGCACACAGCACACAGCACACCGCACAGCGCACAGCGCACAGCACACAGCACACAGCACACAGCACAGCGCACAGCGCACAGCGCACAGCGCACAGCGCACAGCGCACAGCACACCGCACACACACAACGCACAGCACAACGCACAACGCACAACGCACAGCGCACAGCACACAGCACACCGCACAGCGCACATCGCACACCGCACACCGCACACAGCACACAGCACACAGCACACAGCACACAGCACACAGCACACAGCACACCGCACACCGCACAGCGCACACCGCACAGCGCACAGCACACAGCACACAGCACACAGCACACAGCACACCGCACACCGCACACCGCACACCGCACACCGCACAGCGCACAGCGCACAGCACACCGCACACACACAACGCACAGCACAGCACAACGCACAACGCACACCGCACAACGCACAACGCACAGCGCACAGCGCACAGCGCACAGCGCACAGCGCACAGCACACAGCGCACAACACACTTTCAAACAAAGGATTTGCTCCCCTTATATCCCATGTGGCTGGAGCCTAATTAATCATCAGTTATTCAATTAAGGCTCCAGCCACATTCCCACATGCATTCTGGTGGGGAGGATTTTAACCCCCTCATTGCCAACCCTATATTTACACCACACACACAGTATTTACATTGTCTCAACCCGTCAATCAAGTAGAAACCACCATTAACATCCAAATTTAAACCTAGCTTTGTATGCACTTTGTATGTGCCTTGCTGTTGAGTGCACTCACTCCCCTCCAGCCTCACCTGTCACCTGTCCCCTATCTCTTAGACTGACCAATTGAAATATGTGTGTTCCTAATGCATCATTGAAAGACTCAAAAGGCCAAGCCTTACGTAAAATCATGTAAACCATGTGCCGTGTTGTAAACATTTATTAATGACGTCTTTTATTAGACTTCTCCTCACTGAACTTACGGACATATGAAAAATGAACACACCCCAAACAGCACTTTCATTGAAGTTTTCAACATCAACTGAGCTCAACAAAAACAACTCACAGGCATTATTATTATTTGTTTATTTAGCAGACGCCTTTATCCAAGGTGACTTACAGAGATGAGGGTGTGTGAACTATGCATCAGCTGCAGAGTCACTTACAATTACATCTCACCCAAAAGACGGAGCACAAGGAGGTTAAGTGACTTGCTCAGGGTCACACAATGAGTCAGTGGCTGAGGTGGGATTTGAACCGGGGACCTCCTGGTTACAAGCGCTTTTCTTTAACCACTGGACCACACAGGTATGTGCTTGTAGCAATAATTCTTGGAGACATGATTGTCTTGTATGGCGTATGCAGTAATATTTGAATTTAATGTGCTTAATAACTTAAATCTCATAGGCCATCAATTTCAGAAAACTGACTCAATTCTATTAAAACTGTTTTTGTGAAAAACTATTTCTACCATATAGTTTTTCTATAGAAATTAAGATCTCTCCTACTGTAGGTAGGATATACAGTAAAATCCTGTTAGATTTCACAGTAGGTTCAAAAAGACCAACATAATAATAATAATAATAATAATAATAATAATAATAATAATAATAATAATAATAATAATAATATATTGATTGCATTCTGTTAGCATTAGGTTAATCCTGCTCCAGGTTCAGGGTGTGAAGGGGAAAGTATTTGGTTAAAGCAGAGTAAATAATGTTATTATAGGTAATTCTTTTTTATTTACTTGGTATCAATTTAGGGGGTTATTTCAAAGCTTGGTAACGTATGTTGAGTAAATCTCAATAAGTTCTGGAACTAAAAAAGCCAATCACATGTTGTCCATAGATACTAGGGGACTCATGCTGCATTTATTGGAAGTCAAGAGAGGCAATAACTCCAGATAATTTGGACATTCTATTGCAGCCCACATTCTGTACATTTTCTATGAGTTAACTTTGTTTCCACATTTTAGGGCCTCCCATTCACCACATTGCTTTCTGGTGCAGTGCACTGAAACCAGGACAGTTCACAGTTAGTAGCCAGCACAGTGTAAATGTATGCTGAGTGTGTAAATACATGAATATCAGAACCTATTGCCATGCAAGATAAAACTTCAATTCAAGGGGGTTCGGGTTAACCAAAAATAATAATAATAAAAAATGACTGTATGAAACATTAAAACATTAATGTACCACCATTTCTTTGAGCAATGGCATAGCTATAACATTTATCAAAGCTGTCTTTGATGCAGTTAGCCTTATGCATTGATAAGGACTGTTAAAAAAGGTGTAGTAGCAGTCTGAATATCAAACCCTATTCACTGTGCTAAATTATGCCATTTTGTATGTTGGTTTTGTTATATGGACTTATGTCTGAGAGGTTAGTACCTAACCTGGATCCCTGGTAGCCTATATATGTTTGAGTGGTTCCAGATTTGTTTTTGGTACATTTTGTATTTAACTATATGTTTGTGTCTATCAAGAACTAAAAGCAGACACTCTATAGAAGACAAACACAAAACAACTATTATATTTAATTATTATACATTTCTCATAACAAAACAGGTCTGGATTTTCTATTCCACTTCCCTTCTGACTAATGAAAAAAAATGTTTCAGAATTCTGATTTATAGCAAATAGGTGAAAGATCTAGAGTTTAAATTCCTGTGTGAACCCTCAAGCAAATAACTGGCTCTCCTTAAACCTCAGTCTCTGTAATAAGCTGTAATACTGAAATGCAGGACCATCCTGAGGGAAACCAATGCAGAATAAAATTAACAAACACACTGTCCTCTTTTCATGACCCTGCAACTGTAATGAAGTGGACAGAAAAGGTCTCCTTGCTTGTCTGGTTGTCTTTGAAGACTACACCAAATGTTAATTCTTTGAATCAGTATCAAGGTCTATTCATTAGAAAACACATAGGAGTCTATTCAACTGATCCAAATGGTGGCAGATCCACAGTTGTTATAATCCTTAAAAGAAGGGAACTTTGGCAAAACCAACATCTTTAACAGTACATGGTGTACTGTACATAACTAAAGTGGCTACAAGTAGGTCTTCATAGTAAAAATTATGTTGGAATGGTTGATGACCACACTGTTTAAAAAATAAATATATCCCTCCCTGTCTACACTCGGTTCACACATCCTTCTCCTGATTGCTTTGGAGGATGGTTAAAACTGCAGACAGAGTGGAAAATACTTACAGTATAACCCTATACTCATAATCCATTGCATGATATCCCACATCAGGACCACATGTGTAATATTTGTTCCATGACTGGCAATGCTTAGGTCTGCTAATACTTTTCTACTGTGTAATACACTGGTATACAAATGTTTTTTTTTTCAAACTTTTCTGTGAGGGCTGTCAGCCAAAGTAGGCTTGGCCTACACAGTTGCTGTTCAGTTGTTTAGTTCCTTACTGGAAAAAGAATGATAGCCTCTATTTTTTAAAATAATATTTCAATTCAATTAAAAAAGTGTTATTTACTTCAAACTCTATTGGGGATGTCATAAGTGGGTTGACAGAACAGGCCCAAGGCTGATAAGTAAGTAGGTTGTGTTTCTGTTTTCCACCCAGGGCTTGTTGTCAGGTATGTGCCTGAAACCCTCATGAAATTGGCACCTGGGCTGGGAGCCCTGATGCATCTGACAGAAATATGAGACTGCAGACAAACTGCAAGCTTGCTGTGTTACTGGAGGGGCTTCTGCCCTGTTATTAAGCAGCAGAGCTGATTGATGAAGTGTGGATATTGGGATTCATGGGCTTATCCAGGAAACGTTGGAAAACAGGGGTGGTCTTGCCTCTTTATTTTTTTGTTCTCTCAGAGTCAGTAATTAATCTTAACTTTCCATGTCAATGTGAAATAGGGTTTCAGATTAGCTCAGAAGTCATTTGGTCCGGAGCCTTCATGAGCCTCAATTTCATGATACTTTCTGCGTACAATTAATGTATATGTTTTTATTGTTTATACCTTGGGCCACACAAAAACAAAATATTTCAAATTTGGAGAGCCTTAACATGTAATTGTACTGTTTTCTCCTCAATTTGAAATGCCCACTTTTTATGTCAGTCATCAACACAATGACCAATGAAGGTATGAGAAAAAACAACTTCAATTGATTTTTCTCCCTATCCAACGGGGAACAAAGGCAAATTCAGTGCTCCCTGTTGGGTCCCCAGCCAAGACTGACAACCCGGCATGACCAGAATTTGAACCTGCAAGCTCATGATTGCTCCATGTAGAGTGCTTTTACTAGGTGAGCTACAGGGGACCCACAAAACCACTGCCGGTTTCTCAATTGATCATGCTCTATGCCAATGAACAGGAACCTAGGTTGTAGGTACACTAATCTGATTAATAGGCCTATTAGCCGTTAGTCTTGTCTTGTTGGACTATAGGTTTAAATGGAGATTATAGATATGTAGTTTGCTATGACTGAGATGTTGGATGGTTGTTTTCTGGATGAAGGTATATTTTTTACAACACCTCAAATATTGTCTTTACTGTATACATATTTTTATTTAATTCTGGATTGTTCATTTCAATTTCATTTTAAAAGCTTTTCAAGCATGTTTACTCATCTGTGCCTGATGAAACAATTAAATTAAAAGTCAACCTTCCACTCATTAGTGATATTATCCTTGTGGGGATCCTTGTGGGAACTTTTCTTTTCTCATAAACTCCAAAGTATGTGTTTAGCTTCGCTCCAAGTAAAAATATGGATTTGTATGCTAGTTCAAACCTAACTTCATCCATCTGTGATTAAAACCTGATCTACTTAGCTTCTAATGGTTTCAATATTTTAGGGGAGGAAATGCATTTCATCACAATGTTCTATGGATGGAATAATCCAGGAAAAGAACTAGCATACCAAGCTTAACATTTAGAAATATGAGCTTCATTTCTCAGTTAGATTATTTTAATAACTTTAAGATACAGACCAGGGTTATATATATAGTATATATATATATATATATATATATATATATATATATATATATATATATATATATATATATATATATATATATAGTGGCAGAGTGGATCCTGCCTGAAAGGAATGTGTTGGAGGTTGGCAGGGAAAGGGTTAATTTTTGTTTCTGCCAGAGAAATGTGTCTGCGCACAGCCACAGGTGCAATTATTTTTGTTTATTTAATTAATTGTCACAGGGTCAAATGTTTGTTGTTTTAAAAAATCAATTTCTGTTTCTGGATCTGCATAAAAAGGGCAATTTAACCTTGAAAATTAGTTAAATCTTTCACTATATATATATATATATATATATATATATATATATATATATATATATATATATAAATAAGTAGTTGTCATCCGTCAAAAACCTACAAATACCTCCAATGTTTTGATTCAAACACAGGCTCCCTTGAGAAAGATATGTACAACATATCGAAATGTTGGGCAGCTGGCTCTTTGAGCTAATATATATATATATATATATATATATATATATATATATATATATATATATATATATATATATTGTAAGGCAGCAGGTTGAGTGAGACAGCAGGGAGGGGGTTAAAACCTCCCTGCGAGAGAATGTACCTTTGTTTGGTTGTTTGCTTTATTGTTTCATTTAATTTGCTAATTGTGTTATTGTTTAATTTAATTGTTTGTTAATTGTTTTATTAATAATGACCCCCTGCACCTGGCTATTATTGTAAATTAGAGCCAGGTGCAGGGTATTTAAAGAGGAGCAGTCAGTCTGCTCGGGGCTGCTGAGGAGAAGGAGGCAGACAGGAGTGCTCTGCTTCCTGGCAGTCGTAAGGCAAGGTAAAAGTGTGCTGTGTTAAACCTGCGTAGGTGGTGTTGGCAGGTAAACGGCTTAGCCGTCCTGCAAGTTAGTGAGGGAAAAACTTGTATAGTAAGCGCTCCGAACTGAGTTAGGTTTTGTTTTGTGTGTTTGTTTATTTTTGTGTTCATTAAAAATAGCGCAACCGCGCTTGAAACTTCATTTCAGTTGTTGTGGGTCGTAATTTTAAAGGGGCACGAACCCGTGAGAGGTGAAATCTTTTACAATATATATATATATATATATATATATATATATATATATATATATCTCTTAAATTAGCTGGGAACAAATCCTTTAAGCCATATATCCTGGAGTTCAGTAGTTTTGTAGATGTGGATATAGTTGCATAAAGAGTTACTGATATGCTTGAAGTTATCCAGTATTTATACTCAAGAGCTACAGAGGCAAGCATGCACCCAATCTGGCTCTTATTGGCTCACAGAATTTCGTTCCTGCGGTTGAGATCCTTATTATGCTGTGTGTGAATCAGTACTGGTGCTATCTCTGCTGTGTATGCTGGTGCCTGACGCTGCCAGATTCCTGAAGTTCAAAGGGTCAGGTCTGGGATGAAAACAGGATCAAGTGCGACCTAATATGAAGTCAGTAATTGCAGCATAAATGTTCTCTGCTGCTGTTGTAATGTGATTTCAGATGAAACAAAGCTCATTTATAGTGACATTGCTAATTAATATGTACATGACCTGACTGTATGTACACTACCTGGCCACTTTATTAGGACCTGCACCTAATAAAGGGTGTGGATATTGTTTGTCCAGATACACCGTGATGTGATGTGACTGGTAGTTGTCTCGAGAAGTATTAGTCACTAATATTTCAGACAATTGTAGCAGAGAGGCAGGCAGAGGATTGTGATATAACGAATTTGTTCTTAACGTTCATTCCAAACAACTGGATTGAGATTGGGGGATTGTGGTGGCCATGGAAGATGCACGAAGTCTCGGTCATGCGTCTCAAACCATTCACACACAATTCTGGCAGAGTGGCTGGGTGAATTATCATCTTGAAAGTAGCCATTGCCCTCAGGGCATAAGTGCAGCATGGTTGGGTGGACGTGATTCGCAGCAATGCTTAAGTAAACAGGCAATAATAGGCAATAATAAAGTGGCCAGGCAATGTCTGTAAGTATGTCATGGGACTCAATACTTGCTCCATAACCATTCGTTCCACTTTTCAGCCAGTTTTAAAAGCATTCTGAATTGTGCTGGCATTGACTAAAAAAGCTCACGGATAGTTTTTAAATCTTTTTATTTTATGTAAAAATGTTCATTCCAGAGTAAAACCACACTGACTTGGCAACCCACCTCATTTAGTGGGTGACGATTCACAGTAACAACATTCTTACATCATTATTGACTTTGATCTATAAAATATTTAAACATTATAGTAATTTCCCAAATTGTCCAAGGTTCCTCACCTGAGATAAAGAATTCCATATGGCACTATTAAATATGAAAAGGCCCTTTTGCCAGATTTTACTCTAGGAGCAGACACATTTTCCCAAATAACATAAAGGAAAAAACTACTCAGAACAATTATTTCACTGCTCCTTCCTGTAACAAGGTTGTGTTGCAAAGCTAGTTGGTAGCACTGCAGCATGTATAAACATATAAAAGAAGAAAAGCAACGATAGGCTGCAGTACACTAAGAATATTTTCTATTCTTAATATACTAAAGAAGCTGGTTTGTCCTTGCAGCTGTTCTTCTGCACAATCTCAAAGGAAAGATGACTGGAAACTATTTTGGTTGCATTTCAGGGACAATCTACTTACAATTTAATATGTTTTTTGTAGATGCATTTTAATATCCTCCTAATATCAGTTCCAAACCTTGCTTATTTGATATCTAAGGCCAGACTTGTAAACCTGGAATGAATTTAAACATGTATGCCACATTATATGTATTTATACTGTGTATAAAAAAATCAATTAAAAAAATTCTCTTGAGTGCTTTTTAAGGTTATGAATCGAGCACAGATTGTTTACTGGATCGATGCCTGTTTGCAGTGAGTCCAACTTTTCCCTTCTTTCTTTAATTTGTGGAAAAAAAGCCTTAAACATTTGTGTATGATTGTTGGAAAATAAACCGTCCAGAGTTTGGCAAGGACAGGGCCTCTTGACTCCTCTGAGAGAGTGCTCAGTTTTGCAGTAATGTGTTAAACTATATATAACCCACAGCGGGTTGGGAAGAGGTCACAACTTGCGTCAGCGGGTAAATACTTATTTTCTGGCAGTGCTTTGTTTTTTTCTGATAATTCAGCAAATACTCAAGTGGACGACAGGGACTTTGATAATAAAAGTTTGTGACTCTCATTAGGGATAAGGCAACTGGATTTCATCACATAAAAAAAAAAAAAAAACAGTGAATCATTAACTTATGTCTCAAGTACTTCCAATCTAGCCTTCTGAACAAGTCAGTTCAAGGGATGCGGTGTCTCTTAATAGTGGTTAAATGGAACTTGGGGCGGGAGGCTTATTAGGAGAACTGGGAGCCAGCTATGTATTGAGCAATTGTTAAACTGATACCAAAGACAGACTGCAGCTTTGCTTTACCCATTTCATGTGACTGAATCCATTAGTCTTAATTCTAAAACCATGGAATGCTGGACCCGCAGTTCATTTATTCATATACCCAGGAAAATGTGTGTCCTATATATGAGGAAAAGCAGAGTTTCAAAAACTTTTACCCTAGGAGATTTACCATGTAGAAAAACTGAATAAATGGGCACTCTAAATAAATTATATCAAAGCAAAGCTCTGATGTGACTTGTTTAAAAAAAAAACATTGCATGCCCAATTATTATACCCCTATTTTTTTCCTTCAATACCCATAAATCCAATCCCACTGCTAAACTAATCGCCTTCTTAAACTCAGGAGCTTGACAGTGGATGTTGGTGAGCTACAGGCCCCTGGAGGACAAAGGGTAGCCCTCACGGTATCTACCCGAGCTCACTGGTGACTCTGCCAACTTTATCAGTCAATGAAACGATCCCTCTGGAATCACCAGCAAAGGTCAGCAACTTCACATTAAAAGGGGCATTCATTAAAATAAACAATTAATCCTCATACCTGGAGGGACCAATTTGAACAGAATAAATTGATAGGCTCCATTTGGAGTTAAACAAGAGATTCCCACATGCACCCCAAGCCTGATATAATCCTAAGTAAAAGAATTAATGGTTTTGGCCACTGTGTCATTCTCCAGGTCAACATTTCACCTCTTGTGTTCCAGCATTTGTCAACCTGTCCCCACTATATAAACCTCTTGCCTGTTTTATACACATAATCCATAACGTTTTTTGCTTGAGGCTGGACTGTGCTGTCATTTGCTATGCTGATGTTTACACACACACACACACACAACAGAGAAGCAGCAGCTGTCTTGCACAACTCGGGGGCTCTTTCTTCCGAGGTACTTGACCCTTCTGTTTACTTAAGCAAAGAGTAATAGCTACAGCAGTGTGTACTTACAGGGTTGGAGGTCAGAGTGAAGGCAGTGGAGTGTATCTCCTCACTGAGTGTCTGTCCTGAACTGCAGTGGAGTGCTAGGTGGTGGGAAGATGTCAGGAATTCAAGTTCCTGAATACCAGGGTTTTATCTGTTGGCTCTGATTGCAAGCGCTAAATGTTAGAGCAAGTCTACAGTTGTGCAGGCTCTCACCAGCGATGAAGGCTTTAGCCAAAATGTTTTACTACTTGTTTTTTTTAGTTGTACCTCGTAGTTTTGACCCTAAACTTGTTTCAGGCCTACACGTTTGCTGATTAGCCCTTTTGTCAATAAAAAATCCAACCTATGATACATTTTAGTTTCTTATGTATGTCACACTTACGTTGTTATTGAGGGTTCAGTAGTAGTAGTAGTAGTAGTAGCTCCAGCATTGCTGTAAATGCATGGTATATGTACCAGGGAAAGCTGTGTCTTCCCAATCTTAAAGCCTGAAGGCCTTCAGTATTTGTATGTTCTTTGTGTGCAAAATCTATAATTTATTTATATGATTTCTGCTTTCACTTGCCTGACCATTGCCTGACCTGCTTCTTATACACATGTTGCCTATGCTCACTATACAGATTTATGGAGAAAGTTTTTTGTTCCTGTATCCCTTTCTAATGTCAAACCTTCAGCATGTATCTGTATATGGAATGTAAGTAGGTGAATTGTTAGAGGCTTTTGCGTCCTCCATGCGAAGTCACTAGAGCAAACATGTGCAAACGTTTCAAATCCATTGCCAGGGCTCAGGTTAATGGGCAGAGGATCAGATTGGACAAACAGGCCTTTGCAGTGAACGTTACACTTCAGTTGTTCTCCAGAAAAGGTTTCAGTAATTAAGTATGTTGCTCCATAGTAGCCAATTAACTTTAACCTCATCAAGAAAAAAAAAGAAAATCTAAACTGGGGTAAAGTGACTAGCCCAGGGCAGCTTTCATAGTAAAACCTAAACATAAAAATCTGAACGATGATGTTATGAAAGCTGCTGTATGATGCACTTTGAAAGGGTTTGGGTATGTTTCTCCCTTTTATCTAACTACTAATACTAGACAAAAACCTGACTTACTATTTCAACTAAAATGTCTCAGTTCAACCCTACTGGGCACTCCTAAAAATACAATTTCTAAAGTGTTGTTGTTTGAAAAATGACAACCTACGGATCTGTAACTGTCTTGTCCCTGCTAAAACTGTGAATATGTACAATAGATTTTTCATTTTCAGTATTCACAGTTGTTCTAGTTGCAAAGGGGTCAGCAATTACAGTTGCTCACTCAGAGTGACCATTTCTAGAACAAGCTCACTTTAGTTATTTCAGACTGTGGTTAAAAAAACAAACATATTTAGTAAGTCTGGGTAATAATGATCTAAGAAGAAACAGCAAGAGAGAATGATACAAAACACAAATGATAAGTAATAATATTACTACTATTAATAATAATAATAATAATAATAATAATAATAATAATAATAATATAAGGAATAATGTACACCCAACTGTGGATAAACAACAGAAGTCAATAGGGATCTTTGTTTAGTGCATAGGGTTGTGTAATTGAGCAGGTTGGACACTTTACATTCAGGAATGTCTGCTTCCTGTTACTCATGCATTTACAATGATATCAGACCACAAGAGTTTTTCCAGGAAATATTTTGTGTTCTCCACACATTTTTTTTTTATTAACACTGATTGCTTAATCTCTATCAAAGAAATCCCTTGCTATCATTATCAGAGCAAATTATGACCATTATAAAGGTTTCTAATTCACTAGCTTCTCATATCTTTCACCTCTGGAGGCCTGGGTTCAAATCACAATTGAAATGAGTTTGGTGTTCTTAACATAGTCCCTGGCGAACATTAGTCCACATTACAAAAGTACCACACAATTTGACACCAAGTCTCTGGAGAGTCAGGTTTCAGTAGCGCACACAGAACTGTGAGGACAAGCTCTAATGGTGCCTGCTAGCATTGTGCCTTACTGTAGCCTGTGCCAAAGTCCCTTACCTTTCATGTGAACTACAGTACCAATTGTAACCTCCACTGAATGTGGAAAACAGCTCAGCTTGCCTCAGTTCTCTGTGAATAACTATCTGAATGTAAAGCTGCTGAAGTCAATCTGTATCAGTCTGGAATGACGTGGGAATACCATTTCAACAGTATGTAAGACCACAGCAAACTTGAGTGTAGCACAGTCTTTATTTAAACACACAGTATAATTCATAAACATTTGTTATTTGGTTTAATATATCTACGGAATGTAAATTAATTAACTTTCTTGGCATAAATTAGTGTTTCATGCTTGAGTTGATTTTGGATGAAAATCAGCAATAAAACAAAGTTTACTGTAGCTTATGTGAAGCACAAATTAACAACCTTGATACACTACAGTAAACTTTTTAAATGGGGTGAGGGGAAGGGCGAGGGAGTTATGATCTAAGCAGAGAGCGATGTAATTACTGCCGCACTTTAACTGTACTGTATATTAATCCAGCTGGGGTTTTCCCCCTGGGTGATTTAATAACCCACATACTAACATTACTAAATACATAAAAAAAAGTACAGTGAAATGACGTTAACGAAAAACCAGGTTTATAAATCAGCAAGATCATTAATATAGACTCCCATGTATGTTTATAACTAAGAGTAGGGAAACAATTATTAAGGAAATAAATAAAGAGAAAAGTTTTATTTAGCAGTGTTCTTTTTTCTTTTTTTTATGAGAAGTGATCTACTTAATATTATCAAATGATATTCTGACCTGCACCTCTTGAACTATACCAAAGTGGGTTTTCCTATCTAACTGCTAGAACAAAAATAAATACAGGCCTGCTGACTGCTGGCTGGAAAGGATAACTGCATCTTCATTCTCTCTTGGGACTGAGAAAACCAATACCTGTATACACTGTGCCCCCTTTTTACTGCGTTAAACTATGGAAAAGCAGAGTAAAGTGCAGTAAAGCTTAGTAAAAGCACAGTACAGGCAAGCATGGAAAACTATTGGGAAAAACATTATACCCTTGTTTAGATCATTTTTACATGATTAAAAGTTAAATACAGCCATTACCTGAGCTGATTTTTCACTAATAGTCAGTATCCATCCAGACTATATTAGTTTTGCATCTCTGCCTCCTCTCAGAGGAGTAGATTCTGATCCCTCACATGCAGGTACTTCACTCTAATACCTCTGTGACTTTTTATTTTTACACGGTTTTCATTTCACAATAGCAGCACGGTACATTTACTGTCTGGAGGAGGGGCTGGCCAGGACAGGTGTCCCCTCTGTCAGGTTACTGACTCCGGCTTTCGGTCAGAGGTTAATGGAAGACTGTATGGGTTTTCCATTCATCTTGCAATACATTTTACGGCTTTAGTAAACATTGGGGCTGTCATAGAGGATTAATGCTGAAGGCCCTAATTGCTCTGAACATTTTTATACACACAAAAATGAGAGGATTACAAACATCTACAGGTCTCTCGAGGTTAGATGCATGTTTTGCCAGTCAGGTCAGCAGCCATGAACAGGGTGTATTTTAAACAGCACTTTAAGTGGAACCTAATGGTGCTGTAATTAATTTCCCTATGTTTAATGAACCCTTACCAAATGGCAATGCGATGTTTCCTTCATAAAATAGGTAATAGTTTATTGAAATGTATTACAGTATTTTTTATAAGAGGTTTCCCCAATACAAAGTTTCCACAAAAAAACATCTGACAACACCTACTGTTTGGTATGTGAGCATGTATGTTATGTGAGCAAGCTTTTATTCTACATTCAAAATACCCCATGTTAGTAGAGAAAAGACCATTTTATAAAACTATATGTGGACGTGACGGTACAGGCCTATAAAGCATTTTCAAAAAAGTCTTCCTCAGTAGGTTGTTCCATATCCATCTGTGGTGGGGTATACCCGCCCCAATGCATATTTTATGTTTTGTGCTATTTTGTATTGTTTGAGTTATGTAGCACGGGTGATTTAAAATGTATATATGTATTTGGGCACAGGTGTTTTCACAAGTAGTTCACGTGCAGACTGTGCCTGGACTCGATTGAATAATTAACAAGCAATCGAGTCCCGGCACAGCTGAATAAAAGAGTCATGCATCTCTCACTCGGGGCTGGGTGTTCAGAGGAGAGAATATGAGAGAGAGATGGGAGAAAGAAATCTAAAGAAAGTAAACAATTATCTGTGATGTACTTTACTGTGATTCTAATGTGCTACATTCTGCTATGCTTTTACCATAATATACTGCCTGGAGTACTTCAATTAAATCTGCCTTAACCGTTTATGTCTAGACCAAACACAGGCATGTTTACTTACCAGTCTTCAAAGGTCATACCCTTTGATCCTGAGACTACATTTATTTTATGTACCATTGGCTGTGCTGTTGTGTTTTACAAATGCATGACAACTGAATATTCAATGTAAAGTGCACCACCATCAACTAAACATAATTACTGGTAGCTACTCTTATCTAATAGAAGCTGATATCAGTATCTTAATATCATTACAAAAGACCTGGACAGTATTAATAAAGCCTATTTTTTATTTTAAGACTGTCTTGATTAATTAAACATGGTTTGGGATGTGTGACTTTTTCTTCAACAGGGTTTGCAATGTATCCTTGTGTTTCAAAACTCCCTCACCCAATCTAACCTTTGATAACATTTACTGCAGAATGTTATCAGAATAATGACTCTTTGTTTAATTGTAGCTTTTCTTGTTGAGCTATAACAGGACTTGATGTATAAACCACTACATCTGAAGCAGCAGCAAAAACAAATTCATCACATGACTGTTGGACACTGCAGCATTTAAAAAGGGGTATTTTTTCCTTCATAAACTTCGGCTACAGTTTTGATTAATAGCAATGTTATGGTTGGTAATATAAGGGGAATCAAACTGTGGCCGACTGAAACGGCTATGAAAGGATGAGTTTCACTGGAGGCTCCAGCCCATCCACTGAGCTCTGTGAGTTGAAGACAATATACTAAACAGGGTAAAACTGTCTATAAAGCTTTTTAGAAAAGGGTCTAATGAAAAGCTCAGAGGATTTGTTTTGTCTCATCAATTCAGTAAAATAAAAACAAACAACTTCCCAGGTCTCCTTGTTTTCCGTGCAGGATAATTAATTTCACTGAGGTGCCCATAATGAAGACTGCCGGTCACAGGGTCAAAAGAGTCTGTGCTGATTAAAGAATGCATCTGGTTGGAAGATAGTGAAGATACTAGTCAGAGATGCCCACAATCCCTGATAAGCTATAATTAACAAGATAAAATACAGAAACATTTAGGTTATTTGTCTTCTTTAAAAATCACTTCACTTTATTTTACCAAAAAATTGTGGATTAAGTACATGTTAAACGTGATGGACGCATACTATACCTTATTAAAGTTTACCATTGTAAACATAACAAACTATAATAAAGCATAGTAAAGCCCAAAGAAATATGGTAAAGCACATTAAAAACATGGCAACCGTGGTAAACTGGTAAATGCATAATATAACAATCTGAGATGCATGGGCAATTTGAAAAATTATCATGCAAATTTAACATGATAAAGTAATCATCACAGTTCTATAAGTGTACCTTAATCTTGACGTGAACTCCTGCCATTCAGACCCTGGTCTCAAGCAAAGTCTGAAAATTGTGCCGAATTGTTTGGTGGTTTTGTGACATGGATTAATGTCAGCTGGATTAATGTGGAGACCAACACATTTAATTCACTTTTGTCCTGAGCCTGATTTGACACCATCCTCTACAGAGGTGGTTTTTGAAGTAGCAAAATTAAAAAAAATAATAATAATAATAAATTGAAAAAATTTGCTGGAAAATTAGTCTACATGACTTTCTCATAGCTTTACCCTTGAATCAGCCTGCTACACTAATGCTCAACCAGACATTATTGAATAGAAGATTGTGGCGTCACACAAAACATTATTAAAATGAAATTATAAGCAGGAATTTACACAATGGAATTTGAGACTGAACAGGATGTATGGGTCTTTGTTGTGGTGTAACAAAAACTTGGTGAACAAGTTTTTATTTTCAAGTGGTCTAAAACAAAATAAACAAAGAAATGTTTTTGTTGTCCACTGTGGGGATGATATAATAACTACTCAAACCACAAGAGGCAGTCACGTGGCCAAAGGAGTTTGTCATGTGATGAACAGTTCCTGTACTGAGCAAGCCTAAAACAGGAAGAGAAGGTGAGATTTGCCCCCACCCACACCATGGATACCAAATTCAAACATGAAGGAAGCTTTGGCAGTCAGCAACCTTACAAGGTAAAACAAAATGAACAGCATTTGAAACAGTTTGGTTAACAATGTGGTCAACTTTTCCCCGTGTAGTTTGAAACACAGGGATTCTCACTGACTAACCAAGGGATACACTCAAGACACAAATCTGGAAAAACATATGGCAATGCAACATACTACTCCATCACATGTTGCAGCTGCAGTTTGAGAACAATCTGGGATTTGAATTTGTTGTTTTTGTTTGTATACTGTGCTTTGAATAGAGCCCTCTTCTTTCATAGATGGCCCTAAGTGTACTCTGCTTTATAGTGATTTTTTTTCAAACCAGTAAGTTCGTCCAGTAAGAGAAAAAAATCTAACTGCAATCCCACCCTCACATATTTCATCTAACACGTCTTCTGATGGTAATACATAAGAAAGCATGCACTTTGTCACTCTAAATGATCGCCTTTGTTTAATACATGCCCTGGGTGTAGTCTTCTCTGTATTTTAAAGATCTTTGCAAATTGTTATCCCTGCTGCATCAATGGGACAGGACACATTAGGTAAAGTGTATTTCAATCATATTGTATGGATGCATTGTGGACCGTACCAAATTAAAGAAATACCTACTGTCAAATATATTTCGCATATCACGTTGATATGGGAGCCCACAATGCATTATATACCTCTTATCTCTTATTCCCGTTATCATGGTAGTCAAATCGCATCACAGGACTGACATGTAATACGACCAACTTCAAATGAATTAATGCACAGAAGTCTGTTACTGTAAATCTTAAAAGAGAACCATGACAAATGAAAATGTTAAACCACTTAAGCATAACCTGCAATGAAAATAAAGAAAATAACTGGTGAATTGAAATCATACTGAAAGGGTGTGTGATAGAAGCAGCAATTCAATCGCTGAGATGAAGTTCACAAACCATTCTTACTTTGGTCTTGGCGATTATGACATCACCTGAAACCTATTGGATTACTTGTATCATATGACTTTTTATGATTGAGGAGACTACAATTTGTACACTGCCTAAACAAAGATGGAAAGATTCATACTTACAATTCAAGTAACTGTTTTTAATATTTTCAAACAACTGCTTGTATTTCTTTGCAGTTCACTATAATTCCTTGTTTCTAAGAATGGTGCCTGCTTTTAGACAAAAAACATTTGGTCAGTGTAGTCAGTTATACTTTCTATGTCTGATCAAAAATAAATACAGTAGCATTGTAACTAGTTCTCTTATAATGATTTGGCCAGTTAATTTTGAGTCCTGCTGCGATGTCATAGTAGGTTAGGAACTGGTCAGGAGTCCTCAAGTGGCTCATCTGAGAAAATCACTGCTGTGTGGTGTTTTTTGTTTTTTTGAGTGCCCAATTTTCTCCCCAATTCTCCAATTACGTGGTCTTACCATAGCAATTCCCAACACAGTTCAGGAGATGTGAAGGTCAATGGTCATCATCCGATCGACTAAGCCAATTGCCTCTTTACACCCAGGAACTTGAGAGCCGATGTTAGCATGCTTTCAGCCTCTGTAGGACAAATGCCAGCCCTGCAGGTGTCTGCTTTAGCTCACCAGGCGCCTGGCCATGAGGGTCCAATCTAGCGAGTTGAGGACAAAACCTGATACTGTACAGAACAGATGGCCAGTTCTGCCGAGTCCTGATGATGTTTGTTCCAACCCTGTTCCCAAGTGGTTAATTGACTCAATTAATCTTCCTGTCTGGTTGTAGCAGTTAATTAACTCATTATACATGTTAAACCCGGTTTAGAATCTGGTATGTACAGTATTTTTGTTTAACCATATTAGCATTTAAAGCTAAATGTATAAAGATATATTGCATATCTGTGAAATAACATAAACAAATGGAAAGCAATACAGACATGAATACAAAGTACACATTTAACAAACTTTTTGATTATATCTGTCATGAATGAAAAAAATGGATTGTTAACCTGCTTTGACCTACCAGAATGTTCTTAAAAATTACTGTAGATAAATATTATACATATAAATACATTCAGTGGATGTCATTTCTACAATATATACTGTATGCATGCACATCTACTTTTTCTGTTTTGAAAATAAATTCCTTCATTTCTCCAATTAACAAAACACGACCCTGTTGAGCTGTCAACAAGCCAGCATGGGAGGGGGAGGGGGGACTCTATTAAAGCCCTGGAGCCCCGTGGAGAAAGCCTCCTTAGCATCAACATCATTGTCTTGCCCTCACAATGGGCCTTGCCTTTGATCTGTGGGGTGAGAGGGAAATGGCAGTGAATGATGGCAAGCTGGCTTATTTTGAAGTGGTCTTTTTTTTACTTTATGCCTGTCAATTCTTGCCATGACCTTCAACTTACAGCGTCCCACTCAACAAAAAAGAAAAAAATGGAACAAAGGAGACATGCGTGTAGAAAGAGAGATGGGAGAGGGAGGTTGTCGATGTAATTTGAAAAGCAGCCCTAGAGGTTTTTTGTTCTTGTTTTGTTGCCTGCTTGCCTTCCTCTACACTATGGAATGTCGCCCCCCCCCCCCCCCCCCTCCCCCAAACAAATCCAGTAACAGCTCTCCCCAAACACACACAAGGAAAAGAAAGGCCAGCTCAAAGCAGGTGTTGGAGGCTCACTGCTTCAGTGATCAGGGCCAATGTCTTAGCAAGCAGAGGGGATGTTGACAAGTTCATGGCTCGCCTTCGACATGAATAGGCCTTGGCACTAGACTCCTCTCACTAAATCCCTCCATCCTCCGTGCTCCCATTGTTGATTTCTTCTCCTCCCCTCCCCTTGTGGAGAAATAGATGGCCATGATTTCCAGCTGCCTCTTCCCCCCTCCCTCCCCCGAATACCCAATGCTCCACTGCACAGCAAAGGCAGAGTTCAGGGCTATATTGTTTATTACTGTGTCTGTTGTGGCTAACAGCCAGGTTTCAGCATTGCTAGGTTACAAAACTCTTGGGGTAGCTTTGCTGTTCCAGTCGGTTAAAAGAGTTCTGAGAATTTTTGGAAAGTTGCATGCTAATGTTCTTTTTGTTACTAAAGAAGTTGATAAAGCCAATAAATGTAGGGGTCATTGAACATTTTCATGAACGTACAAAACATACGGTGAGGGAGAGGGTGTTTTCACAGCATGTACGTTTTTCACAATAAGTAAAAATGTTTATAATAAAATAACCCTGATATACAAAAAAAGCTTATTTTAAACCACAAAAATGAAGACAGGACTATAAACTATAAAGAAGTTTTGGTTTAGCAAATGAATTATGCTGTATGGTGTTCTATGCACAGGTGTACACAGGATAAAATGTACTGGAATTCTGACACGTCCATACCTGTAATGTCTTATACAGTATAATAGCCCAATTATGCTGTGACAGTATTAAATGGTTTAAAAATGACAAGAGTGGTTTCTTTCACTAATTTATTAGAAAGAGAAGATTTAACTCTATAGGGTCCACCTAATGTTAAATATCCTGCCAGCGACCTGGCTTGTTAAAAACATTTTTCCATGTTCCCTACATGTTTAAGTTTCATTGTACACTGTCAGATTTGAGCTGGCCATGCTAGAATACATTTTACAACAATAAATGTTTTTTTCTAAAAAGCGTCTGTTTTTTTCTGTGGTTTTTGTTATCTGTATTGAACAGGGTTTCAGACTATTTAACTTTATGGAAGCCTAGTGTGTGCACATTCATTTCATGTATAACATGTACCTGTAACCTTTATAGTTAAAGAGTTATAGCCACAAATCTAACAACAGTAAAACAAACAGGTAAAAATAGCTCAGACCCTAAATTTGTTATTTGTAAAAAAATGGTTATGTGTACTTTTTGTGGGGGAGATGTTTTGCCAAAAAGATTATGGTTTGTACGATCTTGAAAATGTTGAACACTTTCATATAGAGCATGGAACCCTAACAAAGCTTCTGAAAACAGGTACCACACTATTTATTATAATGTTGAAACTGCTTAAATATAGAAAAACAACTGCTTTGTGAAACCCTGTAGAGCTGTTCAAACTGTTCAAACTGGGGCTGCCACTGGTTCCACTCGTAGTCAACCTCCAATGTTCTTTTTGACGTTTACAAATATCATGAAACAAACACTATTTGACAACATCCAAAATCAAGTCATGGCAGTACTGTCACAAAGTAGCACAGAAGACATTTCAGATTTAAAATGTTTACATAATGCCCCATGGGAATTAGTAAATGTTTGCCAGTTTTCAGTTTCACTTAAGGAAGGAGTAGTAGCTCAGAATATTCCTGCCTGAAATAAGATATATGTGATTTATTTAAACATGTCAGCAGCTTTTCTCTCAAACAGGTCAAAATTGCTGCAGTCTCATATAGAGTTACCAATGTCCTTTTAGCACATAAGTAAATAGAAACTGCAGAGGGACTTGAAAATGAAGGATTAAGTATCAGTGGTGTGATGGCATCCCTGTGACATGCTCATTAAGTGAAAGCCTGAAGTATTTGAGAGTTGAGAGAGGAGAGATGTAGAGCTTATAATGATGCAAGGCGACCATGGTGAAGGATGAAGTGGTCATTATCTCTTTCAGCTAGTTATATTTTCTCTATGCTAGTCTGCAGTAGTGAAATGTGTTAAGTGTATGTGTGTGTTTTAATCTAACTAATAAAAGGACAATGGTCTATAACATAGGAGTTTTACCATCTTTAAATAATTTTAGTCTTAGATATGTTTAGCATTATGAGATGTGATTGTTATTAAAGCATGATATTGTTAATTGTTTAAGATGGCAGTCACATAAAAATAATTGATGCAAAATAGGAAAAATGATCGAAATTGCACAAGGGGGCCTACATAGGATTCAATACACATGGAAAAAATAAGAACATGGCAATAAACAAGTTAATTTCTGCAAATATACCACATGGTAGTTAACTGTTAAACAACTTCCATAGTAAATATCTCATTTTTGGCTGTCTTATGTAGGCAACATTCACATCTTAGAGACCCTGAGTCAAGAGGGAAACAAATACACAATTACACAATTATGTAACACAAATGGCATATCACATAAAAAAATAAAATAATAATAATAAAAAAAACCTATGGGTGTGCAGGGGACCTGGTACATGTAATAGGCATTTCACTTGTGTGCTATTCATACTCAGAAAAATGACCGTAATGGATACTTATATGATCCAAGTACTCAGCACATCCCTAATAGCAAACTAATCCCCTCCACACACCATTTTGAATTTAAAACATTTCTATTTTGACATGTGTGGTGAAAATAATGACTTCTTATATGTCTGGATTTTTAGGGGCTTTAATGTGAAATGTCAAAAGTAATCATTGCTCAACCACAGATATACCCCAGCACCTGGCACTTACAACTGGATGAATACAATAATAATACTATAATGAAAGCATTTTTACCTCTCAGAGTTCATTGTGATCACAGGAGACACAGAAAATGATGATTCTTGGAGGTTGAATAAGAAAGTGTAATTCTTGTAGTCTATTTTTATTGGAGATCTAAAATTTGTGAAAATGAACCAACCCCAGCTTAAATGTTTTCTCTGAACTTGGATTGTGACCAAAAAATCCACTCTAATCAAATAAATGTCACAAGCTGAATATCATATTCTTCCTATATCAAACTGAGGCTGCCAATAGTTCCACCTACTGTACAGTCAACCTCCAATATTTCCCTGATATTATTAATTGACATTTATACAAACAACATCCAAAATCAATTCACGCCAATGTTGTCACAAAAAAAACACATGAAAGACAAACAGATGTTGTGGCTTTAAAAAGTTCACACATTACCAAAATGTTGTCATTAGTCATGAAAGTGGAGTTCAGGTTCACTTGAGGAAGTTAACTTGTGATGAAAGTCTTGATAGGTGAAATATACAGTAGTTCTTTGGTCTTTTATTCCAGGAAAATTCAATGTCTGTTTACTATTAGTAGAAGATAGGCCTCAATGCAGATAAACTTGACGAGAGAGTGTATCTGTTCATGTGGAAGAGCATTGCACAAACCTGAGCTTTGCCATAAAGCCATCTCTGTTTAAAAAACATATTGTAAAATGGGATGACTTCATAATGACTAGTGGAGAACAATGATTAACCATATTGGAAACTGCATGGGGTCATGTTGTCAGTAGTATTTACACACTGTGACAAAATCTTACCTTTGCCTTGATATAACAGAACAATCAGGTTATTTAAGGCAATGTTTAAAAAATAAATAAATAAAAATGTTAGTCTCATAAGCCAGTGTCGACATGGATTAGTTAAAGAGTAACTGTTTGTCAGTACACAGGTTCAAGTTTTGCTGCTAACAGCAGCACCCCTTAAAAGTACATTATAAAGTACATTCCTACATACATTATATACATTCCTAAAAAGAAAAAGATACAAACAGAAATAGACAAATTAACAGCCAGGTCATTTAAGTTATCCTATCCTACAAATAAACAAAATTTAGTGTTGAAACAGTTGTTTGATAAGTTCTTGCCACCACCTGTTAGACATTCCCTCTTGGAAACCACTAAGGCCTCCCTCAGAAATGACACCTGTTTACAGTTTCATGTAAACAAAGAGCACCCAGACTTTTTTTCTGTCGGGGCAGCCTTTTTTAGTTTTTCCAAGCTCATAGCCGGGGGTTAATTAACTGGTGCAAAAAGTCATTGAAAGAATTATTCAAGTATATTTATATGCACAGTCTACTGTACTATTCTGAATGTTAGTCAGGACATTTATTGTACATACTAGGCTTTGCATTGAGTACATTTTTAAAACGTATTGTTATTATTGAGTCTCTCTTGGCTGGCATCAGGGATATCAGGTGCTGGGCGACAAGTCTGAACTTAAAAGAAACCTGACTAGCCAGGTGCTACTTTCACTTGCAAAGGGTGGGGCAGCAGCTGTTTTGACGGCTTGTAATGCTTTATAAAAAAAGAGTACAAAAAAAGTACAAAAATAGCTGTGGAAACCAGATTACTTTGCTATTGTTCTGGGTGTGAAATGTGACAGCTTGAATGCAGGTATCTGCTTTGTTTTCTTAGATATTTTTCTTTAACTGATTGTCTATACATTGCGACACACCTGAAACACAATGTTCCCGCTGTAATTGGAGATGAGTGATATTCAAATACCACAAGACTGGATTCCATCTCTGATTTCTGGTAATGCCTGAGATTATGTTCAGTTGCAGGTGGAAATTTTGCTAAAACTAGAACCAACCTTTCCATTCTGTATATCCTATGAATGGATGCATACACTGAATATTCTGTTAAATGAAACATACTCAAACAGACAAATTCACAGTAAAAAAAAACCAATGACCTAGCACAAAAGAAGGGCTTTATTTTAACAAGGGAACCCAACCCATAACTAATGATATGAATGAATAGGATGGTTTGTTTGTTGTGTGAAACTGTCTGATCCAAACATTATTTAAATAATTGTAGTTCTGATATGTTATCAGTTTATTTAATACAAATGATTAGTTTTGAATTTACTAAATATTGATCATAAGTACTGTAGACCATCGCCTCTAGGGTGTACCTCCCACAAACTGCTTTGAAATGGACCCCAAGCTTAAGCTTTTTAAGCACATTTATATATGGGACAATTCATATTGAGATTACTGTAAACCATCAGTTTCCTAAAAAAGTCCTGGTTGCTCTGAATTCTGGGAAATGTTAGAATTGTGACAGAAATACAGCCAGGGGAAAAGAAACAGATTGGTATTTTTGATAGAAGCAGTTGTTTTTTTATTTTGCCCAACGTAGCATTCTGAACTGTTGAACATATATAAACTTTTTATACAGTACATAATGATTAAAAAAAGCGTACACTTCTAAATCAGCCTCACTACCTGTCCGTGAATATACTGTTAAACAGGCTAATGTATTAATCCAAATAACTTTTAGTCCTTCGGATGAGACGTAAAACTGAGGTCCTATTGTAAGTGACTCTGCAGCTGCAGATGAGATGCATAGTTCACCCCTTAGCCTCTGTAAGTCGCTTTGGATAAAAGCATCTGCTGAATGACTAAATAGTAATAAATAATAATGGATCACATTATGATTATGATCTAAATTTTGATCTTACACAGAAAGGTTCTGATTTACGCTTTTGCTGATTATATATATATATATATATATATATATATATATATATATATATATATATATATATATATTAAAATACTGTGCTCTTCTAAATAGATAATTAATAAACACATAGGTGGCTGGAGCATCAAGCCTTCTATCCATATGAAAAAAGTACATTACTTTTAATACACTCATTCATAAATTGACACACAACTGGAGCAACTCTCCCTTGATAGTTTTAGTGTGGACTCTAAATTCAGACACTGTTTATATCTTGTCTTACAAGTTTATGAAAATGAAAGCTCTAACAGTACATTTATGTCTCTCTAGTGCATACGAGTCTCATAAACAAGATATTTAGATCCACTATCATTTAGATCAATTGAATAGACTGCATTGTTTCACACCTCTATTCAAAAATAGATACTATAATGTTATTACACACTGGCAATTACAAGGTCGTTCCATGGCTGATTTAAAATATTTATATATTTTTTAAACTCCATTACCTTAGATAATGGCAGAGATGCTGTAAAGCAACCAGGTAAATGCACAAGTTACACTATAAAATCCAACCCAAAGTATGAACTTATAGCAGCATAAATACTATATGTAAGCTTTTTGGTCCCTGTACAAAGAAATAACATTGAATTTCTTCCTGTAATCAGGAGATGTCTAAAAAAATAATTTGTGGTGAGCATGGAAAACCCCAGTTTACATGTCTGTAGGGTACGGCATGTTATGTAAGGTGTTTTTAAATGTTATCTCTGCTTCTCATCATTCATAAGGGCAAGGTGTATGTATTGTGGCTCTACTCCAACAGTGATCTCACTGGAATTTATTTTAAAGTGTAAGTTGATTTTATTTTTTAACTGTAGCCAAAATTGCTTCAAAGGTATTTTTTTATTCTAATATTTACAGTAATTCTAAATGGTTCTGTTGCTCCAACATGCAATTTTATTAATGTCTCTGTATCACAAGATACAGTGACATAACATATCAGTCCCATAACAATTGTATGGTTAACAGAGTTAAGTCAGTGTATCTTACCCTTAAAACTGTTTTGTTGTTATTGTTTTCATTTAGTATTTGTGCTTAAATAATCAAACTACTTTAAAGGAAATATCAAAGTTCAGTAGGTAAATCATATTTTGCCAGATTACCTTCAGCCTGGTATTTCACAATAGGATTGTGTAAAATGCTGTTGTGCTATTTTTATGACTTCAACGCTTTAAGAAAATATAATAAATATAAACATAGTCCAGCTGATCAAAGACCCTATTCACAAACTTTCCAGTAAGGGTACTACTTATTTTACCATTACAGGAATTTCTGATTGATGTTGTCTTGTATCTAGAAAACAATCCACAGGCAAAACCAGTGTCTTGCTTTTCTTTTATCTAAATATATATAAATAGTAAATTAACATTGTAGCTTGTTGGTGGTGTCATAATACATTATGTGAATCCTGTTGAATAACCAGCAGAACGGTGCTGGTGACTAAAGAAATAAATAATAAACAACCCCCTGCAAGGCGTCCAACCCCCCACCCAATGGCAGGCCTGTCAAACTCGCTAATCACAATCACTAAACCCAAACCCTGTTCTGATCTTTTAGCTGCAAGTTTAGGGTAACAGCAGTGTGATATGACAAAGTATGGTGCAATCAATATTTTCTTCTTTACTAATATCTTTGATAAAAAAAAATGCCAAGAGCCAATCATAAACGCCCAATTTATGTACTTTAAAGTGCGTTCGTTAATGTGGCTTCTGCTGCTGCTCGTTTCTTTGAAGTCTGGTTTACAGTTGGTCAAGATTAGCTTCATGCAACCAGTCAAGATTTGTTCTGTTATGCTTGAGCGCAAATTGTTTTTGATGTGATTCAAGTGGGAGAATGCCGGTTTGCACATATAGGTGGAGGCAAACATCATTAAGCGAGCAAAACTGACATTCTGCATAATGCTCCGCTTTCATTTTTCTTTGCAGCTCCACGCAGGCCTTGCCTTCTGGGTATTTCGCTGCAAATGAAGCATGATTTGCCATGAGATGTTGTTGTAAATTCTCTGTTTGAAGCCAGTCGTTCACTGCATATGAGACAAAATGGAAATCCTGACTTCTTCACAAAGGCGTACATATCCGTCCATTCCAGGTGAAAAGAACGGTATTCCTCATCCGACTTCTTGCTTCTTGCCATTTTTTAAATGAAACTAAAGAGCTCTACACTACACTCCGAAACCAATCAAAACATGATGAAACAGACTCCAGGAATACAAGCACCAATAAGAGCAGCTGGTAGGTGGATGGATTAAATAAATACATAAAGTGAGATATCACGACCCGAGCTGGTCATTTGTAGATGGCGATGACGCTAATAGTACATTTATTTATTTATTTATTTATTTTGTGTGTGTGTGTGTATTTGTGAATGACTTAGAGACTCGAGATCCATAGGTTGTCGACCCCTGATATAGGAAATTGGAAGAGAATAATAATACCAATACATACTTGGAAATATTTAGTGGAATTATATTGTTAGCTCTATGTAATTTTAAGAATAAACAAGCTATTTATGTTTCAGAATTCTATGCTAAAACCACATATGCATTGTTTACTGAAGCTTGCAGATCATATAAGAAATGCTATTCTGATGATCATAGGATCAGAACTATAACTTATTTCCTCATTCAAAAGATATACATTTTCGAAAGATTGGTTTCAGATTCTGTGCATGTTCTTCTAAATATCTCCTCACTAAGTACAACAAAAAGAAGCGTGTACTCGGATATCATACCAGATGGAGATCACCGAAGACTACAGCACCTTGTTGCTATGTTATGTAGAACAGTGGGTGTTGCTGTTTTATGATTGTTATCAGAGACAGTTCTGGATGTGACCACATAAAATAAATGTTACATATCCTGACCTACCCTCTACCAATACCTTCTTTAAAAAAAGTGATAATTAGAATGCACATTTATGCATGTATGCATCGCTTTTACTGGCAGAAACTCCCCCAGACCCCTTAAAATGATTGGGAATTGTGGGGTGTTGATGACACGTAACGTAAGTTGATAACTTGATAACCAGCTTTAAATACATATCTTTTTATATACCTGTACCATCATACCATCTCACTTTTAAAGGGTTTTTGTCTCTTTTTAGAGACTAAAAGTGTGCCCTATAATATAAGAAATAACTGATTCTGTTTCTTTGGTTTTGGTCCTTTACTGGTATTTTATTCTTCAATTTGGAGTGTGAAATTTGGATCTCTACACTGTAGAGGACAAGCTGCTGCTGCTGCTGCTTTCTGCTACCTAGAGGATTGTAATTCAAACTCACTACAGTGACCTAGCTGTAATCAGACCATGTGATCAGGAACCAACAGTTTATCTATAACACTGTATCTCAAATGTTTGCATGTAGCTCTTGAAAAAAACAAGTACAGGAACATTTGGTTCTCACCACAATAAAATAATGTTTATAGGGCCAATGATCTTGGTGAGCGCTCTCTTAAATGGCATAGAGAAGGAAAATCATATTTTTTTCCAGCATGCTTGGACAGGTTTCAGAACTGTAACTTGAGGCTATCAACAGAACCACTGCAGGACATCACTAACTGTACCGTTCAGGTATCGGATGTGTTTTTATCCTGGTCTGCTTGTTAGAATATTACTATATAATACATGGATAAAGGCTCTATTTGCATCCTGAACCATTCGAAAAAAAAAGGCATAATATTGCACTAGTGATGTCAAAATGGCATATTCGTCTAGATTATATTTGACCTTTGACCCATGTGCACCCCTACTTTGAAACAAAATGTCTTGTTTTAAATCACTCGACAACACCCACAATTCATGGTTTTTAGGCACTTTTAACAAATCTTTCTCTGTGGATATTTACAATCATCCTCCACCAAGCACAGCACCAACCAAGCGAACGAGACAAATAATCTTTGACAGCGACTAAAAAAGAAAATAAAAAGCATACCCCATTGAAACACCTTTTCTTTAAAAATACGTTATTTTTTGCAGTTCATTATCTACCCAGTTTAATTCACCATTCACCATTAATATTAACTTAATTTACATTATTATTATTCATTAAATTCACTTGCAATTTGAACCTTAATACCCATTTATTGTCTATTTTTTATCACTGATAATATCCATGTATTATAAAAAATAATACATGGGTTTCATTGAGTTAAAGTAAAATAATTCCATCTCAGGTTTCTGTGACTGTTTATAAACTCGACCTAACGGTCTCGTAGTTTATGATGTCACATAAACCCTAGATGGAATTATTTTCCTGTGAAGCCCATCTATTATTCTTTATATGCAGTGCTCCCTCTTTACATCACAATTAGATTTTTTAATTCACTGTTAGTGTTGTATTATACTCTGCATGCATGTTTATTTTTAAGGAGTACACAACACACTGTTATAAGTCTCTCCCCTTTTGTAGTACTGTATTGGACTTCAGTTATGGAACCTTTTAACTGCATAGTGTGACAGACCAGGAAGTTGACAGCGCTGCGCTGGCGCGTATTTATTAAATTTACAAAAATAAATCAAGAACACTGCTCACAGAGCAAAATAAAAGTTCACCACTCTGAACAACCACTCCGACCAGCAAAAGCTGTGGGTTTTTGTACACGTGGCAATCTCCAGATTAGCAATAAATTAATCAATTTAGAGATGGCCACATTATGCACAAGAGTTTTATATCTGTGTGGCCTGTTAATAATTCATTCGCTGCCGACCGCGCATTTTCACGAGCTGTCTGGCAGAGATGAGCCGCTAACATCGCCCCTGCCAGACCACATTTAACTAAAACAATCATACCATCACCCATTCTTAAATAAAACCCAAACAATACATTTCTCAGCAGGGTTTTGCCCTGGTCCACTGATTGCATGCAGGGCTCTTTTGCCTTGCAACACACAGGTTTTGTCATTTAAATTGTGTATGTTTCTGACCAGCTGAAGCACTGGTGTCAGCAGATCAGAAGCCAAGTATAAATCACTGTGAGCAGCAAATCATTTCAAGATGTTTCCATTAAATTTGGTTAAAAAAGAAGTTTTGTGCAAACATACACTTCACTAATTCATTGTCCTGTATTTCACAGATATTTTAAATAACGAGGGAGAACAATAGCTTGTGTTTTGAAACCATCCTAAAATAATTGAAATACTAACAGCAATTTTAAAATAGCAGCAATCTATTATAAAGTCTAGTCCCTTTAGAAACCAACTCTCCAGGTTACTTTGTAGAGTTGACACAAGTATTTCTTGCTTGTTGATTGATATGGTGTCAAAAGTCATTATTCATTGGCTGATGTTTGGAGAACAGAACTGGGGTGAGGAGAAGGATAAAGGTTAATGTTATTGTTTTAATAAAGGTTATAGCTGGAGCTGTTACAGCCCCTTGTCTTCGGCTGAAGGGGAAGTTGTATCATCAGGGAAATTGTTAAGATGTCAATGGAGTATTCTTTAATACTGAGCCAGGATTGCATTGTAGTGCATGAATTGAAAATGACCAATTCACATTCACCAGCCACGCCATTCAAAGACTGAACAACTGCTCCATCTAGTGTTTTATGTTTAAAAAGATGCATAATTTAAAAATACATAGAAATTCAATATTTTGCAGGTTACAATTATAAGTACTATACTGTACTTGTTCAGAAAGTAGGCCTTCTCAACAGTCCAGTTTGTTTGCCAAAAGACACTGACAAGCCCTTGTATAGCTCAGGATGCCAAGGTTTCTTTTTTTTTTTAATGTTATAATCTTTTCAGAAAATATGCTAAGGACTTCAAAATGAAAAAAAAAAAACTACTAAGCAATGTAATTTAAGTGGATTTCTCATTTTGTACATTTACATTATCTTCTTTTAAAAACAAATCATTTAAAGAAAAGTTATTGTAAAACAATAAAATGCTGGAAGGAATAAAGAACTGACTGCTAGCAAAGGACTCTAAAATGTCATTATACTTCCATCAATAAATTAAATTGCCACACACACATTACCACTGTGTGTCTAATAGTTCAATAGAATGTTACCAGTTATAACATTTTCACATTTTGACCCAGTCATGTTATGAACCAAAATACATAATGGTGATCGTTTGCATTACTATAGTATCCTATCAGTACTAGAGTACTGCCTTATCACAACAATGTGCAATGTTTGTTCCAAAGTGTTGCCATTGCTGGCAATCTCTGAAGTATGGTTCTGCGAGGGCTGTGGTCCTCACTTAAGTTTACAGTATTTCTTATACGATCAAGGGCATGGTCATTGTTATCTCTTTATATTTTACTGCTTATTACAAAATTTTAAAAAAATAAATAAAATACAGATTTATCAAATGGTACTGACTGAAGAAATTCCGAAAGACTTTTTATATTATTATTTTTAGTTCTACATATGGTGCAAAGACAGAATGACGTCAGTTCCTCTACTACTAAATCAATACTGCAGTATCGGTATACCAGATTATGTGGGTAGGCTCCGGGGAAGCTTTGCCTAGCTCTCCTCCTTGGCTGTGTTGAACAGCAGGGCCATGTATTCTGACTAAAGAAGCACTGACTTGTTTTTCAAATCTCTCTGATGCTGTTTATTCAGCTGGTACGATGGCTTGGGAGGTCGAACCTCAAAGCTCTCTCTCATCTACCAGCCACTGGCAATAGCCAAAGATCCCTCTCTGTCCATAGGTCACCCCCTCTGACCTTTCACCCTTAGCAATATTATCTGTTCGAAGCTGTCCTAAAAGGGCTATTTGTTCTGCCTCCAAAACCTTGAAGCGAGGCTTAGCAAATGGTATCAGTGCCATTGATCTATATAAAATGAGCTAAGAAAGGACTGAGGAAATGAGTTGAGAGGTCCTGAAGTGTATTCTTTATGAAGGAAAGGATACACATTCTCTGAGGAATAAGTAACTTCTTTATATTTGGTAGCCTCCTTAATACACAAGGATTTAGAAATCCTTTACAAAGTCATTACCACTTTTTTTATGGAAAAGTAGATACAGACACATTTTTAATACAGTGCACATTTATTGACAATGTTTCATCAGTTTTTTGAATAGATATATACTACAGTATTTTGGGGATAGTACAAAACTCTATAAGACACGGTTCACAGTGCAGATTTGAACATTTTTAAATACACTATTATAACTGGTTTGTGCATTTTCTTGCAAAACATCATGGCATCCCTGAACAGATAACCATCTGCTCCTCAAATAAATTATAATTATTTTTATGAGCATGGCATAGAAAACCAAAATGTATCCATTTCTAGGAATGACAGACAAGTGAGTGGTGGTGGTGCATTTATTGTACTTTTAAAGACAACTTGATGTCAACATTCACATTCATGTTTTAGCCATCCCTAGGTTTGCTATTTTATCAAAAGTGAACCTTCCAGTAACTTCTGTTCGAGCAACATAAAGAGCTCCCTTACAACAGCATTCTCTTTTTTTATTTTTCACATAAATTGTACATTTTAAACTATGATCTTGCACCACTATCAGCTATCCCCATGCAACAATAATGTTTGCAACTGTACCTTGAAGATTCTTATGCTGTTCATAGCGCCACCGTCGAATGTACAAGTTTTTTCAGAGCACAACAGCCCCAGCACTTGCGGTTGATTCACTTGATTTTCTGTTGCTCAGGAACAAGCAAATCAAATGGTAATTCTATGTAGGTCATCTTCTCCTCCTTCTACTGCGTTTTGCAATTTACTACTTTATTGTATTCACACATTTGCTGCATGGAGCTTTTACAAATCACGATTCACAAACAAATGTTTTAAATTGAAAACGCCAATGCCTAAATGTATCAAAGTGATCACTACAAATCAAACATGTGTTTTAGTGGGGGTGTCTTTATGTTGCTTCGACTGGAGCTATAGGAAGGTATGCCCCAATTGTAAAGACACCAGATGCAAAAACCTTTGATAAAGAGATGCAATTAAAATGTGAAAAAAAATGTAAATATTTGTCAGGATATGAGGATTTAAACATTGCAATTAGTAAGAGAAGGGAAAGCATTGGTAAGTCTCAGAAAGGTATAGTCAAGCATAAAGCATAGCAAACCATGGAAAACTATAGTAAATGCATTGCATATCATTGGGAAAAGCCTAAAAAAACCTGCAAAATTACAATATATTTGTAGTGGTAAAGGATTGATATAATGCTATTTTTCTTTCTTACCCCCCTATCAACTTAATCTTTAACCCATATTAAAGCCATTGTTTACACAATATCTTGCTTTGCCTTTATACACATTTGTCCAACAGTACATGTTGCTACTTGCCTTTATAACTTTGACTATAGTTTGAGTCTTGTCAGAAATCCCAAGATACCATTTCAGAAAAATGGAAATAAATTAAAAACACATGTGATATTCATTTTCATGCATAAATATTCCCCTGATGAATGCTTACTGTCACTGGAGCTTACAAGGTAAAAACCGGAATATTACTGTTAAGGGTGGAACGATAAACGCATGGTAAATGGTCAAAATCTGCATTCAAATTTACTAAACTTGTATTTAGGAATTTATTTGTTGTTTAATCTCATTGTAAAAAGATACACCAAGGATACATTTTACCTTGTGGGTATAAAATATGTGTGTGGTACCTAACACTAGCCTTGTGGCGATCTTCTGAAAAACATTTGATCTTTTCAGAGACAATGATTTGAGATGTCGTCATTTACTGTGTCTCTCAATGTGTCAACTGATGATACACCTCAACATGACTCCTGTTGCTAAAAATAAGGGTCGTGTTTTGATCTTGTTGGTCACTGAAATCTTAAGTAATTCAGCCAGATAATAGCGAAGGTAGGGCAAAGGAAAGGTCATGTGTACACAACAAATAAGTTGCATTTGCAATTTTACATGTTTTGTTTTGTGTCACTTTACAGCACCAGTTTGAAGTATGACAATAAAATATCAGTGCCCTGGTGAAAGGAACATTCGCTTCTAATGTCTTTTAAATCGCTTAATGTGGAAGTTAATTGCCATTGATTGGTACTCAATTGTATTGATTTGGGCAAACGTGAGAAAGGCAGGCTTCCTTGTTGGCAAATTAGCAAACATTTTTAAAAGGCTTGTTTCTGTATATTTAATACCTCAGAAACATGTTAAAGAGAATTACTCTGGAAATCTGAGTAATTTCACAGCCCTAGCTAAATCTATGGGGTATGAAATTTGCCTTGCCAACTATTATTTAAGGAAACCATTGTTTGTAAGCCATGCTTTTAGGTTGTGTTGCACTTCCTTGGTCATTTCACCTGGAATTAAACTGTCCCACCCCATGTAATGTTTTCTTTTCTGTCATTATCCAACCAGCTACTTCCCATATTGACATGCCTTATAGCCAGTATCATCACTCCAAAGATCCTCAGGTGAAATGACTAAGGGAAACAGTAACGTACATCCTAAGAGTAAGGCAAAGCAACTGAAAACTTTCTTTAACCTAGCTTAAATTTACTTTGAGGTGTATTACCACAATTCTATACAGAACAGTTGAAGAGGTTTTAGTTTTTAAAAACATGCAAGACCAATTTACAAACTGCCTGCCTTCCCAATCTGCAGTTGATTTCATGATTATTAATTGACAGACTAGCCTCAGAGCCAGCAGTAGTTGCAGCACTCATGCAACTCAACATATCTTGCATACACATTCTCCGAAGTGACTGATGCTATGGAGGTGGTATGGATCCATAAGCTCATAATTAGAGGATTTGGTGTTCTCGTATATCCTAATATTTCCAAGGCATGTTGTTGTCTGTGAGACATTTCTAATTACTGGCACTGGGTAACTGGATACCTCCCCCTATTAGCTGTGAGTCATGGTGGCTCATCTTTCCATTCATTCATTCAGAGATTACGAGAGTTTTGAGAGTTTTCTGATCTATAATGAAATCAGTACATTTTCAGTCTTGTTTTAGAACAGAAGGCATATATATATATATATATATATATATATATATATATATACCTGTATATTTTTTTTAATTCAGGTTGCACTTGAAGAGAACTGATTTGCTCTTTGAAACCTGGACCAAAACCTGTCTGAGGTGTGTTTTGAGGCTTTTAACAGCTTTTTGAAAGGAAATATGGGACAGAAACTCCTACGCTGTCTTGAAAATTCATATAGTGCTGCGTCCACGACAGGAAGCCATGAAGTGCGACGCTGTCACGTAGTGAAAGCTAAGGGATGTTTATTTGACATCTTTTGTTCACTACAGATAGCAACTTTATTGATGGGACAAAATATATTAATAAAAACTGTACACCATTGTGTTCAGCAGGCACTAAAGGATCGATTGCAGTTTCAGTGTTACTACTGTATGTACACGTGGCTTTTTGAGATGAAAGATAGGTAGCATGGTACCTCAAAAGCAGGCCATTGCAATGACATTCTGGCTGGCCTCCCTCAAAGCACCGAGGGGATAGTAGGAGCTTCCCAATTTGATACGCTTCACACTAGATGTTCATTGGCACACAGATGTTCATAGGTTTCACCACTAAATGCTCCCAATGAAGTAACATCACTCTAGATTTCCCCTTATAGATGAACACACTTTACTCAACCGAATTTGATGTAAACAAGCTGCTTGCATCTCAGTAGGTTCACATGTTTTAAATAACTTTACATTAATTAATAAATAAATAAATACAAACAGGCTTTTTTTTGGTTTTGTTTAATCAGCTACGGTTATGCAAGAGTCACTACCTGACGCACTGTAATGTTTTGATTCAATATGCCCCTTTGAATCTAATGAAGCTCAGCTGCCAACCCAGGCACATAAAATAAATAGGGGGTATATGGTGGTTTTAAGAGGGCAACGCTAAAATAAACAAAATGGGCAGGAAGACGATGACTGCATTATTTTGCATGTCCTGTTTATCCTGCTCAAGAAATCAATACCTATATTTTTAACACTGTAGACAGTAGTTGATGCACTATCATGTTTTGATTCGATTTGCTGATTGAAACAAGGAACACTCTTGGGATGTTTGTGATGTGTTGGTTTAAAAATATATATATTTGGCGGTTATTACATAAAATAAACGAACCTTAAAGCAAACAGCAGTTGTCTTGCTCTTTGTCTTGCTCAGTGTTGTGTGAGGCCCTGCAGTTAAGGATTCTGCCCCTGCAAGAGCTCTTTGATACAGTTGTTAAACTCGTTGTAGCTAACAAAATACTTTTGTATATCCTACCTGTCATGTACTTCCATTCACTAGACATGTAAAAAATGTGTAATTTGAAAGAAAATATGATGTTGCAGACATGTACTTAAGATAGGTGTTGCCCACTCCTAGCCTAGAACCCAATTAATTACAAAAAAAGTGAAATTCACACATTAAACAGCGCTGCAGTGAATTTGTTTAGATTGAATGAACGCACTTATTTAATAAACTTTTCACTGAAAAGGGTTAATTTAATTGAGCCCTGAGCCTTCTTTCATGTTTCCATTCAAGCAGTAAATACATGAGCAATGCCTCAATTATCCATCAAGATATCCAGACCTGACCACACTCCCCTCCCTCTAGCAGATACCTTAGCTTGTCTTAATATCTTTTGACATATCTCCCCTGTATGGTCAACTTATGATATCTGTTTTGGAGTCTTTTCCTAAGGCTCATCCCGCAACTTGAACTGTCTCATTTTTACAAGCAGCAAGGACTCTGCCTGTGTACATTTGAGTGTTTAAAATGATTTCTGAATCTACCTCATGACAGTTCAAGTTAAGCAGACTTTAGATTCTCCCATGGAAGTTATTTATGACTAGCTTCCATTGTGTGCTTGTGAATCAGAGAAGTCCTGCGGTTTATTCAAAGGAACCACAGAAATAACCTGCATCTGACCTTTGCAATAGATGTTGTATTTACTGTAGCTGCCAGAAGAAAATATGGCAAATGCAACAACAATGATAATTTAAAAATGATAAAGTGTTTATAAAGACCAGGCCAAAGTGAAGTGTTGTCGCTCAGCAGGGAACAGCAGTATAATCTGAGGCACTTTTTTTCCTAGTGTATCTGTAGTAGATAAGCAGTTTTTATTTTCATTTTTAATCCTGCCATCTAAAAGTACAACCACATTATGCTGTGTTACAATTACAGATATGTACAATATAGAAACTCCATATTCTGTACTGTACAGGAAAACATTTACAGTGAAACCTACTGCTACCGCTTATTATCAACACATTGAAATGTCCAGGCCAGAACAAAATAGTATTCAAAGCAGACAAACTCTCAATAATATCACTTACATTTAACAGTGACTTCCACTCCACTTAATTTCCATGGAAATTGTATATGCTAGCATTAATGCTGAGACAATAAGCTTTTAAATGATATACAGTATGCTGTGCCTTGTGTTTCTGGACAGATTATTATTATTTCTTAGCAGACACCCTTATCCAGGGTGACTTACAATTGTTACAATTACATTATTTTTTACACATTATTTTTATATACACTTACCCATTTGTACAGTTTTTTTTGTATTTTTATTGGAGCAATCTAGGTAAAGTACCTTGCTCAAGGGTCCAGCAGCAGTGTCCTCCACCTGGGATTGAACCCACAACCCTCCGGTCAAGAGTTCAGACCACCACTACTAACCACTACTCCACACTGCTACCCTAGCCACTGTGTGCTTTAATATATGTGATTAGAGAATATATATATATATATTACTTTATAACTCATGTTTAATTGAACCCTTCATTCTATGGGTTGTGTAAAATTTGTAATGTTTTGGTACACATGTAACACTATAGATACACTTTTCTTTACTCAATTTTATCAATAGTGCTACATTTCTGAATACTAAAAAGCATAATATGTTATGAACAATGTTTTAACTGGAAGTCTTTGAGAAACATTGTCATTACTTATTGTGTTTTATTTTGTATTCCATTTAGGAAAGCCACATTCGGAAACCCACCCTGAAATAGTGGTGCATTCAAAATAAAAGTGTATACTATTGTGTGCCTTTCTTGCTTTGTGCACGCTCCCCCATCTCAATATAGCAATTCTCCATGCATCTGTATCTCTTTCTTCCTAAAGCTCATTTATTAATGAACCCTGGGGTGATAGTTCCATTATTCTAGGGTCAGTGAGCTCTTGCCTCCTCTCAGTACCTGACAGTGGCTCTGTTCCCTCCAAGAACAGGCATACTCTTTATTCCCAGACAATATACTTGCTTGTTTGCTGGAAAGCTGAGGTTATATCACTGTATGAAAAACTTAGCACAGACTACCCTTGGTCCATCCAGCAGTGTTGGATTTTGTTTAATAGACTATTATTCTATCTATCATTTCAACAACACTCCCATTTCTTTTCATTTAATTGAATGCCTACTTTGTAAAGGATTTCATTCTTTGTTATGAAGTGTTTCAATATTTAAATGTGTCTGTTTCCAAGCAACTGTGAACTTTAAGGGGTGACCCATCTAGGAGACAAAACAGTGCTGGGTGCTTGCCTCACCACTGGTTAATATGGTGGGTTTTTCACTTTTTAACTGGGAGTGTAGGCTCTGTAAAGGAGAAAAATGAGGGAGTTCAAAGACATCGCTACATACAGCTGAGGCTATCATTTTGAAATGCTCTTAAGGCAAATACACTTTAAAAAGTTCATATTTTGAAGATAAATACCTCTATTTAAAACTGTCAGTAATATGTAATTAAATATTATATTCAATAGTGCAAAAGCTAAAGGTCAAACATTTCTCTTTTTTTACATGTTTTTACTTTCAACACAGGATCTATTGAGTCAAGGCTAACAGCCCTGACATCACTCTATGTAACAGGAATCTGCAGTGCCAAGTGTACCTGCTAGGGCAATGTCATAATGTCTTGTCCCGTTATGAATCAATGTGATGGTGGGCTCATGTGACTAATTTAGTCTTACACTGGATACATTGTGTGAGGTTTATGACTTATCATTAAATATGTTAATTTATAGTTCTAAAGGTATTAATTGTTTGTAAAGGCTCATCGCCCTTTCACAAGGTGGTAAATTGCCTGACCCAGCCTTACTACTGGTGCTCTTATGGTTTATCACCAGAACCCCAAGATGGAAATACAGCGTTATTTGTAGAGTTTTGTATTTGTATTTTATTTATCATGATACATATTATTCTTATTAAATATAGTGAAGAAGTGAAATCTTATCAGAGTCATGGCAAACTCACTAAGACACAAATCCCAAGTAGAGTCTGGCTTTTTGTAACTTATCACCCATAATTATTAGTGCTAAATTTGTCATTGAATTACTGAAGTTTCTTTTAGTATTTATTTTTATAACTTAACTAAATAATTAAACTGACTGCAGCCTACCATCCAGTCATTTGGTTTTGCTGCAGTATTTCCCTTGAAGTTGCAGAGCAGGCTTTGTACTGGGAATCCTGCCTTAATATTAGAGATGAGCTTGTAATGTATTTTGTTTTGTGTTGACTCCATGCGAAACAATGACATCATCTGATAATGTTTTCTTAGTGGGAAGCATGTTATTTGCTGCAATCTCTGTGAAGATTCTGCATACAGCATATTATGTTGCAGATACAAGAATCATTTACAGTATGGCAATATCCTTCAATCGGGTATTCAATTTTGGCACAAATAGAGTATCGCTGCATTCTCTTTTTGCATGTATAAAATGTTATCCTTACTGACCATTTGTGCTATTAGACTCCTAGCAGTAGTGGCAGTGTTTGACAAGAGTACAGTTCGGATGAAGCACCTATAGTGGGTAGGACTATATTGTGTATAGACCTGGCAGCTCTCTGTGAATGAAGATTAATACTAGACAAGGCTGGGGTTGTTGGTGAAAGTAAAGCAACAAAAAAAAGATAGGGTGTCTGTGTGAAGCTTTCCTATCTGTCAAACCATATCCACCTTGATTCTGTCATCATAGCGCACACTGATATCAATAGTGTGATATTACTGTACCTTTACACTGTGACAGTTCCATAATTGAACGGAATCTTGGGTAAATGTCGAGCTCACATGTTTAGGGTCCCTTATATACTTACAGTATAACATCAAGAAAGGGTGATGTAGGCGACTACTGCATACTATTGTTATGTTGAGTTGATAAGCGCTCAGCAGCACCCTGTTTGTGTTTTGAGTTGTGAGTGTGTGTAGTGTTCGTGTTGCTAAGCTACGGTGCATCAGTGAGACGTGCCATGTTCCTTGAACAGTGAAAAACTACAAAATAAACCCCCTGTTTAGTTCACCTTATAGAAGTTGTAAGAATCAGTTATTGCACCAAAACAACGATACTGCTGACCAGTACATGTGCCACATATAATTATAAGCTACATTTTTACCACTCCTTAGCCCTAGAGTTTTCCTTCTTAAATGTTTCCAGTTCCACTATGATTTAAGAATGATTGTTATCTTTGCCACACTCCTTTTTGTAGTTGACCACAAGTGTCTGGAGCCCTGTGTTGAACATATTTGCAAAAATAAAATAAAAAAATATGACATTTTGTATTTCATTCTCTACAAGTTTAAACAACAAATTGCACAGATTGGCAGGGTTTAAAACAAGTTAAGAAATGTACATTTCTATTTGAATTGTTTAAACACAAAACAGAAGTGACACATTAATAAGAATTATACAGAAGTCAGCTTACTTACAAAATCATAAGATTTATTATAAAATATACAAAACAGTAAGTATTGCATATCCAACATAAATTTAGCAAAGAATTTCACAGAACTGTGATACAAACCAGTTTAACTGACGAGCAAGAGGTAGGAGGAGCTCCTTATCCCTTGGGGATATAGTAGAGTGTCTGTGTTCGTTTGCCACAGTTTTAAATATATCTTCATAATTACCTGTCCAACTGTGCTGAAACTTGCTGAGGGCATTCTTTAGCTCAAGTAATTGCGTGTCCGAATCTGGAGGGATTTGGAGGCATCTGTTTGTCTGTATGTCAAACTAGCACTTTTACTTCTGCACACAGTGGATGTAAAGGGCATACTTGTGACTGACATACTTTTATCATCTATTATCAAAATGTGATGTTTTCAAAATGTTTAATTAATTGCTTAGCAGCTTATGCTGCTTGTTAGGAGATACTGCATTATCATTGGTGTCCATGTATTGTGTCAGGGCAACTAGCCCTGCTCAGGGAAAATGTGTGTTTGGTGCAAATCTTCCTGCCAAACAAAATTGTTAATTATATTTATTGTTTAATTATCACCTGCACCTGGTAATTATTGTAAATGAGTGCCAGGTGCAGGGTTTAAAAAGGGTGCAGCCAGTTTGTTCATGGCTGCTGCTGTGTGGAGAGCCCGACTGTGTGTTGTTAATCTTACAAAAAGGTATTGTGTAAACCTATTTTGTTATAGTGCTGTGTGAAACTGTTTTGTTTTTATGTCAGGTAAACTGCTTAGCCATCCTGCGAGCTAGTCAGGGACCTGCCTGATTGTTCAGTTAGTACTCAGAGAGGGAGTTAGGTTTTTGTTTGTTTATTTTGTTTTGTTTATTAAAAATGAGTGCGTAAGCGCTTTAAAACCTCCAGTGTGTGTGTTCTGGGTCTGTTTAAAAGGGGCAACGAACCAGAGTGAGCATTTCCCCACAGGTATCGATGCTATAGTGACCATAGGTTTCTGCATATTTGATTAGAAACCAGAATATTTGCTTACTAGTGTCTGTTTACTTTTCATGGGCCACAAAAAATGCAGCCTTCACACTTTGTTAAAATTATGTTTAAAAAGCTTTTCCTATGCATATGACTTAAGCATAATGACTTAAAATGAACCCTTTTTCTTAATAGTATTTCCATTTAATATACCTACACTGCAGTTCTGTTCACTAGGAAAAGGCATTGGACTGACACTGTTGAAATTCATTGTATTTCTGGTAACCGGTGTCCAGTGATAATGTACAGTACTGCATGTTTTACCCAATACAATATTCTGACCACCCTAGAACTTTTAGTTATGTTGAAAACAATACATTTCAAATTATTTTCATTAATAATATTAAACAGGAAATTGATGGTTGCTGTTAGTAGAGAAATGTGCTGGTAATTTAAGTGAATCTAGTTGCTGAGAAAATGCTCAATTGTGGTTGTGGTCATTGTTTGTGTTATATATATATATATATATTATATATATATATATATATATATATATATATATATATATATTACACCACATATCCACTAAAAACTAATACCTACTGTAAAAATAGCAATGTTGTTTATGGAATAGCCTGTGAAAAATGTGATGAAATCAAATATGTTGGAGAGACTGGAACTACTTTATATAAAAGAATTCAGAACCACCTTTCATTAATTAGAAATAAAAAAATGAATGAACCAATAGTACAGCACTTCACCAGTCAGGGACATGACATAAATGATGTAAAGTTTGTAGTATTAGAACAGCTCAAATTAGACAATGTGACATATAGAAGAATAAAAGAAAGTAAATAAATAGACTGAACACGATTATGCCAGCGGGACTCAACAGAAAAGAATGAACTAATTAACTTCAATAAATATATAACATATAAATAAATAAACAAAATTCATTCAAAAGTTGTGCATGCTGATGCGCTGGGGAGGCCAAATCTAGACTGATCCTCAGAGCCAGCATTGCATGATATAATAAAAATATAAGTTTATATAAAGCAGTGTTAATTAGAATTAATACAGATTCAAAGATAGACGTAAAAATGATGTCACAATATATAGAACACCTGCCGTCAAAAACCTATAAACACCTCCAATGTTTTGATTCAAACACAGGCTCCCTTGAGAAAGATATGTACAACATATCGAAACGTTGGGCAGCTGGCTCTTTGAGCTAATATGTATATATATATATATATATATATATATATATATATATATATGTATATATATGTATGTGTGTATTGTACAACAGTAACTGGCTTCTAAACTTAAAAAATTAGGCTGCATTTCCTATATTTGATGTGAGAATCCTATAAATGTAAAGGATCTGAAGATACTTGCCTGCTTGGATATTAAAGCAAGGTACACAGGTCTGTTTAGGGATAAATTTTACTAAAATCTCGTAGATGCTCATTGGATTATCCAGGTGTGTAAAAACAACACATACTGAAATAAAGCACAGTGCACATAGAGGTACTTTAGCTATCTGTACTTTACCCAGATGCAGCGCAATAGGTTAAAAGGTTAAACTGCTCATGTCTGGTAGCTAATCACTGTGTAGGTCATATGTAGGGGTACCAGACAACGGCACCACAGCCTTTCTCAAAGTGGGGGTGGGGGCAAGGTAGTGAGAGTGTAACGGTAGGGATTGGTATGTACTGATTCAGACACAAATTACATGAAATGGCAACACATGTTTCAACAGTCTTCTATAGTGTTACAAGATGACGAATGTAGAAACATTAGCTATCACATACAAACATGTCCATATTTTTTCCAGCATTCACGGTGTTAGTTCTGTCTTTGTGTATGCTTATCAAAGCCACTGCGTTTAAAGTTGTCATTGTTTTTGCTTTGCTGTGGAGAGTGGCTCCTGCGCAAATAATGTCATATGTTGCCTTGTTTGGGCAACACATTTGTTTTTATAAGTGGACATAAAAAAAACACAATATTCTAAAATGTACTCTTTTTCAAGCATTTAAATATTTAGGAACATTTTTGGATACCAGATATCAGAGTGAAAAACCGGGACTTTGTTTTTTCCTTCAATTAATTGATGCCGTAGCAACTCTGAAACAGTTAAAATAACTGCATATAATAACATAATCATAATTTAAAAGTTAAACATTGGATGTATATATTGCATATCATAACAATTCATTGTTTTCTTTCTTTTGTCACCTGACCAAAACATGTTAAATGTAGAAAAAAAGCCAAGTTAGAAAAATTAAATCAGCTATTCCCATTTAAACATGTTAAAACAAGGTCCAGGAAGTTAAACAGAATATTCATTTTAAAACACATACTCTCCTGTTAACTTAAAAAAATGTTTGTTTTGTCATTCATTTAATGCACTTTTCTGTTCCTCTGTCAGGAAACTTCTAGATCAGTTTTTCCTGCTGTTTCCAAGGCCAACATTCCTATGTTAGGACTGTTGACAATAGTGATCTAGACATGAAGTTGTCTTTAACCGGGATTGTAGGAAAACTCTCCACCTGCCCTGTGTGTCTGAAGCCCCAGGAGAGATGGAATGTAGTTTACAATCTTGTTTATAAAATCTTTCTATTCTCTCTTACAAAGTCATGTTTAAACATATTTTTAAAGCTACTTCTGCAATCACTTTTTAAAAACAAAAACAAAAGAAATTCAAGTCAAGGTTATATGTTTTCAGGCAGTATTTCTGGTAAAGTAATTGCGGCTTTTTTTGTAATGATGGGTCACATATGAAAAAAATCAATCTTCCACACAAGTATCAGTTAAGCGTAACGAGTTATTCATATCCTTTGCTTGTCAATAGACGATTTTCAGTAGTGATCTACAGTAACGTTGAGGGACGTGCAGAAGAGCTTATCTCCATTGTTGTGTAAAACTCCTGCTGGAAACTGCTTTACGCGATCTGCTGCAGACACATTAATTTACATTTATTTAGAATGCGTAATTTTTTATGTATTCTGATTGGTTGAAATCAATACATGTACTACATATATGAAACGCTTACTAAATAACATGTCTTTGACCTGGGTGGCCTTCCACACAGCAGAGCTGTACCATTTAGTTCATGTGATTTTTTTTGTATGAAATACAAATAATTCTGAAATAATTATTTTTATTTCTTAAGAATATTGAAAAAAAGTGTGATATTGGGCTAATTTCACAGTTTCCGCGCAGGATATAAGGTTAGAGAAACAAACGCTATGGATTTAACCCCTTCTTGCCGTAAAGTAAAGAGGCATGCTGTGCACATTTAAGACAGGGCAGATTTTTAAATTGGCCCTAAAACTGAAATAAAGGAATGAGTAAATTGAGCACGATTCATACATTTTATCCTGTAGACTGACACCTCTGACGTAGGACTAGGGACAGATCTTTCCCAGGAAGTAGAGGGCGTGGAACTTTTGGTATTGTACATTAGCAGGAAGCTGCTTGCGTGAGAGACTCAGAGCAAGAATGCTGTAATCAAGAAGGAATGCCTAGCCGTCATAAAATAAAGTACGTTTCCTTGTGCCTCACTTCCTGTGTTTGTGGGCCCAGCCGCCCACATACAGTTTTTGTAAAATGTCCCAAAAACATCTACCTCGCATGGGCCCCAATTCTGCTGGGGGCCCTACGCTGTAGCGAAATTTGCATATAGGTTGATCCGGCCCTGCTTATTGTCTCTCAGCTGCTCATTAAGCAGAATCAGAATGTTCCTCCAATAGCTGGAATAGCCAGTCTGTGACCCTGAACTCCACACGTCAGCAGAAACAACTGAAGTACAAGATAAGGCCTTTATTAATTATGTATTTTGTTGCTGAGTAGCAGATGTACCATACATGGTAATGTATTTGAATACTCCCATTACTATGGATGAGAAACAAACAAAAACATTTTTAAACGGTGGTGCAGTAGTAATAAATGTATGACCACACTTCCTGGGTAGTTGACGGCACTCAGCTTCACCTGGTGCCTCACAATGCAATGCATGCAGTCATTTTATAACTACTGCACATTCTGCAGAGTGCTATTGTGCTTATAAAATGGCTCAGCTACATATGATGTTAAGTCCAGGGCCTTTCTTAAGCAGTCAACCAGTTGTGTCAATTGTGTGGTTATTTTGTGATGTGGACTATTCTCTTCTAGGGGGTTGAGACCAATATACCATTGGCTTACCATTATAATACGTGTGTTACCCTAAAATATCCATGCAGAACCATTACACGATACAACTAGCAATGGTAACACAATGGATTTGGAACACATTTTGCACACTGGCCCTGATACAGTAGCACATTGGAAGGAATTTTGTAGTCATGGTACTGCAATGGTGTTTTTGTGTGTGTTAGCTGTGTTGGTGATACCATGATTAAATAAAAATAAAATTAGTCAAATGGGTAAATGTTACCACTTTGATACAATTCTAGCACACTGTTCTAGTTGACATTACCATTTTCCCCTTAGTACAGAACCATTTCTTTCCCATTGAAGATCATGCCATAAGGCTAATAAGCAGGGAATAAGCAGACTGGGCGCCAGCCAAATTTAAGATAGGCTTTACTTTCAAGGCATATCTAAACACATACCTTGCCAAGTGCACCCAGAGGCTTTTGTGATAAGTACAGTATAATCTCTCACGTAGTCCGCTGCTGACAGCTCCTACTCTGCACTTTCTGCTGTGTGTTCAGCCTTTGAGAAGAGTATTTAAATGCTAGGAAGACTGAAGTGGCAATTCAACCACAGAGCTATGAATACACCTTGTGAACTCCCCCATACATGTCAGCACCCTTTTACATTGATTGCCTGTTGCTTTTGAACAGGCATAGAAAGCAAATTGTGTAATCCTAACTTTATATGATTATCTTGTAACTCCAAACCACACAACACTACACTACACACGTCAAGTGGCCGTGCTAAACTTGTAATTAACTTCATATCAGGTATGGTTGTGTGGCAATGTGCCCCGCCCCTGTGTGCTTATTATGTGTTGTATGTTACGTGTGTGTGTTAATGTTGGTGTATAGATTGGTACACGGGATATAAACGGGTCTGTGTAACACGAGTGTTTAAAATGTATATTTGTATTTAGGCACGAGGATGGCACAGCACTTCACGTGCAAGTAAAATGTGAGCACGGGGAATTGCACTTTATTGATTCACGTGCAGTTGTACCGCGACTCCAATTGAATGATTGATTAGCAGTCGAGTCTCGGTACAACTGCATATATAGATGCACATTTCTGTCACTCGGGGTTGGGTGTTCGAGAGTGGAGAACGGGAGAGAGAGAGAAGGAGAAAGAAAAGCGAAATAAAAACGTAAAGTGTTTGTTCTCACCGTGTTTGTTTGTCTCCGTGCACTGTTTGTTAAGTGTTAGTTCGTTTTGTCTGTCTATTTATTTTGGCTTAAAGTGCCGTGTCCTGTTTTGTCTGTTCAAACCTTTTATTTTCTGTTCTGTTATTAAATGCTGAGCGAAAGCATTCGCTCAGCTTCACCAAACCCCAAATCTCTGTCTGTTTATTTCCTGCATCTGGTCTGACGCCACCCACTCCGGCCGTCTTTGTGACAGGTTGTTATTTGTATACTTTTTTTTTATTTTGACAAATCGGTTCAGTACAAATCAGCCTCACTAGCAGAGATTTTCTTTGTCCAGCCTGGTTGATCAATGGTGTTTCTCTCCTTTTCTATCCACTGCGACATCACATTCTGCAATGTTTTTTTGATTGTCTGGTTAGCTCATTGTGTCCTCCCCAATAATATGGCACTTGACTGTCGCACTTCATTCAAAGCCAGACAGCTCTGTCCTTTGAACTGCATTAGCTGTGGCTTGACCTTTTTCCATCAGTAGTTTGCAAATCAGCAACACCTGACGTGGTGCGGTACGGTACATTCAAAGCTCCAAATCAGGGATGATTATAACCAGGGCACTGTATAATAGAGCTTGTACATGACATTCAGTGAGAGAAATGAAACTGGTAAGAAATGCCTAACTGCATTACTCAGTGATTCATTTACACAGGTTGAGAGGGAATAAAAGGAAACAGCGGTTAAGAAAAATAAACCAGCACCCAGGCCTTGGGGTTTTTCACACAAACAGTTGGATCATCTTTCAACCCCCCCCCCCCCCCCCCCCCCCCCATAATGTTGAATGTTGGCTTGCAAGCAGGGACAGTTAATACATGATGGGCCGCTCCCTTTCTTCTTCACTTCAAAACAACAAGAAAAAAATACACATAATAATACCCTTATCACTCATTTCCCTTCATGATTTATAATCCTCAACAATAAAGGCATTGTTTATATTACCAGGGCAATGGGTGCACACTGGTTAGTTTGTCACTGTGCCAGGATGTATCTATCATAGCTATTATAACTATTAGTGTTATTTTATTACATTTTTTAAATTTTGACTTTAAAAATTATTCAGACAGATACAAACATGAAACAATTCAAGTCGATTACTTTTAAATATCACATCATTTCAATATGTTATATGTTATTGTTAGGTTGAGTCAACTACAGTTCCCTTCCTCAAACTGTACACTTGCATTGTTTTAATAACTTGTACTGTAACATATTTTCTTCTTGGTCATGGGTTACAGTATAAGGAATCATCTGACACTTGCTTATAATGTTTCTCACAATATTAGAAAATATCAGAACAATGGATCAGTCTAAGAGGGGAAATAATTGTACTGGAGACTGAAGTCCTCTCCACACACACTGCCAGACGAAAGGTGTGTAAAGAAAACTAGGGTAGGGTATTTCTGGAAATTGATAAGGTTTCTGAGTAGCCATGGTCAACACATAGTGCCTCCCAGCCAACTTAAAGACTCTTACCCAGGGTGGTTCACCGCTTAACTTCTGCCGTCCATCAGTCACATCCTCCCTTCATACCAACCCTTCTTCATCTTCAGACACTGAAAAGGGTGTAGCGTTGAGGTTTGGGATCGCTAAACTCTATTTATTTCATGTTGCACTTGGAGTTTCATGCCAGCAATGACTGGAAGGGTTAAGTCCTGTAATTACTCTAGAGAGTTCAGAAAGCCACCCACCCAAGAGGCACTGAGCTGTCTGTTTACATGACATAATGAAGTGCTGTGCTCTTTTCAATAAACATATCTTTATTTGTCACTGTTTACAAGTGTGTTCCCTCTTCCTCCTAATAATTCTGCAATCTTGTCACAACTTTCAGCTATGGTTCAGTACACCCTGGGAAACATCCACAAACACTACAGCCAAGTTCAGAGGAGTCATTGTTTATGTAGGAAGTAAGGAACAAGCATGTGCAATGTAGATGCTGGTGTGCACTACTTCTACTCTGCTTTACACACAAACTGCTACAGGGTTGTCTTTTGTGCCTGAAATACAGAACATGTATTTGGTATCTACATCTGAGAGCGGGAATGATGAATTTTAGATTTTTCCTCTGAACTGTTGTGGATGTAGCCCGAGTGCACAGTCACTACCGAATTAAAGCCAAAAGCAAAAAGGTATTTCTTACCCACAGTTTCCAGCTAGAAGATGCCTCCACAAATTATTGTTTTTACAGGATACTACTTAATACTCCCTTAGGCAATAACCATACATGTAAAGTCCTATGCTGTTGAAAACCAGGTTGGTTGGCTGCATAGAGTTGACTTTGACAGCAGAGGTATGAGGATTCAATGTAATTTTTGACAATGTTGTGTTATTACCCTAAAGGCTTACTCTCAGCCAGTCAGAACCAGATTGCTCAAGCTACATGTATCATCATTACCAGTATTTACCCTCAAATCTGGTGACATACCATCAAATAGAGTACTGTTGAATAACAGTCCCCAATCAGTATTTAAAAAGTTTATTTTATTAAATTGCTTGGGAAAAGGACAACAGTGTGAATGCTGTGGTCTGAAGAAAAAGGTTTTTTTTTTTTTCTGAAACAGTCTCAGGGCTATTGTGTCATTATTTATCACCAGCATTGACAGCACTTCTTTCAGAGCTTAAAACAGTCTGTCACATCCAGTACTGAAGGGCCATTCTTCTCCACATTAAGAAGTATATTGAAATAATTACCTGCTTTAAGACCTGGATGGAGGTTTAATTGATCCAATTAAACAATTAAAGACACGGTTAGAACAAAGATCTGGACTGAATGGACCGAAGTTGCCCTGTCTGTTAAAAGTTACTGCAAATACATTGGAACAAGCAATAGTACAGCTCCACTGGATTTTAATAATACTACAGTATTAGTTATATACTGTTCTTGTGTTATCTCATCTTACTGACAGTGAGTCTGTAACAGCAGTGCATCTCACAACACTGCCCACAAAAATGTTAAAAAGGGGCATTTGGCTGATCATTTTGATTCTAACTTAACTAGATGCAGCTTTTATTTAAGTATAAGAACAGAATGTTTTGGAAAACATTCTAATCCCTTTTTAGAAGGCTAATGCAGCACATGTCTGTAATAGGGTTACAATGTCTTTGTGGGCATGCTTTTTAAGCCAAGGAGAACTAGCCAAGTTGCTTTGCAGAGTTTTTAATTTAGTAATAGGAGATAATTAGTCCGTTATACTTTACAGTTTTTGTTTTCTGCGTTGCTTGGGGAGGGGCTAGGAAGGGGTTTTACATTTATTTTGTTCTTTCAAAATCCTCTTATTAATAAAAACCCACAAAAGGTGTATTAAACACAATTGTTCACAATCTGTGCATTTTTTTAAATGGACAGATTGTAATATCTGAAGCAGATATATGACAAGATGAATTTGGTAACCTGTTTTTTTCAGTACTCGTCATTACCTCACCATCATATATTCACGAGAAATGACAAACTTAGTAGCAAAATCTAAGTTACAGGTTTTATCAAAGTAAATACGAAGGTAAGACAAACATTGCATTATAAAATGCCATAGCAATCGCATGCAGAATTCTTGTAAACTATGCTATTTATAACAGAACCTCCAGTTTACCCTTGTGAGACAACATTGGTAAAACCATTACAAATTAAAGGGACATAATTTAAAGCATTTACAACAGCCTTCAACAGTTTAATAAACTTTTTTTTTTTTCCATAAAAACAGACTTTAAAAAAAACCTAATTAAAAATAAATAAATGCATAAAAAAACTCAAAAGGTTTTGTAAATCGGGCCTGTTTGAGGACTGTAAATAATCATTAATTAGACTTATTGTGCAAGGCTATGCATAAACATGACAGATCTGGCCGGAAGCATTGCAGAGCTGGCTCCAAATGAAGCGAAGAGATAGTCAGTGCTGTTTTTCATTTTGTGATTGTTATCTGAGGACTTGGCTGAAGCAGGTAGCAATCAGACCAATAGGGAGGTGTGGACTCTCACCGAACATGTTTGAGAATGAATGCCTTGTTCCGCCCAGCCTTTTATCTGCTTGTCAATCATAGCAGGCTGTTTCCTTGTGATTTACTGAATAACCTAAAATATATGCCATATAGTTTTTTCTTTCTTTCTTTTTTATTTTTTTTGATAACTGAAATTTAAAGCTGTGTATAAACATAGTTAAGTAAATTGAACCAATCTTGTGACATTCAACAAAATATAAGCAGTGGAAAACGATTCACTTGAAACACACTGTGAACTAGTCATGTGTACAAGTAATTCCCCTCAAGATGTTTTAAGTTGTTAGAGATTATTGTATGGAATAAAGGATGTACATTTTTAACACAAAACAAAGAATTCCCTCTGTTGCCCTTGTTTTCGCAGTTATTTAGTATTAATAACAATCTTTTTATTTTTCACACTGGAGCAGTACCATGCATTTCCCATGCTTAAACAGGGTCGCCAAATATCAAACTAGTAAAAGCAAAAATCAGGGTTGTTCATTTATATTAAAATATAACCAAGTCAAAGTAAAGGCTTCTTTAATAAAATACCATTGTTTTAGTACTGAGAGGACATGGGCCTTTACTGGTAGTCTATTATTGTTACACAATCTCACTGCAGATTAACAGTTCATTTTAATCTCCTGTAAATATCCATGCCAGAAAAACAGCAGCTCTAGGAGCAAGGGAAAAAGAGATGTACACCAACCCCTTGAAATCTTGAATTCTTACAGGTAACACCATATGGGATTTTAACATGTTTTCCGGTACATTTTTCTCTGTGGTCCACAAAATGTTTCACTTAGACATGTCATCTTTGTGGGAGACTGCTGTGTTTTCCTATAAATTCCAGGTCTCAGGCAAAAAATCAGGGAGGCATTAAGGTCTAATGGTTCATCTGAATTCTGTCCTGACCAATTGTATGCTCACGCATGTACAGTACAATAAGTGTTGATTTGTTTCTATGGCCTGACCCCCTCAGTTTTACTGTCCTCATCTGTTCTCTGCTGAGTTGACTGTGGCTAGGGTTAGGTTGAGTTTTCGTGCTGGGGATCATACTTCTACGGCACATTCAGATATCACAAATACCCAAGGTGCTTTACAAAAGTATCCCTGAATTCCAACATTAAATACAAATGTGTTGAACAATACTGCATCTTTAAACCAGAATCTCAGCTTTCGTGCCACAATAACACGTTTCTAGTTTTTAAACCGTCAATGGTTGTTTTATATAAGGAACTGTTAATAATTTGTAGATAAAAGTGCTGCCCCCCATCTTACTTATAGATTCTCAACTCTTTTTTTAAAGACAACGTAATTGTTTATACTTATTGTGTTTAACCATTTATTAAGCTAATTGTTAACAATTAATAAACTAAATTAGTCAAAGTGAAAAAAGAGATACACTAACTGCAGTTCATAAGTGTGCTACAAGATGCTCGAGACACATTTACAACTGTGATATAATTTAAAAAAAACAGCACAAAAGAAAAAAAAATGCTGCTTTGGAAATATCGTTTCTAAATTTAGCAAATAAGTTCTTGTAAAGATGTTTAACAACCAATTATTTAACTGTTTTATGGGCATGGCTCTTACCTGTAGGGTTTTAAATGAAGGTGGCACATGATTAATTGTATAACATACCTCAGAGTACCTGTCATGCAAAAAAAAGAACAAAAAAAATCTATGAGTGTCGTACTATCACACAGTCATACTAGATGAATGCTTGTTGGGGTTTAGGAACAGCATGGTAAGAGTCGTGCTGTTCACTGCAGGGAGAGGTGTTTCGACCGTCCATGCTATATGATGTTTGTATTAACTCTGAGCACTTCTTATTGCAATGACTGAAATGTATATATACTTTTTGAAGTCTGTGTTAAGCAGCTATGAGTTCAGGGGATGCTCTTCAGTTCTAGCTGTCTGCCATAGACATATGTAATGTAGGCTAGATCAGCCAAAGTGCCTTTTCTATTAGTAAGCACCAGCATCATCTAATTCACAGCAGTGTATTTCTAAAAGAAGAAAAGCAACTGAACTTTATCCGGATCAGTCTTGCTGCACTGTGACAGGCTGCAGTTGCTGTTCTGTTAATGGAGTCTTATGATGCTTGTTTATACAAACTGTCCTAACAACACACAAGGGTAAAAGCTATCTTGTCAATTTGCCCCATTTTTCAGACTTAGTTTTTACTTGATAAATACATTATGTGACAAAGCATTTTTTCCTCTTAGGGGAACGAGACAAATAACCATTAGTCATTGCTGCTGATATGTATACTATGCAGGCCTGTCGAAATAAATCCAGCTTTCTTGAGGCTTATCAAAACAAGTTTTGTAGTGCATCAAACAAGAATGTCAATTTGAAGAGACTACTTCTTTTTGTTTATGCTTCAAATGTGAAAGACCACTTCTGCCACCTGCTGGT